>NC_134091.1:9602108-10810441 GCF_000715075.1 Nicotiana tabacum
AATGAAATCAAACCCTCGAATTTCTCTTTTTTGCCCAGGCATGACCGTACCTGCGACATAATTAGCCGCATCTGCGCGACCGAAGGTGCGCACGTCCAAACCACACCTGCGCTTCCTCTCGCTTCTGCGCGCCAAAATCCGCTTCTGCGGAGCCGCTAATGCACACAAATTCTCCGCACCTGCGGAGACTGTCAAGTCCAGCTCTTCTCGCACCTGCGCCTCAATCTTGCCTGCAGATGCAAAAATTTCCTTGCACCTGTGACCCCTGGCACTCCTCCACTTTTTCGCTTCTGCACTTGCCTCTCTGCACGTGCGCTCCCGCACTTGCGGTCTCTTCACCGCAGGTGCGAAAATACCAGAAGCCTGAAGACTTAGCAGCAACACAAATCAAACTTTTAATCCGTTAAGCACCCGAAACTCACCTGAGGCTCCCGGGACCTCAACCAAACATACCAACCAATCCTAAAACACAATACGAACTTAATCGAGCCCTCAAATCACATCAACTAACGCTAAAAATCACAAATCACCCTCCAATTCAAACTTAAAGAACTTGAAACTTTAAATTCCTACAACCGATGCCGAAACCTATCAATCAACCCGGAATGACGTCAAATTTTGCAGGCAATTCCCAAATAACATAACGGAGCTGTTCCAACTCTCGGAATCGTATTCCGACCCCGATATCAAAAAGACCACTTCCGGTCCACATCTCTAAAAATTCGACTTTCGCCATTTCAAGCCTAAATCAGCTACAGACCTCGGATTTACAATCCGGACATGCTCCTAAGTCCAAATTCACTCAACGGAGCTAATGGAACCGACGGAACTCCATTCCAGAGTCGTCTTCACATAGTTCCGACTACTGTCAAAATCCTAAAACTTAAGCTTCCATTTTAGGGACTATGTGCCCCAAATCACTCTGAAACATCCGGTAACCGAATTCAACCATGCACGCAAATCAATACACACAATATGAAGTTGCCCAGGGCCTTATGCCGCCGGATAAGACTTAAATTCTCAAAACGACCGGCCGGGTCATTACATAAGTGCTGAGCCTAATCTCGATAAAGTAGTGACGAGGCTAAAGCGGGTCACTTACATTAACCTGTACGCAATATTAGTAACAACAACAAATAATAGAAATAAATCAGGTAACTCATTTATAATAGTTTAAGCCAACCCAACAGTCATAACCAATTATTATTTCAACTAATTTCTGTTACAGTGTGCATACCACTCCCACAATATATTCATTTTCAATCCTCCAATATAATTATTTTAATCAAGTATATATATAGACTTTTAGATAAGTCTGTTGCGGCGTGCAATCCGATCCTCCAATATGAAATTTTAATAAGTCTATTGCGGCGTGTAATTCAATCCTCCAATATGGACTTTTTAATAAGTCTATTGCGGCATGCAATCCGATCCACCATTATATATATTTACTTTCATTTCCGTTGCGGCGTGCAACCCGTTCCCCAATATAACTTTAAACAACTCTTAAATGTAATAACAATTAATCCAATAAATACCACGTCCAATGAGAAACTATTAAATATTAAGGTACACAATAGTTATAATTTATTTATGAACAAACAATGGCAATTAGCAATTAATTATGAATATCGTGGAGATAAAAAATAATTTAATATTTAGTATGCTAAATGTCAAATAACAATTAAGACACATAAATCAAATAATATGTAACAATTATTGCAGGAATTCAAGAATTAATATTTGATAAAGAATAGGAGAGATACAATTATTATAACAATTAATTCATGATTTAAAACGATTTATGATTTTTCAAGTAATTATGCAAACAATTAATTTGATGACGTATAGACACTCGCCACCTCGCCTATACATTGTTCACATGCATTTCATATAACAAATAGTTTAAGAGTTCTATTTCCTCAAGTCAAGGTTAACCACGACACTTACCTCACTTTGTAAATTTTAATAAATTATTCGACCATAACTTTTTCTTTTGAATTTGTCTCCAAAAGCGTCAAATCTATTCGCAAATAATTCGATATACTCAATACGAATCATAGAAATTTATTCCATATGAATTTACTAATTTTTCGGATAAAAATCCAAAATTTATTAAAATATTCGACAGTGGGACCCACATATCAAATCCCGGAAAAACTAGTAAAATTTGAACACCCGTTCCGCTACGAGTTCAACCATATAAAAATTATCCAATTCCGATGTCAAATGGACCTTTAAATCTTAAAATTTTATTTTTGGAAGATTTTATAAAAATCTGATTTTTCTTCCATAAATTCACGGATTTATGATGTAAATGAGTATGGAATCATGAAATATAATAAATATAGGATAAGGAACACTTACCCCAATATTTTTTTCGTGAAAATCGCCCAAGAATCGCCTTACCCGAGCTCAAAAATTGAAAATGGTTGAAAATAGGTCGAAATCCCATTTCCAGAACTTAAGTTCTGTTTTTCAGATTTTTACTCATCGCGATCGCGGAAATTCATTCGCGATCGCGTAGAACAACTTTTGCCCAGGTTTATTTTACTCTTCGCAATCGCGGGAATGGCTTCGCGATCGCGAAGCATATTTTGGCTGCCCAGCTTTTTGCTCTACACGAACGCGAAGCACAGCTTCTCAGCCTTCCGTGATCGCGGACGACCTTGTGTGATCGCATAGCACAAACTATGTGCTTCAGCTTCTGCCTCATTCCTTCTACGCGAACGCGACCTCAGTCACGCGTTTGCGAAGCATAGCCTCATTCACGTACGCGATCGCGTCCCTTCCTCTGCGATCGCATAGAACAACATATCCCTGCCCCAAATAAGCTTACGCGATCGCGGATAGACCTATGCGATCGCGTATAAGGAAACCAAAAGAAGGCAGCAGCAGATATCAACAATCTCACCAAGGCCAAAAATGATCCGTTAACCACCCGAAATCACTCCGAACCCTCGGTGCTTTGGGTCATCACAATGATGGAATAACCGTAACTCGTGCTAGAAAATCCTCCACTGGCTTGCGCTGCTGGTGAGTGGCTAAGCACCCGCTAGGTGCTTCTCTAGTTCGGGTGCGAAAACGCAGCCTTAGTTTCTCCTTAAAATGATGCCAATCAAAAAATTGCTTATTTCGAAACAACCAATCAAACCAAGCAAGAGCTTCGCCATCAAGGTAGTGTTAAGAAAGAGGTAACCAGTCCTTTTCGGAGAAGCCAATGTAGGTGAAGTATAACTCTGCTCGAAAAATCCAACCCTCTGGGTTTTCACTGCTGAATCAATCTAATACAACCATTGTTATTAGAGTACGAACGATGAAAGCATCAATGTTATGAACCCGAATTCACGACACAAAGTAAACGAGGGAAAGGATAGGTTTAATTCATAAACTCAAAGAGTCAATCATTACAATAACATAAATTAGAACTAAGAAGGAGATTTAGAGAAGAAGGATAGAGAGAGCCGAGGGAGAACAGAAAGAGATAGTCAGAGGAAGAAGCCAGAAGAACGGAGACGAGAGAGAAACAGAGTTCTCAACAATAGGCATAATCCCAAAATCACTGACTTTTACTCTTTTAATAGAATAGTTTTTGGGCTCACTACTCAACCCGGATCCCAAATTAGTCTAACCATATTGCTTGTTCTCGGCCCAATAGCTATTTGTGCGTTGATATCCTTATTGGGTTGTGGTTGATTCATAACAGATACTATTCTACCACTAGACCATTGATACATTTTATTTTAAGACTGTCTTTTATTTTATTTATACTCTTTAATTGCATTTTCGCGCGAAAATGATTTTATTAAAAAATAAAATTATCGACCAAAATCAGTTAGTTTTTTAAAATGAACGGCCAAAATAACTGACCGATTTCGGTCGGTTTCATGAAAAATAAATTTCGCGGGACGCAAAAATAGTTTCCCGCATTTTTGAGCCAAAAAATAACCGACCAAAGTTGGTAGGTTTCATAAAAGAAAATTATATATATATTTTGAAAAATCGGCCGACTTATTTTTTGAGTCGGTCGGTCGACCGCGGACGGTTTTGGCCGAATTTCTAGTGGTGTTGTACGTACTCAGTATTTGTTATATTTGATTTTTTAAGCTCTAAGTAACGATTTTATTGATACATTATTTATGTGTTGAAATCTTGAACTGATCGTCTGTCTTGCAAAAACAAAAGTAAGGAACTATAATCAATATTCTACTTTGCGGTTGATGATACATGTACTAATGATGTAATCAAATATCTCATCTTCTAAAACTTGATGCATTTTAAAGTTCAAACGTACACAACATATGTTACCGATGATTTTTGAGGCTATAAATGCTGTTATTATATGAGAAAAACAGTAATTAATTAACATCATTCTTTATATGAAACTTTGTCTATTTAAATCGTGAAATGATCAACTGTCTTGCATATTAAGTGCAAGGAACCATATCAATATTCCACTTTCTGGAATTGATTAGTACATATCCATATCGGTAAGTTGTGGTTTAATTAAATTGTATTTTTTCAATTGTTATACATTTCAAATATGCATATGATTCAATATTACTTATACTTTATTAACAATCAAATGGAAAAGTGACTTAATATTTTTAAATTACATGAAAAAATAATTTTCTCTGTCAATGTGTTGAAAAAACCTCATTTAGCCATGGATGGGCAAAGCTAGTGCACTAAAAGATAGTGCTTTATGAAAATTTCTCATTTATATTTAGAGCTTCTTACACTTTTAGCCCCATCAAAAATTATTTACATTTAGTAGCCGAAAAAATATATAAAATTTGTAATATAATTTTTGTATATAACATACAGAATGTGTGTGATATATATATATAAAAAAAAATTGGCTATTATTTTGAGAGCGCAGCTATACAATGTCATTTTACCTTTTTTATTTTAGGTCCAATTCCATAAGCTGCCATTGAAAAATAGACACTATTTTGCTGCAACACGGAAAGTTCCAGCATAATATACTGGAGATTGATGCACCTGTGTATGAACTTCTAGCATATTATGCTGGAACTCCAACACATGGAAAGTTCCAGCATAATATACTGGAGATTGGAGCACATGTGTATGAATTTTCAGTATATTTTATTGGAAGTCCAGTATATTATACTGTAACTCCAGTATATTATGCTGGAATATTTTTCGGATTTTGAACAGTATTTTTGTTCAGATTTATCTTTATATTACATAAAAAATGACTAAATTTTGATTACTTTTGAAACTGTAGCTATTTTTCAATTACCACTTGTAAATCTGACTATTTTTAAATTTCTATCTTTCAAATTCTGAACTAACAACTCAACTCAATAGCGCCCATGGGTCCTAGTATCTGTAGCCCTTTATAACAAAATACTTTACTTAATTTGTATTTTTGAAGTTCAAATTTATGTGTGGCTTATTCTTTTTTCTAATTGAGATAATTATAGAAAATAAGAATTACTAAGATAAAATTACACAGTAAAGTAAGAAAAATTGTATATCTTAAACTGGAAAGAGCAAAAGTCAAAAGATTTGTCTTGTCGAATAGCTAAGCTCTTTGGTATAGTGAGAAGGGAAAGAAAAGTTAGGGATTTTTCTAGTATGTTTTATTTATTGAAAAGTAACAAAATGTGATAGATATCAGAAATAAATTTCATGTAAAGAGAATAAATAAATAAATAAAACTAATTCATAAGAAAATGTGAATTTAATTACTCCATAAAATTTGACGGAATTGAAGCTACAATTACATTACTTAGCCATAAGGTTCTAACTTTACCAAAATGCTCCTCTCTCAATTCTCATAAATCATATTAATTTTACACTAAAAAAGTTTAGAAATGAAGCGCTGTTATAAGAAAAATCAAATTATGGTGGATGTCTATTCTTCCTCCGTGATCTTCTCAAATGCTTAATGACATATTTAATGACATATTTCTATGCTTAATGACATATTTTTCTTCATTTTTTATACCTATATAAAGGCCTTGTAATAAGTAGGAAAATACACACAATTGAAGAAGAAAATCTCTTCATTCTTTCTATCTCCATTTCTTGTTCATGTTTTACTAAATTGCTTTTATTTCATAACAATATTTCTTGTTCATATTTTACTAAGTTGTTTTTATTTTATAATATGTTATCAGCACGAATTGCTCATTTCATGATCTTCTACGTCAAGACTATGTAAATTATAAGCAGACAATGAGATCAAGTACAATGAAAAATGTCTTGGATGATAATACAAAGATAAGTTTTACATCCATCTAAACACATTCATACTTTCATATCTTTGCATTAACTTTATGTGCAGTGTTTAGTAAAAATATTTTTTTTAATTGTATCCAGGTGAAATAAAGAACTGGAAAGGTATGTCTTTATTTGCTACATCTCTTATAGGACAAAGATAATATTCCAACGTATATATATGTTCTGACCTTTTACATACTATGATAAAATATTATTAAGGTAATTTAGTAATAATATTTTTATCATAACATGATGTATTTCATTGAAAGCAAAATTGGCATATATCCTAACTAGCATTTTTGTTGCAGAGGAACTGTTTCAAGATTGAAATAGTTATATATGTCTTCTTGAAAGTTAATTTACTTATGCCTATAATTATGAAGTAATAATATTTTAAAGGCTCGAGTGCGAGTCCTAGTGAATTTTGGCCTATTATGCCAAAGATTGAGGGTAAGACGATGGGTTCAAGTCCCAACGCACTATGTTGATGAAAAGACGTTGGATTCATGTTTCAACGCATTATGGTCTAGCATGCCTTTATATGGGTAAGACATTGGGTTTGAGTCCTAATGCACCATATTGATAATAATAATAATAATAATAATAACTAAAGAAAAAATAATGTAATTTTCATGAAAAAGCATGAAGCTTGTCCCACTTGATTTGCTCCATTCTTGAAGTGAATGTGATAGCAGTGCATGATAAGTCTAAATAAAGACAAGTGGTTGACCAATGAATGTGGGCGTGCGAAAGGCCAAAATAATAATAGTTATCACTATGGTAATTATAAAAAGGGAGAAATTCTTTGAAGAGAATGTGACTTGTGATAAACATTGAGATTGCATACTCATTCCTGAAAGTGAATGTGAAAATATAGATTATGCATAATAATGTACTTGTGCATAGTTGGATAAATACTACAACTCACCTCTAAGAGAGGTTTGAGACAAAGAAAGATAATGAATATTATTGTGTAGTTACATGAATATATCATTGGTCGCATGTATATGATACGCCAAAAAATATTTTGTCATGCCTTATGAAAGTTATTAAAAGCAAAATAAAAGCAAGAAATTATTTTGCTTGTGATGATTTTGAACATGATAATTATTATGATATGATTCTCTTTATGAAGGAGACATTCATTATATGGATGGTGTGACAAAAGATCTTGTAGTACAAAAGCAGTTAAGAGCTCTGAAAGAACTAGTTTGTTACTACCCGGATGAATGAAATTGTTCATGACATTAATATTGTAGTAAGTCTCAAAAGAAATATTTTGTTTTACAAATATATTAGCCAAAGTGGTTGGCATATTGAGACTATAAATGAAAAGAAGATTGAATATCTTTATATTACTATAATCATACCGGGTAAATATGAAAGGTTACCTGAATTTTCTTCTATTTGTACTACACAAGTATAAGCATGATGATGCAATCACAAGCCACAAGTAAACTAGAGGTTTACTGAAACAAATATTAGTTGGCATGACCGGTTGACCATCTCGGTTGAATTATGATGCGAAAAAAAATAATAATTGAGAATTACATTGGCATATATTGAAGAAATAAGAGATTCTTCAAGAATTCTCTAGTGCTGCTTATTTTCATGATATAGCAGTTAAGGTTGGGATTGAATCCCTTGATTTCTGGAACGAATAAAAGATGATAAATATATGGGCCCAGTCACCTTCCATGTGGACCATTTACTATTATATGATTTTAATAGATGCATCTATTCTATGGTCACATGTGCATTTGTTATCAACTTGTAGTTTGGCTTTTGCAAGATTGATTGCTCAAATTATTATAACACAGTTCCAGAATATAAATTATAATGATTTATCTTGATAATACTGGTTTAAATCCAAGTTGGTTTAGCAGAAATTGTATGCCTCCAATTAGATCTAAACTATTGGTTATGAGAACAAAATTGCCAAAATAAAATTTGGCATGTGATGTATTATTTAATATACAACAGCACTTGTACGCATCTAGCCAAGTTATGATAAGTTCTCCCTATCACAATCGGTTCAGGGTCAGGAACTAAATAATTTCTATCTAGAAATATGAATGTGCTATATGATTTAATTGTTCCACCACAATACACAAAGATGGATCCCCAAATAAGACTAGGGATATGTGTTGGTGACCCCAACAATAGGGGGAGAAAATGGGCAGCTGAAAAAAATAATGCATGTAATGAAATATTATGAGTACATCGAGATCCTCGTACGAGAAAATGTGAACTTAAAGTTCAAGTGATAATTTATTTTCAAAATATTGCCAGGCGTATTTGCTGACCCAAAGCTAAATGTCATATTCAGCTGCTAATGTTCCAAATAAAATAAAGTTCATAATGAATAGAGTCCATGGCATGCATAAAGTATAATAGACTAATCGGTTCTAAAGATAAAACTCCTTGAAGAAGGAGAGGAGCAAATGTTCTAGATGGTCATAATAAGGAGGCAAGTGCTCTAGAAGAGCACCACGACATAACACTTCATAAGACCTCATGGGAGAGGCTCAGGTACCTGAATATAATAAGATAAAGAGATCTCAATAAGTTATGTCTTTTTTGGGTAATAGTAGAACCGATATAAAATGATCGTCGACGATATTGTTAATTTAATGTAGCGCTCAATATTATTTATATTGACGAGGATCTTGAGCTCAAATCTGTCATGAAATTTGGACAGATAAATGATTGGCCAAATGAAAAATACGCAATGAAAATTGATTTCACATGAAAAACATGAAGTTGGACGGATAGTCCAAACACCTGAAAGTATAAAGCCAGTGGAGGTATAAATATGTTCTTGTGCGAAAAAAAAAAGGTCAAGTCGATAGACATAAAGACGACTTGTGTTACAAGAAGATTTTTAAATATCCTCGCATTGATTATATAGAGACATATTCTCCTGTGATGGATGTCGCTATTTCAGGTTTTAATCTGGCAATACAAGAAAAACGTGATATGCGTATAATGGAAATCATTGAAGGATTTAAATTGTTCTGAAGCATATTAAGGTTTCCAAGAAATTTATTAAATAAAGCTTCAAAAATCCTTATACGGATTGAAACAATTAGGACGCATGTGGTATAATCGCCTGAGTGAGTACCTGTTGAAAGAAGGGTACAAGAATGATTCAATTTGTCCTTGTGTCTTTATAAAAAGATCTAGATCTAAATTTGTTATAATCACCGTGTATGCTAATGATTTAAATATCATTGGAACTCATAGGAAGCTTCCTAAAGCAGTAGAGCTTCCTAAAGTAGTAGACTATTTAAAGAAAGACTTTGAAATGAAAGATCTTGGAACAAAATTTTGTCTTGGTATATAAATTGAGTACATAAAAGATGGATTTTTTGTCCATCAATCAACATACACTAAAATGATTTTAAAGCGATTTTATATGGATAAAGCACATCTATTCCGACCTCATGAAAATAATGAAGAGCTTCTTGGTTCCGATGTACCATATCTTAGTGCAATTGGTGCACTAATGTATCTTTCTAATATTACAAGGTCTTACATAACTTTTTCAGTTAATGTCTTAACAAGATATAGCTATGTTCCTACAAGGAGACATTGGAATGAAATCAAATACATATTGGGATATCTAAAAGGGACTACCGGTATGGGATTATTTTATGGCAATGATTGTAGTCCTGATCTTGTTGGTTATGCCGATGCTGGGTATTTGTATGACCCACAAAAGATTCGATCTCAAACAGGCTATGTGTTTACATATGGAGGCACTGCCATATCTTGGCGATCGACTAAGCAATCAATCGTGTCTACTTCATCTAATCATGCTGAGATAATTGCTATTCATGAAGCAAGTCGAGAATGTGTATGGTTGAGATCTATAATACACCTTATTCGAGACAAATGTGGTTTGAAGTGTGACAAACTATCCACAATTTTGTATGAAGACAATGCAGCATGCATAGCCCAGTTGAAAGGAGGATTCATAAAAGGGGACAGGACAAAGCACATTTCACCAAAGTTATTTTTCACACATGGTCTTCAAAAGAATGGTGATATCAATGTGCAACAGATCCGTTCAAGTGATAATATAGTTGATTTGTTCATCAAATCTCTACCGACGTCAACCTTCAAGAAACTAGTGTACAAGATTGGGATGCGAAGGCTCAAGGATGTGAATTGATGCTCTCATCAAGGGGAGTTAATACGCGTTGTACTCTTTTTTCCTTACAAGGTTTTGTCCTACTGGGTTTTCCTTGCAAGGTTTTTAACGAGGCAACCAAAAAGGCGTATTTCTAAACATGTGTACTCTTTTTCCTTCACTAGGATTTTTTTTCATAGGTTTTTTTTTTCCTAATAAGATTTTAACGAGGCACGTTATCTATGGACATCCAAGGGGGAGTGTTATAAGAAAAATTAAATTATGGTGGATGTCTATTCTTCCTCCGTAATCTTCTCAAATGCTTAATGACATATTTAATGATATATTTCTATGCTTAATGACATATTTTTCTTCACTTTTCATACCTATATAAATGCCTTGTAATAAGTAGGAAAATACACGCAATTGAATAAGAAAATCTCTTCATTCTCTCTATCTCCATTTTTTGTTCATGTTTTACTAAATTACTTTTATTTCATAACAACATTTTTTGTTCATATTTTACTAAGTTACTTTTATTTTATAACAAGCGCAAATAATTCAAATATAGTAAAAAGGGAACTATTTTTCTTTTCGTAGTAAAAATGGATCTTACAGCTCGGATCCGTCCCTCAACCAATCAAATATCGAGTAGATCCACCAGCAATCGAGTTTAATTTCGATTTCAATATATTATTTCTCTGTCAATGAAACTTCCGATCTACGCACCTTTCTCTTCCCCAATTTCTTTAACGCACACTTAACACACACACACAGAGACAACTGCCCTTAACATCCGCACTCTCCCTTTTCTATCTTCGCCGATCTTAATACAAAATACACTTTTCATTTTAGATCTGAGTTGAATTTTATCTCAAAAATTCAGTTAGGGTTTCAAATACATAATAGCAAAATTGATTACTGTGATTGTGTTGTGTGGAGATATAGGGGAATTGTTTGAAAGATGTTGACGAAGTTCGAAACGAAGAGTAATCGAGTCAAAGGACTCAGTTTTCATACCAAAAGGCCATGGATCTTAGCTAGTCTTCATAGCGGTGTGATCCAGCTTTGGGATTACCGTATGGGAACACTCATTGATCGATTTGATGAGCACGATGGCCCTGTTCGCGGCGTTCATTTTCACAAATCTCAGCCTCTCTTTGTATCCGGAGGTTTGATTTCACTATTTTCCCTCTTTTTTTAAAAAAATAATTATGTACTGTTGCATAGCTGTTAATTAGTGCTATTGATTTCATGATAGTGTGATGGAGTGTGGATCTACTGATATGTGCTGATGAATACACGTGTGATCTATGAAATCAAAATGCTACCTTTAGTGAAATTGATGATTGGAATTTTTGTAATTTGATCTCTGTGATCAATGGTGTCAGCTAGGAATATCATTCGCATTATTGTTTCCTATGCATCTGAATTAAATATGCGTGATGTATGGTTTTATTACTGTTTCGTTTTTGTATTGTGTATCCCGGATCAGATGGAATGCCCCTTGAATCATAGAAAATGTAATGTGATCTAACTTATTTTGGTCCATCGTTGAACTTTGTAAGAAATTTGGGCATTTTAATACTTTTTTTGACAGAAGCCTCTAGTGGTTTGATTTACACAAGAGATATTTTAGAGTAGTTTTAAAAAGAAAATCAAGACACATTGTCAAAATCTTAAGGAATTGTGGACTCATCTTTATATTCAAGGCTCAATGCTATAACATCCATATTAATATTGATGATTGGTGAACTTTATGATGTGAATTCTTTTATATAGTGCTGCAAGTGCTGCTGGGACAACAAGTTTACCTATCATCGCTAAGGCAAATAAATTAAGTAAATAAATGAAGATTCAAGGCAAAAATTTAAAAGAATTGCAGATTCAAGGCAAAAATTTAAAAGAATTGCAAGTCATTGTTGTCATCTTTGATTTACTTGTAAACATTTAAAGCTAATATCTTTTTGCACTTCAATAATGGAAATTCTGTGTTGGACTATTCTCAGTATATTTAACCACTGTTCACTGCAGGAGATGACTACAAGATAAAAGTCTGGAATTATAAGCTGCATCGGTGCTTATTTACCCTTCTTGGACATCTTGATTATATCCGCACCGTTCAATTCCATCATGAATATCCCTGGATTGTCAGTGCAAGTGATGATCAGACAATCAGAATATGGAACTGGCAGTCTCGCACTTGTATTTCTGTCTTGACTGGGCACAACCATTATGTGATGTGTGCCTTATTTCATCCCAAAGAGGACTTGGTTGTTTCTGCATCATTGGATCAGACCGTTCGGGTCTGGGATATTGGTGCCCTAAGGAAGAAAACTGTTTCTCCTGCTGATGACATCTTGCGCTTGAGCCAGATGAACACAGACTTCTTTGGTGGAGTAGATGCTGTTGTGAAATATGTCTTGGAGGGTCACGATCGAGGGGTTAACTGGGCTTCATTTCATCCTACGCTGCCCCTGATCGTCTCTGGTGCAGATGATCGCCAGGTGAAAATCTGGCGGATGAATGGTATGTTCTGAAATCTTAAAGTATTTTTTACTACAGCTATAAAAGCTTTCTCACATATCTGTTGAACATTTAGCACCAAATTTGCTTAATTGGTTGTAAACATAAATTTAACAGTTTTGTGCTATTTGACATATTTCACCATTGTATATCGATCTAGCTATAATAAGAGATTTTTGGTTGTCCACTATGCCAGAGAAATAGGATTTTTGATAAAGCTTGTCAGCTAGGGACTCCTTATTCAGTTGAAACTGTCTCTTTATGCTGAGCTGTAGTTTCTTGGTACCCATAAAGAGACGAATGTTGCTTCTTAATTGTTTTATGTAGAACGATATATCATGGATGTAACCTCAAGTTTTTCTTTTTTCCTGGAGAGGAATGTTCACCTTGAATTAAATTGATCGAAAACAAGTGCTGCTTCAGCTTGGATTAGGCTGTCAGCTGGTAGAACCATGAATAATTTAATGCGTTTGTTGATATTAATTTTTTCAGGTCATCAAGTTGAGATTATACATTGCTAATTGTGTTTGATATTTGCAGATACAAAGGCTTGGGAGGTGGATACATTGAGAGGCCATATGAACAATGTATCATGTGTTCAGTTCCATGCGAAGCAAGATATTATTGTTTCAAATTCAGAGGATAAGAGCATTCGCGTGTGGGATGCTACAAAAAGGACTGGTCTTCAGACTTTCCGCAGGGAGCATGACAGATTCTGGATCCTTGCAGCTCATCCTGAGATGAATCTTCTAGCAGCTGGTCATGACAGTGGGATGATAGTGTTCAAGTTGGAGAGAGAACGCCCTGCTTTTTCTGTGAGCAGTGATTCCTTGTTTTATGTGAAGGATCGTTTTCTCCGTGTGTACGAGTACTCAACTCAGAAGGAGAATCAGTTGATACCAATTAGAAGACCTGGTTCAAACAGTCTGAACCAAGGTCCACGAACGATTTCTTACAGTCCTACTGAAAATGCTGTTTTGATCTGTTCAGATGTGGATGGGGGTTCCTACGAACTGTACATCATACCTAAAGACAGTTATGGTAGGGGTGATACTGCTCAAGATGCAAAAAGGGGAACTGGAGGATCAGCAGTGTTTGTTGCTCGTAACAGGTTTGCAGTGCTTGAGAAGAGCACCAACCAAGTCCTGGTCAAAAATCTGAAAAATGAGACTGTTAAGAAAAGCCTTCTTCCTACTGTTACTGATGCTATATTTTATGCCGGCACAGGAAACTTACTATGCAGGGCAGAGGACAGAGTTGTTATTTTCGATCTCCAGCAGAGAATTGTTCTTGGAGAGCTTCAGACTCCTTTCATCAGATATGTTGTTTGGTCATCGGACATGGAAAGTGTCGCTTTGCTTAGCAAGCATTCCATAGTAATAGCCGATAAGAAGCTTGTGCACCGTTGCACTCTTCACGAGACAATTCGTGTCAAGAGTGGTGCCTGGGATGACAACGGGGTCTTCATATATACAACTCTCACCCACATCAAGTATTGTCTTCCCAATGGAGACAGTGGAATCATCAAAACCTTAGACGTCCCAGTCTACATTACTAAGATATATGGGAACACTATCTTTTGCTTGGATCGAGATGGGAAAAACCGTCCTATCATTATTGATTCAACTGAATACATATTCAAGCTAGCCCTGCTTAAAAAGAGATATGACCAGGTTATGAGTATGATAAGAAACTCCGAGCTTTGTGGTCAAGCCATGATTGCCTATTTGCAGCAGAAGGGTTTTCCTGAGGTTGCCCTTCATTTTGTTAAGGATGAGCTTACTCGTTTCAACTTAGCACTTGAAAGTGGGAACATTGAGATAGCTCTTGAATCTGCTAAGAAGCTTGATCAGAAAGATCATTGGTATAGGCTTGGGGTGGAGGCCCTTCGGCAGGGTAATGCAGGTATTGTTGAATACGCCTATCAGAAGACGAAGAACTTTGAGAGGCTCTCTTTCCTTTATCTAATAACAGGAAACCTGGATAAGTTATCGAAAATGATGAAAATTGCTGACGTAAAAAATGAAGTTATGGGTCAATTCCACGATGCCTTGTACCTTGGTGATGTTCGTGAGCGTGTTAAGATTTTGGAAAATGCTGGTCATTTGCCCCTTGCATATATCACAGCTACGACCCATGGGCTCAAGGATATTGCTGAGCGTCTTGCAGAAGAACTGGGTGATAATGTTCCATCATTACCAAAGGAGAAAAAAGCATCTCTGCTGCTGCCCCCAACTCCTATCTTGGGTGGGGGAGACTGGCCTCTATTGATGGTGACAAAAGGGATATTTGAAGGCGGTCTGGATGCTACAGTCAGGGGTGGACATGAGGAGTATGAAGATGTTGCAGATGCTAATTGGGGTGAGTCACTGGATATAGGTGAGGTGGAAAATCTGCAGAATGGAGATATCAGTATGGTGCTCGAGGACGAGGATGGACAAGAAGAAAATGATGGGGAAGTAGGATGGGATCTTGAGGATCTGGATCTGCCACCTGATACTGACACACCAAAAACTGCTTCAAACGCTCGCTCTTCTGTTTTTGTTACCCCAACCCCTGGCATGCCTGTGAGCCAGATTTGGGTCCAAAAATCATCTCTTGCTGCTGAACATGCAGCTGCTGGCAATTTCGACACTGCTATGCGGTTGCTGAGCCGGCAACTAGGGATTAAGAATTTCTCTCCTTTAAAGCAATTGTTTGCTGATCTACATATGGGAAGCCACACACATCTACGTGCCTTCTCCTCGGCACCAGTTATCTCTTTTGCAATTGAGAGAGGTTGGAGTGAGTCAGCTAGTCCCAATGTGCGGGGTCCACCTGCACTTGTCTTCAATTTTGGTCAGCTGGAAGAAAAACTTAAAGCTGGTTATAGGGCCACAACTGCTGGGAAATTTTCTGATGCGCTTAGATTATTCCTGAGCATTCTTCACATTATTCCTCTGATTGTGGTTGAGTCAAGGCGAGAGGTGGATGAGGTCAAGGAATTGATTATCATAGTGAAGGAGTACGTTTTGGGCTTGCAGATGGAGCTTAAGAGGAAGGAATTAAAAGATAATCCTGTTCGTCAGCAGGAGTTGGCTGCCTACTTCACACACTGTAATCTGCAGCTTCCGCACTTGAGACTCGCATTACAGAATGCTATGTCTGTCTGCTTTAAGGCAGGCAATCTTAGCCCAGCGGCTAACTTTGCTAGAAGACTCTTGGAGACAAATCCAACCAATGAAAGCCAAGCCAAAATAGCCCGCCAGGTTCTGCAACAAGCTGAGAAAAATATGCGAGATGCTACACAGTTGAATTATGACTTCAGAAATCCTTTTGTGGTATGTGGCGCAACATATGTCCCCATATACAGAGGCCAGAAGGATGTCACTTGCCCTTATTGTGCTACTCATTTTGTTCCAGCCCAGCAAGGACAGCTTTGTACTGTTTGCGATCTTGCAGTTGTAGGAGCAGATGCATCTGGTTTACTTTGCTCACCTTCGCAGGTCAGATAATTTCAGTTTTTTCACATCAGTTCTTTTGGCCGTCACTAAGAAGCTTCCAATTCTACAATTAGAAGTTAGGCATGAGTATGGACAGACCTGCTTTTCATCGGATTGTACCTCTGGTTTATATCTGTTTTGATTTTTGCGTTAGTTTTATGGACCTAATTGCCCTTCTTTTTAAGTTTTATTATGATTACAATTTTGATTGTAATAAAGCATGTAAAATTGACTTGGACCTATTCTTTGAAGCGTATTTTCACCTAGTTTGACAGGTCTAAGTATCAAAACCCAGAGAACTTGAATGTTGATCGCGTCTCCTAGTTCCAGTTTTTTAGTTTGACCTGAAACTGAAGCTGGAGATAAATATGAACGTTGGTGCAGAATTTAGGCATTGCCAGGTCCTAGTCACCCATGTCTTCTCTTTAATATCACTACGAATTCATTTCATTTGGTGAATCATTGCTATTTGCAGTTTTAATTAAATCAATACATTAATTTATATTGTTAGATGAGGAAAAGTTATCTAAACATCTTCAGGATGCTGTGTAAGGGATCTTATAAACGTAGCTGTTGGCCTTGTAATAGTTTTTAGAGAATCATTACAGTAGTTTGGTTATTTGCTATAATTTCCTGCGTTTCCTTGGAAAATCGTACCAAACAAGTAAACAATTATCAAGGTAGTTAGGAGAGACCAAGGACGTATTCTCTTCTATAGAATTGAGTTTTGTTACTGGTAAATGGTAATCAAGTTACTAGGCCTTAACCATTTAAAACGGAGTTTCTAAACTACTAGCAGTTTCTGTGCAACTAATGATTGTTAGTAGTATTTTGTTGACGGTGTGGATAGATGGTAACACATATTACCCAATGTATTCATTTTATGTAGCTAAGCTAATCATGTTACGTTGCTACGCTAAACTTATAGTCAATCATTTTAAATGTTAAGAATGTGGTTAATTATACAAAAAATAATTAGAAAGAATAATTCATATCTCTGTCTTTCAGTGTTGTCATACCAACCTCAAGGCCCTATTACGAGACAGCACAAAAACATAGTTTGGGTTATTGACTCATCATAGTTTTTGAGGTTGGGCCGAAACTATGTTTGGACATGTTATTTTATGTTTGGACATCATAGTTTGGGTTATTTACCCAACCTCATGTCCTTTTATTTTTTATTTTTTTTAATAAATTATACCCATAAGAGTTCTGAGTATTATATCAAAAGAGGTACAACAATAGAGGGGGCTATACCTGACTTCTTTGATATAATAACAGAAGACATTCCATTCGGATAAAAATAGAGGTGTAGAGGTGTGAATCTGGGAACCCCCTATACAATTGCCATAACCACCTCTATTATACTACAATGTACAATCAACTACTTGAATTATTACACAATACTCGGAACTCGTACGATGAGGGGTTTATTTTTTCCTTTTTGCAATACTATAGAAAGGAAAGCTGGTAATTTGAGAAAAAGTTAAATAAACATACAATTTTTTTGGTAAAAGTTTCTTTATATTGACAGTTTGTATAAATTGAATGTTATTTTTATAAAAATTTTTAGAAGTCAGTAAATAATTTTACACTGCTAGAATATTTGAAAGCGATTAGATAAAAAATACCTATTGGCGTATATCACTGTCTATGAGCTCCAGTAACTGATGCTTACTCCAAAACGGACTTGAAAAACATGCATTTGCAGAAAAATATACTTACTCCAAAACCGACTAGAAAAACATGCATTTGCAGAAAAATAATTTACTTATTATTATAAGGAGGAGTAACTATACATGCTTAATTTTTTATTTGTGACAGCTAAAGCCTACCTACACGAATAGATAAAGCTAATTTTGACCTTTCTCCATGAAATGGTTAAAGCTAGATCCAAAACAGTAAGGAGGAGTGGGCTGGCCTTCAAGGAGAAATGAGAAGTAATTCCTCATTTATGTGACGGACCTCGGATTTCGAGAGTCAAACTTCTTAATTTTTTATCGTAAATTCAGATATAGAACCTTTAAATTTTTTAAAATAAAATTAGAACTACGCCACATAAATTGGGTAAAATTTTTTAAGTCGAAGACACTGAAAATTAGAAATGAATGTACAAAGAGTAAAAAGATGTTTTACATTTATATAAAGCACAAGAACATGTCTGGCTGTTTCTGGATAGTAACATGAATTTTTGCTTTCCAAAAGATGATATCGCTGTCCTTATATATGTGAATGGTACTTTCCTTTTTGCAATAATAACCCTAATAACCGACCTTCATCACAAAACCTAGCTAATTACCTAGCTTAGCTTTCCATTAATACCACAAAATTGCTTGGGTTTGTCAAAAGTTGGTGTCCTACCATGTGGCTAGGCAAAGTACTATGACATCTCTTTACACTGTGGTTGAAGATTGTTAACTATTGAGTAATTTGTAGTAATAGATTAATTTAGGTGAAAAGTATAGCACTTTACTATTCACCAAAGTTATTATAGTGCTCTTCTAGTGGATTAAAGCGCGCAATAATGCAAGATAAAAGTGGATTGCTTCCTTATGCAACTCGTTTGGATCCATAAGTTGTGACACTTGTTATATGAAGACTCCGTTTATTTTAATATAAAAAAATAAATTTTTAAATAAAATTTGTATAAATTCTCATTAGTGGTGGCAGAATGGTTAAAATAAAATAGTTATCCACCCATATTATCCATTAAAATATGGGTTGTATAATAAACTTCTTTAAAACGGGTCAAATATGGATAAGTACCATAATATTCACTTAAAAAATGGATAACTAACGGGTTTAACTCTTACATTTGTAAAGACTTAAATTGGGAGTGTCTCAAGTTTGGGAAACTAAAAATTCTTCCAAAAGTCTATTCTCCCAAAAGTGATTATATTCAAGAAGTCATGCATATCCATATTATCCGTTGTTTAATCCCTTTTTTATCTGTTTTAAATATGGGTCGGGTCGAATAATTTATTCGTTTTTTGCATTATCCATTTTCGACTCGCTCGTATCCGATCCGACCCACCCGTTTGCCACCCCTAATTCTCATTATGTTAAACACATGGATAGCCATAGTGGGACCCAGTACTAAGTTGACATGGACCCACCATGTGATGACTAGGACGGTCCCCGTCTCCTTCTCCTTCCTTAACGATGTTTAACTACGAAACTGAAGTTTTTGAGAGTTCCGTACGATGGCGACTTGGGAAGGAGCTTTCCTTTATATTCATAACAATGGAAAAACCCATTAAAGAAAGTTTTACCTAAAACCCTAGATATACATAAAAGCACCTTTACTCTTCTGTCAAACATTTAAGATTTTCAAATTCATATACAAGTACAAGTTCTCACTTTCTTTTAGTTTCCCACGCTATGTCACTAATTTAAATTCGTGCCACAAAATCATACTTTAACAATAATCAAGGCTCTGAGTAAGATAGAAGGAGTTTTTACTTGTTGGTCTCTCTCTTATAATTGTATATGCACTAAATTTCTCATATCTAAAGTACTCTAGCTAGTACTAATAGGAGTACTTGTAATTAGGTTGAATGTCATAAACTCTATATCTCACACCCACAATATAGGTTAGTTTTCCTTTTTAGTTTCATTGTAAAGAAAATTAATGAAGCCTCCACGCTCCAGCTAGAAAACCAATCGGAGTATTGTACTCCCTCCATTCACTTTTACTTGTCCACTATTAATTTTGCGCACCTCTTAAAAAATAATAAATGAAGTGTATAATTTATTATAATATACATATTAATTGATGCATATTTTTAATAGATTAGAGAAAATGATTGAAAATGGGTAATTAATATTATGAATATAATAAGAAAAAAGAAATTATCTTCTCTTGATATGCTAAAAGTGACAAGTAAAAGTAAAAATATATTTTTAAAATACTGGACAAGTAAAAGTGAATTACTCTACTAAATACTATTCCCTATATTCCATAATAAGTGATATTTTGGCCTTTTTATTTTGGTCCAAAATAAGTGTACTTTTACATAATCAAGAAGGAATTAATTTTATTTTTTCAAAATTTGCCCTTATTTACATATCTCAATGTGTTAATATAACAATTAATTAAGGGTAATTTAGTGAATACATCTTTTTTTCTCTAGAAGTTAGTATTTTCTTAAGGGTTGTGCCAAATACTAAAAAGTCATTTATTATGGATGGAAAGGAGTAGCATTCTTTAATAAACTAAGCCGGTTAATCACAGATGTAGTTCACACTGAATTGAATGAGCTATAATAGACGGTTTCTGGTGATCATTAAGGAGTTCTTGAATGTACCAGTGAACAGGTTGTGTAAAACATGTTACAGTAGCCCAAGTGAATGCAAATATCCTAAGAATTTATTACTAGGGATAAATATTTCAACTTCCTAAAAATGTTATATGTGAACAGGTTCGTATAAAATTTGTTGATTTAACATTGAAGTCAAAATAACCCGTTAAAGTCAGATCAGTGCTCTCCAATCTTTTTCTTTTTCTATTTCATTGATTTGTAAGATATTTAGTTACGTAGCTGACAATTTATGGATAGTCAAGGAGAACTTGTAATCCATATATTGAAAGGGGGAGGGGAGCTGTTCATCGAGCTAAGAAGGAGATAACAAGGGAGAAAGATAATGTTCTAGAAAAATTGGATTTTATTATTCACAATGTATATTTACATGTGTGTATCCACTTATATATATCCTCATTGACTACTCTAACAAAACATATAAGCAGCTATTAATACTAAACTAACACTAACTAATTATGTACACCTAACACTGCTAATGTACAACCCTGCACTGCACCGATTAGTTTCAACACTCCCCTCAAGTAATTGGGTGATGTAAAATGTTTATCATACCCAACTTGCAAACCATTTCACTGTGCAGTTGCTTCCCAAGTGCCTTGGTTAATGTGACTCCTATCTGATCTGTTACACCATGTGCGTCCCAAAGTGACGTATAATGAATATGAGACTTGTTAATCATGATTTAAATGAGTTTAAAGTAATAATATGACTATATATGATATTTGGATAAAACATATAAAGTTTGGGAAAATCGGATTAAAGTTGCGAAAAAACCAACTAAGGATTTGCCCTGTAACATGGCTTTTTGAAAAATAAATTTCGTGTATTATATGAGGTCTTTTTGGGACATATTATATACCAAATTGAAGGTCTTGGAATGTAGTTTCCAATGCTCTTAACCGTTCGTTCATACGTTATCCGGATAAAAAGATATAAGCATCGGAAGATGGATGAATCAGAGGGTGCCAAGCTAGTACCTTTTGACTTTTCAAAAGTTGTTATATATGTTTTAACTCGTCTCTCTCTCTCTCTCTCTCTCTCTCTCTCTCTCTCTCAAGTTTTACACAGAATCTGACCATAGAACACCATAAAAATAGTTCTTGAGCTCTCTAATAGTGCTTCAAATAATACTAACATCTCGTGTACGAAATCGAGAAGCAATAACATCAGAACGATCTCTACGACGTAAGTATCGCTATATCCCCTCTATTTTTCCTTGTAGTTTGAGTTTTGGAATGTATTTAATAGTTAATAAAAATTTCTAATTTCTATATTTAAGCTTTAAAATATCAAAAAAAATTGATAAATTCGTTTCCTAATAGTTAGACCTCACGGGACGGTGATCGAAAGCCGTGAGTTCGAGTTATTTGACTTGTAGTGGACTGTTTTGTGGGCTGTTTCGTATTGCTTTTGGGCTGTCTATTGTGTTGCTGATTTATGGAGTTTGGAAGGATAAAAAGGGCGTGGAGAAACGCCACATGTGGTAGGATAGTAGGTTGGTTGCTCGTCGTTGTAGTTACAGGCTAATTGATAACTTGTTGATTGGGTGTATTATAGTATATTTGGGGTTTTTGTTGTATTGATGGTCCCGAATTGTAATTAGGTTGGTTTTGAGTTGCTGATTGTATTATGTTTGTATCTCGCCTATAGTAAGCTTGAGAGAGCAGTAAAATCAGGGGAAATACTGCCCGTTTTATTTTAGAATCGAGTTATCGTTTGAGATATGTAATATACTACCGCCATCTAAATTGTACACACATTTCTTTGTTATAGGGTTGGCGCGCTAGTTGTCATAAGTTTGTTGTTGAGTTGCATTGACGACTTGAGGTATGTTAAGGCTATCCCTTCTTTCTTTTTGGCATGATCCAAATGATACAAACGAAACGAGCAAAATACGCAACTTTCATAAATGACTCTATTCATAGAAATACTAGGGGTGTCTATATTCTTGATTTCCTATGTGAATTATTATTATATCCTATATTCATGGGTCTCAGAAAAATATGTATTTGATAAAGTTTGTCCGAAAGGCTTATTAATTTTATGATAGTCGAGAAATCTTATTAACGTATTTCTTATGCATTTCATGCATTTAAACATGTAGATTGACCCAAGACCAGAAGACGTTATATACGCGTATATTATATGTATATGGGATATGGGAAAAGGTTACGGCGTTATATACGCACCACCACCTGATCAGCTGGTATATGTTGATGATTTTACCCACAGTGGCCGAGATGATATGATGGGATGCCCTCAGAGGCTTGATGATGTTATGTACACCTATACCTATGCATGATACGATATTTATACGCACGTGCATGACATTATAAATGTTTCAGGATTCACAAAGTTATTTAGACTCACATGTGGAATTCTTTACCCCATGTTTCATCTATGTCTTTTATGTACTGATTTTCATGCTTTACATACTCAGTATATTATTCGTACTGACGTCCCTTTTTGTCTGGGGATGCTGCGTTTCATGCCCGCAGGTGCAGGTAGACAGGGTGACGGTCCCCTTCTTAGGATCCTTGATCAGCGAGAGTTGGTGTGCTTCATTTGATCCGGAGCTGCTTTGAGTTTTGGTACGATGTGTTTGCATACATATATGGGTACGACGGGGCCGAGTCTCATCCTTTATACAGTTTTACACTCTAATAGAGGTCTGTAGACAGTCATGTATAGTTATATAGTATGTGGCCTTGTCGACTCGCCCTACCGTATTATATATATATATATATATATATATATATATATATATATATATATGTCTTTTGGGCATGTTTTCTCACGTAGGTTGTTCATTTGAATTAGTAGTTTATTTCCAGATGTTATGCATGACCTGCACTTATTTCATGTTTATATCTTAGATGAATGTTTAGGGGTGTTCGATAGGTAGAACTCGGACACTCGTCACGACCCATCGGTTTGGGTCGTGACATGATCCTTGCTGGACATATGTGAAGTCTTTATCATCCATGTTTGCAATTTTTCTCTAATAAAATGACAGTCACTTTCTATATGCTTGGTACATTCATGATATATTAGATTGGATGCAATCTGCAGTGCTGCTTTATTACCACAATACGAATCCATGGGCATATCAACTTTCACACCCAATTCTTCAAGTAATCCCTGTATCCATACCAACTCAGCTACAGTTGTAGCCATACTCATGTATTCTGCCTCTGCTGAGCTTCTTGAAATTGTACTCTGCCTCTTGGATTTCCAGGAGACCATTGAGTCTCCAAGTTTTATGCAGTAACCTGTTACAGATTTTCTAGTCACTGGGCATGATGCCCAGTCTGCATCATAAAATGCAATAACTTTGCCACTCTGTTTGCTACTCATCATTAGGCCTTACCCTGGACAGTCTTTCACATATCTTACCACACTTAGGGTTGCATCATAATGAGACTACTCTGGTGTATTCGTGAACTCGCTTAACATTTGAACTGCAAAAGATATGTCTGGTCTTGTGATTTCCGAATGCAGTAGCCTGCCAATTAATCTCTGGTATACCCTCCTATCCTCAAGTTCAGGGTCACCCTCTTGCATGCCAAACAACTTGTCATACTCCACACTTGTCAGCTTCACATTCTGGAGCAATGGGAATGTAACTGGTTTTCCTTCCCCTAAGCCACACTATGAGATAAGCTCCAAAGCATATTTTTTCTGATTTATAATAATGCCTTTGTGTGACCTTGCAAACTCAATCCCAAGAAAAAATTTGGGTTCTCCCAAATCTTTCATCTTGAAGTTACAATCCAATATCTTCTTAGCATCTTGTATTAGACCACTGCCACTCCCTACAATTAAGAGATCATCTACATACATCAATATAATCACTATATCAATACCACTCCTTTTATTAAACAAAGAATAATCCAGTTTACTTTGGCTAAAACTAGAGTCTATAAGTGTTGAAGTCAGTTTTAGGTTCTATTGCATGTTGGCCTATTTCAAACCATACATGGACTTGAGTAGTCTACACACACTAGTATCCCCCTCACTACCAAAGCCCTGTGGTAAGGACATATAGACTTCTTTTGAAAGATCACCTTGAAGGAAGCATTGCAAACATCCATCACGAATAAGGTCTAGGCACACTGGGCTGCCAAAGCAACAACGCTTCTCACTGTAACCATCTTTACTACCGGAGAGAAAGTCAGATGATAATCCACACCCTCCTACTGAGTAAACCCCTTAGCCACTAGCCTGACTTTGTACCTTTCTACAGACCCATCAGCCTTGTACTTGACTTTGTAAACCCACTTACAACCTATGAGAGTCTTCCCTGCAGGCAAAGCTACTAACTCCCATGTATTGTTATTAAAAAGAGCCTGAACCTCAAGCTTCATAGCTTGCAGCCAATTGATGTCTGTAACAACTTGGTGAAAGGATGTTGGTTCTATGACGGAGGAGTAGGAGGACAAACAGGTTTGATAGAATGAAGAAAAAGAAGAATAATTAATTGAATTAGTGGTAGAGTAAGGTATGGAGGAAGAAGTTTGACTTGATAAACAAAGTATGTAAGCCATAAGAGATGTTTAGAATGTCTTCCATATTTTCTCATGGGGGATGTAGGAAAAGGAGGAAAATGTCGGTGCTGTGGAGATGGTGATAGAATTACAGGAGGAGTGGACATGATAAGAGATGATGCTGGAGCATGAGAAGGTATTTGAGAAGCATGTGGAGATGAGAGGACTCGATGAGTAACTGGAGTAGGAAATAAAGCAGAGGGAGATGATAAAGGTGGAGACAAGGAATGATCAAAGGAAGGCGGAGGGGGATCAAGAGTAGGAACTAAAGGTGATGAGGCATCCATAGTAGCAGGAAATGGATCATCGAAATTAGGAGCTGGAACATTGGTAGGAAATGTATGTGTTGGGCCTGAAGAAAGAGTATGCAGAAAAGTGAACTTAGGATACTTGAACGGAAATACTGTCTCCTTGAAGGATACATCCCTATAAACAAAGAATGTCCCAGTGGAGATATTGTATAACCTGTAACCCTTCTGAGAATTTGAATAACCCATAAAGATAGAAGGTATGACTCTTTGAGAAAATTTGTCTGTATTGTTTAAGGCAGTTGCATAACAAAGACAACCAAAGACTCTAATGATATCAAGGGTAGGAGGATGTCCATGAAACACCTCATATGGGGACTTTCTAGATAGTAATGAGGATGGTAGTCTAGGACTGAGGATGGTAGTCTATTTATAAGAAAGGATCCAGTGAGCACATATTCCCTCCAGAATTGTAATGGTGTATGAGCCTAAAATCTAAGAGCTCTAGCCAGTTCAAGTAAATGTCTGTATTTTTTTTTGCCACTCTATTTTGCTGTAGAGTGTGCACACAAGAGCTTTGATGTAAAATTTTAAAGAATGTGAACAGAGTTGAACATTGAGAATTAAAGAACTCAAGACCATTATCTGATCTTATGATCTTATTGTGGCATAAAATTGAGTTTTGACAAGTGTAAGAAATGATTTGATTAAAATAAATACATCACTTTTCATTCTCATCAAATAGATCCAAGTCATTCTAGAGTAATCATCTACAACGGTAATAAAATACTTGTATCTATTGTAAGTACATTGTCTATATGTACCCTATACATCCAATTGTACAAGTTCAAAAGTAAATGCACTATTCGTTGTACTAGTAGGAAAAGAGAATCTAGTTTGCCTTGCTAAAGGACAATCAGTACAATTCAGAGAGTCTTTATTCAACAAGTGATTCTTCAATGAAGGAATCTTTTGTAATACTGCTACCGGAGCATGACCAAATATTTCATGCCAAATAGAAGAATGAAGACATAACTTTGATGCCACACTAGAGGACACTGGGACTGGAGTAGTAGAGGCTGGAATTATTGAAGGTATAAAAGTGTTGAAAGCTGGAGCTGAAGATATTTCAGTTACATTGAAAGGTGGTGGTATCTTAGAAGGTTTAAGTATGTAAAGACCATCCTTCTCCTCACCAATCCCCCCCTGCCATTGTAGAGGTCCTGAAAAATGCAGAATTCAGAAAAGAATAATGCACAATATTTTAGTACTTTAGTTAGTTTTGAGACAAATAGCAAATTGTATTTGAAGTTAGGAACGTAAAGGACATTATAAAATTCTAGATCATTAGAAAGGGTTAATAATCCTGTATGTGTTACTGAGGTGGTGTTACCATTAGGTAGATGTACCTTACTAGAATTGGAAGCAACAGAATTAGATTAAGTCAAAAGGTCCAACCTAGAAACCATATGGTTCGAGGATGCAATATCTATTACCCAAGAGTTAGCCTCAGAACCTACAGAGAAACATGCATTAAGGAAGTCAGTTATACCTGCCATGTTTACTCTTGCATCTCTTACTGTTGGCTCTTTGTCAATTAACTTCAAAAGCTTATAGTACTGTTCTAGAGTAAACAATGGTATATTCTCGGGCCTTGATGAGCTGCCTATTGAGCTAATTCATTCAGATTCTTCAACACAACTCACATTGTTGGTTGTAGGTCCCCTGCTTCCTCCTGAATTTGACCCCTTGTCAAAAGTTCTCATTTTACTGAATTTGTGGTTGGGTGGATACCCTACCATCTTATAGCAATTCTCTCTCTTCATGTGATGGTAATCACACCGTAATGCACAGTTTCCATAATTTTTTTTGAATCTGTTACTCTGTATGGAAGCTAAGGCTTTAGGATCATTCAAATCAATCTGTTGCAAGGCTGGAGCTACCTGTGATATCATGTTTTATTGTACGCTTTGGTTTTCATCTTGCATAATCATGTTGTATGCCTAATTGATAGTGGGAACATGGACAATCAAGAATACTTGACTCCTTGCTTGTGCACAGGTTTCGTTTAAACCCATCAAAAATTACACCAGTCTCTGTTGCTCCATGTGTTCTGCATATTCCTTATGCTTTGTGTAGTCATATGCCAATGGTACCATAGACCAATACTCATCCGAAGCACATTTTAATTTTGAGTAGTACTCTCACACTGATAAACTTTCTCTGGCTAGTAGTACAGATTTCTCGAATTAGTTGATAGACTCTAGTGAGATTTTCTTATCAAATCGTTCTTTTAGGTATGTCCAATCACTATAGGCATTGGTTGAGTACATTATTCCATTTGCTAGTTCTTTAGATGCTGAATTAGTGATCCAGGATAGCACAAAGGCATTACATCACTCTCATTCATGTTCTAAGTCACCTTTTTACTATTCATTGTGACATTTTCCGTCTATGAACCCTAGTTTATTTTTTGCTAGTAAAGCAACTCGCATGGAATTGCTCTAAGCTGTGTAATTCTCTATTCCCGTTAATTATTGAGGGACTAGAACACTACCTAGCCTGTCGGAAGGATGTAAGTAGAGAGGATGCCTAGGATGTATGTGCGTAAATTTTTCTTAGTTGTCCTTCTCAGTTTCCAAAGTTGCGCTCGTCATTTTCAAAACTTGAAATCAGTGAGTCGAAAAATAAATTAAAGGTCGATCTTCAAGGAAGAGCTTACTCTTTCCAGGAATTTACAAATTTTGGGGGTGAATCGACGATTAACGCAAACCCTAAAATTTGCCCAAATCTTTGCCGAACTCTCTTAACTTCTCAACTCTCCAACGAAATAGAGTGGATATCTCAACACTAGCCTTCAATTCCTCAACGATTCTACTCGAAACCGTCATGAATCTGTGGCTCTGATACCATATTAAAAAGGGAAGGGGGGCTGTTCATCGAGCTAAGAAGGAGATAAGAGAGAGAGAGATAGAGAGAGAGAGAGAGAGAAAGAGAATGTTCTGGAGAAATTGGATTCTATTGTTCTCAATGCGTGTGTGTGTGTGTATATATATATATATATATATATATATATATATATATATATATATATATATATATATCCTCACTGACTACTCTAACAAAACATATAAGCAGCTATTAATACTAAACTAACACTAACTAATTATGTACAACTAACACTGCTAATGTACAACCTTGCACTGCACCTATTAGTTTCAACACCAAAAATACATTCTCTTCCGACAAATATTTTTTATACTAGTCGAGAGTAATCCTCTTAGGGCTGTGCATAATTTGGTAAATACCGAATTACCGTACCGAAATCGAAAATTTTAGTATTTGGTATTCGATATTTTGGTATTCGGTATAGTATTTGGTTTAAGTTTTAAAAAATATTAGTATTAGGTATGATATTTGGTATTTTAAAATGAAATACAGAAATACCGATACCGTACCGAAATATATATTATATTACACAATACACATATTATTAATTATAACATAAATATAAAAATCTAAAATTTTTTCTTTGCTTTATTCTCTAATTTCATCAATTAACTTTAACCAAGTAACAACACATTTCTAATGATCAAATTTATTCTTTTAGGTATAATTTTATCTCTCTGGGTTGATATTTGCTAGTTTTGCATAAAACTTTTGTCAAGAAATATTTTTAGTTTTGTACTTTTGAGTACTTTAGTTTAGAATATTATAGTCTATGATTCTATGCACTAGTTACTATTCAAATCGAATAAATCGAAGTTATCAAACCGAATAAACATAAACCGAAAGGAGAAAACCGAACCATACCGAATTTAATTAGGTACGGTATTGATATAGCATTTTAAAAAATCGAATATCGAAAATACCAAACCGAAATGTCTAACTATTGTACCGTACCTACTGACGAACACCCCTAATTCCTCTCGTTAATAAGTATAAGATTCATTTTATCAAGTAATTACTGAGCTGCTAATCATCTCAATTATAGTACATGAAAGTAAAGAAAAAAATTAATACGTTAAAGTTAACATCTTGATTCCATATGTCATTCAAAACTTTTGGAAGCAATTTCACTGTAGAATGAACTTAAACGAACATAATACTTGGTGTTTATCCCCTTTTGTCCTTATTTAAATTTTTTTAAAAAATATTAACCTCCATGAGATGACAGGGTTTGGCTTATATCCCTATTGCCTATCTAATCTCTCTATTGTTAATTAGAGTCTCGGATTCAAACTCTATAAATGAAAAAAATCCTGACAGATAATATATTTTCTTTTAATTGATCTTATTCGGATTAATCAGATTATCAAACCCCAAAATATTTACCAAATAAAAATTTTACAAAAAAATAAAATCTTACTTTTAACTGAGACGTGTTTAATTACACGGCGTGGGCCTTTTAATTGCTGTCGAAAGAAACTGAAAAACAAAAAGAAGAGTCAACTCCTCAACGAGTTGGTAGATACAGTAGTAGTTACTGTAAAATAAAGGCAAATTAAAGGAATGGCGCAGGGCTCGATAAAACTCTAAAAGGACAGAATTATTGGGAATAGCAAAATAAATCCAAATTCACTCTACTCTTTCTTTCACTCCTCAGTTTTCTCTTCACTCATTCGAACTCAAAATCGGCTCTTTTTATTACGTACTACTTGTCATCCCTCTTTTTGTCTTCTGCCTTGAATTGATTTTACCTCTACCAAATCTCCCCTTAAATTCACTTTTCTTCTTTGTTGAGCAAGGGGAACACTTACTTGGATTTTTTTTGTTTTTTTACCCGATATCAGGTACCTGCATTAGTTCATATTAAATTTGAATTTGCGGCAAAAAATTCTGCATTAACTATAAAGCGTTCTCTAATAAAATAGACTTCATGCTTAGGGTTCAACCCCGAAACAAGTAGTTAAGGCACTTACTATTTTTATGCGAATTCTCAACAAACTGACTAAAGAGTGATCGGCTAAATTTTAAGAAGCTCATATAAGAGGAGTTAGACATATAAGTTAATTATACTTAAATATTCCTTTGCTTGTCAAAAAAAAAAGAAGAAAATTTAGATAGAGAATTGGTAAATAGTATTGATCAATGGATTGGCAATTGGGGTGATATAAATAACTATTTTTGGTTGTAAAGCAAGAACTCAATTGGAGATTAGATAATATTGATTTACGTAACAATATATCTTTTTTTGTCTTGAGTTGATGGTCTATCGAAAACAGTTTCTCTATTTTATAAGACATGAATAAATTCTCTTGAGATCTCACGCGTGAGATTAAACTGAGTTTGTTGTGTTGTGTACAATATATATCTTACTGTTTAAAGACAAAAAGTAATAGCTCTTGGAACTACACCACATATGATCGGATTGAACATACATTTGAAATAAGGGGAAATTACAATGTACAATATTTTATACTTATTTGTGGAGAAACTGAGAATGAATTTAGTACAATTGCCAAATCTTCCACTACATCCTAGCAAAGTTTCCGAATTATATGAAACAGACAAAAGGCCCAAATATAGCGTGAAATTCAGCAATACGATTGATTAAATATACACTATGCTTTCGAGATAGTAAAGGTAATTTTGGCTTTTAGCATATTTTATGGGACTGACCAATTCTTATCATTAGCTCTTTATCGTTACACATGAAAGCATGTTGTATTTTCTTCCTTATTTTAATTTTCAGAACATGAATCCTAGAATAATGACATTGACACTATATATTTAATACGCAAAACACACAATATAGAGGAAAGACAGTCTCTACGTAGACCAAAAAAATGTTGCAGGGTCAAATAGTAGTGAAAAGAAACCTCGGGCCCCTAAAAACCTAATTTTAAAAAAGTAAAATTAAGGATTGATCATTTGCCTTTCACATTAAATATACACCACACGAATTCAAAATAATACCGTGACTACTAATTAGCCGCTCTTTAATCATTTTTGTGAAGGATCACGTACGGCTAGATTTGGTTTTTACTGGTCCATTCCCTATAATATAAATAATTCGTATTATAATTTGAATTAATTATTGGCAATAATTAAGGGAAATCATGTGTTCTTGTAATAATAAAAAGTGTGCCGTGACATATATACTAGTACTAGTATAAACAGGAAGAAATATAGGAGTATAACATATTGGTATTATTACCTAATCCGTTTCAATTTATTTGAACCTATTTCATTTGTGGTCTGTTACAAAAAAGAATGACCCCTTTCGGACATGTTTAGGACCACAAATTTCAAAAATCTTTATTTTTTCTTAAATTTCGTGTCTTGTCAAAGAGGTTCACATAAATTGAAATGAAGGGAGTAGTTTTTTTTCTCACCCGGTATACGGTATTCGTATTAGGGCTCAATTAGATCTAGATTTGCACCTAAAAGTCTTAAATTGAGGCGTAAAACGTCTTATAAAGATGATTTCATACTCAAAATTTAAATCGGAAAACTCTAATTAAGAATGAAAGAATATTTAATGGTTTGGTAATTACACAAGACGATAGAGTCATAGCATTATCCTTTAAAAAGCTGCCATAGGAGTTTAAAGAATGGCCCTTGACGAGTTTATGTCTTATCACACAGCTGCTTAAGGCACTTTTTAGGTAAAATTTGCCGTTGGCATAACACATCTCAATCATCTTGACTAAAAGATACTGTAGGTGGAGACTGAAGGGGGAAATTATATTGCAAATGGACAAAATAAATCTTGTCAATGTACTGACTAAAGAAAAGAAAGGAAAAAAAACAAAGAATTTTGGTCAATTTTACTGTATTTGAGATGCAAACGTTCTCGGATTAATAAATGTTTTTGAATGGTTTTTTTTATAATTTATTATTAATAAAAAGGAATATTTTGACTAATTACAGTGTACGTTGATTTTCATCATGTTCATGGTTGCTTTGTTAAGCTGAAGCATTAAGTATCACACAATGTGATGAGTGAGTGATGGCAGTCTAAGATTCCTTGAAAACCAACTAAAAAAACAAAAGTAAAGGATAGAAGTTAATGATATGATTTTTGTGATCGAGTTTAAAAGCGAATTAGCGAAATTGTTACACAAATAGCCGACAAGATCAATGTTTATTTTTTCTAGCCATTATACATATATATTTTATTAATTACATACAATTATACATACATCGTACATGAATAATACATATATTATACATTAGCCGATAATTTTTATTTTAAGGGATTAAATGACCGGTTATTTGAGTTAATTCTTCTAATTCTTTTTGGAGAAGGCTCTTTAATTTAAGCAATTTTGCTAAATTTTCTAAAATTGATTTTGTTATTACAAATAGTAACCATTGACTGCTGAATTAGGTAGCGAGGACTATCCAACTTGTTCGTTTAATGATTTGTGGAGAGCTTAAATTCCAAGATAGGAGATTAATTTTCAGATATTTAAGTTGCAATAAAAATCCAATGAATAAACAAAATTAATTCGTAGCATTTAAAACAACTAACTATCAACGAGTACAATCTTTGGGGAATGGAATCGTGAGTTCATGTTTAAAAAGTCTAATAGGATGACGGTTTAAACATTTAGAAAAATCTTCGAAAAGATTTTTTGTGAAAAAATATGGAATTTCTTTTTGAAGTTTGAAATATCTTACTCTCATTTTTGGCTTTTATTTTGAATAAACATATGTTTTAGAAAAAGAAGAAGAAGTTAATCTTTGGATATTTCCAAAAACTCTCCAAATCAAAACAGACTTGTGTTTATTTATATTACAGATTGATTTCACCGGATTCAACCAATTATTTTGATCGTGCAATATCAGTGTCATCAGGTCACTAACTTTATCGAATGCATACAAATTTTTCGAAAAAATGTTTACATAATCTTTATAATGTATCAGAAAAAGAGTAATATCATCACTATCCAAGATTTTTCTGTATTAACTCCCACAAATGTCTAAACTATTTTTATATGAGATTTTTTGAGTCCATTACTCAAATGATCATTTAACTATCCAAAATTATCTTGTAATGTCATCTTTCTTTCGTTTGTAACAGAAAATTCACTTAACTATGTCTATAGCATACAAAAGGTCACTCAACTAGATTTCTTAAACTTTTGATTGTCAAATATCTATTTTGCGCTCTATATTATCAACTTTTATCTTTTTTTAACTATTGTAACATTATACTTTTTTTTCTTTTTAATCTACATTATGAACTTACCTATAGAAAAAATAAATTTTATTTAAAAATAAAAAAATAATATTCTACCATATATAATATCATAATAATAAAGTAATGAGCATAATTTTCAAAAATATATAATGTATATTATAAAAATACTTTTATTTTAAATAATTACTTTTATATTAAGTGCATAGAATATATATTTTAAAAACTTTTATTTTCTTTCATTCTCAATTGTGTAAATAATTTTTGAGTTTTTCTTGTTAACATCAAAATTGTTATTACGAATAAATTGTTCTAATTAAATTATTTACTATGCTCAATATGTTATTATTCCAACATTATATATGCTTAATTACTATTTTATTCTTTTATTTTATAAATAAAACTTATTTATTCTATAGGGAAGTCCATAATTTAAATTAAAAGAGAAAAATTCATATAATTAAAAAGTTTATAAAAAATACAAAAGTTGATAACTTAGAGGGCAAAATAGGCATTTGACAATCAAAAGATTGAGAAATCTAGCTGAGTGACTTTCTAAGTATTATATACATAATTAAGTGATTTTGTTGTTACAAACGAAAGAAAAATTACTTTAGTAGATAATTTTGGATAATTGAGTGACTATTTGAGTAATGGACTCTAGATTTTTTGTTGCACTATTTTGGAGTAAATTTGTATCTAATACTACATCTGTTCTAGTTTATGTGAACCTATTTCCTTTTTGGTCCGTTCAAAAAAGAATGACCCCTTTCTAAATTTGGTAATAATTTAGCTTAAACTTATAATTGTACCCTTAATGAGAAGCTTTTATAACCACTGAAATATTTTGTGCCCATTTTTGACTTGTTTAAGACCACAAATTCAAAAGTCTTATTTTTTCTTAAACTCCGTAGTCAGTCAAACAAGTTCATATAAATTAAAACGGATGGAGTATTGTTAGTACTATTATTACTAAAATGTTATTTCTTGTTATTATTGTTGTAAGACCTTTTGATTATGTCTCATTTACGAAGACACAGCTGACAGACTGTAGCCATACCCTTTGGTAGCTAAGAATATATTAATTGAAGTATACATTTTGCTGATTGGCTGCTACTGTATAACACTAATATGAGTACTCTACTCAGGACCCCTCCCTTGTTACATCAAAAGAGTTGACCTAAAGATATGGACATCTCTATTACTCTTCATTTCACTTTTTCATAGACCAGTTTATAGAAGTATCCTTCCACATAGAATAAAACTCACCGCTTAATAACCAGTCAAAGCTAAAATCATTAGCCAGAGATTAGAGTAGAATACGAGACATTTATCCACATATAAGAATACTTTAGAGGAGCTTTTTATATCTGAAAGAATATCTTCCTATAGTACAAACGAAAATAAAAAAGAGAATCAAATGCTAATAACAAAAAGGATAAAAAGATTTCAATATCTGTGACAAAGCTAAGAATTCTAACAAGGGTTTTACAAAAATATAAGAAAATATATCACCAAAAAAGAATATAAGAGTGCAACCTGAAACCTAAACTAATTTTTGAATTACTTCTGCTATACACTAAAGTTATCTTATATTGAAAGGATTCAATGATTTAACATAAAAAAATAATTTTATTTTGTCTCTTTAAAAATAAAAATGGAACTCCATTTGAATTTTTTAGCTCCCGTGTTGATTGACAAATATTATACTTTCAGGTCATCTAAATATAATAATATATAATTATTCAAAATAAATAAAAATCACAATGTATAATCTAAGAAGTAATGAATAAATAATCAATACAATAAATTAAAATACGCTAATATTGGTAAATATTAATAAAATTGGCAATTTATAAGTTAAATTCGATTAAAAATTATATAGTAGGCTGGAGTAGGGTTAATTAGGGACTGTGATTCTTGCCCGTCGTGATTACAGCCACTTATGTCCACGTCCATTGATTGGTCTGTGATACGAAAATTATTGAAATGGCCGTAAATTTGTGTTTCCTCATTTGGTATTAGTATGATAGATTTCTTGGTTGGATTGAAATTGATTTTTTTACGAAAAACCTTCTTAATTATGGGACGGTCAGAAAAAAGTAGAGCGTGTTTTCCGGTGCAAGGACGAATAAGCAAAAGCTGATGCTCAGCCACGTGGATATTTCTCAGCCGTTCGATTACCATGCAAGGCCACGATTACTTCCTTGTTGATGAGATTTTATAGCCCAACTGCAAGAAAACTGTAGAAAAGAAGTGGCAACCTTTTTTGTTCCAAGAAAAATATTAGTGTGAGAAAAAGAGAGTGAATTAGTATGTGTGAGAGAAAATTTAAGAGAGAGACAAGAAAGATGGTACTGTTGTATAAGTCTTAAATTGAAGGAAGAGGTAAAGCAGTAGTGCAGTGGCCATGGCGGCGTAGCAGAGCTGTGAATTTAATGCAAACCATAAAAGAGAAGTGCAACCATTTTCTTTTCCTTTCGTTTTCCTAAAAATATTGTCCTATAATTTTTCCTCAAAAGCTGCAAAGTTTTAACCATAACCCCAAATTCCAAAATCCATTTACTTTGTTCTCCCCCCCTAGTTATTCTCCTATTTTTTAACTAGGTTGGAGAGGGCATGAATATGCAGTCAAAATTAAGGATAGACATAGAAGCTAGTAGTAAAAAATGTCTGGTTTTTTTACACTAGGTGGTGGAGGTGGAGGTGGAAATAAAGAACAACAACAACAGCAAGAACAAGATCAATTAGCTACGAATAGTTTGCTTTTATTCAAGAACGAAGAGATCTACAACAAGGGTTTTGAATTATGGCAACAGTACTATCAGTTGCATCAACAAAGAGCACAAACCCCACAACATCAAGTGCAAGAGATGGATTTCTCAGTTGGAGTGGGACCCAGTAACAACAGAAGAATTATCAGTGGTAGTAGTAGTAGTAGTGGAAATAACAATATTGTCGGTGATGATAATAATAATCATAATTATAGTAATTCTTTTAGGGTAATGAGACCAACAGGGGGAAGTAGTAGTAGTGGAGTTGGGGGTATGAATTGTCAAGATTGTGGAAATCAAGCTAAGAAAGATTGTCCACATTTGAGATGTCGAACTTGTTGTAAGAGCAGAGGATTTCAGTGTCAAACTCACGTTAAAAGTACTTGGGTTCCTGCTGCTAAAAGACGTGAAAGACAACAACAACTTGCTGCTTTGAACCAACAGCATAATCAACAACAACAAACTCAGCAGTTGAGTTTGAGAGCTGATTCTAATATTATTCCCAAAAGGCCAAGAGAGAACCCCAGCTCCTCTCTTGCTTGTTCTCGTTTGCCCACCACCTCGTCAGGTAATCTTTAGGAGCTCAAGGTTGTGAATTTTCCTTAAAATATGAGTTCATACCATAATATTTATACTACTAATCTTTAAGGTTTTCTCATACTTTATATTTTTGGTCTTGAGATCGGTTGAACTCATCTCTTTAACTATAGGAAGTACAATCATTTCTTGTTTATTTTCAAGGGAATCATCAATGAACTTCAGGGTATTAATTAATTCACTTCTTTTTTTATTTTAATTTTTTTTCAAGACGCGTTAGAGGACTTAATCAAACGTCTTTTGTGATGCTAAACTACAAAATATGTGGGGGAAGAAAAATGAAGAAGAACAAAAACCGTGATACACATGCTACATAGCTATATTCATTATTTCGTGACCAACCCTATACTCCTTTTTTTTTAATTTTTCATTTTTCTACTGTTAAGAAGTAAACTTGACGAAATAAAAGTTATTGCATTGTTGAGTATTGTACTTCATCTTTTTTCTTGTGTTCTTTGAAGTAATAATGATACTCCTTAGTTCATTATTTGATTTGTACTAAGGTGCTTTTTTGATTGCTAGGGTTAGAGGTAGGTGGTCATTTTCCTGCAGAAGTAAGTTCTCAAGCAGTATTTCGCTGCGTAAAAGTTAGTGCAATTGACGATGCAGAAGATCAATTTGCTTATCAAACGGCTGTTAATATAGGAGGCCATTTATTCAAAGGAATTTTATACGATCAAGGGCCAGAGGGTCGATATAGTGGTGGTGGAGAGAGTTCATCAGGTAGTGGCGCCGCTCAACAAGCGCTGAATTTTATCACCGGCGCCACCACTTCCACCACCGCAGCTGCCGCCACGAGTCACCAGCAACAACATGGTACAATGTTCGATCCTTCGGTATATCCAACTCCTATTAATGCTTTCATGGCCGGTACGCAATTCTTTCCACCGCCAAGACCTTAAACAGAGAGGCGAATTCAGAATTTAAATTTTAATTATGGCATTTTGGCTTAGGAAGGATTACTAAAGAGGCCGTAGAATAATCTAATTCTTGATTTTGTTTTAACTTCATTTACGTCCATTTAGTTAATGGGAAGGAGAAACAGAAGTTCCAGCACTTCTCCTTGAAGTAAGACATTGGTTTCTTATAGGATGTTAGTTTTCTTGGGATTTCAAGAATGACTTTTATTTTGTTATTATTACTAATTATTACACTATTTGTTGATCTTATCGGCAAGCTTCTTTTTATTGTGATTTTTGTAGAACGAATTAGCTGGAGGAATGATAAATTTGTTTCCGACCTCGATCCGTAGAAGCAACCACTAATACTTTCATTAATTAGGGTAGGCGGTCTACATTAGACCAGACCCCTTGGGGTGAAGCCCTTGTCCGAATCTTGCATGAATGCGGGATGGCTTGTGTATTGATTGTCCTTTTTTTTTTTTTTGAATTAGTAGGAGAAAGTTTAATTTCTATATGCTATATAAGGTCATTTTAAAAATAATTATAACTAATTGTTTATAATATAAATTAGCAACTTGAGAAGCAAATCATTTATTAAAACAAGTTACTAAAATACATTGATAGTATTAAAAAATTACAGTATTACTGAGTATCAGTTAAATCTTTAAGCAACATTGGTAGTATATATTTTGTGCTGCATATGGATGTGTGCATTTTTGCATATTCTGTGTTACATTCTTTTCTAGGTTTTTCTACTCTGAGTATGGATTTCAATTGTCTTTCTGGTCGGATTTGAACTTAATACTACTTTATTTCCTGTTTATCCGTCTGCTTGCCGGGTTATATGGGGGCGAAGTAGATATGTTTCGTGTCTGGTTGGGGCCAAGATTTTGTTTGTTTTTGTTTTCCCTAAGATCTGTCATTTGCCCCTCACCTTTCATTTACTTATATTTTAGGCTGTTGGATTATGAGAAAAATGCATTGGTGACATGCACCGTTGACAACCATTTCTTCTATTCAGCCTCATTTCATAAGTCCGCCTTTCCGGGCTGCTGTCTTTTTTTTTTTGTTTAATTTTCAAGAATATATAATGTGGTAATTAATTTAAAATTAACATCATAAGGAATTTTTACACTATAAATATCTACTATTATATACTCCAGTTAGTTAGTACAGATTATTTATTGCATCTTCAGGTTACCAAATTAGGATTAACTTTTATAGTACTACAGTATTACCTTTTGTTATACATCATTTCAACTCAATAGTATGGAAAATCCTCACATTGCATTGGGCACATAAGTGAATAGTCTAATTTTTTTTACGTAAACAGTGTAACTTAGCTGGCTATAGAACAACATCACTTTGATTCTAGATTCTAGGTAGGTTATTGCATCAAACTTGTTATTAAAAAATTAACCAGTATTCCATTAACAAGTTAAACAGGTCACTGTATAACCTAATAATGTATAAATTCCTTATATTGTTAGGGGTTTTTTAGTAGGGTGTATAAAAATAGTACTGAATATGGTCTATTAGTAATGTTGGGATTAGTTCTTATCAACTACTCCCTCAGGTCCACAATAAGTGATTTTTTGACTTTTTTTTGTGGTCCAAAATAAGTGATTTTTTCAGATTTCAAGAATGAATTAATTATTTTTTTTCTACATTACCCTTGGAGTAAATAATGTTGGAGTATATGTTAAGAGTGTTTATGTGAAGAGATAGTAAAGGTTAATATGGTCAATTTCATTGCTAATTAATGTTAAAAGATAAATTTCTTAATCTGTGCGAAAACATCCAAAAAATCACTTATTGTGGATCGAAGTGAGCATTTGGTTTGGTGTATTAAATGTTTTGAAAGGGCAATTTTGTCTTTATACATGTTTATCCATGTATTAAAAATCATGATATTGCTAATGTCATGATTTTCTATGTATAAGAATAACAGTGAATAGAGTGTATAACTACCAAACAAGTAATTAATTATATCAATGCTAATACATATATTATTTTCCCTAATACGTCTTACCAACGACCTCTTAGTAACTCATTTAGTTAAAATAATTAGGTAGTGAAAACCAAAGAGAGAGCTTAGTGTTAAGATGGATCCTTAAACAGCTTTCAGTTCAAAAATGTTGTATCAGGAACATATGCATGTGATGCATATTATGATAAAAGTTATGATACTGGTAAGGGAAGATCTAAATGCTGATAATACGTTTAAGGTACGGTATGTGGCAGAATATGAGAGCAGCTTTTATCTATATATAGACTACTTGATTTAGTAGAAGTGGAAGAGAGCTGAAAACACGGAGAAGTTTTCCCTTGATTCGAAAATCTCTGAAACTAAGTACTCTTTATCTTTATTAGGGCAAACAGATTGGTACACTATGCAGATAAGTACTTTCTTCTGCTCTTTTATCATCTTTTTTTTTAGGTATCTTTCAAGTTTTCTTAACTATAGCTTGAGACTTAGCTGTTTGCTCGAATTGTGGCAGAATAATAAAGGTTGAGATTTCTCTTCTCATTGGGTTCTTAGATTGGAGAAATTATAAGTGATTTTGCAAATAATTAAGTGTTCTTTCATTTTTAATTTCCTTCTTAGAAGTTTGTTGTATTTTTGTACTCATGAGGATGAGTCCCCTAATCTTTGAGGTGCAGTTGGTTTAGCAAGCTATAAGTCATATGGATTACTTTGAACTTATTTTTTAGACTATCAGTACAGTATAACTTTTTTTAGCAGATTAGCTAGTACTATTTCAGATAAATAATTAATTCAAGCATATAACTTTACTTGTAATAGATGATTTGATTGTGTAAATAAATTCTTGCACCGGTATTAGATAGAAAGTTTTAAACTAGAGTTTGGACATAGATTTGGTTGAAACATAAAAAATGAGTTTTTGAAATTGTGTTTGGACATGTAACGAAATTTTTCACCCAAAAACTGTTCCTAAACCAGTTTTTGGGAACTTGAAAAAACGAAAATTCAATACAAATTGCCAAAATCTATAGCCAAAGGGTCCTAAGAGTCTAGTTTCATGCTTTCATAGTATATTATCATTATCATTTCTATTGAAAAAACATTACTAGTATTTTAAATGTCAGAGAAGAACTAGGAATGTATCCATTGGTCATTAATGAGCATCCTTGTGATGATCCGTTAAGTACTTATATGTCCCAATCAAGTTTATTCGGCCATTTTTGACTTGCTTTTTCTTGTATACACTAGACAGTAGAATTTCTGTAATTTGTCAAAAATAGTCTATTTCAGAGAGTTGGCAGATATATCGTGAGGAATAATAAATCGCTTGCAGATTTTAGCAACTCTTCTTGCTTAGACATGGTCAGTTTCTTTTCCTGCAGCTGCGTGCTTCTAAGGTCCCCAAACATGCAGCTTTTATTTTTGTGGGGATTATTATTGAGGGTAATTAAGACCGAGAGTTAAATGATATTTTGCAGTTGAGTTGTCTTTTGGTGACCTAATACTTATTGATGTCGGTGTCGCATGAGCTTGGCCGACCCAAAAGACACAGCCAAGTCCTAGACGAGCACGACCGTCATATTTTGTCAGTTGTGACCTAATCTAGATACCCTTTTATGATCATATTGAGTAGAGGGATAATTATGTACTGTTAATAGCATTAATTATTCAATATATATTTTCATGCAAGTATAGGTTTAAGGGAATGGAAAAGAAAAGAAAAGAAACTAAGGGTGCAGTTGCAAGTTTTTTTCAGTTCTTATTTTTCCATGACATTATGAAACCAAGAATGCCCGTTAAACTTTTATAAAATTGCAGCTTACCCTCGAAGTATTTTTTAAGTGGAAGGCGTTAGTGCCGGAAAACCATAAAATTTAGGCATTTCCAAGTGTTTAGATGATTCAACAAGATATAAAATAAAACAAAGGTTGGGTGATGATAATTTTGCAACTGCATCACATTAAGCTCAAGGAATGGCTTTACACTTCTTATATTTTCTTATAGTATATATAGGTTACGTTTCTGGCCTATGCATAGGCCTAAATCCCAAATGATGAGATTTTGGAGCAATAGGCATGCATAAATTTCTAAAATAATCAACTAATGTCTTGGTACAATAGGAATTCTATACAAATAAGAGGTTTATTTGTCAGAAAAAATATCAAATTATGGTGGATGTCTACTCTTCCTTCATGATCTTCAATTCAAATGTTTAATGACATATTCAATGACATATTTTCTTCATTTTTTATGCCTATATAAATGCCTTGTAATAGATAGAAAAATACACACAATTGAAGAAGAAATAAGAATCTCTTCCTCTCTTTCTCTCTATATCTCTTAACTTGTTTTTCTTTGTTCTATATTGTTACTTTCAGTAATATTTATAACACGTTATTAGCACGAAATTAGCTTCTACTCAAGTCTGATCTGACATACACTAGCTACCACCACTCTACTTTCTGTTTTCATTATGTCGAATTTATCAAAGCTTGAATTTGTGGCACTTGACATCTCCGGAAAGGATTATTTATCATGGGTCCTTGACGCTGAAATTCACCTTGCTGCAAAAGCTCTTGAAAATATTATTATACAAGAAAATGAAATATCAGGCCAGGATAAAGCAAAGGCTATGATTTTCCTTCGTCATCATCTCGATGAATGGTTAAAGACCGAATACTTAACCCTAAAGGATCCATTTGAATTATGGAGCAGTTTGAAGGAACGATATGACCATCTTAAGGCAACGATATTGCCAAGAGCTCGATATGAATGGATTCACTTACGGTTACAAGATTTTAAAACTGTAAGTGAATATAATTCTGTTGTATTCAGGATAACCTCCCAACTTAAATTATGTGGGAAAATTATGAATGATGAGGATTTACTGGAAAAGACTCTTTCTACTTTTCATGCATCAAATATGGTATTGCAGCAACAATACCGTGAAAAGGGTTTAAAGAAATATTCTGAATTAATCTCATGCCTCCTGGTGGCTGAGCAACATAATACCCTTTTAATGAAAAATCATGAAGCTCGTCCCACGGGATCTGCACCATTTTCCGAAGTGAATATGGTAGCAACTACTCAAAAGTCTGAAAGAAGACAAAATTATTATCGTAGTCGTGGCCATAGTCATGGACGGGGACAAGGACATGGAAGGGGACGAAATAATTATCGTCATCATGGCGAAAATAAATGGGAGAACAATAAGGATCCTCAAAATAATCCTTTGAAAGGTAGAGTTAATATTTGCCACAGATGTGGTATGAAAGGTCATTGGGCACGTGTTTGTCGTACACCTGACCATTTTGTCAAACTTTATCAAGCATCCAATAAAAGAAAAGATAACAATGTGGAGGCACACTTGACTTTTCAAAATGATGATGATAAAGCAGGCCCCTCAAACAAATATGATGATGTTGAGGCAAATCTTGCATATAAAGATGATGATTTTGGAGGCCTTGCAAATATTACTCATTTAGAAGCTGGAGACTTCTTTGAGGATATTGACTGAGGAATTGATTATCTTACTGAGGAATAAAGCTTTAAGAAAAGTTGTTATTTTCATATTATGTCTTTACGTAGTTTGTTCTTCTTAAGTGTACTTTCTTAAATCATCATATATGCTAGTTTCTATATTCCTCGTGTAATTTCTAATATTTCTTTTATTTATAGTCTTTCGTATTTCTTATGATGTACTTTTTGTTTATTTATGAAGAATATGAAAATTTTTCAGTCTTCAGTTAGATCCAAGCTCAATAAAGATGATATATGTCTTTTGGATAGTGCTACAACACATACTATTTTAAGAGATACAAGATATTTCTCTTATTTGGTGATGAAAGAAGCCAATGTTAATGCAATATCTGACAGTACAAGATTAATTGAAGGCTCAGGAAGAGCAAATTTATAACTATCCGGAGGAACAAATTTGGTTATTAATGAAGCATTATATTGTAGTAAGTCTCAGAGAAACTTACTAAGTTTCAAAGATATTCGCCAAAATGGATATCACATTAAGACTACAAATAATGAAAAGACTGAATATCTTTATATTACTATAATAAAGTCGGGCAAAAAATATGTGCTTGAAATGTTACCTGCTCTTTTCTCCGGCTTATATTACAAAAGTATTAGCAAGATTGAAACGCATGCCATATTAAATGAAAAGTTTACTAATCAAGATAATTTTATTATTTGGCATGACTGGTTGGGTCATCCTGGTTCTACTATGATGCGTAAAATAATTGAGAATTCACATGGACATTCAATGAAGAACCAAAAGATTCTTCAATTTAAGGAATTTTCTTATGTTGCATGTTCTCAAGGCAAATTAATTATTGGATCATCAACTATTAAAGTTAGGATGGAATCCCCTATATTTCTAGAACGTATACAGGGTGATATATATTGCCCCATTCACCCTTCATGTGGACCATTTAGATATTATATAATTTTGGTAGATGCATTTACAAGATGGTCATATGTGTGCTTATTATCAACTCGCAATATGGCATTTGCGAGATTGTTGGCTCAAATAATAAAGCTAAGGGCACAATTTTCAGATTATACAATTAAGACAATTCGTCTTGATAATGCTGGTGAGTTTACATCTCAGTCCTTTTCTGATTATTGTATATCAACTGGGATAACAATTGAGCGTCTGGTTGCTCATGTTCATACACAAAATGGTTTAGCAGAATCATTGATCAAACGCCTCCAATTAATTGCTAGACCAATGCTTATGAGAACAAAACTCTCCATTTCAGTATGGAGTCATGCTATTTTGCATGCAACAGCACTTGTGCGGATAAGGCCCACAAGTTATCATAAAGTCTCCTCATTACAATTGGCTTTTGGTCAGGAGCCAAATATTTCCCATCTTAGAATCTTTGGATGTGCGGTATATGTTCCAATTGCTCCACCATAACGCACGAAGATGGGTCCCCAAAGAAGGTTGAGGATATATGTTGGGTATGAATCTTCTTCTATTATAAAATATTTGGAGCCTATGACTAGAGATTTATTTACTGCAAGATTTTCTGATTGTCATTTTGATGAATCGGTATACCCAACATTAGGGGAAGAAAATAAGCAGATAATAAAGGAGATAGATTGGAATGTATTACCACTATTTAGATCCTCGAACAAATCAATATGAACAAGAGGTTTAAAAGATAATTCATTTGCAAAATATTACAAATCAACTGCCAGATGCATTCACTGACCTACCAAGGGTGACTAAGTCATATATTCCAGCTGCTAATGCTCCAATTCGAGTTGAAATTCCGGTAGGACAATCAATTAAAGAAAATAAGTTTAAACCACGCTTGAAATGTGGTAGACCAATCGGTTCTAAGGATAAAAATCCTCGAAAAAGAAAAGGAGCAAATGATCAAAGTGATCATAATACGGAGGTAGTGGCTCAAGAAGAGCACAGAGACATAACAAATGATAAAACCTTAAGGAAGGTTCAGGTACCTGAAAATGATGAGAATGGAGAGATCTTAATAAGTTATGTCTCAACGGGAAAAAGATAAAACCGAAATAATATTGTTATCGATAACATTTTTGCTTATAATGTCATTGTTGAAATAATGCAACAAGATGAGGATCTTGAATCAAAATTTGTTGATGAATGTAGACAGAGAAATGATTGGCCAAAATGAAAAGATGCTATCTAGGCAGAATTAACTTCACTTGCGAAACGTGAAGTTTTTGGGTCTGTAGTCCAAACACCAAATGGTGTTAAGCCTGTTGGCTATAAATGGGTTTTTGTACGTAAAAGGAATGATAAAAATAAGGTACAAAGATATAAGGCACGCCTTGTTGCACAAAGATTTTCACAAAGGCCTGGTATCGATTATGAAGAGACGTATTCTCCTGTTATGGATGCTATAATATTTCGTTATCTCATTAGTTTTGCTGTCCATGAAAAGCTTGACATGCATTTAATGGATGTGGTTACAGCCTACCTTTACGGCTCACTTGATAATGAAATATATATGAAAACTCCCGAGGGATTTAAAATGCCCTACGCACATAATTTGAAGTCCCGGGAAATATTTTCAATCAAATTGCAAAGATCTTTGTATGGTCTAAAGCAATCAGGAAAAATGTGGTATAACCGCCTTAATGAATATTTATTAAAGGAAGGTTATATAAATGATACCATTTGTCCATGTGTTTTTATAAAGAAAACAATATCAGAGTTTGTTGTACTTGTTGTATATATTGATGACATAAACCTTATTGGAATTCCTACAGAACTTCAAAAGGCAATTGATTATTTAAAGAAGGAATTCGAGATGAAAGATCTCGGAAAGACAAAGTTATGTCTTGGTTTGCAAATTGAACATTTGGCAAATGAGACTTTTGTTCATTAATCTGCCTACATAGAAAAGGTATTGAAACGGTTTTACATGGATGAAGCACATCCATTAAGTACTCCGATGATTGTTCGATCACTTGATGTGAATAAGGACCCGTTCCGACCTCAAGAAAAGAATGAAGAACTTCTTGGTCCCGAAGTACCATATCTTAGTGCAATTGGTGCATTAATGTATCTTGCTAACACTACAAGGCCTGACATAACTTTTCCAGTTAATGTCTTAGCAAGATATAACTCTGCTCCTATAAGGAGATATTAGAATGGAATCAAACACATATTGCGGTATCTAAAAGGGACTACCGATATGAGATTATTTTATGGCAATGATTGCAGTCCTGATCTTGTTGGTTATGCCGATGCTGGGTATTTATCTGACCCACACAAGACTCGATCTCAAACAGGCTATGTGTTTACATATGGAGGCACTTTCATATCTTGGCGATCGACTAAGCAATCAATCGTGGCTACTTCATCTAATCATGCTGAGATAATTGCTATTCATGAAGCAAGTCGAGAATGTGTCTGGTTGAGGTATATAATATACCTTATTCGAGACAAATGTGGTTTGAAGTGTGACAAACTACCTACAATTTTGTATGAAGACAATGCAACATGCATAGCCCAATTGAAGGGAGGATTCATAAAAGGGGATAGGACAAAAGCACATTTCACGAAAGTTATTTTTCACACATGATCTTCAAAAGAATGGTGATATCAATGTGCAACAGATCCGTTCAAGTAATAATATGGCTGATTTGTTCACCAAATCTCTACCAACGTCAACCTTCAAGAAACTAGTGTACAAGATTGGGATGCGAAGACTCAAGGATGTGAATTGATGCTCTCATCAGGGGGAGTTAATACGCGTTGTACTCTTTTTCCCTTACAAGGTTTTGTTCCACTGGGTTTTCCTTGCAAGGTTTTTAACAAGGCAACCAAAAGACGTATTTCTAAACATGTGTCCTCTTTTTCCTTCACTAGGATTTTTTTTTTCTAATAAGGTTTTAACGAGGTACATTATCTATGGACATCCAAGGGGGAATATTATAAGAAATATCAAATTATAGTGGACGTCTACTCTTCCTCCATAATCTTCAATTCAAATGCTTAATGACATATTCAATGACATATTTTTTTTATTTTTTATGCCTATATAAAGGCATTGTAATAGATAGAAAAATACACACAATTGAAGAAGAAATAAGAATCTCTTCCTCTCTTTCTCTCTATGTCTTTTAGCTTATTTTTCTTTGTTTTATATTGTTACTTTGAGTAATATTTTTAACATTATTAACGTTGTCCAGTTAATATAATCTTTTTAGTGTTGTCTGCCGTCATCTGATAATATATATAGCTAATATACGGACAGAAAGCTACACTAGGTTGACCAGTTAAGGTTCTTGTGCTAAGATTCTCATTATATATTTAAGAGAATTTAGGTAATATGCATTGTTAGCACAATGAATTTAAATACAATCAAGCCGTCTTACTATTTTTTTTAACCTCTTCCTAATTAAAAGGATTTATAGTTTCCACACTTTCCCTTCTGACCCTAGTCATCTTACTTGAATAGTAGGTAATTTGTCATCACATATTTTATGGAGGTTTGACTTGTTCATATAAAAAAATATTTATACTATTGATATATATAATCTAATCTCTATATAAAATTAGTAGAAATTAACAAAATCCGCGCCTGGTTTCTTCTATTACCCTCCCTAGAATCACACCTCGTGATCTGCCAGACTGAAACTTTTGGTTAGTTTCAGTAAATATGCTATCCGTGATAAGGTTTGTTATGGGGATTCGAGACCTATTGTCCCATTGTCAATTTGCCATCATTCCTTTTAGCTACCTGAAACTAAAGGCACTCGAGATTTTACAATCGTTTGAATTATGATAACTAAGTGTCCATTTATGATATAGATATTAATAGAACAAAAGGAATATTACATCATTTCCCACGCCTTTCACTACCATCCACCTTACTAGTAGTTGCGAATATCAGGTAATTAACTTCATGTTGTAAAACACAATATATTAGTAATGAAAGGTAATTTTCTTCATTTTTATGATACAAAAAGATCAGAAAAACTCTACTAACTAGGCAGCTAGCTGATGGTCAGAGGCGGAGTTAAGATTTGAACCTTATGGAATTGAAATTCTAACCTAAAGCGTTTCAACATAGATTTGTTGAAACTTGAAAATATGAGTTTTTCAAGATGAGACGAAAAATGATTTTTGAAAGTTGAAATTGTGTTTGGACATGTATTTTACTTGAAAAGAATTTGAAGTTTTGTGAGTACAATTTTTTTAAAAATTACTCTAGAGCTCTTTTTGAGATTTGAAGATTTTATTTTCAAAATATGCCAAAAAATGATTAAAATCTATAAACAAATAGATATTTGAAAACAAAACTCCCAAATTTTAGGGCCAAACAGGAGCTAAATCTTTTGAGTTATTGGGTTTTAAATTAATAATTTATACATATTCAATTAATATTTTTAGACAAATACATAGTTTAAACTTTAAACTAAAACGATTGAGTTCTGTCGAATCCGTAGCTTCTGCTCTACCTACGCCTCTGATGCTGGCTCACTAGGCACTTGCTCATTGTTTGATGGGCAAAGCAGATTGTATCAGTATCAAACCCATTCAAATTCTTTGTTTACTGGATGTTGGGTCTTCATATTATAGTGTTTGCATTTTAGTTGGTAGGCTTGGGAATGCGAAAGAGACCGGGTGAGGTTTGAAAGAAAAGATTGGCAAAAAATGAAAACGAATTGTGTCGCAATCAGATATCGGATAGTTAGCAATAGTACTTGAGATTTTTATTTTCTATAACGAAAAAGAAGAGGAAGTAGAAAAAGAAAAAATGGTCATTGTAATTAGGAGAAAAATGCCAAAAACAATGATGCAGTACACACTAGGATATCAGCAAGTAGGTTTATAGGGGCTGGAGAATTTAGGAAAGAGTAGGCTGCGGCCATTGTGTGATTTGTATCCAACAAAATTCAATTCAACAGCCAGCCATTTCAGCCGCGTGCTTCTTCATTCTGTAGGTTTTTGGTATTTGAGCTTTGCTCAGAAAAAAAAAGTGGTCCAAATCTCTCGACTTTTAGTCCTCATAAATGTTATTACTTTTCGTTCATATTGGAGCAACGGTCAAGATGTCTTCGTCTATAAATTATGGGTTTGAGCCGTGAAATCAGCCACTGATACTTGTATCAGGGTAAATTACCTATATCATATTCCCTTGGCGTGCAACTCCTTTTTGGACCCTGCTTGAATACGAGATATTTTGTACACCGGACTATTTTTTTTTTCATTCCGACATCAAATATATCAAATTTACAGACTGCCCTAATCTGTTTTTTGGACCCCTAATGTCTTCAAATAACAACAGTTTCTATTGTTGCATGGCAGCACTACATTCTTCTTTCCCATTTGTACGTCAATCTGCAATACGGGACCTAATGCCCTTGTTCTGAGGATTTGGTTGTGACCTTATGGAGTGGGTTGGGGCAAGGTTTTTGGGTATTTGGCTATGACTTCAATTGCAATTTGCAAATATTAAAGTCATTAATTGCATGTTAAAGCTTGGTCAGCAGTATTTGCAAATATTGAACTAACATATTTGAAATGCTGACGAAATATTAAAAAACTTGTTCGATGAGTATTTCAAGTGATACAGAACTAATGGTATTCACTTACAAAATTCTTGTTTTAGCACAACGTTAACTTCTAAATGCTCTTTTTCGCTTCAACAACTCTGTCTACAAACATTCTTGACATTAACTTTCTGTCTAAGAAGATATAGCTAGCCTTGACCAAATTTCAATTGTGCTTATAGAACTTATTTTTTATGTAATAATGCCAAAAAATAATGAGCATGTAATCACGTTCAACAGCATAATGAATCCATAAAGATGATGTGGTGGGCGGGGCTTCCGCTTTTTGGGGTGAATACACATAGTATATTTGTATTTGTAATAATTGAATGCAAAGGGATAATATGATGGACCAATTAATAATCAAACATGGGACCGCTACACTAGGCTCTTTTGTAGAATTTCAATCTTATGAGTTCTGAATTTTAGTAAACGATTTCAAGTGTTAGTAAATAGATTCAGAATTCAATATTTGTACATATTTGATAAATTTTAAATACCAAATATATTGTTTGAGCAAGAGCTACTAGGTTCAATCGAATCCGTAGTTCGGCTTGTACATCCGCCCCGTATCTATATTTATTCGCAAAAGTGCAGTTTAATAACCAAGAGATCACAATTAAAATTGTGGTGTTGAGAATTTGTATACCAACAGCGACTTAGCCATTACTGTTCAATTGGGCTTTGTCTGCTCCCTTGCTATGTACAATAATAAACTCTGTGTCACAACGTTCAAATAATTCCTAATCTTAGTCAAAAGCCTGAGCAAAAAATATACATCGTAGTATTAAAGGGAACTCATACTTGTTTAGCTAGTGATTTGAATGGATTAATTCTTGAAAAATGATAGATTATTGAATAATATACGATTTTATTGGACCACTTAAAGAATTGGTTTATCAAAGTTTATTAATTATGATGGATAGAACGTCCATATACAATTTAATTTGGCGTAGTGCCTTTCTATTTGTCTGCTACCTTGGAGTTGTTGGAAAACCTGTGTTCCCAAAATAGAAAATCAGAAAAATAGAACTTAGAACAGAAAATGCGAAACTAATTTCGAGCCTACAAGTTTCTTGTGTGTCCTTAAGGAATTTAATCCCCTCATTGTTGCCCAAGGTATACGGATTAGTTCCTCCCATGATAGAACGAAATCACAGAACTTCAACGAACTCAACATATGGAGCAAATCACAGTTGACACTTAATTTTATTTTGGAAAAATAATGCAACGATATAGAAAATAGGAGAGAAATTTTCAAGTTTTCCATTTTAAAAAAATAAGGCCAAGACCCAAAATTTATAAACAATGAAAGGATAAGATGAATAGGTACAGTCCAAGAGATATTTATTTCATTTCTCGTTAACACCCTTAAGAAAAACCAAACTGGAGTAACATCTCCTTTTCATAACAGAGTTTTGGTAGTTTATTTCTTACAGGGCAACATGTGCTTCATATGTTTGTACACTCTTCTTTTGTAGTGCACATAAAATAGAATTGTCTTATCTATCTAATCACTAACTCAATATGAATGACTTGTCATTCAGTTGGCCCTCGTATACTTGTCATTTCCACAGTTTAACAGTCCACTTGGGAATCGGCAACTGTGGGATATTGTTTTGACCAAAATCAAACGAAGGGTGTATATATACGAAATTAATAAGTTATTTATCCGATTTATCTTTATTTTCAAGTTTTCAAATATGGCTGTCCAATTCCGGTCCCGTCCCGTTCCGGTTCGACCCACTTAATTCTAAAGAGGATAGGCCCATGATTAACGGTACACGGGATGGGACGTGTCTACTGTTTCGTCCCGTTTCATCCCGTCCCGTCTGTCCCGTCTCTCCCGCTTGTCTCTTTTTTTTTTTTTTTTGAAATATAGCCGTTGGGCAACGGCCACAATTGCAAATATAGCCGTTTCCAACGACCAAAAACGGACTGATTCTCCCCTCTCCCCCCCCCCCCCACAAACACCCCCTACCCCCCAAACTTTTAATATAACCCCTAAGTTTATTAAATTACACTTTGGCCCTATTTTTTACTATAAATATCCCCATCCTTCTTCATTTTTTCCCACAAAAAATCAACATTCTCTATCAAATCTCTTACATTCTATCTATATTATTCTCTCAATTTTCTCACAATCAAGTGATCAACTAAGTTTCAACTTTCAAGTATTTGGGCAAACTTTTGGAGCAACTTTCAAGCTTCAAATTAATTCGTCAAGTATTTGGAGCAATTCTTTGGGAAATTTCTTCAAGTTTCAATATTTAATCACGGTTCACTCGTTCTATCTCCTAATTTTAATATATAATTTTTGCTTATCGTTGTGAGCACCTAACTTTTGACTATATTTAAATTTTTATCATCTTCTACTATGTAAATATTTTTAGAAATTTAATATATTTTTTAGCTTTGTTACATTTTTAAGGTAAAAATTAAAAATAATTTAAAACGATCAATTATTACTATAAAGTATTAATTTTATTTTTATTTTAAAATAAAATAAAATAAAAAATCAAAAAATATTAAAAAAATTTTAAAAAATTTCGGATGGGAATAAAAAACAAAATAGGAAAATTAAAAGTATGGAATAAAAAATTAAAAGTAAAGGTAGCTGAAAATTAAAAATAAATAAATGAAAGTGGAAATTTTAAAAAAAGAAAAGTAAAAAAAGTGAAAAAAAAGTAAAAAAAGTGGGAATTTAAAACAATAAAAGTAAAGAAAATTGGAGAATTTATTTTATTTTGTTTAAAAAAAAATGGGAAGTGGGATTTGTTTTAATTAAAAAATAATAAAATAATTTAAAAAATCTAAAAAATTTCGATTTTTTTTCTATAAATAGAAATGAAAAATGAGAAAAAAGGGGGAGAAGGAGAAGAAAAAAAAGAGAGGAGGGAATTGAGAGAATTTTATTTTCTTTTTCTATGCTAAGGGAATTTCTATCCGTGTTATTCTTTCTTCGTCTCTTCTTTTCGAAAAATCTAGTTATTCATCAACCAAAACCCAACAAAAATACTTCATAACATCCCTTTTTACACGCCAAAAAGTGAAGTCAATAGTCGAGGTCGAGGATTCCGTTGGAGCTCTGTTCACTAGCTTTGATGTTCTTCTTCGCTTATGCTTGTTCGACGTTCGTTTGAGTTGCTGTATCTGTTATTGGAAACTCATTTAATTGGAAATTTTGCATTAAAGGTTTATTCTTTCCTCTATTCTTTTAATCTTATTTCATGTTATTTTATTTATTTGCCTTTAAATTTTATAAATAATAATGTAAATTAGTCCTTAAATGCTATATACTTAATCATATTTGTAAAAATATGGTATTCAAACTTGCTTTAAAGTTGGGAAGATTTGGACTCTAATAAGTTTGGGCTTCAATTGTTGGATTGTAGGTTGTTGGTATATGATGGTTTATTTATTCAAATATCTAAAATCATACACTTCTTCCGCCAGTAATTCCATAATTCATGACCTTACGATAATCTAAAAAATATAGGAAGAATAATGAACACCGATAGAGTGCTTAAGCACGCCTTTAATTAGTTTATCGCGATTATGTATACGTTCGCGTGGCATAATTGTGATTTCCAAAAATAAAATTGAAGTATGTGTTAACTTTGGCCAAAACAATCTTAATAATAAAAAGCTGTTAATTGTGTACACGTACGCATGACAAGATTTTGGCATACAAAACGGATTCACACACGTGATTCTTTTCAAAGATAATTCTATATTTTAATAATTAAAAGTGGATAGATAAAACATGGAAACCAATAAATCATAGTTTATCTAACATTAATTCAAGCCAAGTTGTAGTCAATAAAGTGACCGTGCTGGAACCACGGGACTTGGGGAATGCCTTACACCTTCCCCCCGATCAACAGAATTTCTTACCTGGAATATTTTTTCGCAGACCAATAATAAAAGAGTCAAATCTTCCTTTGAATAGGGATTCAAATAAAAGGTGACTTGGAACACCCAAAAATCAATTCCAAGTGGTGGCTCTGTAAATAAAATAATCCCTACTCAAATTTGTCACTTTAATTGGAAAAACTCTTTAACCCACAACAATCCATACACATATCTTTTGTGTGGTAAAAGGGGGTGTGACAAAAGGGAGGTGTGACAGCTTTAGCGACCCTGCTGGGGACAAGAACCCAGAACTTCTGGTTCAGGGTTCAGGGTTCAGAATTCGAGCTTGTAATGTGATCTATACTTGGCTTTCTTGATTGTTGATATTACTGTGTTAGTGGGCCTAATGTGCTAATTGCCGCTCATTTACCGCTTTGATATTATTTGAACTATATAAACTGCCTTCTTACGCCTCCCTTATGAGTCTTTTGAATTTATGGTGCACACATGCGTGTGGCCAACTTTTCTGTTAGAGGTAATACCAAATAGAACGAGGCTGGATCAGTAACTATGCCAGGTAGACTTTTGTGCTCCTGGTACTGTGCCCCCACCTCGGCTCGAGCTGTTCGCTTGGGTAAGCCAGGTCTAAAACACTCCCCCCAGGATTTTAAACCTAGAATAACATAGCCTCATGTCGGATCCCTAGTAGGAATGTTTGTTTGCATCACATGCATTTGACTTTGGGGACTCAACATATGGGTTGGGTCTGTATAGGACAGGTATACCCGATAATTACAAGACAATCCTGATGCATCTTATGTGATACATGTACATTATGTTTGATTCGGTTAGTGCATGTTGACCGGCTTCTAAAATATAAAAATAAGAATTGAGAGAAAACCAGAAGGAACAAAATAAGAGAGAGAAAATTTACCCGGTTTTTAAAAAATCTCGGTATTTGAACATCCAAAACCCTGTAAAAAATTTACCCCAAAACGATTATTACAAAATAAGATTGAATTTTTCCCAAAAATAAAAGTGTCATCCCATTCCTGAAATATTGACCGAACTATGCAGGTCTGATTCTCACCGGATATGAGATACGTAGGCAAACCTTATCGGTTCCGTCCCCAATTTTCAAAAAAAGAAAAATTCAAAAATATTTTCCATTTCCTTGATTCCCTCTCTAGAATTCTTTCCTTAGAAAATTCAAAAAAAAAAAAAAAATTAAATCCAAAAATATTTTACTTCTTTTCCTATGTCTTTCATTCGTAAAAAAAGAACAAAAACAATTTTCAAATCAAAATCTAAAATATTTTCTTTCTTCTTTAGAATTCCTTCTTTAAAAAAAAAAAATCGAAATTCTATAAAAAGAAAAAAAAACTCAAAAACAAATATTTTAAAAGTCTTTATATAAAAAAGAAAAGAAAAATGGGTCAGTCTATTCACGATCTTTGATTCATGCGGTGTCATGATATGTAGGCAACCCCCAAAAGGTTCGATCAAAATATTTTTCAACGATTCTAAGATGAGGGATCAAAATGAGGCGTGAGTGAAAAAAAATGGTGATAATGTTAGCAGCGTGGCATATTACGTGTGATTCATATCTATAAAATGCCTAATCCTAACACGTTTGTTGTCTCTTATATAGTAAGCTTAAGGTGGTTGGTTTGTGGTGAAACCGGCAACACATTATTACTTCACCAGATCAAAGGGAACGGTAGTAATGGATAACAATGATGAAATCGAATTGGTCAGTGACAATCCCCAAGGTCCATCACTTGAGCAAGAGTCAGAGAATATAAGAAAATTGAGACAACAACTGTCTAATGTATATCAAGCTTGGGTTTCCGGTCAGTCTCCACCCCAGGGTCCCTCAGAGGGAACTTCCACCGTACCCCGGGCTACTCAACTACCGCTCTATGCAGTGAGCGATCACATTCTACCACCAGGGTATGTGCCAAACTACACCCTCCATGCTGCCCCTAGTACCTCTAATATGCGACCTCCAGTCGCACCGGTCAGGAACACCCCTCTCGTCGTGTCTAGCGTACAGGTATATACAATCCCGCCACCACCTCCTGTGACGAGGCCAAACAACGAGCCACCACCTCAGGCTTATGATGGCCAATACAACTCTCCAAATATGGATTTCAGGGTCTCGGCTCCATACAATCAGACTCCTCAGTACGAGTCACCAGTGAAAAATGAAAAGCCTGCCCAGACAGGTGAGCCACATGAGATGGCCAGGAAAATAAAAAGTCTTGAACAAACCATAAAGAACATACAAGGACTAGGTGGTCACAAAAGTGTTTCGTTCAGTGATCTATGCATGTTCCCTCACATTCATTTGCCACGAGGGTTCAAGACCCCAAAATTTGAGAAGTATGATGGACACGGCGACCCTATCGCCCACTTGAAAAGGTATTGCAACCAGCTGAGGGGTGCAGGTGAAAATAAAGAATTATTGATGGCTTATTTTGGGGAAAGTCTTGTGGGGGTAGCCTCTGAATGGTTCATTGACCAAGATATCTCTCACTGGCATGTCTGGGACAACATGGCACATGCCTTCGTCAAACAATTCAAGTACAACATTGATATTGCACCAGATCGCAATTCCCTATCTAATATGAAGAAAAAGCTGACGGAAAGTTTTAGAGAGTATGCCATCAAGTGGAGGGAGCAAGCGGCTAGAGTTACGCCACCCATGGATAATCATGAGTTGATCACTATTTTCTAGAGGCTCAAGAGCCTGATTATTTTCAGAACATGATGTCTGCTATGTGTAGACCATTCGCCGAGGCTATCAAAATTGGAGAGATGGTCGAATTGTTTTTGAAAACGGACCGTATCTTGAGTCAAACTACTTTTAAGGCCGCATCACAGGCCGTTCAGAATAGTTCGAGGGGTTTGATGAACATAAACGGGAGAGAAGAGAGAGCCATGATGGCTTCCAGCTCGAGGGGGCCTCGCATGGCATTCAACCAATCATATATGCTTCATGAGGTCCCACAACACTATTATCCCCATCAAGATGCTCCATATGTAGTGGCACCGCATCCCTATGCGGTGATGAATGCGTTCTTACACGCGACCACAATATTATACACAAAACCGAGCTCTACCTCCAAAAAATGCCCGTCCCTACCAAGCTCCATATAATCCCTAACCAAATGTTCCCCAATACAATTTTCGCCCAAGAGAGCTCCCTAGAAGGAATCAGTTCACCCCTGTTGGTGGATCATACTCTAGCTTGTTTAAAAAGCTAGTCAGGCTAGGTCTGCTGCAGCCAGTAGCCCCGAACCGGCCAAACCCCGAGTCCCCCTTACACCTATGCGGTGATGAATGCGTTCTTACACGCGACCACAATATTATACACAAAACCGAGCTCTACCTCCAAAAAATGCCCGTCCCTACCAAGCTCCATATAATCCCTAACCAAATGTTCCCCAATACAATTTTCGCCCAAGAGAGCTCCCTAGAAGGAATCAGTTCACCCCTGTTGGTGGATCATACTCTAGCTTGTTTAAAAAGCTAGTCAGGCTAGGTCTGCTGTAGCCAGTGGCCCCGAACTGGCCAAACCCCGAGTCCCCCTCGCACCTTGCTGATGCTAGATGTGAATACCACTCCGGAGTAGTGGGACATGATACTGAAGATTGTTGGACTCTCAAAAGAGTAGTGGAAGATCTTATCGAGGTCAAGGTAATAGTTCTTCAGGACGAGGAGGCTCATAATGTGACAAACAATCCCTTGCATGCTCATAACACTAGGTCAGTAGTCGGAATGATTTGTGAAAATGAGGAATTTGATCCGGCACTGAAGGCCATTTCAGCCATTGCCGAGACAGAAGAAAAGCCAAAACACGGTCGCCAAACCTGAAAGTTCCCTATCAGACGAGAGTCTCAGTAGCCGGTCTTGCTATCCTTTTTGTGTTCGGATTATTTCAGGGTGTGATCCGGATGTTTAACTTTGTTGTCTTACTTTCCGATGTAAACCCTTCTATCTTTAAAATTATTTTAAAAAATCAAATAAAATTAATATTTCATTGTCTAGGAATGTCTCTTTTCTTAATCTTGTCACTTTTCTTATTCTCTTTTCAGTTTTGTTAAATGCAGATTGTAATGACATGACATGCTTGCGGACTTCATGCCCAGATCCTAAAATGCTGTCAGACTTAGAAATAATGATTCAAGAGTCAGAATGTAATGAAGATGAGTTTAAGGAAATAAAACAAAGAATCAAAACAACTAAGGGAAAATTGGCTCCAGATTGGAAAGGTCCATACATTGTAATGAGAGTACTGCCAAAAGAGAGCGTTGTACCTGGAAAACATGGAAAGAAATGTTCATGAAACAACTGTCAACACAAGTGTAGTCAAAATGTACTGTGTTTGATGCTCTATATAACATTAATGTTCTCCGGTTGGGATGAAGAAGGCTTTCTTTCTCGCTATCCAAGTACTATCAACCCTTTGCAAACCCTTTGAGCTGGTTCCCTTTTGTTTGATTACCCTCTTTGGAATGTGGAAGTTATTATTGAAAAACAAATGAATGAAAATGTAAAAAAAAAAAGGAAAAAGAAAAAGAAAACAAAACAAAACAGAAGAAAAAAAGTAGTTACTTGAACTACGTTCAACTTGATTATGAAAGGATACGTAGGCAACCTCTCTCTGGGGTTCCGTCACACCAAAACAAAATCCAAATTCCCCCAAAAGAGAAACTGAGGCATATGTTATAATGGTTCGACGATGGTTTCACCTAAAAGGTCCAAAGTTGTAATTCAATCCAAATTCCTTTTACCCCAAATCCTGTTCAAGTCCTTCCGATCAATCGGCAAAGAGGTTCAAAACAGGAGGATATAGTTACTTGAATCTGATGCAATCAAATGAGAGAAATAAATAAGAGGGTCTTGTTAGTGAAAATCCTCACGGGCACCGTAAGGCGATGGTAAGCAGAGTAATTAAAATGAGAGAGTCTTGTTAGTAAAAACTCGCAAAGAACACTATAAGGCGATGGTGCGAAGAAAGAGGTCAACTGGTGAAAACCCACAAAGGGCGCCACTGATCAAAAAAAGGATCCTCACAGCCATTGGCATCGACACAGTCCTGGGCAAGGTTTCTAGATTTCGAGGCAAAAGCTGTGATGAATTTCTGAGAGTCGAATGGTTTTCACAGATCAGGCATCCAGTCCAAAAGGCATGTCATATTCATTGAAATCCGCATGTACTTCAGAAAAGTCCTTTCCTTTCCTCGAAAGGGATACCTCTTATCTAAATTCATTGTCCATTCCATTATTTGTTGTTCTTTGAATCCCTTTCGGTTTAACTATGTTCCAAAAACTAAGGCAAAGAAGGGATGGCAAGACTAATTTACAGGGCTCTTGTTTGATACAAACTAATATACTAAAAAGGCACCCACACTCGGCAGGGGCATCAAGTTGACCCCGACTGGCCATATCAGCCGATGCTTAAAAATCAAAAACTCTTGTGAGGAGGAAATCAAATTAAAAGGGCCTATAAGGCAAAATGAAGTTGAATAGGTTAAGTCCCAAGTGGCTAACCATTTTGACAAAGTTTAAAAAGCCAAAAGTTCCCCAATGCTCTTAAATTGAAAGTTTTGGAGGAAAGAAGTTGAAAGTGAAATGCCACAAAGGCAAAATAAAGTTGAAAAGGTTAAGTCCCATACGACCAACCGTCATGTAAAGGTTTGAAATGCCAAAGGCTCTTCGGGGCCAGAAATGCAAGTTGTATTCCCGAAACATCTAGTGGCAGGTTGAAATCATCATCAAAAGAAGATGGGCACAAAGCCAAGCTGCCAAAGACATCAAGGCCATAAATTGACCACCACTTTTAATAGTCACAATTTTTCTTTATTTTCAGCAGGAACAAAGCAGTGCAAAATGGCAATTCCTAAAGGATGAATGTCACCAAAGGTGAGTTTTGCAAAATCTCTATTTTCTTTTATTTTCAGCATGCATCACTATTACAGATTATTTTCGTAGCTTAACCCAGGTAGAACCTTTTTCACCTAGGGGGATCCAGCTCATAGTTTTGAGTAGAAGTACTCTTCGCTCAGGTTATTTTACGTACTTTAACCCATGTAGAACCTTTTTTGCCTAGAGGGATCTAACTCATAGTTCCGGGTAGAAGTACTCTTCGCCTAGGCTATTTTTTGTACCTTAACCCAGGTAGAACCTTTTCACCTAAGGGGATACAGTTCATAGTTCCGGGTAGAAGTACTCTTCGCCCAGGATGTTTTACGTAGCTTAACCCAGGTAGAACCTTTTCGCCTAGGTGGATCCAGCTTATAGTTCTGGGTAGAAGTACTCTTCGCACAGAATGTTTTACGTAGCTTAATCCAGGTAGAACCTTTTCTCCTAGGGGGATTCAACTCATAGTTCCGGGTAGAAGTACTCTTCGCTCAGGCTGTTTTTTGTAGCTTAACGCAGGTAGAACTTTTTTGCCTAGGGGGATTCAACTCATAGTTTCCGGGTAGAAGTACTCTTCACCTAGGCTTGTTTTTCGTAGCTTAACCCAGGTAGAACCTTTTCGCCTAGGGGGATCTAGCTCATAGTTCCGGGTAGAAGTACTCTTTGCCGATGCTGTTTTTCGTAGCTTAATCCGGGTAGAACCTTTTCGCCTAGGGGGATCTAGCTCATAGTTCTGGGTAGAAGTACTCTTCGCCCATGATGTTTTATGTAGCTTAACCCAGGTAGAACCTTTTCGCCTAGGGGGATTCAACTCATAGTTCTGGATAGAAGCACTCTTTGCCCAGGCTAGTTTTTATAGCTTAACGCAGGTAGAACTTTTTCGCCTAGGGGGATTCAACTCATAGTTCCGGGTAGAAGTACTCTTCGCCCAGGCTATTTTTCGTAGCTTAACCCAGGTAGAACCTTTTCGCCTAGAGGGATCCATCTCATAGTTTCCGGGTAGAAGTACTCTTCGCTCAGGTTGTTTTATGTAGTTTAACCCAGGTAGAACATTTTCGCCTAGGGGGATCCAGCTCATAGTTCCGGGTAGAAGTATTCTTAACTCAGGTTGTTTTACGTAGCTTAACCCAGGTAGAACCTTTTCGCCTAGGGGGATCCAACTCATAGTTCCGGGTAGAATACTCTTCGCTCAGGTTGTTTTACATAGCTTAACCCTGGTAGAAACTTTTCGCCTAGGGGGATCCAGCTCATAGTTCCGGGTAGAAGTACTCTTCGCCCATTCTCGCTTTTCGCAGTTTAACCCATAGAACCTTTTCGCCCAGGGGATTCATTTTCATTTTAGTAATATAGGGCACCAACCCCTGGTTACATTTCTTTTCCATAATATAGGGTGTCATCCCCTGGTTACATTTCCTTTCAGTAATACAGGACGCCATCCCATGACTACATTCTTTTTAATAATACAAGGTACCAACCCCTGATTACATTCTTTTTCCGTAATACAGGGTACCAACCCCTGGTTACATTTTCTTAACAGTATCAGGGTACATCAATCCCTAGTCATTTTTCCAATATAGGGTCTCTACTCCCTAGTTTCTTTTATTTTAGACATAGGGTCTCCATTCCCTAGTCTCTATTTTTTTTCGGGGTACACCATTCCCGACCTTTTATTGCTTTCAATAAATAAGTAGTTTAGAATTTTGTTACAATAACTCACAAAATTTTTCTAGTGCAAACTGGGGCAGAAAAATTTTGCTCGTTTGTTTGTTTTGGTGTCTGAGTAAGTTTTACCTCGAGGCACAGGGTTCGAAATGACCAAAAGAAGAAGTCTCAATTCAAAATAGAAGAAAAGAAAAAATAGGTGAATCCAAAATGCAAAAGCAGTTGAAAAGATGTGAATGCTCAAGACATGACCGAAGCCACGAGCATTGGAGTCCCGTTTTGATTATAAGAAGCTATAGAACAATGAAATAGCACGTACAGCTAGAGAGCAACATGGTTTAGATCAGAGTCTGCATGAAGAACCAGTCAAAACTCAAGATCAAGTTTCAGAAGACTCAAAGATAGGAATCTTGTAACTCATAGCTGATAGGCTTGTTTAGTTTCTTTTTTATAATAGCAGGACTGCGGCTCGGAGCCTCGACGAAACCTCACTCGACTCCTCAACTCATCATTCCACCATTCTCCTTAAACTACACGTGACCTGATTCCCCTATAACCTGGGATATGTAGGCTGTCCAAAACCAGGATTTGGTTGCACCCTATCTTTTATTTCTTTTCCTTTTGAATAACGGTTTGGTCAAAAATTAGTCACATGGCTCACCTAGTCTTTGCCTGAAAACTCTTCATGTTTTCAAGCAAAGAGGGGCAGCTGTGAGCACCTAAGTTTTGACTATATTTGAATTTTTATCATCTTCTACTATGTAAATATTTTTAGAAATTTAATATTTTTTTTTCATGTTTGTTACATTTTTAGGGTAAAAATTAAAAATAATTTAAAAGGATCAATTATTACTATTATTTTTATTTTTTATCTTTATTTTAAAATATAAATAAATAAATAAAACTGAAAAAATTAAATATTTTTTTATTTTTGGATGGAAATAAAATAATAGGAAAATTAAAAGTATGGAATAAAAAATTAAAAGTAAAAGAAGTTGAAATTAAAAAAATAAAAGTAAAGGTAGCTGGAAATTTTTAAAAAAAAGTAAAAGAAAGTGGAAATTAAAAAAAAAAGTAAAATAAGTGGAAATAAAAAAAAAAAGTAAAATAAGTGGAAAATAAAATAAATTAAAGAAAAAAATATGGGAAATTTAAAAATAAAAGTAAAGGAAAGTGGGGAATTATGAAAATTTTCGATTTTTTTTTTCTATAAATAGAAATGAAAAATGAGAGAAAAGGTGGAGAAGGAGAAGTAAAAAAGAGAGGAGGGAATTGAGAGAATTTTGTTTTCTTCTTCTATGCTAAGGGAATTTCTATCCGTGTCATTTTTTTTCGTCTCTTCTTTTCGAAAAATCTTGCTATTCATCAACCAAATCCCAACAAAAATACTTTATAATATTCCTTTTTAAACGCCAAAAAGTGAAGTCAATAGTCGAGGTCGAGGATTCCGTTGGAGCTCCGTTCACTAGCTTTGATGTTCTTCTTCGCATATGCTTGTTCGACGTTCGTCTGAGTTACTGTACCTGTTATTGAAAACTCATTTAATTGGAAATTTTGCATTAATGGTTTATTCTTTCCTCTATTATTTTAATCTTATTTCATGTGATTTTATTTATTTGCCTTTAAATTTTATAAATAATAATGTAAATTAGTCCTTAAATGCTATATACTTAATGATGTTTCTGGAAATATGGTATTCAAACTTGCTTTAAAGTTGGAAAGATTTGGACTCTAATAAGTTTGGGCTTCAATTGTTGGATTGTAGGTTGTTGGTATATGATGGTTTATTTATTCAAATATCTAAAATCATACACTTCTTCCACAAGTAATTCCATAATTCATGACCTTACAAAAATCTCAAAAATATAGGAAGAATAATGAACACCGATAGAGTGCTTTAGGCACGCCTTTAATTAGTTAATCGTGATTATGTATACGTTCGCGTGGCATAATTTTGATTTCCAAAAATAAAATCGAAGTATGTGTTAATTTTGGCCAAAACAATCTTAATAATAAAATGCTATTAATTGTGTACACATACGCCTGACAAGATTTTGGCATAATAAATGAAACGAATTCACACACGCGATTCGTTTCAAAGATAATTTCATATTTTAATAATTAAAAGCGGATAGATAAAATATGGATACCAATAAATCACAGTTTATTTAAAATTAATTCAAGCCAAGTTGTAGTCAATAAAGTGACCGTGCTGGAACCACGGGACTTGGGGAATGCCTTACACCTTCTCCCCAGTCAACAAAATTCCTTACCCGAACTTTATTTTCGCATACCAATAATAAAAGAGTCAAATTTTTCTTTGGATATGGATTCAAATAAAAGGTAACTTGGAACACCTAAAAATCAATTCCAAGTGGCGGCTCTGTAATTAAAATAATCCCTACTCAAATTTGTCACTTTAATTGGAAAAACTCTTTAACCCACAACAATCCATACACATATCTTTTGTGGGGGAAAGGAGGTGTGACAATCGTTATAGTACTTAATTTTTGTGTTTACTTTACGTGTTCTATTTTCGTATTTCATTTGTGTATTTAATTTTTGTGTTAACTTTTTAATTTAATTTCGTATTTAAATTATGGCACCTAAAAATGTATTTGGCATATTTAAAAAAAGTAGTAAAGGTGAAAGTAGTAGTAATCCTAATCCTAGTCCCAATCCTAATCCTTCTCCTATAATTAAAGAAAATATATAGATGAAATGACTCATGTTGATGAAACTTCATTTTCCCAACCCCCGCATGTTATAATATTAATTTCGGAGAATAACTAGATCATGAAACTTTACAAAGACAATTTGGCAATGATATTTTTATTGAGGACGAAGAAAATGAGGATGAAGAATATGGGGAAGAAGAAAATGAGAAAGAAGAATTAGATGAAACACCCACTAGTCCTGCAACACAAGCTCCAACTCAGAGTCAATGTAATCAACGATTTGTGCTATATGTGAAAATATTTAAACATGATAAAGTCAATGAACGTGTTATATGTGAAAAATGTAAGCAACGATTTATGCACACCAAAAGTGGTGGGACGGGGGGTTTAACTAGGCACTTAGTTAAGGAGCACACATCTTTATGGATACAAGCTAAAATAGAAGCTGAAAAATTACCGGATCCTAGCACCAGTACTGGCACTCCTAGTGGATCTGGCGGGGGTTCTCATTTTTTATAACAATATCTTGACCCTGCTTCTAGTACTATTTTACGCCCCTATAACAAAGCTAGAAATCATGCGAACTTAGCAAAAATGGTGGCTGTCTGTGGCTTACCTTTTACTTTTCCTTCTCACCATGCTTTTGTGCATTATATACAAGAAACTTATAATCCTACTACTACACAAACTTATAACCCAGCTTTTCCTAAGACCACAGTTGGGATGAGATCAAAGAGCTTATTAAATTTTTAGAAAAATTTTATTATGCTACAAAATAATTTTCTAGTATATATTATCCTACTATTACACAAATATTATGGTATATTTGTGAAATTTCTGTTGTATTTGGTAAGTATAAAATAAATTTAACTTATGCACCATCCATTAATGAAATGATTGTAAAATTTAAGAAGTATTTTTTTCCTATTTCTCAAGTTTATTTAATTTCTACTCTACTTAATCCATCTTTAAAATTAAGAGGTTCAAAGGAACTTGTTCGTAAAATTTATGAGAATTTAGCAATTCAAGAAAATGAACAACCATCTTTCGAAAACTGCCAAGCTAACATATATTCTTATGCTATATCAATGTATGATAAATATAAATCTATGAAAACAACAGGTGGTAAAACTGCACCTTCTACTTCTAAGTCTAGAGTAGAAGTTCTATGGGAAGATATGGATGATATAACAAGTTTTGATTCCTCTATTGATGATGAGCTTGATTCTTATCTTAATCAAGGATTGAAAAGTATTAAAGACGAAGTAGGCAACGAACAACTTTTGACATGGTGGAGAGAGCGTGACAAGGCTTTTCCAGCACTTTCAATAATGGCCCGAGATATCCTGGTTATTCAAGTATCATCAGTAGCATCAGAGAGTGCTTTTAGCGCTGCAAGATTTCAAATCGGAGATCATAGACATTCATTAGCGGAAGACATCCTAGAGATTTTCGTATTATTCAGAGATTGGATTAATTCAGAAAGAAGAATTCTTGGTTTTGAAAAGTTAACCACTAGAAAAGAAGAAGAATACAATGAAATACTTAGCACTGGGAGCGATGACGACATGGAACTTATAGAACATCAATCAACATTACCAATTCCAGAACAATGTCCGAGAGAAATTATAGATAAGTTATAACGAAGCTATATAGGAGCTTACAAATATTAGTATGATAATTTGTAATTGGCTACTAAGAGGCCTAGTTCAAACAAAACCCTTTCTAGAAGGTGGCTGCTTAGATTATGTGCTTTTCAGAAGAATTATATTTGTATGTGAGATTTAAAAGTTCTATTAATAAAATAAAAGGCCCTAAGTGTTGAATTTTTTTTTATGAATTATCTTACACTCTTACTTAGTTACTTAATGACTTGAAATTATATTAAATAAATTATAACTCTATTATAATTACTAGAATATTTCATTACAAGTCTTTTGTTTAATATCTTATAATTCTTTACTTAGTTTTTTAATTTTTATTTTAACTTTTAAGTTTATTAAATAAGTCAAAATATTAGCCGTTGCAAACTTTAAAAACTTAGTCATTGTCAAAAAACTACCAGTTGCCAAACTTATTGCTTAAATAATAATTTTTTTTTAACAAAATGACCCACTTAAGGCCCGCGAAACCGTCCCGTCCCGTCCCATCCCGTTTGTTAGCGGGATGGGATGGGCCTACCGTTTCATCCCATTTATCCCGTCCCGTTTCGTCCCATCCCGCAAATCGTCCCGGCTAAATGTCGTCCCGTCCTGTCCCGTCCCGTTGGACAGCCATATTTTCAAAAAATATCTTGTTTTTTTACAATGGGTATACAATTAGGTATTCATACAACTTTTATACAAATTTCAATACAACGTCGTACAATTTTCATACAACTCATGATACATACTTTCATACAACTCATTATACAACTTTCATGCAAACTTTCATACAATTTTCATACATCTTTCAACGTGAGTTCATTGTCCGTCACAGTCGTGTCATGCTTCATAGAACTTTCATACGATTTGCATAAAAATTATGTCGTTTTATGTATTTTGTATATCGTTTGTGTTTATTTTGTATATCGTGTATTCTTCTTTCTCTTTCGAATTTCAATATATAATTTCAACCGAATCCAATTATAATCTTCATCAAATTGAAATATAAACTCCAAAGGATATTCTCCATTGATTGCAAGAACACCCGATCCAAACAAATTATATTTTCGTAAAACCTGAATTTCGAATTTAAACCTTAGAAACTTTTTAATGGTTGCATGGGGATTTTAATGAATTTCGCAAAATCCTCCAAGTATAATGGCATCTGTTTCCAAAAATGATGCACATTTAATCCGTTCCGACGAATCCTAATACATGAGACAAATCACATAAATGGCTAATAGAAGCTTCTTTCATACACAGTGTGTTCAAACAAACTTGCATAAGATTTAGAACGATTTTTTATACAGTTCATCAATAAAGTATTTCAATGGGAAAGAGTTTGATTTTGAAAATAGATTAATTTATTAATTTGTCTATGCAATGTGATTCTTTCTTTAAAGTTATGTGTATACGGTCAAAACCGAGCTTGCCCTTCGTATGACTAATCGAGACTGGAACATGATAAATCAAGGTTCAATTTGGTATAATATCAAGCTATGATGTGAAGGTAGGTTACTGAACTTGTGACCCAGAGACCGACCAAGATCGAGATCAAGTAAAATTGAAACTAGTCGAGATCGGTCAAGATCGAGAAGCGAGCAAAATAGAGACCGATCAAGATAGAGACTGGTCGAGATCGTCCAAGATCGAGACCGAGCAAAACAGAGACTGATCAAGATCATGATCGGCCAAGATCGAGATCGAACCAAAAAACAAAAAAGCCGGTATATCCCCAATTAGGGCGAGAATCTCAGCGGAAATTCCGGCGCATATCAAGGAGATGCCAATTAATTAATCTATCATGGGATTCCTTCTGTATTTAGAATTATATTAAAAATAGGACTTCTCTACTATATAAAGGGGGTTTGATCATTTGTAGAAGGATGATTGTTTATGTAAGAAAAAAGAATTACACTGCCTTCTTTCAGCCTTCAATACCTTGTTACTATAAAGAGTATATTAGCAGAATTTTCACTTGGTTCGAGGGTGATCTAACTTGAAAGCCAAAGCTAATTAATCCGTTTGGTTTGCATTTATTTCTTTTACAGTTAATTTCGATATTCATTTATATATTTTTTCAATTTGTACCAATTTATACTACGTATCCTTAAAACCGCGTATAAATTCAATTGTTATCCGTTCTCTAGGTAAACAGTTTGGTGCCCACCGTGGGGCCAAGGATATTAGTGGTTATTTGAAACAAATCTCTATAAAACATACTATTTCACACTTGCTCTTGGAAGTATCTTTGCTTTCAGGCTAAAAATGACGAACTCTCAATTAATGCCCCTACATATCGCCAACGAATCTGGTCATGAAGGTGAGAATAACAACGTGACACCCGGGGATGAAGGCCACTCGCTGACCCGGTTGGGACTCGGACCGTGGATCCGATTGACGTAAATTTACATGTGGCCATTGAAGCGAACCAACATTCCGGTCCTGAATACAGCATCCATGGTGGAACCCGATCTGCAGTTCTAAATACCCAAAATATTGGAGAAGATGGGATCAACCTGCATATGATCTTCGAAATGTTGCAAGCTCAACAGGTGGCGATAGCTCAGTTGCAGAGCCAAACCCATGCACCGAGCAGGGCTGAGCCCGGTCCACCTCAAGAAGTCACTCACAGAACTGGGCCAGCCGTGGTAAGGTTAAATGAACAAGAATCAGTGACTAACCTAGGGACTAACCTCAAAATTATAAAAATGCTCGAGGAACTAACAAGGCGGATAGAGTTGGGGGAAAAGAAGATCGAAGCAAACGATAAAAAGGTCGAAACCTATAATTCTAGGGTAGACTAAATCCCTGGGGATCCCCCGATACTGAAGGGACTGGATTCAAAGAAGTTCATGCAAAAGCCTTTTCCTTCGAGCGCCACCCCAAAGCCGATCCCTAAAAAATTTTGTATGCCCGAAATAACGAAGTACAACGGAACGACCGACCCAAACGAGCATGTAACCTCTTATACTTGTATTATCAAAGGGAACAACCTGGAAGACGACGAGATCGAGTCTGTTTTGCTGAAAAATTATGGGGAGACCCTGTCAAAGGGAGCGATGATATGGTACCATAATTTACCACCTAACTCTATCGATTCTTTTGCCATGCTTGCAGATTCTTTTGTAAAAGTACACGCCAGAGCCATAAAGGTCGAGACTAGGAAGTCGGACCTTTTCAAGGTAAAACAGAAAGATAACGAGATGCTCAAGGAGTTTGTATCTCGTTTCCAAGTGGAACGAATGGATCTACCACCGGTCACCGACGATTGGGCCATTCAAGCTTTCACCCAAGGACTAAATGAACGAAGCTCAGTAGCTTCACAACAGTTAAAGCAGAACTTGATTGAGAACCCAACTGTTACCTGGGCCGATATACATAATCGATATCAATCAAAGATTAGAGTCGAAGACGACCAGCTGGGGGCTCCTTCCGGATCCGTTACCAAAAGGGACGTTAATCGAGAACCAAGGTTGAACAGGGATCGATACCAGACGTATAATAGAGATCACAGGGGTAACGGACCTGGGCAAAACTCCGTACGAGGTGAAAGGAGAAGTGCTCGAGACCAGGGCTCTCAAGAGCTCATGAGCAAGAATGGTTTCGACAGGCATACCGGACCTAAGGAATTACCGCGATTGTCGGAGTATAACTTCAATATTGATGCATCCACCATCGTATCGACTATCGGATGCATCAAAGATACTAAATGGCCTCGACCTCTGCAGACCGATCCAGACCAGAGAAATCCCAATCAAGTATGCAACTGTCATGGCATCCATGGCCACCAAACGGAACATTGAGGCAGTTGAGAGAAGAAGTAGATCAGTTATTCAATGAAGGGCACCTTCGGGAGTTTTGAAGTGATCGGGCCAAGAATCACTTCAAAAACAGAGGGTTCAATAGATAAAACGAGCAAGAAGAACCACAACACATTATTCACATGATTGTCAGAGAGATCGATGTTCCCCAAGGGCCAGTATTAAAATGCACTAAGGTTTCAATCATAAGGGAGAAGCGATCTCGGGCTCAGGATTACATACCGAAAGGAACCTTGTCCTTCAACGACGAAGACACAGAAGGAATTATATAGCCCCATAACTATGCACTGGTAATATCAATACTCATGAATAAGACTCAAGTTAAGTGTGTATTAATTAATCCAGATAGTTCGGTGATCTCGCCCAAGTCACACCTCAAATTGGGGTTGTGAAGCGGTTGATTGCAATAATAATACCCAACCAGGAGTCGGGATCGAATCCACATGGAGCGTAGATGGGATTAGTGGTATGTATTTGGTCTAAGCATGGGAATTGTCTAAGTTGCACTTCCACAAACTTTGTTTTGATTTTACTTCTAAACTTATACTAAGGATTGCAATTGAAAAATATGAAACTAGAGAAGAAAGTTTTTATTGTTGGTTTTCTAATTTGTAAAGGGTCTAGGGCTGTGACTTCCGCCTAGGTGTTTGCCTAACTGGTTATGGGTTTTAGGGCGAGTTTCGTTGGTCAGGATATATTATAGCAATCAACACTCAAATACCCACTCAATACCTCCCGGTAAGAGAGTGGTTTAGTCCAATTTGATTTTCTCAAGTCCAAATAAGTATTGAACTAAACAGTTGACAAATTGCTCAATTTGGGTTTTACTATCTCTAGGTTTAACCCTTTAATTGGGACTATCAATCTCTTGATTTCATCCCAAACTCTTGTTAGCCAAGTTTTTCTAGACTAAGTCTCTCTTTCTCAAGTATAGACCAAGTCAAATAGGCTTGAACCAATGTTTGCAACCATTAATTCTACAATTATATCAAGAACTAGGCTAAATAATAATTCTGTGTGCGGTCCGCACTTTTCTTCAACTCTTGACAGGAGTGGATTCTGCGGCCGCACAATTCTGGATTGCGGCCGTATCTCTTGAGTTCTGCGGTCCACATAATTCTGGGTGCAACCGCACATTTGATTTCTGCGGTCTCACAATTATAGAGCAGTCCGCAGTTCTTGTTGGGCTTGAATTTGAAACTCTTTGAACTTTGACTTCTGCGGCCGTACAATTATTGTGCGGTCTGCACTTCACACTGAAGCTCTGTTGATTCTTCTTCATATTCTGTAGACGCAGATAGAAATCTGTGGTTCGCACTTGAGCCTGTGTACTTGAGTTTTGTCCTTGTTCAAAAGCACTCCTTCTTGAGTTGGATTTCATTGTAATGGCTCATTTTCCAATACTCCTGCAAGTAAGCATATTTTATCAGTTTTTGGGAATACCTTTAAACATTTATGAACTAAAACGAAAGTCAAAAGGCGCAAATAAGTAGCCAAAATCCCCACCTATCAACTCCCCCAAACTTAATTTTTGTTTGTCCTCAAGAAAATAAGGTAATTCGCACCTCCACAAAATAAGAGCTATTCCAGCTAATCTATGGTGAATCAAACACACATCAATTGGGACCAACAATTATCCACACACTCATAAATTATCAATAAGGCAATGTTTTGAAGTTTTAAGCACAAATAGTTCTAATGTGACACTTGAGCATCAAGAGTTGATTTTACTCATCAAGGAAGCTCGCTCTTTCATGTAGATCACTGTGGATCCCAAACTCGTACTCCTCATAGACTCTCCGTTAGCTTATCTCACTTAAGAATGTAGCACTCAATTCAAGGATTTGTGAAAAAATCGCTCACCACTAATGTAAGTTCACTCGGCTTGAAATCATGTAGGGCTTTTTCGGGATAATGAAGGATTTTGGACTAAGGTAGTAAATGTTGGAATAGAACGGGTTCATCTTTCCTTAAGAACTCCATTTTCTCTTTTTGGCTCATGCTTTGCCGACTTTTTGAGGCATTTTCTTTTTCCGTAGGGGAACTAGAGAGACTTGACATCACTCTTTCTTAGTCATGATATTCATTTTTATCCTTCTTTATTTTCTCCATGATTTGCATTTTTTGCTTTTATTTGAATCCCTTCAACTCCTCAATTTATTCGCTTTCTTTTTGCATTTTTCTTTTGTTTTTTCTTTGCCTTTCCTTTTCTTTATTTCTTTTCTCTTTTTGAATCTTGATACCACTTTCAAACTTCTCGTCTCTCCCCCAAACTTATGTTTTAGCCAATTGCTTCTCATGAGTGTTAAGGAAAGCTCGGGTGCCAAGAGAGGGTCACTACAAAACGGGTAAAGGCTTGTAACATGGTTATCAAATGAGAAAGGCTTTAGGCTCAAAAGGGTTGACTAGGGATAACATCATTGGTGGGCCATGGAAAATTTCAAAACGGGTCAAGGAGAGCCTACAATCACTTCTCAAGCCAAGTAAAACTTAAAATTTTGCCTAAAAACACATTCAGGGCAAGTTCTAGACCATTCGCACAGGTACTTGGACTTGCAACAAAACATCTCACTTCTCACACAACTGGATTGTTAAAGAGGATAGAGTTGAGGGCCCACAACAATCATATTCGAGATTAAAAATCACTAATGGTTCAACTAAACCACTCGATGATTGCTTAAGTCAACACAAGAGTCAAAAGGTCACTAACTAGAGCTATATCTTTCCAAGAACTTATTTTTAATCATAAGCATGTAGTTAAGTGTGTTGGTACCAAGTGAAGCATTCTTGACTCTTCTAGTTTGAATCAATTAGGTCCTCTTATTTATTATTACTATTGTTCTTACCTAAACATCAAAAATGGACTCAATCCCTTAAGAAGGTTGTCACGCTATCCATAGTTGGGAAGAGTCACCCGGTTCACACAAAAATCACCTTTGGAAAGAACCATGGCATTAAGAAAATCAAAGGCTTATTGATCACTAAAACATAAAAAGAAGCTATTAAAGTAAATAAGAAGCTAGACTATTAAGAAAATATAACAAAGAAGCTATGAAATAAACTATTGAAAGAAAAAATAAATATACAAACCGAAAAAGGACAAGAGAATATATACATCAATAGAGAGAGAAGAATATATATATAATGAAAATAAAAATAAAAAGAGATTATTATAGTTATTACAAGCCAATGTCAAATGTCGTATCAAATCAAAATAGACCATCCCCCTGAATAAGAATAAGCATTGTTCTTAATGCTTAATAAGGAGGGGAAAGAGTAGAGAGGACTCCCTACGTGGTCTCGGTATCCATAGCAGCATCACCTGCTTCAGGCTCCACTAACTGGATCTCATCATCCTCTGCTCGAGGAGTAGCTGGGTTGGTGAACATCTATAGCACCGCCTCAGTAGTATGGGTAGCGCGGTCTGGATCCTTAGACTGGCCAGCTGGTGCCACTGATACTGTTGGGTCTGCTGGTACTGATGGATCTGTCTCCATCAGTAAGTCAAATGGAAGATCCCCAACGGCTGTTATCTTGGTCACTTCTCGTCTCAATTTGTCAATTGATTTTCTCGAAGCCTGAGATTTCCTCATCTTCTTCACCTGCTTCCCAAGCTCCTCAATTGCTCCCCCATGTGCCACCAAGGGGCCCATGATGGTCTTTTGATTCTCCAGTATTTTCTTCAAAGTTTACTCTACTAACGAAGAAATCTGGGGTGCTGAGGTAGAGGTCTGAGTTGCAATAACACTGGATAGGTCAGACAACTTTGCAGTAGCTGTTTGCATCCAGTTGTTGAGACTCGCCAGTGTCTGGGAGACTCGTAGTGCAGAGAGTGGATAAGTAGAGGAGGAAGGCATCGATACTGATGCCGATGGCCTTGAAGATAGAGGTGGTGGCATGGCAACTGTCTCGGTGGAAGGCCCACTGCTGTGGAAGGCATGGAAGCTGTAGAAGGCATAGCAGCAGAATCTGCAACTACCACCGATGGCTCATCAGACTGGCCTACGGTAGTAGTTGACTTACCCTTGTTTATCGGGTTCCTTGGGTCCTTCAGAGAGTACCAAGAGAAGGGCTTCTTAGCCCTTACCTTCGTATCAAAGCTCTTGGGCTCCACCCCCACAACCGTGAGATACTCCGTGATAGTGTTGGGATACGGATAAGAGTGTTCACCCTGCCTGACAACCAGAGATATGTTGGCTGACATGATGGCACCCACATTAATTGGGTACCCAGCCATGATAGATGCAACTAAGACTGCCCGAGGGATTGGAAGATTTGTTTCATTCCGGCTTGGGTCTATGCGACTGCATACAAATGTTTGCCACCCTTTTGGTTCAAAGTTGAGGGTGTTCCGCAGAATAGGAATCCCTGCTGTGATCCATGGTGGTGGTGGTCCTGGAGCTGCTAGTATCTCAGCTAGCCAAGGGCGAGCTACATCACCCAGTGCAAACGTTTCTAAATACTGCACCGACTCCATATCCTCGAGCCCAAAATAAGTGTCCAGGGTGATCTGATCAAATTGTACTTTTATGTTCCGCACCTTAGTCACCTTAGTCCCATTTTTAATGTGTGCCACATTGGCGTAGAACTCCCAGACTAAGTGCTCCTTGGAATCCAATACGCTTTTCGTGAACTATTTCCACCCTTTTCTTTCCCGAAATTGTCTTAATACATTTGGGTTGTATCTATCCAGATCTTTCAACACAAACTGCCGCTCAAGAGTGAGCGATCTTTGTGGCCACCACTCTCGGAACCTGTTGAATGCAGTCAGGCTCACAAATCTATCTTCCCAAACGTCCTTCTTCTTTGACCTCTCCAAGCCTGCAACTCTGGTATCACCCCCTGACCGTCATCCGGAATATCATTATCATCATCAACTGTGACTGGTGCAGCATGAACATCAGTAGATGAGGGCTCTGTAGCTTGAATGTTCCCCTTCGATCCCTCATAAGTACTCTCAAAAGAGGTAGGCTCATCTCTTAGTCGGAATCTATCCTGGGGCAGCTGTGGCTGTGATGGCACAGCATGCTGCCTTTTCACCGAGTCGCCCTCCGATGCTTCCCTAGATGGGGCATATGAACTTGATTCGGAGGGCTCCGACTATCTATCTCGGCCTACTATTGCCTTCTTACTAATCACTTTTTTCACGGAGAGTGGTAGGGTACCCCTGCCTCGGCCTCGGGAGGGTTCACCTCTCCCTTTGGAAGTATCACCACGTCCTCTTGATCTAACCATTTTCTGCAATACAAAGCAACATGAGTCAGTTAAAGTTCAAACACAAATTATAAAACAGTTACAGATAAAACAATGGGCAGGATGGGGAAGTGCGGTTCACACAATTCTGAGTGAGGCCGCACAATTCAAGGCCCAGAAATATCAATTCTCTAAAGTTTTGATCTTCGGCTGCACACATTTTTCTGCGGCCGCAGTTGAGTTTCTACGGACCGCACAATTTTGAGTGTGGCCGCAGTTTAGTTTCTGCGGACAGCACAATTTTAAGTGCGGCCCGTACAATCAATGCATAGACTTTGCCCTCGCCTAAGGATCTGCGGACCGCACATTACAAAATTAGACTGCACTGAACTTAGGTTTTGCACAATTTAGACATGGTATTGGCAAATGAAATATGATGCACAGTTTACCCATCCCCTAATTAGCAACTAGGAAGTTACCCACACAATTGTAAGCACATATGATGATGAATTTGACATTAGGCCTAAAATAACTACACTAACTATGAACAAAATTAAGAAAATTTAAAAATTTGAAGATGAATTGAACCTACCAGGGATATAGCAATGCAAGAAAGGATCAAGGAAGATGAAATGAGTGTGAGATTCGTGAATCAATTTAAGTGCACTGTGCTAGCTTTTGTGTTAAGTGTTCAGATTGTGTAAAGTTTGACCAGTGTGAGGGGGATGCTATTTATAGTTTGAATGAGTAGGGCTAAAATGCTAAGTTGAGTACGGCCGCACAATTTTATGTGCGGTCCGCACTCCTTACCTGTTACCAATTACCCTTTTTGACGATCTACGGTCCGCACATTTCTGAGTGCGGCCACATATCTTTGTGCAGCCGCATATCGGCCATTTCTCCGCAATTCAAACTTCAGAGAGTTTGCAATTTTATGATCTCCAGTTGTGCGGTCGCACAATGAATTGTGCAGCCGCAGACTCCTTTCTGTTGTGGCCATCAAGATTGTGCGGTCCGCACAATAAAGGTGCGATCCGCATTTTTTTCCACACTTAGCATTTTTCATGAGCACAGTTCCTGCAAAGCACATTCATTCCTGCAACATACTTCAAAACCAATTAGCATAAAACAAGACCTATCTAAAAAAAGAAAAGAAAAAAAAAACAAAAAAAAACATGGATTGCCACCCAAGAAGCGCCTGATTTAACGTCGCAACACGACGCAGATTACCGTCAATCACTTGAAATGAATCAATGCCACGACGTGGCCATCATCAACTTTTCCCAAATAATGCTTCACTTGGTGCTCATTGACTCTAAACACTTTATCATTTTTATTCTTCAAGTCTAATGTACCAAAGGGTGTCACACTCACAATCTCAAACGGGCCACTCCATTTAGACTTCAACTTTCCCGGAAACATCCGTAACCTAGAATTGAACAATAACACAAGATCACGTTCTTTGAACTCCTTGTTGCAAATGTACTTGTCATGGAGGTACTTCATCTTCTCCTTGTATAAGGACGAACTTGTATAAGCATGGTATAGGAATTCATCAATCTCATTCAATTGTGCCACCCTTAAGTTGGCGGCGACATCCCACTCAAGATTTAGCTTCTTCAATGCCCACATAGCCTTGTGCTCAAGTTCCACTGGAAGGTGACAAGCTTTCCCCAACACCAACCGGTATGGAGGCATCCTAATCAGTGTTTTGTAAGCCGTCCTATAGGCCCATAGAGCATCATCAAGTTTCTTCGACCAATCCGTCCGGTTGGCATTCATTATCTTTGACAAAATATTCTTGATCTCCCGGTTGGAGACTTCCACTTGTCCGCTTGCTTGAGGGTGATAGGGGGTCGTGACTTTGTGAGTGACACCATACTTGGTGAATAATGTATCAAAAGCTTTGTTGCAAAAATGCGATTTCCCATCACTTATAATGGCCCTTGGAGTACCAAACCTTGTGAAGATGTTATTTTCAAAAATGCCACCACACGTATAGCTTCGTTGTTGAGTAGAGTAACGACCTCAACCCATTTTGACACATAATCCACATCTACCAAAATGTAGGTGTTCCCATAAGAGCTTACGAACGGTCCCATAAAATAAATGCCCCACGCATCAAAAATGTCAATTTCCAAGATAGTGGTGAGAGGCATTTCATTTTTCTTAGAAATCCCACTGCCCTTTGACATTCATCTCAACGCTTGACTAGATCACTTGCATCCTTATAGAGAGTAGGCTAATAGAATCCACAACTCAAAACTTTCGACGCCGTTCTCCCTCCACCATGGTGACCACCATATGGTGAAAAGTGGCAAGCATCAAGAATTTCCACTTGTTCCTCCTCTGGCACACACCTTCGAATCACACCATCGGTACAAATCCGGAAGAGGTACGGTTCATCCCAATAGTAGTCAAGGCAATTCCGTTTGAGTTTCTTCCTTTGGTCTAAAGAGAACTCATTTGGTACAATACCACTCACAAGATAATTTGCTAAGTCAGCGAACCATGGAATCTTGGTCATTGAAATGGCCTAGAAGTTGCTCGTCGGGGAAGGAGTCATTGATTTCATGGCCGTCATGTGGCCTCCCCTCCTCCTTCAAGCGAGACAAGTGATCCGCCACTTGGTTTTCACTGCCTTTGTGATCTTGGATTTCTAGATCGAACTCTTACAATAAAATCACCCATATTATTAACCGTGCCTTTGAATCGTTCTTGCTCATTAGGTACCGAAGTGCCGCATGATCCGTGTGGACAATCACCTTTATACCCATCAAGTGGGGAGGAATTTTTCCATAGCAAAAACAATAGCAAGGAGCTATTTTTCGGTCACCGTATAATTTACTTAGGCATCATTCATGGTCTTACTAGCATAGTAGACCGGATGAAAGATCTTGTTGACACGGTGCCCTAAAACTGCTCTTACCGCCACATCACTACCGTCACACATGAGCTCAAAAGGCAAGCTCCAATTCGGGGCGGTGATGATGAGAGTAGTTGTCAATTTGAACTTGAGAAATTCAAACGCCTTCATGCAATCCTCGTTGAAATGGAATTTGGCATCTTTCTCCAATAACTTACACAAGGGGTTCACCACTTTGGAAAAATCCTTGATGAAAAGGCGGTAGAACCCCGCATAACCCAAGAAACTCCTCACTCCCTTCATGGATGTTGGGGGTCGAAGTTTAGAAATCACATCTATTTTGGCCTTGTCGACCTCAATACCATTCTTTGAAATTTTGTGGCCAAGGACAATGCCTTCCTCGACCATGAAGTGACATTTCTCCCAATTGAGTGCCAAGTTTGTCTATTCACATCTTGCCAAGATCTTATCCAAAATTTTCAAGCAATCATCAAAAGAATTCCTGACCACTGAAAAGTCATCCATGAAGACCTCAAGGGAATCCTCCACCATGTCTGTGAAGATAGCCATCATACACCTTTGAAAAGTTGTCGGTGCATTGTATAAACCAAATGGCATCCGCGAGAATGCGAAAGTGCCATTAGGACATGTGAAAGTAGTCTTCTCTTGATCTTCCGGAGAAATAAGAATTTGATTGTAGCCGGAATACCCATCAAGGAAATAATAGAAAGCACGGCCGACCAACCTATCAAGCATTTGATCAAGGAAGGAAAGTGGGAAATGATCCTTCCTTGTGACTTTGTTTAGCTTGCGATAGTCCATACACACTCCCCACCCGGTCACCGTTCATGTAGGAATCAACTCGTTCTTGTCATTGGTGACCACCGTCATGGGGTAAACAACCCCAGCATGCCCCCTTTCTTTCGGACATATTGCACCGGAGAGGTCCACGAACTATCGGAAATGGAGTAAACAACCCCGGCATCCAACCACTTTATGATCTCCTTTTTGACCACCTCTTGCATTGCTTCATTTATCTTCTTTGATGTTCAATGGAGGGTTTGGCATCCTCCTCCAAAATTATTTTGTGCATGCAAAAGGTTGGGCTTATACCCTGAATATCTGCCAATGTTCATCTGATAGCTTTCTTCCTCTTTTGTAGCACCGCCAATGTGGAGTCTACCTACACGTTAGTCAAACAAGAGGAAAGCATAACTGGTAAAGTAGAACAAGGGCCAAGGAATTCACACCCGTGATGTAGAGGCAATGGCTTTAACTCCAAAGTGGGAGGCTTCTCGATTGAGGGCTTTGTTGGAGGAGTCTTCTGATTTTCAAGATCCAAAGACAATTTGTTGGATTCATAAGTGTAAGATCCAATTCCTTACAATGCATTCACACATTCCACATAGCCATCCTTCTCATCATCATCAAGGTTGAGCAAAACGGCCTCCAAAGTATCATCCACATTTATCATGGCACTAGTATCATGAATAATCACATTGGCCACCAAGTCCACAAACGAACAAACTTCATTGCTATTCGGTTGCCTCATAGATTTGCACACATGGAAAACCCCTTTTCATCACCCACCCGGAAAGTGAGCTCACACGGCTTCCACATCAACAAGAGCCTTCCCCGTAGCAAGGAAAGGTCTCTTTAGAATAATAGGCACCTCATAGTCTACTTCACAGTCAAGAATCACAAAGTCTGTCGGGAGGCTAAATTTATCAACACGAATCAACACATCATCAATAATACCCAATGGTCTCTTCATAGTATGACCCGCCATTTGTAACCTCATAGATGTGGGTCTTGGTTGACCAATTCCCAAAGTCTTGAAAACCGAATAGGGTATCAAATTTATACTTGCCCCAAGATCACAAAGAGTTTTTACAAAGTCGGCGCTTCCAATAGTACAAGGGATTGTGAAAGCGTCGGGATCTTCTAATTTAGGAGCCATTAAGTACACAATTGCACTCACTTGATATGTCATCTTTGTAGTCTCACATTTTATCGACCTCTTCTTTGTCACCAAATCCTTCATAAATTTTGCATAACCGGGCATTTGCTCCAAAGCCTCAACTAATGGAACATTAATAGATTGGCTTTTCATCATGTCAATGAACTTTTTGAATTGGTTCTCACCATTTTTCTTGGCAAGCCTTTGAGGGTATGGAGGAGGAGGCCTTGGCATTGGTGCCTTAGCCTTTGGCACTACCAGTTCCGGTATGTCTACAATGTGCTCCCTAGACAGGTTCACGTCCTCTTGAGTCTCCTCCACATTATTATCAATATCAATTCTTACTTCGTCATTGGCTTGCATCAAATTGTTTTAAATCTCATCTTCTTGAATCACTAGTTCATCATCCACAATTTTTCTTTGACTTGAGGTGGTTGCATCCGCACTTTTTCCACTCCTAGTAGTCACAGCCATGGCATGACCTGTGTTGTTCCCACCCTTTGGGTTCACCACCGTGTCACTTGGTAGTGCCTCCTTAGGACGAGTGTTCAAAGCTTGCGAGATTCTCCCCAATTGGACTTCCAAATTGCGAATTGAAGTGATGTGAGAGGCTAGTTGAGCATCAGAGTCGGCATTCTTCTCCATCATTTATTTAAACATGTTCTCAATTCACCCCATCTCATTGTTGGAAGAGCTAGGATCATGGAAAGAATAAATAGGCGGGTTGTTTGGTTGTTGATACATCGGGGACCTTTGAAAGCTCAACCTCTGATTCCCTTGATTATTGTTCCATCCCCCTTGGTTGTTTCCTCCCTAATATCCTTGACTATTTCCACCCCAATTGCTTTGGTTGTTTTGACCATTCCAATTTCCTTTATTGTTTTGATTGTTCCAATTACCTAGGTTGTTTTGATTGTTCCAATTCCCTTGATTAACTTGAGATCGCCATTGTTGTTGATTCTTGCCTTGAGAGTTATTTCTTTGCCCTTGAAAGTTGTTCACATATTGTACTTCTTCCTCTTGTTCACTGTAAGATTCATCTTGGTCAAACCCACTATTTGCTTGAACATATTGTTCTGCACGGTTTTGCACTTGTTGAGCCTTTTGCCTTCTCTTATTTACCATCATATTGACACCCTCTATTGCATTTACTTTCTTAGGACCTTGAACTTGTTGAAGTTGAGCTTTGGCTAATTGATTCATTGTAGTGGTAAACTCGGCAATTGCTTGCCCATGATCATGCAATTCTTTATGTAGGTGAATCATATTTGGATCACCTTGAGGAACATTTTCTCTACTTTTCCATATCGATGAAGTATTCGCCATTTCATCTAAGATTTCACAAGCTTTGGCATATGGTGTTGTCATGAAATTTTCACCGGCAAGTTGGTTGACCATACATTGATTGGTAGTATTGATCCCTTTATAAAAAGTTTGTTAAATCATAGTCTTCGTCATGTCAATGTTCGGGCACTCTTTCACCATAGTTCGGTACCTCTCCCATATCTCATGCAAAGGCTCATTGGGTTCTTGTTTGAATGCTAGAATCTCATCTCTAAGAGTAGCCATGTGCCCGAGAGAAAAGAACTTGGCAATGAATTTCTCCGCTAATTCATCTCATGTATGGATGGAATGGTTTGGAAACCTTTCTAACCAATCCAAGGCTTTCCCCTGTAGTGAGAAAGGAAGTAGCCTCAACCTTAAAGCATCCTCGGAGACATTTGTCTGCTTACTCCCCCAGCAAGTGTCTACAAATCCTTTCAAATGTTTGTACGCATTTTGATTCGGAGCCTCGGTGAAGAATCCTCGTTGCTCTAGCAATGTGAGAATAACATTTGTGATTTGAAAGTTTCCTGCCCTAATGCGAGGCGGGACTATGGCACTTGCATACCCTTCAGTCGGCAACACCCGGTGTGGAGCCGCTCTTCGTGGAGGTGGGGGTGGAACGTGAACGTTGTCTTGAGGCAGTCGGCCTCGTCTATTTGCTTGAGGTTCAGGAGGAACCTCTTCAACTTGGTCATATTCCATGCCCGCATCCCCCAAAGGCATGTTTCCGAGAGGATCATTGTTGTTGAGAGCCATTGTTTCACCTACATTTGTTTTGCCAAAAGGATTAGTAACACGGAAGGAAAAGAATACAATTCACACACAAAACCAAATATATAGCTAAATCCATTTTTTATGCTCCCCGGCAATAGCGCCAAAAATTGATCTCGACTAAGTCACACCTCAAATTGGAGTTGTGAATCGGTCGATTGCAATAATAATACCCAACTAGGAGTTGGGATCGAATCCACAGGGAGCATAGATGGGATTTGTGGTATGTATTTGGTCTAAGCACGTCTAAGTTGCACTCCCACAAATTTTATTTTTATTTTACTTCTAAAATTATACTAAGGATTGAAATTGAAATATATGAAACAAGAGAAGAATGTTTTTGCTGTTGGTTTTCAAATTTGTAAAGGGTCTAGGGCTGTAACTTCCACCTAGGTGTTTGCCTAACGGGTTGTGGGCTTTAGAGTGAGTTTCGTTAGTCGGGATGTATTATAGAAGTCAACACTTAAATACCCACTCAATACCTCTCGGTAAGAGAGTGGTTTTGCCCAATTTGGCTTTCTCAAGTCCAAATGGGTATTAAACTAAACAGTTGATAAATTGCTCAAGTCGGGTATTACTATCTCTAGGTTCAACCCTTTAATTGGGACTATCAATCTCTTGATTTCATCCCAAACTCTTGTTAGCCAAGTTTTTCTAGACTAAGTCTCTCTTTCTCAAGTATAGACCAAGTCAAATAGGCTTGAACCAATATTTGCAACTATTAATTCTACAATTATAGCAAGAACTAGGCTAAATAATACATGCCCACCCATAAACAAGCCCTAAATCAAACACCCATTAGGTTCCCACACTAGGGTTGGGTCACAACCCTAGCTAGAAATTTAGCTACTCATAGTGGGTAATGAAGAAAATAAAGAAGAAAAGATGATAAAACTCATATTGAATGATTAATAGATGAAAATCTAATGTAAAATCAACAATATAAAAAAGAGTAAAGAAAAATGGCTACAGATTTTCTGGTATTCAAAACTTGACCTAATTTCGTGAAAGTAGTCTATTTATACAAAGCTGGAATTTTCTGACAAAATTGCCCTTTTGGAGGTTCTATGGCCGCATAATTCTGTGTGCGATTCACACTTTTCTTCAGCTCTTGAAAGGAGTGGATTCTGCGGCAGCACAATTCTGGATTACGGCCGCAACTCTTGAGTTTTGTGGTTCGCATAATTCTGGGTGCGACTGCTCATTTGATTTCTGCGACCACATAATTATAATGCGGTCTACAGTTCTTGTTGGGCTTGAATTTGAAACTCTTTGAACTTTGACTTCTGCGGCCGCACAATTATTGTGTAGTCCGCACTTTACACTGAAGCTATGTTGATTCTTCTTCATATTTTGCGGCCGTAGATAGAAATCTGCGGTCCGCACTTGAGCCTGTGTGCTTTATTTTTGTCCTTGTTAAAAAGCACTCCTTCTTGAGTTGGATTTCTTCGTAATGGCTTCATCAGTTTTCGGGAATACCTTTAAATATTTATGAACTAAAACGAAAGTCAAAAGGTGCAAATAAGTAGTCAAAATCCCTACTTATCATTCGGCCAACATCATTCGATCGAGGGTCGTAAAGCAACTCGGTCTACAGGACCAGGTTGTTCCCACGACCCTAGTGCTAAGCAGATTCAACATGGCATGTGAAACTACTAAGGGCGAGATAACTTTGCTAGTAAACGTGGCCGGGACCTTCCAAGAGATGGAGTTCCATGTGATCAAGGGCGACATGAGGTATAACGCCATGTTCGGGAGACCATCGATCCACAACAAGAGAGCAGTGCCCTCGACCCTTCACCAGGTTCTAAAATTCCCAACACCAGAGGGAATCAAAACAATCTACTGGGAGAAACCCGCCGCAAAGGAAATGTTTGCCGTTGACGAAGTAATTCCGATATCATCACTCTCATCGAAAAAGAGTTCAATTTCAAAGGGAAAACAGAAGACCAAATAGCAATCACAAATGCCAACCTCAACCCAACTAGAGAAGCAGGGGACTGACGAAGATGATGATTATGGGGTCCCTAGATCCTTCATAGTCCCCGATGATTCTGACGCTACCAAATTAACGGTCGAAGAGCTGGATCAAATCATACTAATCGAACATCTGCCCGAACGAAAGGTATACGTAGGCACGGGGTTAAATCCTGTGCTCAGGAAAAAGCTTATTCAATTTTTTATAGCTAACATGGATTGTTTCGCTTGGTCCCATCTAGACATGACAGGGATCTCACCAGAAATCACCACCCATAAACTAAGCTTGGACCCGACGTTCCATCCGATGAAGAAAAAAAGAAGACCTTAGTCCGAGGTCAAACATGCTTTTATCAAAGATGAGGTAACCGAGCTTCTTAAAATAGGGTCTATCCGTGAAGTAAAATACCCCGAATGGTTAGCAAACGAAGTAGTATTCCTTAAAAAAAGAAACAAACTTAGAATGTGTGTAGATTACAAGGATCGATTGTATGAACGATGCCACGGCCGGCCGCGAGATCCTCAGTTCTTCCGATGCCTATTCCAGGTACAACCAAATACAGATGAACCTGGATAATCAGGAAAAGTCCTCGTTCAGAGCTAAATATGGTACCTACTGCTACAATGTAATGCCATTTGGATTAAAAAATGTTGGTGCCACTTATCAACGCCTAGTAAATTGGATGTTCGGAGAATAAATAGGGATATCTATGGAAGTTTACATTAATGACATGCTAGTTAAGTCCCTGCGAGAAGAGGATCATTTAAAGCACTTGCAGGAAACTCTTAGTATATTGAAGAAATACAACATGAAGTTGAACCCTGAAAAATGCGCATTCGGGGTCGGGTCAAGCAAATTTCTCAGGTTCATGGTATTCAACCAAGGAATCGAGATTAGTCCCAACAAGATCGAAGCTATCGATAGAATCATGGTGGTAGACAGCGTAAAAGTCGTGCAGAAGTTAACCTGGCGCATAGCCACCCTGGGGCGATTTGTCTCAAAGTCCTCCGATAAGGGCCAACGATTTTTCTTGTTTCTAAAGAAGAAAAATAATTTCACTTGGGCCTCGGAATGCCAGTAGGCCTTGGAAGATCTTGAACGGTACTTATCGAGTGCGCCGCTGCTTCACACGCCAAGGGCAGATGAATAACTTTACTTGTATTTGGCAGTATCGGAGGTAGCAGTAAGTGGAGTCCTAGTCCGAGAAGAACGAGGTACGTAATTTCCATTTATTATGTCAGTCGGACCTTAGGTGAGGCCGAAACTAGATATCCCCACCTAGAAATATTGGCGCTCGCTTTCATAAGCGCCTCTAGGAAACTAAAACCATACTTTCAATGTCAGCCCATATGCGTTGTAACAACTTATCCACTTCAAAATATGTTGCATAAACTCGAGCTTTCGGGACGGTTGGCCAAATGGGCCGTAGAAATCAGCAGGTATGATATTGAGTATCGACCTCGAACAATAATTAAGTCTCAGATTTTGACAGACTTCGTAGCTAACTTCACGCCGGCCCTAGTACCCGAGGTCGAAAGAGAACTGTTGATAAATTCTGGTACGTCCTCATTAATATGGATCCTCTTCACGGACGGTGCTTCAAACGCAAAAGGGCCCGGACTCGGCATCGTACTAAAACCACCCACAGGCAACATGGTTGTACAATCTATTAGAACTATGAAATTGACTAATGATGAAGTCGAATATGAGGCCATGATTGCAGGTCTCGAACTAGCCAAAGACTTGGGAGCAGAGGTGATCAAAGCCAAATGCGACTCCCTCCTCGTGATGAATCAGGTTAACGTAATCTTCGATGTTAGGGAAGAACGAATACAAATATACTTAGATATGTTACAAGTAACTTTACACCGATTTAAGGAGTGGAGTTTGCAACATGTGCCTCGAAATCAGAATAGCGAGGCAAATGCCATCGCAAACTTAGGGTCATCGGTCGAGGAAAACGAGCTTAATTTGGGGGCCGTTGTGCAACTCATGAGGTCAGTAGTTAAAGAATGCCACGCCAAGATAAATCCCACAAGCTTGACTTGGTATTGAAGATGGAACCGTTGTGCAACTCATGAGGTCAGTAGTTAAAGAATTTAGGGGCCGTTGTGCAACTCATGCAGCATGATTCACCTTGTCCGAAGATAGAACCTTGTTTAGAAGAATGTTCAAATGGTCCATTAGAGATATGTCTGGGACCGGGAGATACCGAGTATGTTCTGAGGGAAGTTCACGAGGGCACTTATGGAAATCATTCAAGTGCCGAATTATTGGTTCAAAAGGTAATCAGAGCCGGCTATTACTGGATAGATATGGGAAAAGATGCGAAAGAATTTGTTCGAAAAATGTGACAAATGCCAAAGGCATGCACAATGATTCACCAACCCGGGGAACCTCTTCATTCGGTCTTGTCACCATGGCCATTTATAAAGTGGGGAATGGACATCGTTGGCCCTCTACCACTGGCACCAGGTAAAGCTCAATTTATTTTATTTATGACTTACTATTTTTCTAAATGGGTTGAAGCACATTCCTTCGAGAATGTTAGGGAGAAGGAAGTCATCGACTTTATTTGGGATCAGATCATATGTCAATTTGGGATGACATCCGTAATTGTGTGTTAAAACGGGAAACAGTTCGTCGGCAGCAAAGTGACCAAATTCCTCGAAGATCATAAGATTAAAAGAATCCTATCAACACCTTATCATCCTAGCGGGAACGGACAAACAGAATCGACCAACAAAATCATCATCCAAAATTTTAAGAAGAGGCTAACCGACGCCAAAGGGAAGTGGAAGGAAATTCTGCCCGAAGTTCTTTGGGCATACCGCACAACTTCGAAGTCCAGTACTGGGGCTACCCCATTCTCATTAGTTTATGGAGCCGAAGCGCTAATACCCGTCGAAGTCGGGGAACCGAGTATCTGGTTTCGATATACGACAAAGGAATCAAATAATGAGGCCATGAATTCGAGCCTAGAACTATTGCACAAAAGGCGTGAAGCCACCCTCGTTCGATTGGCCGCCCAAAAGCAACGGATCGAGAGATACTACAATCGAAGAGCCAATCTTTGATATTTTAACATCGGGGACTTAGTGTTAAGAAAAGTCACCCTCAACACCCGAAACCCCAATGAAGGAAAATTGAGTCCGAATTGGGAGGGAATGTACTGAATGCTCGAAATCACCGAAAAAGTGTCATACAAGCTCGGAATGATGGATGGGGAACAACTGTCGAGAAATTGGAACATATCTCACCTAAAGCGGTACCACTGTTAAGGTACGCCCCTTTTCCATTCCTTTTCTATTGCAGATTAACACTTGCAGGTGGTCGACACGAAACGACGATGGATTTTTCAGTGAACGGTATGAAGTCTTTTATGTATGAAAGCACGTGTTGCACTCAATTTCCTTCAGACCGATTTTTTCCCTAATAGGTTTTTTCGGCAAGGTTTTTAACGAGGCAACAAATAAAACCTGCTAACTTAGAATCGAACTCGATTACGAATTAGCACCGAAGATCACTACAACAATATCCGAGGTTCCTTTGCAATCAACCTCGTATACTGGGGGGGCTACCCTCGGACATGCACTATCTTCAAAACATTAACTCTAGCGAGAAAACTACTTCAGAGATTGGATTAATTCAGAAAAAAAAAATCTTGGTTTCGAAAAATTAACCACTAGGGAAGAAGAAGAATACAATGAGATACTTAGCACTAGGAGCGATGACGGTATGGAACTCATGGAACATCAATCAACATTGTCAATTCCAGAATAATGTCCGAGAGAAATTATAGATAAGTTATAACGAAGCTATATAGGAGCTTACAAATATTAGTATGATAATTTATAATTGGCTACTAAGAGGCCTAATTCAAACAGAACCCTTCCTAGAAGTTGGCTGCGTAGATTAGGTGCTTTTCAAAAGAATTATATTTGTATGTGAGATTTAAAAGTTTTATTAATAAAATAAAAGGCTCTAAGCATTGAATTATTTTTATGATTGCCTTACACTCTTACTTAGTTACTTAATGGCTTGAAATTATATTAAATAAATTATAACTCTATTATAATTACTAAAATATTTCATAACAAATCTTTTGTTTTAATATTTTATAATTCTTTACTTAGTTTCCTAATTTTCATTTTAACTTTTACGTTTATTAAATAAGTCAAAAAACTAGCGTTGCAAACTTTAAAAACTTAGTCATTGTCAAAAAACTAGCCGTTGCCAAACTTAATGCTTAAATAATTATTTTTTTAAAAAAAATGGCCCACTTAAGGCCTGCAAAACTGTCTCGACCTGTCCTATCCTGTTTGTTAGCGGGATGGGATGGGCCTACCGTTTCATCCTGTTTATCCCGTCCTGCCACCGTCCCGACTAAATGTCATCCCGTCCCGTTGGACAACCATAAATGTAAGGGCCCGTCCCGTCCCGTTCCGTTGGACAACCATAAATGTAAGGGCCAAATGGTCAAAATGAGACGTGCCCACGACGATCGTTCGAACCCTGACATAAAACATGTACGGATGTATGATTGTCTCGGTCGAGAATAAAGAGAAGTACTTTCTTGCAGTCATATTATGTAAAAACATTTCTCTTTACACATCAAAGAGTTTCGTATTTCTGAAAATAACAAGCCCAAGGGCAAATACATAAGTGCAATACGAATGACAATCCCCTCACTCGAGGACTGCTGTCCGACTCAAACAAACCCAAGTCATCGGGCCTCGGGAGCAAAAGACCAAATAGGCAACTTCCCGATATCTAAAGGTCACGACCATCCCACTCGGGGACTATTATCTCGGGAAAGCCCGAAATCTGTAATCTAACACTAATCTGTAATTTGTAAAAGGCTACCACTAATCTAACACGGCTCGGAGACGTCCGAAATCTGTAACAAAAACAGGCCTTCGAAAAAGAGAAATCTTTCACAACCGGTTCTAAAGACTACCCTTGGCAAAGTCTCAAACGTAAGATAATTTTGGAGAAAAACTTGGGTAACATCTAACCCTAATAACGCCTTAACCCAGAAAGGCAGTAAAAGCAAGGTTTGTTCGAACCCTCGAACACAACCTTATTATTTCATGCTAAGGCATTTCAAACTTTGTAAATATAATTAACAAAGCAAAAGAAAAATATGAGAGCCGAAAAGGAAAGAAAAGCCTTATATTTATATACAAAGGTTCTGTACAAAGAAAAATCGGCCTAACACAAAAACTTACAAACGGCCAAAAACGGCCTCAGAAAAAAATGCAAAAAGTAAAAAGTCCTAAGTGGCTTGGTCTTCATCGGAGGTTGTATCTCCACCAACGGGATTTTCTCCGTCTTCAAATTCACTTGAGCTATCGGAGTCATCCTCAGGGAAGTCCAGCCTCCGGACCCTGGCTTCCTCTACTTTAGCATGTTCGAACTCAGCCATAATGTCGAAACCCTGGGCATGAATTCCCTCGAGGGTTTCCCTTCGAGCTTGCCATTTTGCATGATCCACCATGCCCTTGGCCTTGGCCTGGATGGCCTCAACATCAACCCTAAATTGGGCCACTTTAGCATCAGCTGTTTTGTTGGCCACTGCCACCTCAGATCTGGCTATGGCCACCTCGGATTTGGCCATTTCGTGTTCATCGGCCAAGCTTGCCTTATCAAAAACAGCCAAATCCAACAAAGACTAAAGCTCATTGTTCTTCTCGACCTGCACCGAGGCCTTCTCTTTTGCATCTTGGTGCTGGGCGTCGGCCGACTCCAATTGAGCTTGGACAGTCTCCTTTTTCGAGGCTAGAATGTCCATGTTCTTTTTGAATTCTTCCGCCTCAGCCTGTATCTCATTCACCTACATTTGGAGCCGTCCGATTTGTTCGAGCCTATGTCGGACCTGTAGAATCGGATCATTTATCTCCAATTCATCTTCACTATCGTGAAGCACTCGAAATACCTGCTCAGCCATCTCAGAATGTTCATCCCGAGCCATTACCAAATCTGCCCGAAGCTTCTCACTAAGAAGCTTGTAGGTGTCACTCTTCTCAGTAAGGTCCCGAACCTCAGCCTTATTCTCCTCCCGGGTTCGGATGAAAGCCTCGTGATGCAACACCGAAGCCTGCAAACAAGGAAGAATATGTTAGAATTATCTATAACTCTAAGTATAAAAGAAACAATAGAGGTACCATCAAAGTTACACGATTCAAAGCATGTTGGGCCTCATTGAAAAGGAAAGCGGATCCTACCGCATTCATCATGGCTTGATCCTCCTCGGTCACCAAGGATCTAAGGTAACTAGCAATCCCCATGGGGGGGAGAGAAAACTCGGGCATCCTCCGGGATGGAAAGCACTATCTTCCGCCTACGATCGGGGTTAACACTCGGGGCCGGGAATCGGTCCACCAGGTTTGGGCTCGATAAATATGCGATAGCGCCTGATGATGATACTTTCTTCGGTACCGGTAATCCACCGAACCCGGTAATATCCTCCGAGGCAGTAGACTCGAGCCCATCCATAAAGCCATGGATATCAGTCGCCCCCTCAATACCCTCGTAAGATCGATTTTCCAACATGTTGGCCTCACGGATCATAGCGTCCGAAATCTTAGGAGATCCAGAAATATCGACCAGACGGAGCTCATCCCTCGAGACATCTTCCGCTGCCCAAGAAGCCTCGCCCCCGATCTCTCCTTCGACCATCTCAGCTCAGGACGGAGTGGCCTCAACCTTTTCTGGTTTAGGAATTATGGCTAGAGCTCCCTCATCAACCTCCACCGATTCGGAGGATTTTTGTATCAAAACATTAGCCCGCACACAGGCTACTTCCTCTTCTCCTTCTTCTGGCTCATCCCTTAATCGGCGGATCAAGTCCGAAGGCATAACACTGGAGCCCTCCTTGGGCTTGCGAGACTTCCTCGCCGATTTTTACTTTTCCGAGACCGGGGAACTCGAAGCCCTTTTTCTCTTCTTCTCTTTGACCTACTTCAGAGCAGATGGAAGGACTTCTTCGTCATCAGATGGGGGCCTCATGGCAACGTCCTTCCCAAGGCCTACAAAGGAAAAAAGGGGCCTCCCATGATTGCGGGCCTCCTATCGACCCTTTGATAATTCCATCCAAGCACGCTCGGAGTATGGTCTCTGCAACACCAGACCTTCTACCCATTGCTTAAGTTCCGGAATTGGTTTTGGCATCTGGGACACAACTGTAACAACATAGAAAAAGTAGATAAAGAAAATGAAAAGCAAAACCACAAAATTGAACGTTCAAAGGGAAATACCACTCACGATTCATATTCCATTTCTCAAGAAACGACATGTCTTCAGCAGGGATCAGGTTCGAAGTCCTAATTCGAACAAATCGGCCCATCCAACCTCGATCACGAGTCACGTCTATACTCGAGAACGGGGCTTTGTTGGCTCGGTGAGCAAGCTTGATTATTCCTCCTCGATAGAGTCGGGGACTGTAAAGGCGCATAAGGTGATCGAGGGTGAAAGACACCCCTCAATTTTGCTCGAGAAGAATCGGAGAATCACTATTTTACAAAAAGAAGGATAGATCCGACCGAGGGTCACGTCGTATCTCTTGCAGAAGGCGATTATGACAGGGTCTAAGGGACCCAACGTGAAGGGGTAAGTGTAAACACTTAGGAACCCCTCCACATGGGTAGTAATTGATTCTTCAAGCGATGGGACTACCACATGCTTTTCGCCCCAGTTGCATTCCTTTTTCACTTTGTCGAGGATTTTCTCAGTGATTGAACACATGTACCTCGAGATCGGCTCACATCGGCACGGTACCGAGGAGGTTTTTTCGATCTTAAAGTCGATGACGGTTGGGCACCCTACCGGAACGAATTCATCAGGGTGGAGCTCTGCCGTATCTTCACCACTGGTAGGTCGTGATGAAGAAGCGACCACTTTTTGCGGCACTATTTTGTACGTTTTCGCCATTGATGAACAAGGCAAAAGAGAATTAGGATGGTATGCGGTTTAATTGGAGTTCTAGAAATTTGGGTGTGAAAATTATAAAGCAAAGGGATTTTCTGAAGAAGATGCAAGAGTAGAAAATAAGCTTTGAGTGTAAAGTTTGAATGAGAAAAGATTGGGTTCTTATAGGTTGCTGGCGACTGTTCGGAACCGGTAATGGCCGACCAACAACTGACAGGTATTTAATGCCTTGGTAGCTGGACCGACGGGACGTTTCATCGCATACGTCATAATCGGGCTCATTGTTGATGTCATTACCCATCAAGCCGGAGTTCGGAAATTCATATCGTTTCTTGCCATCTTCTTTCCAAGAAACAAGGAGACTATATGTATACGGTCAAAATCGAGTTTGCCCTTCGTATGACTAATCGAAAGTGGAACATAATAAATCAAGGTTCAACCTCATATAATATCAAGCTATGATGCAAAGTTAGGTTGTCGAACTCGTGACCCAGAGACCGAACAAGATCGAGATCGAGCAAAATAGAGATTGGTCGAGATCGGTCAAGATCGAGAATCGAGCAAAATAGAGACCGATCGAGATTGGTCAAGATTGAGATCGAGCAAAATAGAGACCAGTCGAGATCGGCCAAGATCGAGACCGAGCAAAATAGAGACCGATCAAGATCATGATCGGCCAAGATCGAGATTGAACCAAAAAATAAAAAAGGCGGTATATCCGCAATTAGGGCGAGAATCTCAGCGAAAATCCCGACGCATATCAAGTAGAGGTCAATTAATTAATATATCATGTAATTTCTTATGTATTTAGAATTATATTCAAAATAGGACTTCCCTACTATATAAAGGGGGTTTGATAGAAAGATAATTTTTTATGTAAGAAAAAAGCAATACACTGCCTTCTTTCAGCCTTCAATACCTTGTTACTCTATTCATACATTAGCAGAATTTTCACTTGGTTCGAGGGTGATCTAACTCGAAGGCCAAGGCTAATTGACCGTTTGGTTTGCATTTATTTCTTTTACAGTTAATTTCGATATTAATTTATATATTTTCTCAATTTGTACCAATTTATACTATGTATCCTTAGAACCACCTATAAATTCAATTGTTATTCATTTTTCGGGTAAACATTATGAAATCTCGAATTACAATTGAGAATGTAATTATTCTTCTAATAGGGAGAAAAAATGGAAAAACGGGATAGAGAAAAATGAGGAAAATTGAAACTTAATGCATTATTTTGTATATAAATGATAAAATATGTATATGAAATTTAATTAAGTGATTACTTCTCTTTAAAAAGGTAAATAAATTTATAATTTAGTATAGATATGTAAAAGTTCCTTCCTATTAGGGGAATTTATTTATCTACCTTATTTTATAAGATTGGTTTAGAAACTTTTGCCAAATGACGATTACCGCACATAGCCAAGTTTGCTCCCGTTAATGTGAATCTGAAAGCAACTCAAATTGGCAATAACATTCTAAAAAGGTAGTCAAATCTGAAAATTTCTTCCTATGAAACCACTTATAGTTTCTGTCACGACCCAAAAATCACATTTGTGATGTAAATTACGTGCCCCGATTAAAATAATGGACACTGGCACACCGTGTAGGCGAATAATCTCGCGGATATAAATCTCAGCCAACTGCTCCAGAGAATAATTAGTACCAACTGGAATAAAATGCGCGAATTTGGTCAATCGATCCACAATCACCCAAACAGCATCAAACTTCTTCTAGGTCTGTGGAAGCCCTACTACGAAATCTATGGCAATACGCTCCCATTTCCACTCCGGAATTTCAAGCCTCTGAAGCAATCCTCCTGGTCTTTGATGCTCGTACTTCACCTGTTGACAATTTAAACACCGAGCTACAAATTCAGCTATATCTTTCTTCATTCGCCTCCACCAATAGTACTGCCTCAAATCCTGATACATCTTCACGGCACCTGGATGAATGGAGTACCGCGAACTGTGAGCTTCCTGGAGAATAAACTCATGCAAACAATCTACATTAGGCACATATAGCCTTCCCTGCATCTGTAATACACCATCATCTCCGATAGTCACTTCTGTGGCATCACCGTGCTGAACCATGTCCTTAAGGACAGGCAAATGGAGGTCATCATACTGACGTTCTCTGATACGATCATAAAGAGAAGACTGAGAAACCACATAAGCCAAAACTCGATTCGGCTCCGAAATATCCAATCTAACAAACTGGTTAGCCAAGGCCTGAACATCCAAGGCTAAAGGCCTCTCTGCTAACAGTAAGTATGCTAAGCTGCCCAAATTCTCCGCCTTACGACTCAAGGCATCGGCCACCACATTGGCCTTTCCGGGATGATAGAGAATGGTGATGTCATAATCCTTAAGCAACTCCAATCACCTCCGCTGGCGCAAATTAAGATCCTTCTGTTGAAACAGATGTTGTAGACTTCGGTGATCGGTATAAACCTCACAATGGACACCGTACAAATAATGCTGCCAACTCTTCAAGGCATGAACAATAGCTGCTAACTCAAGGTAGTGGACTGGATAATTCTTATCATGTACCTTTAACTGTCTGGATGCATAGGCAATCACCCTACCGTCTTGCATCATTACTGCACTGAGGCCAATACGTGACGCATCACAATACACAATATAAGACTCTGAACCTGTTGGCAAAACTAGAATTGGAGTTGTAGTCAAAGTTGTCTTAAGCTTATGAAAGCACTCTTCACACTCATCCGACCACCTGAACGGAGCACCTTTCTGGGTCAATTTAGTCATAGGCGATGCAATAGATGAGAAACCCAAGCGATGATAATAACCAACCAAGCCGAGAAACTCCGACAACCTTATTAATCTACCTCGACACCAGATAACCTTAATTTTCTTAGCAAATATTGTCCGGGATATTTACACATAAGTCAACATCCGGTCAATATTTTCATCTTAAGTTCTAAAGCTTGAAACTAAGTGTTCCAAATTATTTCAAAACCTCACCGGGCCCGAACCAATTACCCTGGCAAGCTAAATAATAATCGTAAGGCATAATTTGAGCAGTAAATGGGGAGACGTAGTTGTAATACCCAAAACGACCGGCCGAGTCATTACAGTTTTCCCCCAAAAAAATCCAGAAAATATACTGCTTTCACATCTTAGGTTCAATTTATGAGATTAGTGTTGCATAGTAGGAGTAATAGTTATAGTTCCACTCTACCTTTTTGGGTGTTTGAGTTCAATCCTATAAAAACTCTCAACATCTTCTACCTTAATCTCTCCCCACAATATATACAAGTCCACTCCCATAAAATAAAAATAAAAAAGAAAAATTAACCTAAATAGTAGTCTACCCAACTACATTATGTATATCGGCTAGAAAAATAAATAATAAATTTAGTCGGCTATTTATGAAAAGATTCCAAAAGAAAAGACCGCAGTGGTCTAAATCTCTCGACTTTTGGTCCTAATAAATGTCTGTACTCTTCGTTCTAACATCGATGGGTGGCTTGGAGCAACGGTCAAGTTGTCTCCATCTATAAGTCATGGGTTTGAGCCGTGAAATTAGCCACTTATGCTTGTATCAGGGTAGACTACCTATATCATATTCCCTTGGCATGCAACCCTTTTTTCGGACCCTGCGTGAATACGGGATACTTTGTGCACCGGGCTACCTTTTTGTTTTCATTCCAACAACAAATATATTAAATTTATAGACTGTCCTAATCTGTTTTTTGGACCCCTAATGTCTTCAAATAACAAGAGTTTTTATTGTTGCATGGCAGCACTACATTCTTCTTTCCCATTTGTATGTCAATCTGCAATACGGGACCTAATGCCCTTGTTCTGAGGATTTGGTTGTGACGTTATGGAGTGGATTGGGGCATGGTTTTTGGGTATTTGGCTATGACTTCAATTGTAATTTGCAATTATTAAAGTCATTAATTGCATGTTAAAGCTTGGTCAGCAATATTTACAAATATTGAACTAACATATTTGAAATAACAATGACAATATACCCAGTAAAATCTTATAGGTGGAGTTTGGGAAGGGTAGTATATATGAAACAAGTAATACTTCATAATGAATATTGTTACAGATACAATGAGCTTTTAGAGTTACATGTTGATCTAGAAGGTAAACATTATCTCTAAGTACAATAATAATTTTAAATTCAAAATTTACATTACATATTAGCACGCCCCCTTAAGCGATGCATGGTCTGGAAGAATGCAGAGCTTGTTGCGCAGAAATAATAATCGCAGTGAAGGAAGGGCCTTGGTCAATAAATCTGCAAGTTGATCTTGACTAGGGACATAATGAACTCAAAGAATACTGACGGCAACTTTTTTACGAACAAAATAAACATCTATCTCGACATGCTTGGTACGAGCGTGTTGAATAGGTTTCTGTGCCAAATATATGTTGCTAATATTGTCACAAAAAATTGTGAAAGCTGAAGAACAAGAAACATGAAGTTCCTTTTAAAAGAGAATGTAACTATGTGATTTCGGCAGTCGCGTGAGCAACTGCACGATATTCAGCTTCAGCACTTGATCAGGAAATAACATTCTGCTTCTTGGAGGACCATGAAATATGATTCGGGTCAAGGAAGATACAGAGGCCAAAGTGGATCGACGAGTTATAGAGCAACCAGCCAATCTACATCACTATAATAGTGTAAACTATCAATAGAACCATGAGAAAAAATAAACCGTGACTCAATGAACCATGCAAATATCGCAAAATATTTTGACGGCAATATAGTGAATGTCTAAGGGAGAATGCATAAATTGAGATACTTGATTAACTGCAAAGGCAATGTCTGGACGGGTAAATGTCAAGTATTGATGACCACCAACAAGATTTCTATAAAGTGTGGGATAAGAAAAAGGAGAAGAATCATCCGAATGTAGTAGAGACTTAGGAGAAAGAGGAGTTGAAACTGATTTGAAAGAAAGTAAATTTGCACGACCAAGGAGTTCTTTCACGTATTTGGACTGAGATAGAAAACAACCTCCATCACGAGCAATTATAGAAACACCAAGAAAATAATTAATCAATCCTAAGTCATTCATTGAAAATTCGGACTTAAGAGTCTGAATTAAATATTGAAGTAAAGTAGTAGAAGAGGCAGTGAGTAGAATATCATCAACATATAGTAGAAGAATAGTAATGTCTGAGTTATGTTTATAAATAAAAAGAGAGGGATCAGAAAAGCTATTTTGAAATCAAGTACTTAGAATAAAAGAAGTGAACCGATGGAACTATGCCCTAGGGGCTTGCTTTAAGCCATAAAGATCTTTATTCAACAGACAAACATGATGAGAAAATTGTGGATGAACAAAGCCAGCAGTCTGTTTCATGTATACCAGTTCGTTAAGATTGTCGTTTAAGAAGGCGTTCTTAATGTCTAATTGATGAACATGCCATTGCTTAGATGCAGCAAGGGCGAGAATAGGACGAATGGTTACTGGTTTCACCACAGGACTAAATGTTTGATCATAATCTAGTCCTTGGTGTTGTTTGTAGCCTTGGGCCACAAGACGAGCCTTAAAATGCTCTAGAGAACTATCAGATTTTTGTTTAATACGATAAACCCAACGACAACCAATAACATTGGCAGTAGGTGATGCAGGCACAAGATCACAAGTGCGGTTGGCTATAAAAGCATTGTATTCTTCGGCCAGTGCACGTCTCCAATGAGGTAATTTGTGAGCTTCCGTAAAAGAAGTTAGTTCAGGTGGAAGTGATGAAATGTGAGAGATTAAGGATGGAAGAATGTGAGGCTTAAGAGAGCATGTTTGCTTGCGAGTGATCATGTGATGTGCTTTAGTATTAGAGGAACATATGTGTGGAATTTGAGGTTGAGAAACAGAAGATTCAAGGCGTTGAATTGGAGATATGTTGGTGGTTGTAATGGGTAAACGTGAGATGGTATGGTTAGGGGTGGATGAAGTAGTGACTTGTCCAACATTTGGAGGAGAATCATGTGTTACGTTGTTGCACAATTGAAGTAGTGTTAGGAGTGTTTTGTCCAGTTGGCAAAGAAGTTTGATGCCTTTTGGAAGAATCAAAATTCTAATTTGTATTCCTAGAATTTATGAGATTAGGAGATAAGGGATGATATAATATAGGAGGTAAAGTAGGAATATGAAAAACAATTTCGGCATTTGTTGGAGATAAGAAACGGTAATATTTTTCAATATCTCCATACTGAAAATTAGGAGATACGGTTGAGGTTAAAGAAGGATTAATATTAATTAAAGATGGAAGTTTAAAGAGAGTAGAAGTGCTAGATTTAGGTAAAGTTAAGGAGAGAAGATGCAGATAAGGAAAGATATCCTCATTGAACCTAACATATCTAGAGATAAATACTTTATTACTGGAAGTATCAAAATATCTGTATCCTTTGTAGTTAGATGGATAGCCAAGAAAGATACAATGTTTAGAACGAGGATTCAACTTGTGGGATAAATAGTCATGTAAGTTTGGGTAACATGAACAGCCAAAGACATGTAGATGATTGTATATAGGAGGCTTGCCAAAATGAACTTCAAAGGGAGTCTTAAAATGAAGCTTAGATGAAGGAAGGATATTTAAAAGATGGACAACAGTGTGTAGGGCTTCAACCCAGAATCGAGAGGGAAGTGATGCTTGAAATAATAATGAACAGACCATATTAAAATAGTACGATGCATGCGTTCAGCTTTGACATTTTGTTGATGAGTATGAGGACATGAAATACGAAGCAAAACGCCATTATCATTAAGGAATGATAAAAAGCTTGAAGTTTAACAAACTCAGCAGCCCCATCACATTGAGATGCTTTTAATTTTCTAGAAAATTGGATCAATACATAGGCATGAAATTGCTTAAATATAGTGAAAGCATCATATTTACACTTGAGAGGAAAAACCCATTAAAATTTCGTGAAATCGTCATGAAATAAAATATAATATCGAAATTCAGTAAAAGAAAAAATGGGAGAGGTCCAAATACCACTATGAATTAACTCAAATGGAGATAAAGAAAAAGAACAAGAATCCATAAATGGCAATTTTTGGTACTTGCCAAGTTGACAAGCATTACATAAATTATCTAAACATTTAAATGCAGAACAAGGTAACTTATTGATCCTAATTAAACTAGTTAAAATATTTGAGCTTGGATGTCCTAAACGACGATTCCAAAGATTTGGAAAGACATGTGCAGCAACAAGAGCAAGACGACAAGTTGCAACAAAGCCATCAGAAGAAGAAGTAAGGGCATAAAGTGGTCCAGAACTATTGCACCGAAGGAGAGGCCTCTTCGTCTTGAGTTCCTTAATGGAAAAACAAAAGGATCAAATTTCATAGAACAATTATTATCCGAAATAAATTTACGAACGCTTGGTAAATTGGTAGAAAGATGAGGAACAACTAAAATATCTCTAAGAGAAAAAAGAGAATCAGAAGTAGAGAAAATACCATGTCCAGTATAGGAAATAGGGAGTTGAGTTCCATTACTCACAACTACATGATCTGAGCCATTGTGTGGAGTAATAGAGGATAAATTAGTTGTATTTGGAGTCATGTGAAAAGATACTCCACTGTCCACAAACCAAGAGGCATCACCAGGCGAAGAAAATGAGTTGTTAGAACTAATATCTGAGACAAAGGCCTTAGAATTTAGAGAAGGATAATCACGAGCAGTGTGGTATGGCTGATAGCAGAGTTGGCAGTAAAGCGACACATTATTAGGTTGAGATGGATTGAAAGCAGCAGTATAAGAAATTGGAGGAGGACCTAAGATGGAAGGAAGACGGGGACGCGGAGTGAACTGTTGAGGCCAAACATTAAAAGATTTGGTATTCCCTTGAGTATAGCGACCTTGACCACGTCCACCATTAGAATGACACCCACCATTATTATGACGACCACGCCCACGACCATAAGAGTGAGAGGATTGCTGCTTGGCCATAAAAGCAGTGGTGGAATTATCCGAAGTAAAATTAGAGAGACTATTTAATTGAGCTTCATGAAGGAAAAGTAGGGAGCGTGCTTCAACAAAGGTAGGAAGAAGAACACAAGTAGAGATAGAGGTTCTCACAACATGTATTTTGGAGTTAATCCATAAAGTATTTGTAGAACAAGATCAGATTCAGAGATTGGATTACCTATAGACTTCAACGCATCTGCAATGGATTTGAGACGATGGACTTATTCATTAATTGAAAGGTTACTTTTTTTAAGGTTATGACACTGTACTTTGAGTTGAAGTGTTCGAGAACTAAATTGATCACGGAATAATCGCTCGATTTGAAGCCACGCGTCTCTAGAAGTGAGAGAATGATTTGACTTGATTATAGCTTGAAAAATTTCTTGGGAAATTATTGCTTGAATCCATGAAAGAACAATGGAGTCAAGTTGAATCCATCGTTGAAAGGAAAGGTTCTCGATAGAGTTACCATCATCATGAAGAATAGTAGGCTCAGGACAGAGAAAAATTCCATCAATAAAGCCATAAATACCATGACCTTTGAAGACGGATAAGAAAAGCTCTCTCCATAATATATAGTTTGTATAGTCAAGAACAGTAGGGACAAGATTTTTAATGTTTGAAACGGAAATAGCAAAGGGAGAGGATGGAAGAATGGAGGAAGCATTAGTGATAGAGGCTAAGGAAGAAGGAACTGATTCGGTAGAGGTGTTGGAAGCCATGAGTCAACAAAGGAGAGAAAACCTAGACTTCTAATACCATGAAACAAGTAATATTTCTTAATAAATATTGTTACAGATACAATGAGCTTTTATATTTACATGTTGATCTAGAAGATAAACATTATCTCTAAGTAAAATAATGATTTAAAATTCAAAATTTACATTACATATTCATCAGTATACACAGGCCTTACCCCTATCTGGTGAAAATAGAGAGGTTATTTCGGATAGATCCTCGCCTCAAGAAAACATATTTGAAATGCTGATAAAATATTAAAAATATTGTTCGATGAGTATTTCAAGTGATACAGAAGTAACAGTATTCACCCACAAAATTCTTGACTTAATGCAACTTCAACTTCTAAATACTCTTTTTCAACTTCTAACAATTATTATTCTCTATTTTTAACTTCAGCCACATATTATCCAAAAAGCATAATTTATCTTCCCTTTTTCTGTCTACAAGCATTCTTGACATTATCTTTCTGTCTAAGAAGATATAGCCTTGACCAAATTTCAATTGTGCTTATAAAACTTACTTTTTATGTAATAATGCCAAAAAAAATGAAGTAACAACATAATATATATATATATATATATATATATATATATATATATATATATATATATATATATATATATATATATATATATATATATATAGGCGAAGTCAGAATTTTAATCTTATGGGTTCTGAATTTTAGTACACGACTTCAAGTATTAATGACTAGGTTCTAAATTCAATATTTGTATATATTTGATGAATTTTAAATACCAAATACATTGTTTGAGTAAAAACTACTAGGTTCAGTACAACCCGTAATTCGGCTTGTCCCTCCGCCTTGTGTGTGTGTATATACATATATATATATATATATATATATATATATATATATATATATATATATATATATATATATATATATATATATATATATATATATATATATATATTGGTGCGGAGAGTTTGTATACCAACAGTGACTTAGCCATTACTGTTCAATTGGGCTTTGTCTGCTCCCTTGCTAGTTATATATATATATATATATATATATATATATATATATATATATATATATATATATATATATATATATATATATTGGTGCGGAGAGTTTGTATACCAACAGTGACTTAGCCATTACTGTTCAATTGGGCATATATATATACATATATATATATATATATATATATATATATATATATATATATATATATATATATATATATATATATATATATATTGGTGCGGAGAGTTTGTATACCAACAGTGACTTAGCCATTACTGTTCAATTGGGCTTTGTCTGCTCCCTTGCTAGTTATGTACAAAAATGAACTCATGTCACATCGTTCAAATAATTCCTAGTCCTAGTCAAAAGCCTGAGAAAAAGGTATACTAATTCGTAGCATTAAGGGGAACTCATAGTTGTTTAGCTAGTGATTCGAATGGATTAATTCTTGAAGAAGGATAGATTATCGAATAATATAAGATTTTATTCGACCACTTAAAGAATTGGTTTATCAAAGTTTATTACTCCTAGTAATTATGATAATATAGAACGCCCATATTCTATTTGTTTGGCTTATTGCCTTTGTATATGTCTGCTACCTTGGAGTAACATCTCCTTTTCATAAGGTGTTTTGGCTGTTTATTACTAACAGGGCAACATGTGCTTCATATGTCTGTACACTCTTCTTTTGTAGTGCCCATAAAATAGAATTGTCTTATCTTTTTTATTTTTTTATTTTTTCCCCCTCAAAAATAAGGACTTGACATTACTTCGTCAACGAACTACAAAGTTCAAATATACTCTTTGCATCCTGAACAACCCAACTTGGGAAAAACTTCTCCCGGGAGATGTCCTTCAACAAAGAAAGAGAAAATCTAGCTAAACTATGAGCTACTTTGTTCAACCTCCTTGGAATATAGAGAAATTCCACGTGATCAAACATACTTGATAGCTTCCAAATGTCTTCACACAGTACTTCTATCTCCCATGAAGTAGCCACTTGTTTTTGGATCATATCAACAACATTCTTAGCATCAGATAAAATCTTCACATTTTTCCATTCATGATTAATAACACATTCAAGTGCCTTTCTTATAGCAATCGCTTCAGCAGTCATGGTTTTCCCAACATATTGAATTGGGGATCCATGGGCATGAAGTAGTTTTCCAAGGCTATTCAAAGCCGCGATACCAATACTCGCATGTCTCTTATCACACATTAATCCTGCATCTGTAAATAATAAAGTACCATCTTGAAAATTGGTTAGTTTAGACACATGCTCATTTCCAATTGAAGATCGGACATTGAGGCAATTAATTAATAGATCTTTATATTCTTCATACTCAAAAAGAGATTTAGAAACAATATCAGTTGGCTCTAGCATTTTCTGATTAAAGCACCAAGCATTCCTACCTTTCAAAATTTACCATATAATATTAACACTCAAATGTAGTAATTCTATAGATTCAGGAAAATGCTTAGTAGTTAAGAACAAGTTATACCACCAAACAGAAAAGTCAGTTATGTTTTCAATATTAGGCCAATTAATAGGGCTTTGTTTTTATACAAGCTGAGACCGAGGACATCTAAATAACATATGTTCGATATCTTCACTTTCAAAATCATAAATCATATACATCTTATCCATGTTTTGTAATCTTTTAGCTAAGGTACTATTAACGGGCAAAGAGTTAATCACACATTTTCTTAGAAAATGTTTAAGTTTATTTTTAATTTCTAAGTTCCACAAAGAATCCCAGAAGGTTTTAGGAAAAGAATGACAACTCGCATGGGCTTCCGAATTCCTAATAGTCTTACCCGCCAAATCCTTTGCTAAATAGTAACCTGACTTGACTTCATAGTTCCTAGATTTTGAATGATGTCATATTAATCAATCATTAAGACCTATAATGGATATTGGAATAGATAAAATTACATCTGCATCTTCAGAAAATTTGAATTGTTAAAAAGGATAAATATTTCTAACGTTGGCTTACCTAGCAAGTAAAATATTAGGCGCCATCATGGTCTCGACGGTGAGAATTTCGAGTTGTGACAAGATTGAAGCCATAGAAACTGAAATGAAGGCTTTAGAGGATAACAGAACGTTGGATGTTGTTGATCTTCCAAAAGGCATGAAGGCTATTGGTTCAAAATGGGTGTACAAAATAAAATACAAAGCAAGTGGTGAGGTAGAAAGGTTCAAGGCCAGGTTGGTAGCCAAGAGCTATAGCCAAAGAGAAGGCCTAGACTATAATAAAATCTTTTCACCAGTTGCCAAGATGGTAACTGTGAGATCTGTGATTGCTCTTGCTGCTTCTAAAGGCTGGAATATATCACAAATGGATGTATATAATGCATTCTTGCAAGGGGATTTATATGAGAAAGTGTATATGGAACTTCCTCAAGGTTTCAGGAGACAGGGGGAGACAAAGGTCTGCAGACTATTGAAATCATTATATGAACTTAAACAAGCCTCATGATAGTGGATCATTAAGCTCAGTGAGGCCTTAACAGCTGCAGGATATGTTCAGAGTCTATATGACTATTCATTATTCAATAAAAAGAAAGGAGATGACTTTGTAGCAGTGTTGATATATGTGGATGACTTATTGATCACTGGAAATAATGAGGAGTTTATCAATGAGACTAAAGTTGTCCTTCATCAGAAGTTCAAGATAAAGGATCTTGGTGATCTCAAATACTTTCTGGGAATTGAAGTCGTGAGATCCAAAGAAGGGATTCTATTGAATCAGAGGAAATATTACCTTCAACTCATCTCTGATTTGAGATTGAGCGGTACTAAGCCAGTCTCAACCCCCATAGATCTCAACCAGAAGTTCACTTCTGCTGAGTTTGATAGACACACTGGCACTACAAATGATGAAATCCTGACATATGTGAGTGAATACAAAATATTGATTAGTAGGTTGATCTATTTGACTATCACACAACCATACATTGTGTTTGCAGTCCAAACTCTCAGTCAGTTCATGCAAGAGCCCAAAAAATTTCATTGGGATACTGCTCTTAAAGAGTATTCAAATACCTAAAGCATGAACTAGGCATAGGGATATTTCTGAGTAGTGTAAGTACAGATAGTTTGACATATTTTTGTGATGCAGATTGGGCAAGTTGTCCAAACACAAGAAGGTCAGTAAATGGGTACTTGATCAAGTTTGGCAACTCACTCATCTCATGGAAGTCCAAGAAGCAACATACAGTGTCGAGAAGCTCTGTAGAAGCAGAGTATAGAAGCCTAGTAGTCGTGACAACAAAAGTAGTCTTGTTATTAGGATTGTTTGCTGAACTTGGAGTGCATATCAAGCGACCTGTGGAAGTCTATTGTGATATTGAGATCGATTGCCATTTTGTGCGCGACAAAATCAAACAAGGTGTATTCAACACACAGTTTGTGGGGACTAAAGGTCAGCTAGTTGAACTTCTCACTAAAGGTCTTGGACAGTCTCAGCATGCATTTCTACTTGGCAAGCTTGGAGTGCTTAACATCTTGCACCCTCCAGCTTGAGGGGGGGGGAGTATGAGCTATTAGTTAGTTGCTTATAGTTGTGGGGCCCAGTAGTTAAAGTAATTAGTCAAGTTAGTACAGAATTAAATTTTATATAAAGTTGTAATCATTCATTTACAAAAATAGAATTCATTTTTCTCTTCTGCAATTCCTCTCTTCTCTCTCGAGTTCATCCCTTCATTCTCAAACCTAATCACAAATTGCTTGGATGAATCTGGAAATTGAACTCATATTCATCAAGCTCACACTCACTAGTAGATATACACGTCTGGTCAATTTTTTGTCCTACTACTCAAGAATTATTTCAGGCCATCCAAACAAGTTGTAACATTAGGGATGTACATAATTTGATAAACACCGAATTACCGTACCGAAACCGAAAATTTTGGTATTCGATATTCGATATTTTGGTATTCGGTATGGTATTTGGTTTAAGTTTTAAAAAAATTGGTATTAGGTATGGTATTTGGTATTTTAAAATAAAATACCGAAATACTGATACAGTACCGAAATATATATTATATTGCACAATATATATTTTATTAATTATAACATAAATATAAAAAAAATCTAAAATTAAGATATTTCTCTAACAGCTTGTTTGGATGGTTGTTACACATCGTTTCATAATGTATCGTATTATATTATATTGTATCGTTTGATAAATATAATATTTGGGTAGATTGTATCGTTTGTCGTTGTTTCGTGATATCATGCACCAGCAATATGAAAAATACATTTATAATATTATAAAATAAATTATGATACGGGATAAATTTATTATATAAAAAGGTAGGATAAATGATAAAATAAAATTATTTAATAACAGTGAAGGATGAGATGAGAGAAAAAGATAAAATAACGACGCAACCACACCAAATTGGTCGTTACATAAAGTGACATATTTCGTCATTACATAACGACAGATTTAACGATACGATACAGGAAAATTTAAGTAACAACCAAAACAAATATCGTATTTAAAATAAGAATACGATACAATACAATAGGTAACGACCATCCAAACAAGTTGTAAAGAAAAAAAAAATATGAAATCCTTTTTAAAAGAAAGATTATCTTCTTTTTAACAGTAGAAATATTTTAGAATTTTAAGTTAAATTACTCAAATCTTCATATTAGTAAATAAATTATTTTGCAAAAATATCCAAGGTAATATATTCTAAATATATGGCTAATATGTTATTAACATAAATTAACCTTCACTATTATAATAATAATAATAATAATAACAATAATTATATTACTATGTGAAGTTAAAGGCTTAATATCTTTTAAAACTACTGTCCTATAAGAAAAATGCAACATTAAATTTTTGCATATTTGCATTCAACCAAAAAGTTTAAGTCCTCTTGTTAAATTTTGCATTCAACCAAAAAGTTCAAGCTGAGTTCCTGCAATTGGTTTCCCTCAAGGTTTGAGCTCTTTTTGTAGTTAATTCGTGCTTATTGTTTAATGACGGCTTATATCTCAAATTTTTAAAAATAATGATTAATTGACGGCTTAATTTGGTAGATAATATAGCATAAGAGTACTAGTATTTATATTCCTAAAGAATTTTGTTCTAGAGTGCCATCCATGAGAGAGAAGGGTCATGTAAGGTGGGAATGAGACGAGGAATAGAGGAGTAAAAAAGATGCAATAAATTTGCTTGAAGGCAATACCCATCTGAGATTTAAAAAGCTCATTTTCTACTCTCTTTTTTCATATTACCTCAGATGTTTTTCACTTTTAATGAACTTTTATTTTTAGGATCATAAGTAACACAGTTCTTTAGAATAATAGTTCTTCAATCCTTCATTATTATTTCATTTGATCGGTAAAGGATCTCACTTTTGATGAACTTTTATTTCAGATCATTAGGAAAACAGTTCTAGAAGTACTTCCTCAACCCCTCATTTGATTTTCAGTTTGATAAGCGAAGGTCTTTAGTGTCTTCACTATCCTATCTTGTCACTTGACCCATTTCTTTACATGCTGAACTTTCCTTTTATGAAAGATCAAGATGTTATAAAGATATAGTCATTCATATTAATTGTATTTTGTTATTCAACTAACTCTTCACTCTTTTCACCGCGGCAAGGGCGTAGTGTGATGTATGAATTAGGCCCGCATCATGAGTTCCAACCTTGTCGTGGATAGAAGCCTGATATTTAAGTGAAGAAGTGTACAGGGATAGGTCCGATATCTATTGAGTTTTGAACTATGCTCTTAGCCTTCGGGATTTCTCTTATAAAACAATGTTCAACTTTGAATGCCTACTTTTCTCTTCCTCCAAAAAGAAAAAGTTTTAACTTCGTAATATTTGGAATTCTTTTTCTTTTTTTTTACGTGTATATGCAATACGGAGTTAAATGTGAACTCTGGATGGGAGCATAAGGTAAACCCATAACTCGTGAACAATATAACAACAACAAACTCAGTGTAATTTCACAAGTGGGGTCTGGAGAGCAGAGGCGGATCCAAGATTTAAATTCTATGGGTTCAACCATTAAGGTTTTTAGCATTACATCATTATATTTTTAAAGTTATGAGTTCATATTTATAATTTATTGTAATTTTAATAAATTTTTACACATAAATTTATACTCCGCAATAAAAGTACTGGGTTCAGTTGAACCCGGTGCTAGAGGGCTGGATCTGCCCCTGCTGGAGACGATAGTGTTTACATGAACAATATCATATTCGTAATATCTCCAAGGGTTAATTTCATGGACCCCCCTTATCGTTCGAGGTTCGGTCAGTTCCTCGAGTTCTCAAAATTATATTTACGCTTTAGTTCCTCTTTCATGGATGGTTTTGCTCATGTAGACATAATTATCCTTCTTTGGAATTCAAGGGTGTGGCCTAGTGATCAGTGAAGTGGGTTGATAATCATGAGGTCTCGAAGTAAAATTACTAGGTGATTTCTTTCCATCTGTCTAAGTCTTGGTGGATAGAATTACCCGATACCTGTACTAGTGGGATGTAGCAGATATCCCATGAAATTAGGCGAGGTGTATCCAAGCTAGCCTAAATATCACAGTCATCAAAATAAAAGTATTACCTTGATTTGCCTTCTCACTTCACATCTACGGTCATTCATAAACAACCTCTTTCCTTCAAAAGTGACCATGTTGCAAATACCACCTCTTTTGCTTAAATTTTATTTTGTAACATTTGAAAACGCATAATCAAATCCTAAAATTGCACGCGCGAGATTTAGTTAATTTTGACTTTCTAATTAAGTCCTCTATTAACAAAGATTTTGCATTGCCAAACATGTGATACATAATAATGAAGTTAATGTGTATCATTTGTTTGAATTTGTGGTCCTATGATTTATAAAATGATTCATTTGATATGCTTTTGCATAGTAAATTGTTTCCTTACCGTTATATTCACTTAGTTGACCTCAAGTTATGTTTTATCGCATTGTCCAGATTACTTATTTACTACTTTGAATTTTTTAATATATCAGTTCAGGTACGAACATAACTAAACTAGAATATGGGAAATTGCTTCAATGGACTATATTTTCTTTAGATGTACAAAGTTGGGAGGGTATTTATGTTGCAGTTGTTAGTTCTGTTTCACAAAAACTAACGGGAGGATATAACTTGCTAATTTTGGAATAGTTCGGACACTTGTTTTTGCTGCTCAATGTGGTAGTATGAAGATGTAGTTTAGCTTTGGACTATAATTAAAGAATGTTTTCCCATTTCCTGGTTTGGTAATTATGGAGTGCATTTGTTCAATATGGTTGTACAACGATAAAGCTCAAGATAATCTGAAACCTTCAGAAAATTTTTTAATTTTAATTTAGTTTCTCCGAGTGCTAAGCGATTAGACAAACTTCTGTCTTTGTATAACCAAAATATGAATATACGAAGGAAAAAACTCTTTACTCGCTCAAGTAGTATATTAAAACAGAATAACCTCGGTCTCTTATATCTTGGAACATAGTGGTAAGTTGTATGATTTAAATACATTATACAACAATAACAAAAGGAGCATTGTTATTTGTATTTAAATTTACAATAAAGTTTGAACAAAAGAGTTCTTATTTTGGGATCACAACTCAGTGGTGTTGTTCCATGTGCATGGGTGATAACTAACCTTCCTCAAGTCCGAAAAATGCCGATAACTTGTGTGTACTGCCACATTGTGCTGAAAGTTGTGCATAAAGTTTCCTCTTTGGTGGGTGAGGTTAGATAAAGAAAACATATTTTACTTCTTACTTGTTTCCTCTCTTTATGAAACTTCTGTAGTACCAAAGAGTTGTTAGATGAAGGCAAAAAGAAATCTGTTAGAGGGAATTAACTACTGAAATGTTGTGAAACATATACTGCGGTGCATTTCTGGAATAAATAAATATGTTTCGTGTTGAAAGTAGGAGATATGTCTCAACTATGACTATCATTTGAAAGTAGAGTCAAGTATTTGGAATGACAATCTCCATGCTTATAAGTTTTTGTCTTTAGAAGACATTATACCTTGCTTTTCTCGGGAATTTTTTATCACCTAATTGTTTCCTTCACTTTGTCTATCTTATTATCTTGTACTGTTACTGTTTGTTATTATTTATTATTATTATTTATTACTGTATTGCAAATAACTTCTCTATCCTCCTAAATAGGATTAAGGTCTGTGTACACTTTGCCCGCAAATTATGAGCACTAGTCTGCAGTGTCTGTGTTTCCTGTGCACTTTACCTGTTTCCATTTATGTGTCATTATCACCCACGACCCTCACTGGCTATCTTGAGCGTGCTGCATTTCCTGTGCACTTTACCTGCTTTCATTTATTTAAAAATTATTGTGGCCAATTTCATTTATAACAGATGGCGACCCCAGATAAGGGAAAGGAAGCAAAGATCGAGGAAGCTAGGAAGAACTTGAGTTCATCTATAACTGCATTAAAGGAATTTTGTAGGGCAAAGGTTAGAAAGACTCTTGTTCAGTTTTTTCAATAAATTCATTATTGTATTTCTCCCCTCAACCTAATCTCTAGTAGGGAGTGTACCCCAAGCTTGCATCATTGTTATATGCTATTCGAACTGGTCGTGTGTCACGATCCGAAATTTTCACTTTCGGATCGTGATGGCACCTAATATTTCACTTGCTAGGCAAGCCAACGTTAGAATAATATTATTCATTTTTAAAACAATTTTAAATTTATTAATAACAAGGAAACATATGCGGAAGCAAAGTTTGAAATATAGTGAAATAATCCATTAAAACAACGGTGTCTAAATACCATCCCAGAATTGGTGTCACAAGTGCACGAGCTTCTAGAATAACTACAAATAAAGGTCTAAATAAAATAAAGATGTCTGAAAACAAACACACAGCTAAAGTAAAGTAGACAGGGACTTCAGAACTACGAACGTCGTGCAGTTATACCTCAAGTCTCCTCTGAATAGCTGAAATCTGAGCAAGTCTACGGTATGCCGCTGGGACCAACTCCAAAATCTGCACAAGAAGTGCAGAGTGTAGTATCAATACAACCGACCCCATATAGTGGTAAGTGATGAGCCTAACCAAGACGAAGAAGTGACGAGGCTAAGGCGGGTCACTTACATTACATGTACGCAATATTAGAAATAACAACAATAATAGAAATAAATCAAGTAACTCATTTATAATAATTGAAGCCAACTCAGCAGTCACAACCAATTATCATTTCCATCAATTCGGTTGCAGCGTGCAACCCGCTCTCACAATATATTCATATTCAATTCTGTTGCAGCGTGCAACCCGCTCTCACAATATATTCATTTTTAATCAAGTTTGTTGCGGCGTGCAACCCGATCCTCCAATATGGACTCTTAATAAGTCTATTGCGGCGTGGACTCTTAATAAATCTGTTGCGGCGTGCAACTCGATCCTCTAATATGGACTCTTAATAAGTATGTTTGCGGCGTGCAACCCGATCCTCCAATATAGACTTTTAATAAGTCTGTTGCGGCGTGCAACCCGATCCTCCAATATAAACTTTTAATAAGTCTGTTGCGGCGTGCAACCCAATCCTTCAATATAGACTTTTAATAAGTCTGTTGCGGCGTGCAACCCGATCCTCCAATATAGACTTTTAATAAGTCTGTTGCGGCGTGCAACCCGATCCTTCAATATATTCATTATAATCAATTCTGTTGCAGCGTGCAACCCGCTCCTCCAGTATATTCATTTACCAATTCTTATAGAAGGAATTTCTCCAATAAATGCAACAATTAATATGAAATTATAAGACAACAAGCATACAATAATTATGATTTATTCATGAAACAGACAATGTCAAATAGCAAATTATTATAGAAATTAGGGAGAAAATAGGCAGTTTAATATTTAATATGCTAAATATCAAATAATAATTAAGACACATAATTCAAGTAGCATGTAACAATTAATGCAGGAAGTTGACTCCATACTGCTATTGATGAGGGATGTGACATTCGGTTGATGTTGAGCTTATTCGTGTTCTGAGATGATCTGTGAGTTGCTCCTTTATGCTACGAGGAGTTGTGATTCATTGGTTATGTGCACAGATAGTGCGGTCCTATTTGAGTTTATAGTGGAATTTGAGCGTAATGAGTATTTTGGTATTGCATGATCGATTGCGTAATGGTTATGTTCTTTCAGGTTTTATGTGACATTTTTGTCATTTGCCTCTCCGTGGTTATTAATTTTGAGCAGGGTGGCGCGGGGTATATTATATAGACCAACGTTTGGATGGGGACACACATTGCAGCAGAGCTATATTAAGGTATGAACCTCCATGATTTTCCTTTCATATATCCTCGTTCTCTCCATTATTTACATCTTTAATATATCACATAATACTTGCCTATCTTTGGCAAGTATACAATCCCAAATCAAGCACAATCATCTCCAGACCTTTGATACTTAGACAGTAATTCGTCAATATATACTCACTACCAGGTTATATTGGTCCGATTTACCAAGGTCCTCGACTAAACCCTTTAATTAGTTTAATCAATTTCTCAATTAACCAAATTCCTTGTTAGCTAAGTTAGCCTAGACTGTTCCTTGTTAGCCTAGTTTTTCTAGACTTAGTCCCTATTTATCAAGAGGAGCCTAATCATAAAGGCATGAGTCAGTGTTTACAACCACTAATTCTATAATTTTAGCATGAATTAGGCTAAATATCACTAACTCATAAATAATTAAGCCCTAAAATTCAAGACCCATTTAATACCCACACTAGGGTTGGGTCACAACCCTAGCTATGGGGTCTAGCTACTCATAATAACAGTAGAAATCAAAGATAAAAGATGAAATATAAGCCATAATATTAAAGTACAAGATGAAAATCTAAAGTTTGAAGATAAATCTGCTCTAAAATTGCCCAAAAAGGGAAAAATCAGTCGTTCACGTGCTCTGCTAAACAAAACTTAACCTAAAATTGATAAAAGGATCTATTTATACTAGGCTGAAATTTTCGGACAAAAATGCCCCTGCGGAGGATTCGCGGACGCGTAATTCTTACCGCGTCAGCGCTTGAGCTTTCGCGGCCGCGTAATAATGAGCGCGGTCCGCGTTTCTTCAATACTGGGCTTGGGTTGGGCTTAATTTTGCAGACCGTATAATTTTAACCGCGTCCGCGTGTGCTTCTATCGCGGTCGCGTAATTTAGACGCGGACCGAGTTCTTCAGTTAAGCCTGACTTGCAGGGTCGCTGAACCTCAAGATGCGCTCTCAGCGGAATTCCCTTCGCGGCCGCGCAAAAGATTTCGCGGCCGCGCCTTTCCAACGCGGTCAGCGGTGATTTTAGTACTTAAAACAACTTCTCTGAATCTACTTTCGGGGACCGCATAATAGTGGCCGCCTCAGCGGTGGTCCTTACGTGGCCGCACTTTTCTGTCGCTCTCAGTGCTCCAGTCTCAGCCTTGGATTCGTGCAGGTTTGACTCCTTCATGAGTTGATTATGGCTTCTTTGCCTCATTTTGACCAAACCCTACAAGCAAGCACGTTAAGTTAGTTTTTGGGAATACCTTTACACATTTTAGACCCAAAACCTAAGCAAAAGAGAGTAAATAATAGGCTAAAATCCCTAGTTATCAACTCCCCCAAACTTAAGCTTTTGCTTGTCCTCAAGCAAACAAGGTAATTCTCACCTCCACAAGAAAAAGAAATGAAAATTTTAGCTGTCCTAAGGTGACTTCATCAAACATCAATTGGGACTAACAATTACCCTCAACACAAATGCATTATCAACAACATCATGCTATGACTTCCATAGTTCTAATGTGACATAAAAGCATCAAGAGTTGACTCAATTCATCAAGGAAGCTCGCTCTCTCACGTAGGTCATTGTGGATCCCAAACTCCTCCTCCTCTGCTTCCCATGAGCAAATCTCACTTTATAGAATGTGACACTCAAAATAAGGATTGTAAAGAAGTGCGCTCATCACTCTCAAAAGAATGCCACAAGTCCGGCTCTAAGTACCATATGCTTGCCCTTTATATAAATCACCACTAATGCAAGTTCACTCAACTTAAAATCATATAGGGCTTTAGCGGGATGCAATAAAGGCTTTTTGGATCAAGGTAGGACACAATGAACTATGATGGTTTAATCTTTCCTTAAGCACTCCATTTTCTCATTTCAGTTCATACATTCTTGGCTCTCTGAGTCATTTTCTTCTTCCTCGGGGGAACTAGAGAGACACATTGTCACTCTTTCTTGTTCATGACAATCATTTTTCTCCTTTTTTCATCATTCCATGCCTTTCAACATTGTTTTCCTTGAATCCCTTCAACCTTTTCTTTCTTTTTGACATATTTCTTTTTAACTCTTCATCCTTTTCTTTGCCTTTTCTTTTCATCAATTCTTTTTGTTCTTTGTACTTTTCATCACTTTAAAATTCCTCGTCTCTCCCCCAAACTTATGTTTTTGCTAATTGCTCATCATGAATGCTAAGGAAAGATTGGGTGCTAAGAGAGGGTCATTATAAAATGGATGAAGGCTTGTAATGTGGCTATTGAATAAAAAAGGCTTAGGCTCAAAGGGGTTGACTAGGGATATCATATTAGTGGGCTACGGAAGCTTTCACAGTTCAAATGGGACCAAGGAGAGCCTACACTCACTTCTCAAGTCGAGCTACACTTAGAATTTTGCCTAGACAAATATTCAGGACAAGTTCTAGACTTATTGGCCCGGGACTTGGACTTGCAATTCAATACCTCACCTCTCAAGCTACTGGATCATTACAGAGAATAGAGTCGAGGGCCCACAACAACCTCAGCTAAGATTGAAGATTACAGATGGCTCACATAAACCACTTGATGATAGTTTTAGTCAAATCAAGAGTCTAAAGGTCACAACTAGAGCTAATCTCGTCAACAAACTTGTCTCTAACCATGAGGTCGAAGGTAAATGTGTTAGTGCCAAGTGAAGCCTACTTGAGACACTTTTATTCATTACTACTATATATCAAAACAGAAAGAAAAACAGACTCAATCCCTTAAGAAGGTTGTCACGCCATCCATCGTTGGGAAGAGCCACCCGGTTCACACAACATCCACCATTGGAAAGAACTGTGGCATTAAGAAAATCAAAGGCTTATTGATCACGTAGAAATATAAAAAGAGGCTTCAAACTCAAAAAGAAGCTACTAAAGGAAATAAGAAGCTAAGCTATTGAGGAAAATTACAAAAGAAGTTATAAAGTAAAATACGGAAAGTAAAATAAATATGTACAATAGGGGAGTGAAACGAATATACACAAAATGGGGATGAATATATATATATGGAACGGTAAAGTTATATACATACCAAAAGTGAAAAATAACGAAAATAAAAATAACGATAAGTAAAAATAAAGAAAAATAGTATCGTAATTATTACATGCGAGTCATCAAAGTCATCAAATCAAAATAAGAACCCCCCCCCCCCCAAAAAAAAAAATAAAAAATAAAAATAAAAGTTAGTATTGTCCTCAATGCTAAAAGTAAAAATAAGATCAGGGGAGGGATAAAGAGTAAAGAAAACTCCATATGCGGTATTTGTCTCAGCACCATCAGGATCCTCTAACTGGATCTCTAGGTCCTCGGTTTGGGGTACCACAAAACTTCTCACTGGCTCTCCGTCAGCCTCCTGCTCTGATGCCTGTGCTGTTTGTGCTGCCGGTGCAGTCTCCTCCATAAGGAGGTCCAGAGGAATATCGCCGGTGGAAGTAAGCTTCTCCACCTCCTTCTTTAGCAGCTCTTGATTCTTCTTCACCTTCTTGACCTGTTTTCCCATCTCCTTGATTACCTTCGCATGACTACCCAGAGTCTCCAGAATTTGCTTTTGGTTGTCAAGGATCTTTTTCAATGAATCCTCCACTGACGGAGGCATCTGAAGTTGTGCTGGAGCTACCTGTGCTGCGACTGCACTGGATAATGCAAATAACTTTGATGTAGCTACCTGCATCCAGTTGTTGATGCTGGATAAAGTCTAATAACCCGCAGTGCAGTCTGAGGGTAAGCTGAGGAGGAAGGAACAGATAGTGGGGCAGAGACAGATGGCCTTGAGGACGGAGGTGGCATATCAGCAGATGAACCTTCGGCTGTGGAAGGCTCGGACCCAGTGGCCACTACCCTTGGCTCTTCAGACTGGCCAACGGAGGTAGTGGCTTTGCCTTTGGACTTGGGATTGTCTGCTTCCTGAAGGCTGTACCAAGAGAAGGGCCTTTTCGGCTTCACCTTCGTGTCAAAGTGTCTCCCCTCAACCCCTTGGTCCTCTAGGTACATAGTGATGAAATTGGGGTAAGGGTAGGACATTTCTTCATTCCCGGCTGCCTTAGATATGTTCTGTGCCATGAGGTTCCCCACATTTATTGGGTACCCTGCCATGATGGACGCTATGAGGATCGCCCAGGAGAGTGGAATGTCACTATCATGCAGGCACGGATCAAGGCGGAAGCAAACGAAGGTGCACCACCCTTTTGCTTTAAAGCTCAAAGTGTTTCTAGCAATATAGACCCCAGGTGTAAGCCAAGCCGGTGTTGACCCAGGTATGGCTATCACCTCTTCAAGCCATAGACGGGCTGCCTCATCTAATGCCAACTTCTCCAAGTACAGGGATTCGTTCACATCATCAAACATGGCATATGAGTTCAATGTCTTGCCATCAAATCTGATATTCCGGTTCCGTACCTTAGTCACATAGGTGCCCTTTTTGATGTGGGCGACATTGGTGTAGAATTCTTTGACTAAGTACTCATTGTCCTCTAGTAGCTTGCTAGTGAAGAATTTCCACCCCACTCTTTCATCAAATTGCTTCTTCACATTGGGATTGTGGGGTATAAGAACTCTTTCTATGAAATTCCGCTCAAGGGTGAGCGATCTTTGTGGCCACCATTCCCGGAATTTGTGGTAGGCCTTCTCACTCACAAACCTATCTTGCCACACTGCCGGCTTCCTTGATCTAATCAAACCTCCAACCCGGGTATCACCACCTCTCCCGTCATCCGGGACATCCTCTTCATCATCAATATTAATTGGAGCCGCTATTGAGGCCGGAGTTGCAGTAGGTGGGGCAGGTGGTGTAGAAGTCTCAATACCTCCTCCTGAGCTATCAGACGACCAAGATAAGGAGGTAAATTCATTGACGAGGCGATCAAACTGTGATTGAGCCTCTTGTTGGGGTTGTGTAGCTTCCCCTTCAGAAATCTCCCGGGAGGGGACATATTCACTAGTCTCAGAAGAGTCGGGTGTGGGTCTTCGGATGGTTTGCTTCTTGCCAATGACCCTTTTAGGTGCTAAGGGTGCAGTATGTTTCCCTCTACCCCGGCCTCAAGAGGATTCTCCCCTCCCTTGTGATTTTTCAGGACCGCCACGAGATCGTACCATTATCTGCATACACAATCAGTGAAAGCTCATTAGTATTGTGGTTCAATGAATCAGCAAAAGAAAGCAAATGAAATGATCACAGTGTTTCTCAAAGCAGGGGTCCGCTGACAGCATAAAAAGTAGAGCGTTCGCGGAAGGGTCAGCGCGGTCCGCATAAAAAGAAGCGCGACCGCGAAAGAGGTTGGACTCAGACTACTAACTCTCTGATCATGGTCTTCTGCGGACCGCGTAATTTGGGATGCGGCCGCGGAAGATTAAGCGCGGACCGCGTAAAAATGAACGCGGCCGCGAAATCAATTTGTTAAAACTCTGAAACTCATGAGCGCGGACAGCGTATTTTGGGCGCGGCCGCGTAAGTTCAAATGCAAACCGCGGAAGAATCATCGCATCCACGAACATGCAACCATACTCAGCTCTCGCAAATTAAAGAACGCGGACCACGTAAAATGGACCACGGTTCGCGAAATTCAAACAAAAAGTGGCACTGGCACATTTGAAATCTAGGGTTTTCACTAAGTGCAAAAATTAATGCAATTAGCATGCATAGTTAATAACCCTATCCCCTATTAGGCATGTAAAGCAATTACCCACATGAATTTAAGCATCAATTAAACATGATTTTTAGATTGTGGCATGTATTAAACCCTAACTAAAAAGAAAAATTAAAACCAGAAGAAAAGAAAATCAAAAGATGAAATTAATGTAAAGATTTGAGCATACCAGATGTGGATTTGTAGTAGGAAATTGCTTCTTGATTAATGAGATATGAAATTGAAAGTGTAAGAAGCGGAAGATGAACAGTGGTCTATTTCGGTGAGAATGTGGGGTTCAAAAAGTGTAAAAGTCATAAAGACTTCCTATTTATACCAACCCCAGAGGTCCCACTAACTTACTTGAGCACGGTCTGCGGAATTCCACCGCGGTTCACGCTTTTTACCTTTTGATTTTCAGAAACAGTCCCGCTGAGAGCGGATTAACGGGCACAACCGCGTAAGATCAACGCAGACCGTGAAATTATGAACGCGGACGCGAATACAACTTCAGAGAGTTGATATTCTGGACTTTTCAAGTCCGCGTCCGCTGACAAATTGTGCCCCCGCGAAAAACTCTCACTGACTATGAAATTTTGAGCACGGTCCGCGTAATTCCGCACACTTAGGCAAATTTATCTAGCAACAACCCTGTACTGCACAAACAACTCCTACACAAAGCTCACAACCAGTTAGTTCAAAATAAAGCCTGATCTAAGAAGAAAATCAAAAGAAAAATACATGGGTTGCCTCCCAAGAAGCGCCTGATTTAACATTGCGGCACGACGCATGTTACCAACATCATTGGAAATTGATCAATGCCACCACATGGTTGTCATCAAACTTGCCGAGGTAATGCTTCACTCGGTGCCCATTAACTCTGAAGATTTTACCATTTTTGTTTTTCAAGTCAAGAGCACCAAACAGAGTCACGTGCACCACCTCAAAAGGGCCACTCCATTTTGACTTGAGCTTTCCCGGAAACAGTCGTAACCGAGAGTTGAATAGAAGAACCAAGTCACCCTCCTTGAATTCTTTGTTCGGGCATATTTGTCATGTAAGTACTTCATCTTGTCCTTATACAAGGATGAGCTGAAATAGGCATGAAACCTGAATTCATCAAGTTCATTGATTTGCTCCACCCGGAGATTGGCTGCTACATCCCATTCAAGGTTTAACTTCTTAAGTGCCCACATGGCCTTGTGCTCTAACTCAACCGGAAGATGGCATGATTTCCCAAATACTAACCGGTACAGAGACATACCAATTGGAGTCTTGTACGCAGTTCTATAAGCCCACAACGCATCGTCAAGTTTCCTTGACCAATCAGTCCGGTTTGTATTGACAGCTTTTGATAATATACTCTTTATCTCCCTGTTGGAGACCTCAACTTGTCCACTAGCCTGGGGATGATAAGGGGTTGACACCTTATGATTGACACCATACTTGAAAAGTAAAGTGTCGAAGGCCTTGTTGCAGAAATGAGAACCCCCATCACTGATGATCGCCCTTGGAGTGCCAAACCTTGTGAAGATATTTTTCTTTAAGAAAGCCACCACACTCTGTGCCTCATTGTTGGGAAAAGCTACAGCTTCAACCCACTTGGAAACATAATCAACAACAACAAGAATGTAAGTGTTACCACATGAACTCACAAAAGGCCCCATGAAGTCTATGCCCCACACGTCAAAAACATCGATCTCCAGAATAGTGGTGAGAGGCATTTCATCCTTCTTAGAAATTCCACCAGCTCTTTGGAATTCATCACACCTCTTAACAAGCTCACTTTCATCTTTATACAGGGTAGGCCAATAAAATCCACAGCTAAGAACCTTTGAAGCAGTTCTCATCCCACCATGATGACCACCGTAGGGAGAGGAATGGTAAGCATCAAGAATATTCATTTTCTCCTCTTTCGGGACACATCTCCGGATCACACCATCATTGCAAATCTTGAAAAGATAGGGCTCATCCCAATAATAATCCAAGTTATCCCGTTTGAGTTTATTCCTTTGATTTGAAGAGAGCTCACTCGGGAAAATGCCGGTCACAAGAAAGTTAGCCACATCGGCGAACCAAGGCATACCATTCAAAGACACGGAGAGGAGTTGTTCATCCGAGAATGAATCATTAATTTCGAGACCATCGTGGGGCCTCCCCTCCTCTTCTAAGCAGGACAAGTGGTCCGCCACTTGATTATCACTTCCTTTTCTATCAATGATTTCAAGGTCAAACTCTTGAAGCATAAGAACCCATCTCATCAACCTAGCCTTCGAGTCCTTTTTGGTCATCAAGTAACGGAGTGTCGCGTGATCGGTGTGCACAATCACTTTGGCGCCCATGAGATATGGCCTGAACTTTTCCATGGCGAATACAATAGCTAGTAACTCTTTCTCGGTCACTGTATAATTGACTTGGGCGTCATTCATCATTTTGCTTGCATAATAGACCGGATGAAATATCTTGTTGACCCTTTGCCCAAACCGCTCCTACCGCAACGTCACTAGCATCGCACATGAGCTCAAATGGTAAGCTCCAATTGGGTGCAGTAATGATGGGAGTGGTTGTAAATTTATACTTTAGAGGCTCAAAAGCTTTCATGCAATCTTCATTGAACACAAACTTTGCATCCTTTTCTAGCAGCTTGCACAAGGGGTTCACCACTTTTGAGAAATTCTTGATGAACATTCGATAGAATCCCGCGTGCCCAATAAAGCTCCTAACTCCCTTGAAGGAAGTAGGAGGAGGGAGTTTTGAAATAACTTCAATCTTCGCTTGGTCCACTTCAATACCGTTCTTTGAGATCTTATGGCGAGGACAATGCCCTCCTCGACCATAAAGTGGCCTTTTTCCCAATTAAGCACTAGGTTAGTTTCTTCACATCGGGCCAACACTTTGTCAAGATTATCCAAGCATTCTTCAAATGAGTCCCCCACAACACTAAAATCATCCATGAACACATCGAGGAAGTCCTCCACCATATCCGTAAATATTGCCATCATACACCGTTGAAAGGTAGCCGGTGCATTACACAACCCAAGTGGCATCCGCGAGAATCCAAATGTGCCATACGGACATGTGAATATGGTTTTCTCTTGGTCTTCCAGTGCAATGAGAATCTGGTTGTACCCTGAGTACCCATCCAAAAAACAATAGTAGGCACGCCCGGCAAGTCTGTCCAACATTTGATCAAGAAAGGACAATGGAAAGTGGTCTTTGCGGGTCGCTTTGTTCAGCTTTCTGTAGTCCATACATACCCTCCATCCGGTGACAGTACGAGTGGGGATCAACTCATTTTTCTCATTTGTGACCACAGTCATACTCCCCTTCTTCGGCACACATTATACCGGTGAAGTCCATGAACTATCCGAGATAGGGAACACAACCCCTGTATCAAGCCACTTGATAATTTCCTTCGTGACGACCTCTTGCATAGCCTCGTTTAACCTCATTTGATGTTCCACGGAGGGTTTGGCATCATCCTCTAGCATAATTTTGTGCATGCAAAAGGCGAGGCTTATACCCCGAATGTCAGCCAAAGTCCATCCAATTGCCTTTTTCCTTCTTTGAAGCACCTTAAGGGTGGAGTCTACCTGCACGTTAGTTAGGCAAGCAGAAAGAATAACAGGTAATGTGGAAGAAGGGTCTAAGAATACATACCTGAGGTGTGAAGGCAAAGGCTTCAACTCCAATGTTGGTGGCTCCTCGATTGAGGGCTTTGTTGGTGGAGTCTTCCGGTTTTCCAAGTCCAAGGAAAGTTTACGGGCCCCATATGAGTAGGATCCCATTCCTTGCAATGCATTTGCATATTCAACCAAGCCTTCCTTATCATCATCCTAATGGTTTAACAACACACCTTCCAAAGGGTCTTCCATATTGATCATGGCACTCGTGTCATCAACATCACTTCCGTCACAAGATCCACAAAAGAGCAAACTTCATTGCTATTTGATTGGCTCATTGATTTGCACACATGGAATATAACTTTTTCATCGCCCACTCGGAAGGTGATCTCCCCTGCTTCCACATCAACCAATGCCTTCCCTGTTGCTAGGAAAGGTCTCCCCAATATTATAGGCACCTCATAGTCGACTTCGTAGTCGAGAATCACAAAATCAGCAGGCAAAATAAACTTGTCGACCCGGACTAGAACATCATCAATAATACCAAGCGGCCTTTTCATTGTCCGATCCGCCATTTGTAATCTCATGGAAGTAGCTCTTGGTGGCCCAATACCTAGTGTCTTGAACATGAAATGTGGCATCAAATTAATACTTGCTCCAAAATAACACAAGGCTTTTGCAAAATCGGCGCTACCAATGGTGCATGGAATTGTAAAGGCACCAGGATCTTCAAGCTTTGGAGCCATCGAGTGCACAATGGCACTCACTTGATGAGTCATTTTGATGGTCTCACAATTCATAGACCTCTTCTTAATTACCAAGTCCTTCATGAACTTGGCATATCCCGACATTTGTTCGAGAGCTTCCACCAAGGGCACATTGATTGACAAACTTTTCATCATCTCAATAAATTTCTTGAATTAGTTTTCATTATTTTGCTTTGCAAGCCTTTGAGGATACTGTGGAGGAGGCCTTGGCAAATGGGCCTTGGCTTTAGGCACTATCATTTTCGGTATGTCTATCACGTGTTCACATCATTTTGAGTCTCCTCCATATTGTCGTCAATATCGATCCTCACTTCATTATTCACATTCTCATCATTGGCTTGAATCTCATCATCTTCTTGCAACATAACATCATCACTCACAATCTTCTTTGGATTAGAGGTATTGCATCTCCACCTCTACCGCTTCTTGTGGTCACCGCCATAGCATGGCTTGTATTGTTCCCACCCTTCGGGTTTACTACCGTATCACTTGGTAGTGCCCCCTTAGGGCGAGTATTCAATTCTTGAGAAATTTGACACATTTGTACTTCCAAATTGCGAATAGAGGTAGTATGGGAGGCTATTTGGGCATCGGAGTCAGCATTCCTTTCCATCATTTGTTTAAACATACTCTCTATCCGGCCATCTCATTGTTTGAGGAACTTTTCCCTTGAGACGAATATGGAGGTGGATTGTTGGGTTGTTGATACATCGGGGGACTTTGAAAGCTCGGCCCCCGGTTGCCTTGATTATTATTATTATTCCAACCCCCTTGGTTTCCATTGCCGCCCCAATTGTTATTGTTGTTCCCTCAATTTTGATTGTTGTTCCCCCAATTGTTCGAGTTGTTGTTGTTGTTGTTGCCATTGTTCCAATTCCCCTTGCCTTGGTTTCCCCAATTTTGATTGTTCCCGTGCGGTCTTCATTGTTGAGTTGGAGAATTGCTTTGTTGACCTTGGTAGTTATTGGCATATAACACTTCCTCACTTTGATTATCATAAGAATCGTCTTGATTGTAACTACTACCACTTTGCTCATATTGATCTTGATTGTTTTGCACTTGTTGACCACGCAGTCTCCTCTTATAGACCATGACATTTACCTCTTCCATGGCATTTACTTGCTTTGTCCTTTGAACTTGCTGAAACTGGGCCTTCGCTAACTGATTCATAGTAGTTGTCAACTCGGCTATGGCTTGTCCGTGATCATGAAGTTCCTTGTGAAGATGGATGACATTAGGGTCACCTTGAGGAACATTTGCTCGACTCTGCCAAGCTGTGGATGTGTCAGCCATCTCATCAAGTATGTCACAAGCATCAACATAAGGCATTTTCATAAAATTTCCCCCAGCTAGCTGATTCACCACACACTGGTTGGTCGTGTTGATGCCCCTATAGAATGTCTGCTGAATCATTGCTTCAGTCATATCATTGTTTGGGCATTCCTTGACCATTGTCCGGTATCGATCCCAGATTTCATGTAGGGGTTCATTAGGTTCTTGTTTAAAGGCTAAGATCTCATCCCTCAATGCTGCCATATGACCCGGTGAGAAAAACTTGGCTATAAAATTTTCTGCCAACTCATCCCACGTGTGTATGGAGTGGTTGGGTAGCCTCTCGAGCCAGTCCAAAACTTTCCCTCTAAGTGAAAATGGAAAAAGTCTCAATCTCAGAGCGTCCTCCGACACGTTCGTCTGCTTGCTCCCCCAGCATGTGTCTACAAAACCCTTTAGATGCTTGTATGCATTCTGATGAGGAGCTCCAATAAAGAAGCCCCTTTGCTCCAATAGGGTCATCATGACATTCGTAATTTGAAAATTGCCCGCCCGAATCCGGGGCAGGACAATTGCATTTGCGTAACCTTTATTGGGTAGCACCCGGTGTGCTGCCCGTGGAGGAGGTAAGGGATGGTTTGGAGTGTTGTCATTAGCCTGGCGGCCTCTTCTTTGGACTTGAGATTCTAGATTAACCTCATCCTCACCATTGTCATCTACCTCCTCCCCCGAAAGAACATGTCCGAGAGCATCATTATGAGCCATTTGGTACCTAAATCGATTGATACACAAAAGTTAGATAAATAGAAGGAAAGAAAAACAAGACACACAAATAGTTAGATAGATAGCCAACACCATCTAACTCCCCGAAAACTGCGCCAAAAAGTGATCGGGTCCAAACCTACACCAACAAGGTCGGGATCAATTTCCACAGGGAGTTAATTTGGTTTGGAGTTAGGTGTCTAACTAATCTAGATATGTGTGTTGTTCTTAATTGCACTTCCAAATATTGTTGCGATTAATTCTATTCTAATTTTATACTATTGTATGCTCAGTGTAAGCTAAGTACAATATTTTTGGTGAAAGTTTTCAAATGTTGAAAGGCACTAGGGAAGTGAATTTTACCTAGGTGAGTATCTAATGAGTATCAAAAATCTAGGACAAGCTTGTTATGATTAGGGTCCTGATATAACCATCACACATAAGTGCTTGCTCTATACCTCTCGGTAGTTTGAGTGACTTTACCCGATTTGGCTTTCTCAAGCCCAAATGGGTGATCATACAATACAAGTAAAATTGGCTCAAGTCGAGTATTACTATCTCTATGTTTAACCTTTTAAATGGGGCTATCAATCTCTTGAGTTCATCCCAATTCCTTGTTAGCCTAATTTTCCTAGACTTAGTCCCTATTTCTCAAGAAGAGCCTAAGTCATAAAGGCATGAGTCAGTATTTACAACCACTAATTCTATAATTTTAGCATGAATTAGGCTAAATATCACTAATCCATAAATAATTAAGCCCTAAAATTCAAGACCTATTAAATACCCACACTAGGGTTGGGTCACAACCCTAGCTATGGGGTCTAGCTACTCATAATAACAGTAGAAATCAAAGATGAAAGATGAAATATAAGCCATAATATTAAAGTACAAGATGAAAATCTAAAGTTTGAAGGTAAATCTGCTCTAAAATTGCCCAAAAAGGGAAAAACCAGTCGTCCACGTGCTCTGCTAAACAAAACTTAACCTAAAATTGACAAAAGGATCTATTTATACTAGGCTGAAATTTTCGGACAAAAATTCCCCTGCGGAGGATTCGCGGACGCGTAATTCTTACCGCGTCAGCGCTTAAGCTTTCGCGGCCGCGTAATAATGAGCGCGGTCCGCGTTTTTTCAATAATGAGCGCGGACCGCGTAATTTTAATCGTGTTCGTGTGTGCTTCCATCGCGATCGCGTAATTTGGACGCGGACCGCATTCTTCAGTTAAGCCTGACTTGCACGGTCGCTGAACCTCACGATGCGCTCTCAGCGGAATTCCCTTCGCGGTCGCGCCAAAGATTTCGCGACCGCGCCTTTCCAATGCGGTCAACTGTGATTTTAGTACTTAAAGCAGCTTCTCTAAATCTATTTTCCGGACCACGTAATAGTGGCCGCCTCAACGGTGGTCCTTACGTGGCCGCGCTTTTCTGCCGCTCTCAGCGCTCTAGTCTCAGCCTTGGATTCGTGCAGGTTTGACTCCTACATGAGTTGATTATAGCTTCTTTGCCTCATTTTGACCAAATCTTGCAAGCAAGCACATTAAGTTAGTTTTCGGGAATACCTTTACACATTTTTGATCCAAAACCTAAGCAAAAGATAGTAAATAATAGGCTAAAACTCCTAGTTATCAAACACCCCTGCTTAACAGATGATAAAATTAGCCCAAATTTATTTGACCCGTCCAAGCTTTAATAGGTTTGGGCTAGAGTGGTTTTGACGATGGGCTGATTTAGGCTAGCCCAAGTTGGCCCATCACAATTCATCAGCCCCAACAAGCCCATCAAATGAGCCCAATTTGACCCATCATCTGCTCTCCATTCAGAAGTGTAAAAGCTACTCCCTCCATTTCAATTTAGATGAGGTAGTTTGACTCGACACAGAGTTTAACAAAAAAAAAGAAGACTTTTAAAACTTGAGGTCTTAAAGCTTAAGGGGTAAAAGATTTGTGGGGCCATGACAATTTGTGTGGTTATAAAAGTTTCTCATTAAAGGTAAAATAGATAAAATAAAGATTTTAAAGTTGAATTATTTTCAATTGTAGAAATATGTCATTCTTTTTGAAACTGACTAATAAGGAAAGTGTCTCATCTAAATTGAAACAAACTATGATTAGCTCTTTTTATAATTAGTTTTTAGTATTTTGTATTTTAAAATTTTAAATAATTTTTTATCAACTTTTTTACATTTTTTTATTTTAAATTTTTAAAATAAATTTTCATTTTTATTTTATTTTATTTTTAAATATTTTTTTATTTTATATTTAAATTCTATTTATTTTTTAAAAAATTCACTTTTAATTTTAAATATTTATAAAAATATGATTTTTTTTATTTTTAGTTTCTCAAAATGTTTGAAAGTGAGTTAATTGGGCTGGTTGGGTTATTGGCCCATCATTTAGCCCATCTTGACCAGTGTTATCAAAGGCAAAAAGCGCAAAAAAACTCTAAGGCATGTTGAGATTTTAAGTGCAAAGCGCAAATAAAGTGTGGGCTTTAATGAAAAAGGGCGCAACTGGAAAAAAAGTAAAAATATGTATATGTAGTCCAAGACCAATAATTATAAGCATGAATAACAAATATATGGACAAAAGAATTGAAAAATAATTACGATAAAGTGAAATATCAATTGTTTAGTGTTGGCTTTTCAAGATTACACTCATTAAGGAAAAGTATGCCTTAGAGCCTTGATGAGACACTAAAGCGTCCGCAAAGCGAGGCGAAACGCTCAACATGTTTTGAACCTCGCTACAGGGCTTAAGCACGCCTTTGATAACACTGATATTGACCCACCCAACTTCAGCCCAAACGGCTCATTTGTAACCCCTATTTGGGCATCGGAAACTTGAGATCACATAATAGTAGCTTAATGATGAAATGGCGACGGAGGTATAATAGTGAGGAAAATATAGTAGCTGAGAGGTTATTAAGTGCAAATTTGGTGAACTCAATCCATGGTGTACTAACGTGAGCCCTAGTGCTTATGGTGTTGGAGTTTGGAAAACTATAAGAGCTCTATGGCCCAAGCTGGAAAAGGGAAGCATCATAGTATCCAAATGTTATCTTTGCAATGAAAGAGATGAAACCAACAACTATCTTTTTCTTCATTGCAAATTCACAACGCAACTTTGGTCTTTGTTCTTCAACCTGACAGAGACTAATTGGCTATGCCAGTATGCCTGAGCATACTGCAGATCTACTAAGTTGTTGGATGAGAAGAGGAGGCAGCAAGATCCAGAAAAAGTGGTGGAGGATGCTCCGTCATTGTAATTGATGGACTATTTGGAAAAAAAGGAATGCGAGGTGTTTTGAAGATAGATCTGATTCCATTCAGATAGTCACATAGAACTGTATAGTGTCTTCCTACTTTTGGTGTAAAGAAATAGGATTAGAAGATGTAGATCATTTTGTAAATTTATTAAGATCATTGTAAGCATTTCTTTTACTCTTTCTGTCTTCTGTTCAACTCTTTTTGATAGTCTCCAACATAATATGCTAAGGAATACAAATTTACCAGTTTTAAAAAAAGAAAAGTTCATAACAAGAATTGCACCTTAGGTTCTTGGCCTCATCCCTTTTTTTTCCTGCAGTTCAATATGACACATATATCATAAATTATGAAAAGAAACAAAAATTGAACTGCTAACTCACACACAATTTGTTTTGAAATTATAACTCGAAGACAATTTTAAACAATGTTGGGACAAATTTGAATAATATTTGCAAAGACTTCATTAAAGAAGTTAGCATCTCCATATTCTTGAGAAAGTTTTTTAACATGCTGCTTCTCTTCATCCCGTCCCCGCTCTCCATGTTCTTGAGAAAAATATTCAGCTTGCTGGCTAGGGGTGGCAACTAAATTCAGTCTTCTCTCTTAATCCCGTACTGAGACACGATGTGATGACCCAAAAAGTCATATTTAAATTTAATAAGTAATTCTATGTTCTAAGACCTCAAAAAGCACCATTTATCATTTCTCGACTTGCGTGCACAGTCAGTAAAATTTTCCAGAAAGTTTTTATGTGAAAAATAGATTAAAATGGAAAATAGAGCTTTAAAACTCAAATAAGTTGACTTTGGTCAAAGTTTTGAGCAAACAGAGCCGGATCAGTGTTTTAAAAATTTTGGTAGGTCCGTATCGGGATTTGGGACTTGGAATTCCGAGGTCCCTAGCCCGAGATATGGAATTTTGATAAAAAATTAAAAGCTTAAAAGCTTAATGATTTCTAAGAAATTACTGATGTTGGATTTATTGACCTCGGGTCCGTATTTTGGTTTCGAATCCGGTATAGGTCTACTATAATATTTATGACTTATCTGCCGAATTTGATGAGAATCAGAGTTGATTTGACGTGATTCAGACGTCCGATTGTGAAAATATAAGTTTTAAAGTTTTCTTGAAAACTTCCTTTGAGTTGGTGTCCGATTCGTAGTTTTAGGTGTTATTTTGGCGATTTGATCGCGCGAGCAAGTTTGTATAATATTTTAGGACTTAGGTGCATGTTTGATTTGGAGCCCCGAGGGCTCCGGTTGATTTCGGGTGGTTAACGGATCATTGTTGGACTTAAGAAAACTGCAGAAATCTGCTTCTGGTTTCCTTCTTCACGTTTGCGAGGGGAGTCTCGCGTTCGCGAAGAGGAAAATATGGACTGGCACTATTTCTGCTTCGCGTTCACGACTAAGGGAACACGTTCGCGACGGGTCGAGGTACAAAGCTTCGAGTTCGCGATCGAATCCCCGCATTCGTGAAGGGAAAGAGGCTGGCCAGGAAAACTAGCCTTCGCGTTCGTGAAGGGCATCTCGCATTCGCGAAGGCCAAGCCAGGAAAGCATCACGTTCGCGAGGTAGCCCTCATGTTCGCGAACAGTAAAATTGGACAGTACAAATTTGTGCTTCGTGAACGCGAGGTACTGACCGCGTTCGCGAAGGGTAAAAATCCCAGAAACAAAACTTAAGTTCTCGAAATGGGGTTTCGATCCATTTTCAACTCTTTTCTATTTTTGAGCTCGGGTAAGGCGAATTTTGGGCGGTTTTCACGGAAAAATATTGGGGTAAGTGTTCCTTATCCTATATTGATTATATTTCATGATTTCATACTCATTTATATCACGAATCCTTGAATTTATGGAAGAAAAATTAGATTTTTATAAAATCTTCCAAAAACAAAAACTTAAGATTTGAAGGTCCATTTGATATCGGAATTGGACAAATGTTGTATGGTTGAACTCGTAGCGAAACGGGTGTTCGGATTTCGCGAGTTTTTTCAGGATTTGAGACGTGGGTCCCACTATCGAATATTTTAATGAATTTTAGATTTTTATCCGAAAAATATGTAAATTCATATGGAATTAATTCCTATGATTAGTATTGAATATATTGAATTGTTTGTGAATAGATTTGAAGCTTTCGGAGGCAAATTTAAAAGGAAAATTTATGGTTGAGTAATTGATTGAAATTTGCAAAGCGAGGTAAGTGTCGTGGTTAACCTTGACTTGAGGGAATAGAACCCTTAAATTATTTGTTATGTGAAATGCATGTGAACGACGTATAGGCGAGGTGATGAGTGTCTATACGTCGTCAAATTAATTGTTTGCATAATTACTTGAAAAATTATAAATTATTTTAAATCATGAATTAATTATTATAATAATTATTTCTCTCCTATTCTTTGACAAATATTAATTCTTGAATTCCTGCATTAATTATTACATGCTACTTGAATTATGTATCTTAATTGTTATTTGACATTTAGCATATTAAATATTAAACAGTCTATTTTCTCCCTGATTTCTATAATAATTTGCTATTTGACATTGTCTGTTTCATGAATAAATCATAATTATTGTATGCTTGTTGTCTTATAATTTCATATTAATTGTTGTATTTATTGGGGAAATTCATTCTATAAGAATTGGTAAATGAATATACTGGAGGAGCGGGTTGCACGCTGCAACAGAATTGATTATAATGAATATATTGGAGGATCGGGTTGTACGCCGCAACAAACTTATTAAAAGTCTATATTGGAGGATCGGGTTGCACGCCGCAACAGACTTATTAAAAGTCTATATTGCAGGATCGGGTTGCACGCCGCAACAGACTTATCAAAATTCTATATTGGAGGATCGGGTTGCACGCCGCAACAGACTTATTAAGAGTCCATATTAGAGGATCAGGTTACACGCTGCAACAGACTTATTAAGAGTCCATATTGGAGGATCGGGTTGCACGCCGCAACAGACTTATTAAGAGTCCATATTGGAGGATCGGGTTACACACCGCAACAAACTTGATTAAAAATGAATATATTGTGAGAGCGGGTTGCACACTGCAACTGAATTGATGGAAATGATAATTGGTTATGAATGCTGAGTTGGCTTCAATTATTATAAATGAGTTAATTGATTTATTTCTATTATTGTTGTTGTTTCTAATATTGCGTACAGGTAATGTAAGTGACCCGCCTTAGCCTCGTCACTACTTCGTCGAGGTTAGGCTCAGCACTTACCAGTACATGGGGTCGGTTGTACTGATACTACACACTGCACTTCTTGTGCAGATTTTGGAGTTGGTCCCAACGGCGTACCGTAGACTTGCTGATTTCAGCTATTTAGAGGAGACTTGAGGTATAACTGCACGACGTTCGCAGTTCTGAAGTCCCCGTCTACTTTACTTTAGTTGTGTGTTTATTTCCAGACAGCTTTATTTTATTCAGACCTTTATTTGTATTTATTCTAGAAGTTCGTGCACTTGTGACACCAATTCTGGAATGGTATATAGACACCGTTGTATTGATGGATTATTTCACTATATTTCAAACTTTGCTTCCGCATATGTTTCCTTGTTATTAATAAATTTAAAATTATTGTAAAAATGGATAATATTATTCTAACGTTGGTTTGCCTAGCAAGTGAAATGTTAGGCGCCATCACGGTCCGAAGGTGGGAATTTCGGGTAATGACAGTTGGTATCAGAGCACTAGGTTACATAGGTCTCACGAGTCAGGATCAAGCTTAGAAGGGTCGGAAGGATCAGTACGGAGACGTCTGTACTTAACTCTCAAAGGCGATAAAGTTTAGGAACAATATCACTTCTTTCTTATTCTGTCATGCGAATTTATTCTATCATCGATGATTGAACCATTCTACTCTTATTCTCTCGCAGATGGTGAGAACACATAATACCTCTACCGATTGACAGATACCAGAACCCCCGGTGGTAACTATGGCCAGGGGTAGAGGTTGAGGCCGAGGTCGTGCTAGAGGCCGAGGTAGAGCTCAGTCCAGAGCTCGAGCAGCTACACCTATTATAGAACCTCAGGTGGATCTTCAGGAGGAAGTTCCAGTTCAGAATGTACCAGTTGGACCAGTTCAGGTCCCGGAAGGATTCATAGCCACTCCAGTACTTCAGGACGCTCTAGTCCGTTTGATAAGTCTTATGGAGGGCGTGGCCCAGAATGGTACATTTTCAAGTGGCACCAGCCATCTCACAGACTGGGGAAGGATCACAAACTCCCACTACTCTCGCTCCGGAGCAAATGGCTCCCCAGAATCAGGCTCCAGCAGCCCTGCCAGTTGGAGTAGTTCAGCTAGTTGTTGAGGCACAGATCGTGATAGGCCCGCCATGTCTTTTGAAGCCTTATTAAGACTGGATAAGTTTACTAAGCTCTTTTCAGTTCACTTTAGTGGTACACCTTCTAAGGACCCACAGGATTATCTTGAACGCTGCCATGAGGTGCTGCGAAACATGGGTATAGTTGAGACTAATGGAGTTGATTTTGCTGTATTTCAGATAACGGGTTACGCCAAGAGGTGGTGGAGAGATTATACATTGACCCGATCAGTCGGATCGCCTGCACTTACCTGGGAGCAGTTCTCTCAGATATTTCTAGAGAGGTTCCTCCCTATCACACTGAGAGAGGAATTCCGCAAGCAATTTGAGCGTCTATAGCAGGGCAATATGATTGTTACTCAGTATGAGTCCCATTTTGTGGATTTAGCCCGTCATGCTCTCTTTTTACTACCTACGGAGGGAGAGAGAGTGAGGAGGTTTATAGAGGGACTCACTTACCCTATCAGACTTCAGATGTCCAAGGAGACCGGAAGTGAGATTTCTTTTCAGGCGGCTGCTAATGTCGCAAGGAGGATCGAGATGGTTCTTGCACAGGAGATATGGCAGAGGTCTGATAAGAGTCCTCGTCAGTTCGGTGGTTACAGTGGTTCCTCGTCTGGAGGCAGAGGTAATTTTGGTAGGGGTCATCCTCCCAGACCGTTTTATTTAGCACTTCATGCATCTCCCGGTGCTACAGGGAGTCACGGTCCTATTATGCCTTACTCTGGGCAGCCAGTATTCAATGCACATTCAGCTCCTATCAGTGCACCACTACTCCAGAGTTATTACAGCGTTTATCCTGCCCATTTGGGTCAGCTTCAGCTTCAGCAGCCACGGTATCAGGATGGGTGTTATGAGTGTGGGAACATTGGTCACATCAGGAGGTATTACCCTAGATTGGCGAGTAACAGATCTCGGCAAGATTCTCGTGCCATCATACCGGCACCGATTGCTTCACCGCCTACTCAGCCAGCTAGAGGTAGGGTTCAGGCAGCTAGAGGTGGAGGTCAGGCCATTAGAGGTGGAGGTCAGACCATTAGAGATGGAGGCCAGCCAGTTAGAGGCCGTCCCAGAGTTGTAGTTCAGAGTTGTGGGGCCCATCCCCGATTTTATGCTTTTCCAGCTAGGCCTGAGGCCGAGTCATCTGATGCTGTGATCACATGTATTATTCCAGTTTGCCATAGAGATGCTTCAGTTCTATTTGATCCAGGATCTACTTATTCCTATGTGTCCTCCTATTTTGCTTCATATTTTGTTGTGCCTTGTGATTCTCTGAGTGCTTCTGTGTGTGTATCTATACCGGTGGGAGACTCTGTGATAGTAGATCATGTCTATTGTTCGTGTGTGGTTACTATTGGTAATCTTGAAACTAGTGTGGATCTTCTATTTCTTGATATGCTAGATTTTGATATCATCTTGGGTATGGATTGGCTGTCTCCTTATCATGCTATATTGGATTGTCATGCCAAGACAATGACCCTAGCTATGCCGGGGTTACCTCAGTTAGAGTGGAAAAGAACTCCTGGTCATTTTGCCAGCAGGGTTATTTCTTATATGAAAGCTCGGCGTATGGTAGAGAAAGGGTTTCTAGCCTATTTGTCTTATATTCCCGATCCCAGTGCGGATGTCCCTTCTATGGACTCAGTACCAGTTGTTAGTGAATTTTCAATAGTATTTCCTATAGATCTGCCGGGGATGCCACCCGACAGAGATATTGACTTCTATATTGATTTAGCTCCGGACACCCAACCCATTTCTATTCCACCATACTGTATGGCCCCGCTAGAGTTGAAAGAATTGAAAGAGCAGTTACAAGACTTGCTTGATCAAGGATTTATTAGACCTAATGTCTCGCCCTGGGGTGCACCAGTATTATTTGTAAAGAAGAAAGATGGCTCTATGCGGATGTGTATAGACTATCGGCAGTTGAACAAGGCCACAATCAAAACCAAATATCCGCTGCCAAGAATTGATGACTTATTTGATCAGCTTCAGGGTGCCAAGGTATTTTTGAAGATCGATTTGAGATCTGGTTACCATCAGTTGAAGATTAGGGCATCTGATGTCCCTAAGACAGCTTTTCGGACTCGGTATGGGCATTACGAGTTCCTAGTGAAGTCATTTGGGTTGACAAATGCTCCAGCAACATTTATGAATTTGATGAATCGGATGTTCAAGCCTTATTTGGACTCTTTTGTAGTCGTATTCATTGATGATATATTAATTTACTCCAGCAGTCGAGAGGAGCATGAGCAGCATCTTCGAAGTGTGCTTCACACTTTGAAGAATAATTAGTTATATGCCTAAGTTTTCAAAATGTGAGTTTTGGTTAGACTTAGTTGCCTTTTTGGGGCATGTTGTATCGGCAGAAGGCATAAAGGTAGATCCTAAGAATATTTAGGCTGTTCAGAATTGGCCTAGGCCTACTTCAGTTACAGAGATCCGGAGTTTCCTGGGTTTAGCAGGTTATTATCGTCGGTTCGTGGAAGGGTTTTCATCTATAGCAAGTTCATTGACCAGATTGACACAGAAAGGTGTCCCATTCAGATGGTTAGACGAGTGTGAGTTGAGCTTTCAGAAGCTCAAGACCGCTTTGACCACGACGCCAGTGTTGGTATTACCCATAGGTTCAGGATCGCATATATTGTGACGCATATCACATTGGTCTTGGTGCAGTATTAATGCAAGATGGCAAGGTAATTGCATATGTGTCTCGGCAGTTGAAAGTTCACGAGAAGAATTATCCTGTTCATGACTTAGAATTGGCAGCCATTGTTCATGCGCTAAAAATTTGGAGGCATTATCTCTATGGTGTCTCGTGTGAGGTATTTACTGATCATCGCGGCCTTTAGTATCTGTTCAAACAAAAAGATCTTAATTTGAGGCAGAGAAGATGGTTGGAGTTGTTGAAAGACTATGATATCACCATTTTGTATCACCCCGGAAAGGCCAATGTGGTGGCCGATGCTTTGAGTAGAAAGGTTGTGAGTATGGGCAGTCTTGCGTATATTCCGGTTTGTGAGAGGCCATTAGCTGCAGATGTTCAGACTTTGGCTAATCAGTTTGTGAGGTTAGATGTTTCAGAACCCCGTCGGGTTCTAGCTTGTACAGTCGCTCGATCTTCTTTATATGAGCGCATCAGAGAGAGGCAGTATGATGATCCTCACTTGCTTGTCCTTACAGACACGGTGCGGCACGGTGATGCCAAACAGGTTGCTGTGGGGGAAGATGGGCTTCTGCGAATGCAGGGTCGTATTTGTGTGCCTAATATGGATGGGCATCGTGAATTAATTTTTGAAGAAGCACACAGTTCCAGGTATTCTATTCATCCAAGTACCGCCAAAAGGTATCAAGATTTGCGGCAACATTATTGGTGGAGGAGAATAAAAAAGGATATAGTTGCACATGTAGCTCAGTGTCTGAATTGTCAGCAAGTTAAGTACGAGCATCAGAGACCTGGTAGTTTGCTTCAGAAGTTAGAAATTCCTGAGTGGAAGTGGGAGCACATCACTATGGATTTTGTTGTTGGGATCCCACGGACTCAGAGAAAATTTGACGTAGTTTGGGTCATTGTGGACAGGTTGACCAAGTCAGCACATTTCATTCCAATGGCATTTACCTATTCTTCAGAAATGTTAGCTGAAATTTATATTCGTGAGATTGTCCGTCTTCACGGTGTGCCCGTGTCTATTATTTCAGATCGAGGTACGCAGTTTACCTCACATTTTTGGAGGGATGTACAGCGTGAGTTAGGCACACGGGTGGAGTTGAGTACAACATTTCATCCACAGACAGACTGTCAGTCAGAGCGCACTATTCAGATATTGGAAGATATGCTCAGCGCTTGTGTTATAGACTTTGGAGGTTCTTGGGATCATTTCTTGCCACTTGCGGAGTTGCTTATAATAGTAGCTACCAATCGAGCATTCAGATGGCTCCATATAAGGCATTATACGGAAGGCGATGCCGATCGCCAGTTGGTTGGTTTGAACTGGGAGAGGCTCGGTTGTTGGGTACCGATTTGGTACAGGATGCCTTGGATAAGGTCAAAATTATTCAGGATCGACTTCGCATAGCTCAGTCTAGGCAAAAGAGTTATGTCGATCGTAAAGTTCGTGATATTGCATTCATGGTTGGAGAAAGAATATTGCTCTGGGTTTCACCTATGAAAGGTGTAATGAGGTTCGGAAAGAAGGGCAAGTTGAGCCCTAGATATATCGAACCCTTTGAGACTCTTGAAAGGGTGGGTGAAGTAGCCTACAAGCTTGCATTACCACCTAGTTTATCAGCGGTTCATCCGGTGTTCCATGTGTCTATGCTCCGAAAATATCATGGTGATCCGTCCTATGTTTTAGATTTCAGCTCAGTCCAATTGGACAAACATTTGACTTATGAGGAGGTGCCGGTGGCTATTCTAGCCCGGCGAGTCCGATAGTTGAGGTCTAAGAGTTATTTTTCAGTTCGAGTGCAATGGAGAGGTCAGCCGGTAGAGGCATCTACCTGGGAGTCCGAATCAGACATGCGGAGTAAATATCCACACTTATTCACCAGCTCAGGTACTTTTTTCTAACTCCGTTTGAGGACGAACGTTTGTTTTGGAGGTGGAGAATGTGATGACCCAAAATATTCATCTTTAAATTTAATAAGTAATTATGTATTCCAAGACCTCTAAAAGCACCATTTATCATTCCTCGGCTTGCGTGCGCAGCCCGTAAAATTTTCTGGAAAGTTTTTATGTGAAAAATGCATTAAAATGGGAAATAGAGCTTTAAAACTCAACTAAGTTGTCTTTGGTCAACATTTTGAGCAAACAGACCCGGATCAGTATTTTAACAATTTTGGTAGGTCCGTATCGTGATTTGGGACTTGGGCGTATGCCTGGAATCGAATTTCGAGGTCTCTAGCCCGAGATATGGAATTTTGATGAAAACTTAAAAGCTTGAAAGCTTAATGATTTCTAAGAAATTTCTAATGTTGGATTTATTGACCTCGGGTCAGTATTTTGGTTCCAGAGCCCGGTATAAGTCCACTATAATATTTATGACTTGTCTGCTTGGTGAGAATCGGAGTTGATTTGACGTGATTCGGACGTCCGGTTGTGAAAATATAAGTTTTAAAGTTTTCTTGAAAACTTCCTTTGAGTTGGTGTCCGATTCGTAGTTCTAGGTGTTATTTTGGCAATTTGATCGCGTGAGCAAAATCGTATGATGTTTTAGGACTTAGGAGCATGTTTGGTTTAGAGCCCCGAGGGCTCGGGTTGATTTCGGGTGGTTAACGGATCATTGTTGGACTTAAGAAAACTGCAGAAATCTGCTTCTGGTTTCCTTCTTCGCGTTCGCGAGGGGAGTCTCGCGTTCGATAGCCCCAATTAAAGGGTTAAACCTAGAGATAGTAATACCCGACTTGAGCTAATTTTACTTGTATTGTATGAACACCCATTTGGAATTGTGAAAGCCAAATCGGGCAAAGTCACTCAAACTACCGAGAGGTATAGAGTGAGCACTTATGTATGATGGTTATATCATGACCCCAATCATAACAAGCTTGTCCTAGATTCTTGATACTCATTAGATACTCACCTAGGCGAAAGTCACTTCCCTAGTGCCTTTCAACACTTGAAAACTTTTACCAAAAATATTGTACTTAGCTTACACTAAGCATACAATAGTATAAAATTAGGATAGAATTAATCACAATAATATTTGAAAGTGTAATTAAGAACAACACGCATATCTAGATTAGTTAGACACCTAACTCCAAACCAAATTAACTCACTGTGGAAATCGATCCCGACCTTGTTGGGTAAAACTGCATCGACTATCCTTGCCACTCTATAGTGGAGTAGGTTTGGACCCGATCAGTGTTCATGGTCCGATTTGGATCAGTTTTTCCCTAAAAAGAAATCAAACCAAGTAAGTCGGTTTTTAAAATATTGGAACCAAACCAATTAAATTGGTTTTTAATCGATTCGGTTTTTGTCTGTTTTTGTCGGTTTTCAGTTATTTATTTTTCAATTTTTTATAGGTTTTTTTCTTAAAGGTGAGACATACACACCAAACACATATTCCATCAACTAAATTTTTAACATAACACTATCAAGCTAATTACTATTTGTGAATCTATCATTTACCAAGATATATTGATGATAATTAAACCAGATATTGATGAATAATTTAAGGACTCAATTAAAAATAATTTTTTTACCATGAAATAGATTCTCGTACTTAGCAAAAGAAAACTACAACTAGACTATAAAGACAAAGGACTGGATTATTATAATAGCAAAGAACTAGACAAAAAGTGCAAACGATTAACATGTACCATAAAATTTTAGAAACTTTGTATAAAAATCTATATATACATAGGTGTAATGATAAATTTTAAATAGCTATTTCTATAGGTGGTTTGGTTCGATTTGTTCAGTTATTTTTTGATTAAAACCAAAATCTAACTAAATTTGTTCGGTTTTTAAAATTTAACACCAAAGCCAAATCAAACCAAAAAAGTACCGATTCTTTTGGTCGGTTTGGTTTGATTTTCAGTTTGGTTCGGCTTTTCGGATTTTTATAAACACCAGTTATATCCCATAAATTAGGACGGAGGGAGTATCAAATACGGTTGATATGGGTACTCAAAATAATTGAAAGATTAATGAGTCATATTATGAGATTAGAAAGTAGTCAGATTTTAAAATCTCAAAAGTAGCAGTAATATCTTTTAGTGTAAAAATTGTTTCACTCAATCAGAAAGAAGCAATGATCAATTATCCACAGTTGTTCCCTTTCTTCCTTCCCAATTTCTGCATGTACTTCTCTCAATGGTCTCTGTCCTTTTCTCACACTTCTAATTACTTCATCGCCTGCAACTTTCTATTTCTTGTGTATTTCTGCAACCAACCTCATTGGAAGAAAATTCCACCATTTTTGTTATTGAAGTAAAAATGTGGTCAGAGAAAATACCACCTCGACCTGGGTTTCCTCCTTTACCCAAGCTTTTACCTACTGATGATACATTAATGAATGATAATGACCACAAATTCACAACAAAGGTGAAATGGCTCAAAATCCTCTTGTTATTAAGAGGTGCAGCTCAAGAAAAAAAAGTCCCCTAAATCTCTTTGTTCCCACCCATTCCGGCCCTTCTCATGACCACATGGAAAAGGTTTACAACGTGGTCACGGTCGCGATCGGAAACAGAGATCATTAGATAGTGAGTAACATTCTATTTATTTGGTTCTAGGTTTATTTGTGGGGTTATTATCAAAGTAGTTCCAATGTGAGTCTTGTATATATATAATTTGAGTATAAACAAGGTTTATTTGTGGGGTTACTGACTTACTGTTAAAGTAATTCCAGCGCGGGTCTTGGATATAAACTTTCACACTTATGAATGGAGGGCAGTTGATGGGTTAGTTTGGGTTCATTTGATGGGTCAGTTTGGGCCGATGATTTATGATGGATCAACTTAGGCTTGCCCAAATCAGCCCATCTTCAAAATTACTCTAGCCCAAACCCATTAAAGCTTGGGCGGGTCAAATGAGTTTTGGAAAATTTTGTCATCCCTATGCCCACTTCACCCTCTCTTTCCTGCGTTGCTATTTGCCATTTCACCAAATCGTAACATTTCCCCTCTCTATTCCCATGCCACAAGAATTTATTCTTGAGTTTGTTCAAAATTTTCTGAATATTAGAAGTTAAATGGAATAAGGACATAACATAAGTAGGCAGAGAGTCTAGGACAGAATTGATAACAGTAAGTCGTCCTTCCAAAGATAAAGTTTGAGCCTTCCAACTAGCCAATTTTTTTCCTATTTTTTTCACTATTCCATCCAGATTTCCCCTGCTTTGTGTTTTCTGCCTAAAGGCATGCCAAGGTAAGTTGTAGGCAAGTTCTCCACTTCACATCCTAAAATCTTAGCAAGATTCTGTATGTTTGAGAGTGACCTATCTGTCATACAAAAGTACCGCAGACTTCTTGTATTCGCACCAGTTGTCAAGTTGATTGACACGCGTTAGCTATCAGGAAAATTTAGGAGTAATAACCAAAATACCCTTTAGTAGCAGCTAACAAGCAGACATGTCGTCCAGATGTGTGCTAATATGGAGAGTTAGCAGATACCTGGACGACATGTCTGCCTCACTCTTCAAGGGTAATATTGTCTTTTCTATCTAATTTTTATTAGCTTCACTTGGATTATATCAACCACTTTGAAAAAACTGGCAATCACCGCTTCTTTGGCTTCCTTCTTGTTCTTATCGGTACAGGCATACAGGTCTTTGAGTCTTTCAGTATCATCAATATCAGAAAAGCTCTACCATCTGCCAGTTTTCCAGTTTTGCAATGGTTTGAAAGATCTTCTTCTGATATTTTGGTTCGTTTTCCTGTCGGGTTTCTCTGAAGAACAGTTGGCATTCGTATACTTGTCCTTTCAACAGTTTAACGGTCCACCTGGGAACCGGCAATTGTGAGATATTATTTGGACCAAAATCAAAAGAAGGGTATAATTACTCTGTTTAATATAGTTGAAGGGTATTTTTGGTCCTTTTTTCTTAAATCTATATGTAGCTAGTTCATTGGTCTTTATGTTCACAAAAATTTGATTGTTGTTCATTGTTCTATCATCCTTATTAGGGGAATTTATTATCTACCTTATTTTATAACATTGATTTAGAAACTTTCTCTAAAAACGATTACGACACAGTCAAGTTTGCTTCCTACGTGAATCTGAAAGATACTCAAATTGGCAATGATTATTTAAAAAGGTACTCAAATCTGAAAGTTATGAAATCACTTATAGTTAAAAATTAAGTGTAAAAATTTGACTCTAAGGTTTCCCCAAAAGAAATACAAAATATATACTACTTTCACATCTTAGGTTCAATTTATGAGATCAGAGTTGCATAGGAGTAATAGTTATACTTTCACTCTGCCTTTCTTAGGTGTTGAGTTCAATCCTTTAAAAACTCTCACATCTTCTATCTTACTCTCTCCCCGTAGGCCCACACTATGTACAAGTCCACTCCCATCAAAAAGAAAAAAAAGGAGAATTAACCTAAATAGCCGTTTATCCAACCACATTATGTATATCGGCTAGAAAAAATAAATAATATATTCAGCCGGCTATTTGTGTAAAGGTTTCAAGAGAAAAGGCCGCAGTGACCCATTTTGTACCTGTAGCCCAATTAAAGACCCAACATAAAAACTAGACTAAAACAGAAGTTTGCAAAGATAAATGTGCAATGGTTACCTACCTCAAGTATTTACAACAAGGAACAGCAGAAATAACTAGTCAATAACTAGAAAACTTGATAGGGAAAGATACATCAATACGGTCAACAAGAAGCTGGGTTTTCACTTTAGGTATAGATGAATCATGGTGAGAGATCAAAAGTATCACTGATGATTTTCTTTCATATCAGGAGGGAGTTTGCGTTAATGGAGTTATCTATATGGTGGATCGCTACGGTAAATTCATAGTTGCATTTGATGTTAAAACTGAAAATTTAAGAATTATCAGATTGCCGAATGCTTTAACTCACGCATTCGATTTTTACCCATCGTTAGAAGTGAAGGGAAATCTAGCAATCCTAGACAGTTAGTGACATTCTTTTTTCATTTATCATTGTCCCATAAAAAACATTGAGCTGTTGGTTTTCATTTTGTTTAGCGCACTTTATGTGTGTCACCAATCATCATGCATGTCCTTAGAAGAAAAAGAGAGTTCTAAAATTCACCAAACCTCTTCATTTAGAAGTGTAATATTTCTTCTGAATTGAATTTTATTTGATAATTCTATTCGTTAAATGAATCTGATAGGCATGGCTTTATAATAGTACAGTTTGCTAGCATTTAAGCTTGCAACAATCGATTCTTAAGTCTGCAACTATGTTACATGCTACAACGGGCGCTGTTAAAGCACAAAATGCTTGTTTATTTTTTTAATTTGCTAAATGATTCGTTTTAAGTCCCTGTTTGTTTTAGAAATAGTGGAACATGCAATTTTTTTACTAGCCAAAAAGGGAGAAACAATACCCAAGAAAAGTTTTTAAACTAAAATTAAGGACAAGGAAAAAGATGGGTCTGATGTTCCTTGTCTAATCAGGCTGGGTGGATACAAGTTCTCTACATCATCGTTTGGCTCAATTGATGAGGATGAAAATTAAATTCTATCATAGATGTTGCAACTCAAAAATTGTTTGTTCATAACTATTGGTGTAATTGAGCATGGATTTCTTCCAATTTTAGTGTCAGTAGAGGTTCTAGGTACACTGCAGCCAAAGATCTGCGCCTGGGAAAATTCCATTTGAATGCCAGTTGATTATCAGAAGGTTACAATGGCGTCAATTACAAATTAGTTCATATTTCTTAATTCGTATCAGTGTATAAATCGTAATTAATGCGACTTAAATCAAATGCGATTTATAAGTCTGCATTTGGATAATGCGTCTTCAAAACTTCCTAGTTTCATTGCATAGCTGCTTATTTAAATTTGATAGTTCAACCGCGATATTTTGATCACTCAACTCATTGCACTCCATGCTTTGTGTTAAAAATGCGGGGTTAAATGGAAGGGTATTTCACGTATGGCTAGAAAACTTTACCTATAATGATAGTGAAGTCAAAAAAACTATCTTTTGTCATATTAAATTAAAGTCACAATTTTATCCAGTAAAATTACAGATTGTAGTTTATAAAACTCTTTAGTTGAACAAATATTGCATCGGCCTCAGAGCTTAGTCTATTCTAAGAAGAATCCTGACTCCGTCTATACTTTTGCCTTTTGCAGCTTCTGTTACCGTTGGGTAGGATATGATCTATGGGTGTCTAGTGTCAATTTTATTCTGTGGATACATCATTTATGATAGAGACAACCTAATCAAACGCTACACTTACTATGAATACATTATTTATGATACAGACAACCTAATCAAATGCTACACGAATACATTTGGGCTGCAGATGCCTTGGATCTGGACATTATCAATCTCTTCCTATCTATATTGACTATCTTTTACCTTCATTCTATATATATAGATATATCTAGTGGATACCACATCACTCAGTGCTGACATCCACCAACAAATGAGCTTGAGGCATGTTAATAATCAACTTAACATGGTCAATATATGCAAAAAATATCTCAACTTTTAATACACAAAATTATCGGTTTATCAAGTTAGTATTTGCAGCAAACTTTAATAACTAGAGGTGCATGCTTCATAAGAAAGTTGTCTGAAGCAATGTACTAATATGTTCAATAGTATTTGGAAGCATGAAAGACATAGAGACATTTCGAGCATTCAATGTACAAACAACTTTAAAATTCGAACTTCATTTTTGCAGTATAAACTACAGAAATACAAATCCCACTACGTGGTTTGAAGCACGATAATAAAGTGCTGATGAAATCTAAGACTTGAGTTCACAATACATTACTAAATAACATATTTACACAAATTAGGATAATGTAGTAAAACCCTTGATCACAGACAACATTCCTCGGATAAGTTCATCTCACAGGTTAGGATTAGTAGTATGGGCAGCAGTCACAGTAGAGACCATGGCATCAACTCCACAGATATTGTGACCCCTGCAAATCTTGTAATATCCATGCTCTCCCCAGTTTTCTCCCCAAGAATTCTTGATGATCCAGTAAGCCTTTTCCTTGAGTCTGATAGGAGCAAAGCCATGAGAACCATAACCTACCAAGAGCACTCCGTGATCCTGACGCTTGAAGCAGATTAATGGGCACGAAACTCCTCCAACGTATGTCTGCATCCAAGCAGCATTGATCCCCACTGCATTTTACACAAACAGGAAATATAGTAAGTTTGGTTGTCTGCTCTCATTCACATTGGGAAAAAGAAAACTTCAAATTGAGACTTTAATGGCTAACTACCTGCAAGAGGACCATGTTTAACCAGGTTGGCAGCAATTTGGTCTTCATCAAGACCAATAACACTGAAGTTAGTCACAGCGGCAGCAATTTTGCTCTTGTCAAAGTGGCACTTGCCATCCTTGCCAGTGTAAGGATAGTCTTTCTCCAGTTGAAGACCTCCAGCTTTCAGGGTGTACTCAAAGGCAGTAGTCATAAGACCACCACCGCAACCTGCATCACAAGCATCTTGTTGCTCCGGGTCACACTGCAAAAGGCAAAAACTTTAAATTAAGATTACAGGGTAAAACAAATACATGTAATAAGCGGAAGAAAAAACGACAATAAGATCCACAATCAGTTACAGCAGCAGGGGTATATGCCTTTGTCCAGTCTCAACTAAATCCCCTACTAGGTTTACTTTTGTCTCTCTATGTAATTTCTACCAAAACTAAAAAACTGTTTTAATTCAGTGAAGAGTGAGATAATGAAGAATAAAGAACATAGAACAATCCTAGTTTCTTTCTGTCTTAACCACTGCTCGCAACCCCAATTGTACAGGCAGGGAAAAAGTTTTAATCTTTAATCCTTTCCCACAGTAAAAAACCAAATGGTTTAACCTTTGAAACAGATAACTAGTTTTTACATGAAACAGAGTCCAACATAACAATTTACCCATTATATAGTATGATTTATTTCAAGAAATTTAACCCATCTAACTAATGTAGGATTGAGTATAATTGTTATGCTGCTTCAAGAAAATAAGCTATTAGCTTTTGCCTTACATTCCGGCAGCACCAATATATAGATACCTAAAAAGCTGTAATTTTTAATCCTTTTCCAATAATTTGGACCTAATTTATAAACCCCTTTAAGCAGATAACTAGCTTTGGCAAGAAACTTCAATGATATACATACAAAGCTAACATAACAATATACCCATCATAAACTCTCAAAGCAACAGCGCCAACAAAACATCATAAATCGCACTCCAATATAGATATAGAAATTTAAATAATATTGAACCGATCAAATTTAAAAAGTCAACGGCAAGAAAAAACACGAACCTCATGGTCACAGTCCACAAGCTGCTGTTCACTAAGGCTCACCAGCTCTCCCGTCGCCAAAAAGTGAGCTCCTTCCACCGCTCCTGTTGTACTGAACGACCAGCATGAACCGCACGAGCCCTATCATAGTCAAATTCAACCATCAATAAATATAAGTGGATAATCAATTAATCATATAGTAGTAGAAAAGTATATCTACAAAAAAAAAGACCTGATTTTTTACGCCGGTGACGGCGCCGTGGTCACGCCAGTCATAATCAGCTGGAAGATCGGAAGTCGGGAGGATTGGAGCTTTTTCAGCGTTAAACTTAGGTTTTGGTTTGTGAAGTCCGAGGTAAGTCCGGCGAAACTCCGACGGAGTAAGATCGGAGAACTTCGTAATACCGTGTTCGGCAGAAGGGTCAAGGAGCTGATGACGCCGGGCACGGCGGAGGTTCGCCTTGAATACCTTGAACCTGTGGTCATGTTCCTCTTCCGAAGCGTAGATCTTTCCGAACTTTGACTTGAAAAGTGAAAAGTGATGTTCGGCGTTTAACAGATGACTGTCGTCGGTTTCGGACACGACTTGCCGGATCAACGGATCCTCGTCGGAGAACGCTATCGCCGACGAGAAAAGTACGAAAGCGAGAAGAGATAAGAGAAATAGACGTTCCATTTGGAGAAAAGATTAAAAAAAAAATGAGTAAAGAGGAAGAAGAGGAGGATATTTTTTTCGTTCTTGCTCAGCTAGTTGTGTTTATATTGGCTCCGAGAAAATGGTAGGTGCAAAAATTAGCCGTTGTGATTCTGAAACGTGTAACTTTAACCCTCATGATACGTGTGCTACTGGTACTGCATTATCTTATTTGTAAGTTGATAATAAGAGGACTATTTTAGCAGATAACAACAAAAGAGAGGTTGCTTCTGTCAGTCGCCAATAAGTTTAGGGGTGTACTGTGAAATATAGTAGTATATCCTTTTCAGGAGGTTCCATTCCAGGGGCCCACCTTTGATTTATTTAAAGTATTCTTATTTATCTTGAACTTGAAAACTGAAAAAGAATCTTTCCTAATTTTTCTGTCTAGTGTGGGTGGGAGAAATCGTCAATATGAAAATCGAACTTTGCGGGTCAATGATGTAAAATAGGAGGTTTAATGGTAGGATCTTATTAAATTATTCACCATTTCTTCCTATTTTAAAATAAATTCGGGCATATTAAAATGTATTAAGTACGTTGTTATAATGTCAAAATATGTTTAAAATGACATTTTTCATATATTAAGAGAGGAAGAAAGAGTATCATAATTTTTATGTGAATAATAAAAGTAATGTTCTATCTAATGCATTTTAGACAATGAGGATTTCAAGACAAATAAAAGTAAAACGAAATATATTACGTTGTAAGTTTAGCAAGGATGACAAGAATTATAGAAATCTACATGTTAAGATGATGGAAAGGGGCAAATAATGCACTTAGAGATAAAGAAAAAATAAAAAAGGTCGCACGAGATGATTTACTCATGTTCTATCTAATGCATCTATTTACATGTGTGATACTAAGATGATTGAATGTGTTAGAATATGAATGGGTAAATTTAAAATCAAACGAAAATATATATACAATCTCTTGGAATATATGAGAATATAGCGAAAAAATAATACACAAGTGAAGTAAAATGTCGATATATGCAGTATCAACTACTCCATTAGGATTAAGGTTTATTAGTCCACATAAATTAGGTATAGTATTTGACATGTGCATGTCCTTTCAGCTTTAGTAAAGATTGTAAGTCGAGGTAGGAATGCATCAACGATTTAATCAAAGAATTCTTAATTTGAAGCCGTGTCCTAAAAGAACAATTTTTTAAGTATTGAGATAAAATATGCAAGACGGAGGAGAAAAGATAGTGAGAATTCACATGCCTAACCATTATTAAGTGAGAATTGAAGAATTATTATTGTTGTATACGGGTAAAATTGGGGGTAATGCATATCCCAATTTTTTGATGAAGAAAACGGAAGAAGGGCATGGACGCACGAGATCGAAATCTAGGGTGGGAGTCCTTCGTATCGAGACCTATGGAAGGTGAACGATGTGATCATCATCGTGATAGTTTGATACGAATCTCCATAACACACCATATTTTATGCTTGTTCTTTAAAGTCTTAATTTCAGGTTAGCCCAAAAATGTCGAACTCTCGGTCTACTCGCTTGAACGTTGATGCTGAGTCTGGCCATCATGAAGAAAATAACAATTTGGTGTCTAGCAACGAGGTGCCTCCTACTGATCCCAACGGTGTCCCAATTGCCGATCAGGTCGATGCTAACTCGCAGGTGGCCATCGACGTTAATTTGCCAACTGGTCCCGAAAACAGTATTTGTGGAGGAGCCCGACTAACAGCTCGAGAAGCACCCGAAGGCGAAGGTGATGGGGTAAGCCTGCGGCTAATCTTCGAAATATTGCAGGCTCAACAGGTGGCAATAGCGTAGCTACAGAATCAAGGACATGCCTCTAGCAGGGTCGAGCCCGAACAATCCTAGGAAAGCACCTGAAGAAATGAATAAATCATCGAGAGACCAGGTGAAGCCGAGCCCGGGGTCAACCCCGAGATAATGAAAATGATTGAAGCATTAACGAAGCGGCTGGAGTCAAGTGAGAAGAAAATTGAGGCTAATGACAAAAAGGTGGAAATATACAATTTTAGGGTCGATTAAACCTCGGGAGCACCCCCGATATTGAAGGGACCGGATTTCAAGAAATTTATCCAGAAGCCTTTTCCTCCGAGCGCGGCACTGAAGCCAATCCCGAAGAGGTTTCGTATGCCTTATATCCCCAAGTATAACGGAACCACAGATCCAAATGAGCATGTGACCTCCTATACGTGCCCAATCAATGGGAACAACTTGGAAGACAATGAATTGAGTCGGTGTTACTGAAGAAGTTTGGGGAGACTTTGTCCAAAGGAGCAATGATATGGTATCACAACTTACCCCAAAATTCCATTGACCCTTTTTCTATACTTGCAGATGCTTTCATAAAAGCCCATGTCAGGGCCATCAAGGTCGAGACCAGAAAGTTAGACCTTTTCAAGGTTAAACAAATAGACAACGAGATACTGAGGGAGTTCGTGCCAATGTTCCAGATGGAACGGATGGACTTGCCTCCGGTTGCAGATGATTGGGCCGTCCAGGCATTCACTCAGGGGCTTAACCCCCGAAATTACTTGGCCTCTCAACAGCTAAAACAAAATTTGGTAGAGTGCCCGGCGGTGACCTGGGCCGACGTCCATAACAGGTACCAGTCAAAGATTAGGGTCGAGGTCGACCAACTCGGAGCTCCGTACGGGTCTGTTTACCCCATCAGGGCTGATGACAGGTCTAAGATATCCGTTGATCATGAGCCAAGGCCTGAGTGGGAATGGATCGTAGAAGCGGACAGGGCCAGCAGGTGCGAATATATGACCGCAGATGCGGAATCTGGGATCTTAAGTGGGATCCACACCTGTGATAGAATTTTCGCAGGTGCGGCATCGCAGATGCGACAGAAGGTCCGCAGGTGCGGTTTTGCTCGGCAGAACCTATAAATAGAAGACTTCGATATTTTTTCACCATTTTCACATTTTGGAACTCGAATTTTGGAGGCGTTTGAGGAGAATTTTGAAGTGTTTGCTGAGGTACGTTCCTTGTGCCTATTTGTCTTCAATAATGGTGTTTACCCACTGATTTTACATCTAGTTTGTGAGTTTTTTAGGTGACATTTGGGAGATTAGGGCTTGGGAATTGGAGAGTAAATTTTGGGATTTTGGAGGGGAAAATGATGTCAAATTTTGATAAATTTGGTATGGTTAGACTCGTGAGTGAATGTACTTTCGAATTTTGTGACTTTTGTTGGATTTCGAGACGTGGGCCCGTGGAACCAGGTTGAGCCTATTTCGGATTTTGACTTATGATTTCGTATTTTTCTTGTGGAATTGATTATTTTAGCCTACATTAATTATATCGTACTGCTTGTGGCTAGATTCGGGGCGTCTGGAGATTGATTTGAAGGGCAAAGGCATTGCAGAGTAGGATTTTGCGCGGTTTGAGGTAAGTAACAGTTTTAAATCTGGTCCTGAGGGTATGAAACCCCGGATTTTGGTATGATGTGACTATTTTGGGAGGTGACGCGCATGCTAGGTGACGGGCGTGTGGGCGTGCACCGTGGGGGATTGTGACTTGGTCCGTCCCGTGAGACTGTAAAGTCAAATAGACTATTGTTAATTACCTGTTTTCTCTGTGTTATAGAGATTTGACTGTAAATCATGTTAGAAATCATGCTTAGGCTATGTGATAGTACGGTTGGGACCCGCAGAGGTTGCGTACCTATGAATTATTTGCTAATTGTTGTCTTGTACTCAGTCATAGTTTTACTTGCACATCATACCTTAGTCTCTTTTTGATTCCTGTTGATATGCTATGTTATTTTGCTTGGGCTGATCTTTATGATTTCTGAGGGCCATGAGACTAGAGAGTTACATGACTGAGTGAAACTGATGGCCTGGTTGTGAGGTATAGATACCATAGTACGTGAGTTGTCCATGCGAATCATGATGTTTATACTTGGTACGTGAGTTGTCCGTGCGGATTCTGATATGATACTGTAGCACGTGAGTTGATCGTGCATATCTTGATATGATACGATAGCACGTGAGTTGTCCATACAGTATGTGAGTTGTCTGTGCGGATTATAACACTTGGGCTGTAGGAGCCCCTCCGGAGTCGGCACACCCCCAGTGAGCGCAGGTACCTATTGAGTGTGAGTACTGAGGGCTGAGAGCCGAGTGATTGAGCTGTTGTAACGAGTTGAGTGTTTGTTTCCCTGAAAGACTGTACTGGTTTTTCATTTGTTGATGTACTTAGTTGCTATCTATCATTGTTGTGAAATTTCTGAAAGATTCTATATCCGGATTACTTGCAATGTAACTGTATAAACTGATTTGACTTGAACTGCCGAATTTGAAAGCATGTCTATTCTTTGCTGGAATTATTGAAAATAAACTGTATTTGTATAGCTCGTCACTACCTTCTCAGTTCCTTATTTGTTTATGTTACTTGCTGAGTTAGTTGTACTCATGCTACACCCTGTACTTCATGTGCAGATCCAGGTGTGTTTGATCATTAAGGTCGTTGAGTTCGTGCGCGATCGAGTACCGGAGACTACAAGGTAGCTGCCGACATCCGCAGACTTCTCTATCCTTCTATATTTTTCTTTCTTTCTGTATTGATACTTAGACACTATTTGTATTAGACTGGATATCTAGATGCTCGTGACTCAGTGACACCCCGATGTCGGGCTATTTTTCCGCACTTTTGCTTTGGTTTTTATTCCGTTTTTATGAAAGACTCCGGTTATTTTAAATATATTAATTCATTTTTGTTAAATGTTGAAAATTATTTTGGAGATGTTGGCTTGCCTAGTATCACGATAGGCACCATCACGACGGGTTAGGTTTTGGGCCGTGATAAGTTGGTATTAGAGCCTAGGTTACATAGCTCTCGCGAGTAATGAGAAGGTTTAGTAGAGTCTTGCGGATCCGTACGGAGACGTCTGTACTTATCTTCGAGAGGCTGCCGACCCCTTAGGAAAAACTTCACATTCTTGAATTCTTGTCGTGCAAATCTGTTGATTCCGGTGACTAAACACATGTTGTTTCATTCTTTCACAGATGGTGAGGACTCATACTACGGGATAGGACGGACAGCCACTAGTTCCTCTAGCCAGGGCCATAAGAGGTCGAGGTCACGGTAGAGGCCACGGTAGGGGCAGAGGTGCAGCTCGCACCGCAGCTAGGACAGCACCTGCAGATCCACTAGTTGCCTCACTTCAGGAGCAGGCTCCAGTTGTGGATGAGCCAGTAGGACCAGCTCAGGCACCACCTGTGCCTATTGTGATTCCAGGACTTTATGATGCCTTAGCTCAGATTCTGACTGCATGTACCAGTCTTGCTCAGGCGGTCTCTGTTCCGGCCGCAGCAGCCACTTCTCAGGTTGGGAGGTGCTCAGACTCCCGCCGGCTTCACACCAGAGCAGGTGGTACAGGGATTCCAAACACCGGGGGCACCACCAGCCTAGCCGGTTACAGCTGCTCAGGACTCTGTGGTATTTGTCATGCTTGATGATGAGCCTGATGTAGGGAGAGGTTTGGGATACTCCAGCCTCCATCTTTCAGTAGTACCGAGGGAGAGGATGCACAGGGCTTCTTGGACATGTGTCAGAGGATACTCCGTACAACAGGTATTCTAGAGGCCAGTGGGGTCTCATTCACTATTTTTCAGTTCTCTGGGGCTGCCTTCAGTTGGTGGGAGGCTTACGAGAGGCGTAGGCCGGTCGGCGCAGCGCCCCTTACATGGCAGCAGTTCTCCGGTCTATTCCTGGAGAAGTTTATGCCTCGGTCCCATAGAGAGAAGCTGCGCAGGTAGTTCAAGCAGCTTTGTCAGGGTGATATGTCTGTGATGCCGTATGAGATGAGATTTTCAGAGTTGGCCCGTCATGCTATCTGATTGGTTCCCACAGACAAAGAGAGGATCGGGAGGTTCATAGATGGCCTCACTTTTCAGCTGTGTTTGCTTATGACTAGAGAGAGTGTCTGGTGCTACTTTCGACGAGGTTGTCAACATTGCTCGTTAGATTGGGATGGTTCGCAACCAGGAGCGGGTTGAGAGGGAAGCCAAGAGGCCTCGTGGACAAGGTGGATTTAACGGTGTTCCTTCTGGGGGTAGTTCTACCACGGTAGGGGTCGTCCTTTCAGACATGCTCAGATGGCTCGCCCAGTCCACCGTGGTGCATCATCTGGCCACGAGTCATACGGTCATCAGCAGGGCCAGTCGTCGTTCAGTTCACTACCAGCACAGAGTTCTCGCCATGCCTCGTCAGCTCAAGTTTCCACAAGTAGTTTCTCTAGGCATCAGGAGCAGCAGTTCCGTCAGAGAAGAGGTTGTTTCGAGTGCAGAGATTTTGGTCACATTAGGAAAGATTGCCCCAGGTTGTTGAGTGGTGCTCCACAGCAGAGTACTCAGCCGATGACACTAGCACCAGTAGCTCCACCACCCGTCCAACTAGCTCGAGGTGGGGCCCAGTCAGCTAGGGGTCGCCCGAGAGGGGGAGGCCGATCAGGGGGTGGTCAGGCCCGTTTCTATACTTTCCCTGCCAGACCTGATGTCATTACTTCAGATGTTGTGATTACAGGTATTGTCTCAGTTTTCCATAGAGATGCCTCTGTATTATTTGACCCCGGTTCCACTTATTCATATGTGTCCTTGTATTTCGTTCATTATCTAGTTATGCCCCGTGAGTCTCTAGTTGCATCTGTTCGTGTATCTACTTCAGTGGGCGATACTATCATTGTTGACCGTGTATATAGGTCATGTGTGGTGACTATTGGGAGTCTGGATACTAGAGTGGATCTCTTGTTGCTTAGTATGGTCGATTTTGACGTGATTTTGGGTATGGATTGGTTGTCTCCATGTCATGTTGTTCTAGATTGTCACGCTAAGACCATGACATTGGAGATGCCGGGGTTGCCGAGGGTTTAGTGGAGTGGCTCTATAGACTATGTTCCCAGTAGAGTGATTTCATACTTGAAAGCTCAGCGGATGGTTGAGAAGGATTGTCTATCTTATCTGGCCTTTGTGAGAGATGTTAATGCAGAGACCCCTGCTATTGATTCTGTTCCGGTGGTGCAAAATTTCCCGGATGTATTTCCTACAGACCTGTCGGGCATGCCGCCCGACAGGGATATTGATTTTGGTATTGATTTGATGCCGGGAACTCAGCCTATTTCTATTCCACCGTACGGTATGGCACCGACTGAGTTGATGGAGTTGAAGGATCAATTTCAGGAACTCCTTGATAAGGGGTTTATTTGGCCTAGCGTGTCACCTTGGGGTGCACCAGTTCTATTTGTGAAGAAGAAGGATGGTACTATGAGAATGTGCATTGATTACAAATAGTTGAACAAGGTCACAATCAAGAACAAGTATCATTTGCTGTGAATTGATGATTTGTTTGACCAGCTTCAGGGAGCGATGATGTTCTCCAAGATTGATTTGAGGCCAGGGTATCAACAACTGAAGATTCGGGACTCAAATATTCTTAAGACAGCTTTTAGGACCCGATATGGCCATTATGAGTTCCTTGTGATATCTTTTGGGCTGACCAATGCCCCAACAACGTTCATGCATCTGATGAACAGTGTGTTTTAGCCTTATCTTGACTCATTCGTTATTGTATTCATTGATGACATCCTGGTGTACTCTCGTAGCCAGGAGGATCATGCTCAGCATCTGAGGATTGTGTTACAGCGATTGAGGGAGGAGAAGCTTTATGCAAAGTTCTCCAACTGTGAGTTTTGGCTCAGTTCAGTGGCATTCTTGGGGAACGTGGTGTCAAGTGAGGGTATTTAGGTGGATCCAAAGAAGATAGAAGCGGTGCAGAGTTGGCCCAGACGGTCCTCAGCCATAGAGATTCGGAGCTTTCTTGGGTTGGCGGGCTATTACCGTTATTTTGTGGAGGGTTTCTCATCTATTGCTCCTTTCAGATGGTTGGATGAGTGCGAGGAGAGCTTTCAGAAGTTTAAGACTACTTTGACCACGACTCCAGTTCTAATTCTACCATCAGCTTCTGGTTCTTACATAGTGTATTGTGATGCCTCGCGGATCGGTATTGGGTGTGTTCTGATGCATGAGGGTAGAGTGATTGCTTATGCTTCGCGCCAGTTGAAGCCCCATGAGAAGAACTATCATGTCCACGACCTTGAGTTAGCAGCTATTGTTCTTGGCGGCACTATTTTTACGATGTCCATTGTGAGATTACACTGATCATCGGAGTTTGCAGTATCTGTTCAAACAGAAGGATCTTAACTTGCATCAGTGGAGGTGGTTGGAGCTTCTTAAGGACTATAATATCACCATTTTATACCATCCGGGGAAGGCCAATGTGGTGGCCGATGCCTTGAGTCACCGGGCGGAGAGTTTGGGGAGCTTAGCATATCTTTTAGCAGCAGAGAGGCCATTGGCATTGGATGTTCAGACCTTAGCTAGCTAGTTTGTTAGATTGGATGTTTTTGAGCCGAGTCGAGTATTGGTTTATGTGGTCTCTCGTTCTTCTCTTTACGATCGCATCAGGAAGCGTCAGTATGATGACCCCCATCTGCTTGTCCTTAAGGACATGGTCCAGGACGGTGATGCTAAGAATGTCACTATTGGGGATGATAGTTCATTGAGGATACAGGACAAGATACGTGTGCCCAATGTAGATGGTTAGCTTGAGCTGATTCTCTAGGAGGCTCACAGTTCGCGGTATTCTATTCATCCGGGTGTCGCGAAGATGTATCAGGACTTGAGACAACATTACTGGTGGAGGAGAATGAAGAAGGATGTAGTGGAGTATGTAGCTCGGTGCCTAAATTGCCAGGATGTAAAGTATGAGCATCATTGACCAGGTGGGTCGCTTCAGAAGTTAGAGATTCCGGAGTGGAAATGGGAGCGGATCACTTTAGATTTCGTTGTTGGGCTTCCACGGACTCATCGAAAGTTTGATGCGGTTTGGGTGATTGTGGACCGGCTGACCAAGTCAGCTCATTTCATTCCTGTGATGACTACCTATTCTTCCGAGCAGCTGGCTCGAGTGTATATCCACGAGATCGTCAAGCTTTATGGCGTACCGGTATCTATTATTTCTGGTCAGGGTACGCAGTTTATATCATGGTTCTGGAGGGTCGTACATCATAAGTTGGGTACTCGAGTGGAGTTGAGAACAACATTTCACCCTCAGACGGACGAGCAGTCCGAGCGCACTATTTAGATATTAGAGGATTTGCTTCGTGCGTGTGTAATGGAGCATGAGGATTCATGGGATCAGTTCTTGCCTCTAGCGGAGTCTGCTTACAACAACAGTTACCAGTCAAACATCCAGATGGCATCATATGAGGCTCTGTATGGTAGGCGGTGTAGGTCTCCAGTAGGTTGGTTCGAGCCAGGCGAGGCTAGATTTTTGGGTACAGACTTGGTTCAGGATGCTCTGGAGAAGGTTAGGGTGATTCAGGATAGACTACGCGCAGCCTAGTCCAGAAAGAAGAGTTATACAGATCGGAAGGTTCGCGATGTTGCATTCATGGTTGGAGAGCGGGTCTTGCTCCGAGTGTTACCCATGAAGGATTTATCTTATATTGAGGAGCTTATGGCGATCTTATATAGGCAGGTTCGAAAGCTGAGGTCGAAGAAGATTGCTTCTATGAAGGTTCGGTGGAGGGGTCAGCCGGTCGAGGAGGCGCCTTGGGAGACCGAGCAGGATATGCGTAGTCGTTATCCTCATCTTTCCACCACTTCAGGTATGTCTTTATGCTCGTTTGAGGACAATCGATTGTTTTAAGAGGGAGAGGATGTAACGACCCGACCAGTCATTTTGAGTGTATTGGCCCTGATCCCCTATTTACTAGCTTTCCCTGTATCTGTTTTTGCTTATGTGAATTGTCGGAAGGTCTTGTTTTTGGTTTTGGAGTGATTTGGGACACTTAGTCCCTAAAACAGAAGCTTAAGTCTTAGGATTTTGACCATACTCGTAATTGTGTGGAGATGACTCCGGAATGGAGTTCTGTCGGTTCCGTTAGCTCCGTTGGGTAATTTTGGACTTAGGAGCGTGTCCGGAGTGTGAATTTGAGGTCTGTAGCTAATTTAGGCTTGAAATGGCGAAAGTCAAATTTTGGGAAGTTTGACTGGGGGATTGACTTTTTCATATCGGGGTCGGATTCCGATTCCGAAAGTTAGAGTAGGTCGGTAATGTTGAATATGACTTGTGTGCAAAATTTGAGGTCAATCGGACGTGGTTTGGTAGGTTTCGGCGTCGTTTGTGGAATTTGAAAGTTTAGAAGTTCTTTAGGCTTGAATCCGGGTGTAATTATTGTTTTGATGTTGTTTTAAGTGATTCGAAGGTTCGGCTAAATTCTCATGGGGTTATATGACTTATTGGTATGTTTGGTTGAATTCCCGGGGGCCTCGGGGGTGTTTCGGATGCCCATCGGAAGGAAATTTGGACTTAGGCATTGCTGGTTTCTTCTGGTGTTCTGGTGTTTCGCACCTGCGGTGGGAGCCCGCAGGTGCGGCCCCGCAGAAGTGAAGAGGGGGACGTAGATGCGGGCAAGGCTGGGTTGGACTGGAAGCGCAGGTGCGATGTTAGGAGCGCATCTGCGAAACCGCAAATGCGGAAGGGGAGGCACAGATGCGGAAAAAGGCCTGAGTGGGAATGGATTGTAAAAGTAGGCAGGGCCCATAGGTGCGCACCCGCATGTGCGAATATGTGACCACAGATGAGGAATCTGGGAGCTTAGGTGGGATCCATACCTACGATGGAATTTTCGCAGGTGCGGCATCGCAGATGCAACAGAAGGTCCGCAGGTGCGGTGTTGCCGGGCAGAACCTATAAATAGAAGACTTCGAGATTTTTTCACCATTTTCACATTTTGGAACTCGGAGTTTGGAGGATTTTGAGGAGAATTTTGAAGTGTTTGCTAAGGTACGTTCCTTGTGCCTATTTATCTTCAATAATGGTGTTTACCCACTGATTTTACACATAGTTGGTGAGTTTTTGAGGTGTGATTTGGGAGATTAGGGCTTGGGAATTAGAGAGTGAATTTTGGGATTTTGGAGGGGAAAATGATGTCGGATTTTGATAAATTTGGTATGATTGGACTCGTGAGTGAATGGACTTTCGGGTTTTGTGACTTTTGTCGGGTTTCGAGATGTGGTCCTGGGGCTGGGTTGAGCCTATTTCGGATTTTGACTTATGATTTCGTGTTTTTTCTTGTGGAATTGATTCTTTTATCCTACATTAATTATATCGTACTGCTTGTGGCTAGATTCGGGGCGTTTGGAGATTGATTCGAGGGGCAAAGGCATTGCGGAGTAGGATTTTACGCGGTTTGAGGTAAGTAACAGTTTTAAATCTGGTCATGAGGGTATGAAACCCCAGATTTTGGTATGATGTGACTATTTTGGGAGGTGACACATATGCTAGGTGACGGGCGTGTGGGCGTGCACCGTGGGGGATTGTGACTTAGTCCGTTCGTGAGACTGTAAAGTCAAATAGACTATTGTTAATTACTTGTTCTCTTTGTGTTATAGAGATTTGAATGCAAATCATGTTATAAATCATGCTTAGGCTATGTGATAGTACGTTTGGGACCCGCAGAGATCGCGTACCTGTGAAGTATTTGCTAATTTATATCTTGTACTCAGTCATAGTTTTACATGCACATCATACCTCAGTCTCTTCTTGATTCCTGTTGATACACTATGTTATTTTGTTTGGACTGATCTTTATGATTTCTGAGGGTCGTGAGACTAGAGAGGTACATGACTAAGTGAGGCCGATGACCTGGTTGTGAGGTATAGATACCGTAGCACGTGAGTTGTCCGTGCGAATCATGATGTTTATACTTAGCACGTGAGTTGTTTGTGCGGATTCTAATATGATACTGTAACACGTGAGTTGTCCGTGCGGATCATGATATGATACGATAGCGCGTGAGTTGTCCGTGCAGCACATGAGTTATCCGTGCGGATTATAGCGCTTGGGCTATATGAGTCCCTCCGGAGTCTGCACACCCCCAGTGAGCGCATGTACCTATTGAGTGTGAGTACTGAGGGCTGAGAGCCGAGTGATTGAGCTGTTGTGACGAGTTGAGTGTCTGTTTCCCTGAGAGGCTGTACTTGTTTTTCATTTGTTGATGCACTTAGTTGCTATCTGTTATTGTTGTAAAATTTTTGAAAGATTCTATATCCGGATTACCTGCATTGTAACTGTATAAACTGATTTGACTTGAACTGTCGGATTTGAAAGCATATCTATTCTTTGCTGGAATTATTGAAAATGAACTGTATTTATATAGCTCGTCACTACCTTCTCAGTTCCTTATTTATTTATGTTACTTGCTAAGTTGGTTGTACTCATGCTACACCCTGCACTTCATGTGCAGATCTAGGTGTGTTTGATCACGGAGGTCGTTGAGTTCGTGCGCGATCGAGTACCGGATACTACAAGGTAGTTGCTGGCATCCGCAGACCTTATCTCTCCTTCTATGTTTTTCTTTATTTCTGTATTGATACTTAGACACTGTTTGTATTAGACTGGATATCTAGATGCTCATGGCTCAGTGACAACCCGATGTCGGGCTATTTTTCCGCACTTATGCTTTGGATTTTACCCCATTTTAATGAAAGACTCCGGTTATTTTAAATATATGAATTCATTTCTGTTAAATGTTGAAAGTGTTTTGGAGATGTCGGCTTGCCTAATATTACGATAGGCGCCATCACGACGGGTTAGGTTTTGGGTCGTGACATTCTCACGCCATGACTCGTGGTCAGAATTCTTCCAATCTCATAACTATTGCTACCTATCATGCAGTCTATATGACTTTGTCCTTGTATGTGCTCCTATGCGACTCTTCTCTCACTTTCCTTCAGCTTTTAGCCAGTCTCTAGGCCTCACTTTATGAACATATACAGGACTGCGACAAGCTGTCCCTCTGGCATCTATAGGTATACTGAAGTTCTTCGCTTGGTACTTTTTTAAATGTACCACTATTGTTATATTTTGTTTCCTAGCCTTGGTTATCTGTCCGTATAGCTTTAGTGCATCTAGGTAGGTCATACCATACTATAACACTTACTTCGATTTATTATTACCGAGGTCTGCTACCCAACTCCAGGTTACTCTCCCACTGCCTATCCCATATGTATAAATCTAAGTCCTTTAATGCTTCATTATTACTGTTCATCTAAAGAATGACATCATAACATCCTCTTATACTTTGGAATTTTTATCCATCTATTATTGATTCACCTTAATGTTGATCTATATCTACCACTGATAACTTGAGACCTCTTACGTAATACATTATCACTAGGGCTCATGTCTCATCGGGGAACATCTGAAGTGATTTTCCTGATCCACCTAGGGGTGATACTATACTTCAATAACCGTATTTCATAGCATCCCTGTGTGATTCATCTTATATGGGTATTCTAATCTCATGCAATGCATGAAATCCATTTTCTTAAAATCATTACTCATTTAAAAGACTAAACGTCATCCTCTTATCTATCACCATTACACCCTTATTCTACTACTAGGGCAGCATTTCATCTCTTCTAATTTCTCATATTCTTAGACTCCTCTGAGTTCTTTTAGACTGTACCGAGCTTTCTATAATTTATGGAAACCATCAGCTTTCTTGTTTTTATAGGCTTAATCTTGAAGCCTTACATGTTCTTGTCACCTTCTCACTCACATTTTCATAACCTTACTCTGGTCTACCTAAAACCTTGTCGCTCTATCATACTTTAGCTTGCGACCTACACATATCTATTTATACTACTCGCAATCTTCCTTTAAATTGATAGCACCATAGATTTCCTTCCGTGCCTTCTTAGTTGTCTTTAAATGTAAGCAATTACTTTTCCTGGCCTGTTGGATTTTATTAACCAAAGAGATTCGGCTTTGCGCTTTGCAAGTGAGATAATTGTCTTTCCAACATCGTTCTGCCACTTGTTGCATGAATACTTGGTTTATCTTGTTTCCCACGAATACTGGAATTTCCTGTAACTCATATGATCTCAAATATCACCTTTGATTTTTACTTCCCATTCATTAGCCAAGATGGTGTCACTTTCTTATGGAGTGTATACAATATTGTAGTGAGACTATTGTTACAAGACCATTTCTTCTTTATGTCATTATGCTTAAGTTAAAGCCTTCTTCCTTATTTCCTCAGCTAGTCTTTCTTTGTAGTACTTAAGGGAGACCCTTTGACTCCTGTAAAGTTGCGAGCTTATTACATCGTATACCATAAAGAATTTTTGATGTTCTTACTCGCCTATAATTATCCTTAGTTACTTACCTCTCCGCCCTTGTGCTTGTAGGATTGCTTCTGAGCTGAAATTTTTGACTGTCTTCTCAGTGGCACCATTTTTTATTTTTGTAACACTTATACGGTACCTTTAAAAACCCCAACTCCTATCTGAATATTTCTCAAGGATCACGATGTCATCATATTTGCGATACTGAATTCCCTATGTTGGGTTTCACTATGTTTATCTTACACGGTCTGTTGATTTATTTGTATCCATTTGTCTAGCCATAACTAGACTCTTCTTGAATCCACTACAGACTACTCGTTGGTCCATTCTCATATATATATTCTGTGTAACCCCTCTTGGGTTATGTTCTTTGTCTTAACTTACCTCTCGTACTGGCTCCTTATGTATCGAGTGTTCATTCCCACGTATTTATCAGTATCATCTGGTGCAGAACCCTTACTGCCTCTCCCCGGCGTCATGCTTGCATAATATTCTGGAGTCGTATCATATCTGTAGGATCTGAATAAATGCAATCTCATTCCTTTTACCTTTTTACCGCATTCTTTCTTTACTATTCCATAGTTACCTCTTCATCTTTGGCGTCTTTTCACATCTTTACTGACATCTTACCACCTTGCGGTAACCCTTCTATACCAAGGATAACAAAAATTCTTACGCACGAGGGTGACACCTTGTGTAACTGGCACACTTAGTCCCTTAAGCTTAACTTTGCTCATAGTGCTCGCTTTAGGGAAGCGTCTTCCTGAAAAACCTTTAAAGATTATTCTTCTGTTGTCCATTCTATTATCACCGGAACATGATGTCTAAAATTCTCATGACGTCGGCTATTGTCAAATCATTCGGTCCCTAATTTATATTCATTTTATCTTGTTCACCAACTCATACTAATTTCTATTACTCCGGGGTCTAACGTTTCCTTCTGGTAATCACGTTGGAGTCACCAACTTATTTCTCGAAAGAAGGATGCAACTTTATGGCTTATACTCTTCTATTGTTTCAAGGCATGTCTCCTCTTGTCTTTTCCTTCACTTTACTATAGACTCTGTCATCGTGTCATATTTTGATTTACTTTTATCACCCATATATCACATCTTACTCATGATTCTTCATTTACTCTCTTCTTATTCTCCGGATAATATTTTTGTCTATCACTTTATTCTAAAAACTTCAACAAAACGTTCTTTCACTTTTAGCTTCCCTTGCTTCATCTCACTGACTCTTCGGAATACCTAAAATTCTCTTTTTTTTTTACTCGGGGCTGGAGTCATACTAAGGTAAATATTTATCCCTTCTAGGATTCCACTGCCTATCTTCTGAAATTTCTAAACATTCTAGTATTCATATCTGACTGTACTATTCTAGAGTTCACTATCTGGGTGTCTCACAAGGAGATCTATTACCACATTTGCACTATCTTCGGAAATGTTAGCTAATGATAACAATCCATCCACCATTTTTAGGTTATTCTAACCCCAACTGGATCCTGATATCCTATCCTTCTCTTAAACTATATCTTCTGGTTGCCATAGGGAATAATTAAGATGAGTGTGGCCAATTGTATATAACTCTATTACTGTTGAAAGTAACTCATAATGCTTGTATTTCTCTGTCTGAATTGTAAATACCGATACTCTTCATTAACTAGGTACTTCATTCCCTTCTTCATCTTGCTTCTTTTACTTGCCAAAACTTGTATCTACCTTTTGATTCTCTTTTTTTTTTTACCATATGGGTGGATAGATATTCTTGCCTTAGGGCTCCATATCAAGAAGCTTACACATCTTAGTACACACATGATCTACTGAAGACCTCACATTTTCTCATCATAAGCATGATGCAAAATCGAGTTTCTCTGACTCAACTCTTCCACAGCCACATTCAATCTCTTACCAACTGTCTTTCTAGATGTAGGTATCATTGTATTACGAATAAAATAAAATTTAGGAGTTTGAATTCTTACAACTAAGCTCTACCACACGATCTAGAGTAAGAAGAAAGAGTGACAGTCCTAAATGTCCAGTAGCCTCCTGCTTATAAGTGTGGTGCACAACACACCCATAAACAAGACTCTAATAGACACGGCTTGTAGACTCTCTAAGACAGAACTGCTCTGATACCACTTTTGTCACGACCCAATCCGTAGGGTTGCGACGGGCACCCGACGTATAATTCAACCGAGTACCAACGTAACGTATCCTTCTTATCATACTATCATGGGTAAATGAACCAGAAAGGTCGTCATGAGATAACTAGAATTAAATATAAGAGAATAATTGACATGGGATGACCCAACATGATATAGAAGCTTATGTATACGACATACGGGCCAATAAGGCCAACATGATCATTTGTATACTCAAAACATAGGCCGACAAGGCCATACAAGTATCCATATACATGACATCTGTCTACAAACCTCTACGACTACATAAATGTCATAAAGTTCGAGATATGGCCCGCCATACCAATCAATACATGTCCAAATCATACTGACCAACTAGGAAACTCCGGAGCAAGTAGAGTGCACCAACACCTTCCGCTGAGTTGATAACCTACTAGGAGGACTCTCAACCTGTCTATCGGGACCTGTGGGCATAAAACACAGCGTCCCCAAGCAAAAGGGATGTCAGTACAAATAAAGTACCGAGTATGTAAGGCATGGTAGTAGTATATAAAAGACATGAAAGAAACATGGAGTAAAGAACTCAACCTATAATTCTGAATAGCTCTGTGAATCATGAAAAATTTATAATGTCATGTATGTGCGTATAAATTCCATACCATGCATAGGTATATGCGTACATAACATCATCAAGCCTCTGAGGGCATCTCATCATATCATCTCAGCCACTGTGGGCAAAATCATCAATGTATACCAACTGATCAGGTGGTGGTATTTATATATAGCCATAACCTTTTCCCATATCCCATATACATATAATATATGCATATATAATACCATTTGGTCATGGGTCAATGTACATATATAAATGAATGTAATGCATAATGAAGTAAGTCAGTAAGATTTATCGGAATGTAATAAGATCAATATGCCTTTGGATAAACTTTAGCAACTTACGTATTTTTCTGATACCCATGAACATAAGATATAATAATAGGACACTTGGGGAATCAAGAACATAGGCACCCCTAGTACTTCTATGAATATAGTCATTTATGAAAGTTTCACGTTTGCACGTTTTATTTGTATCATATGGATCATGCCAAAAGGAAAGAGTGGATAGCCTTAACATACCTTAACTCCATTGAGTCCTTAATACCTTCCAAGCAATTCTTCAAATAACTCAACTCAATCTACCATAGCATAAGGAGATTCAAAATCAGTGTTGAGTAAAGGCTAAGTCCGCAACTTAAACTAGTAGCTCGTTTATGTAAATTTGGGCAGCATCTCCCCTGTAACAAGAGCCTCCTCCAATATCATATACCAACAACAATGAACAGAGAAATCCAGCAATACATAATTATCAATAACAAGATACCATATAACAACAATAAGTCACAACTACTTCACGACGAGCTACAAGCCCAATTGGAATCTGTATATCCCATATCACCCCTTATAGACTTCTTGATTTAACTTAATAGTATCATTAACATGATAATGAAGTCATTCATCAATTATTCCAGCCTTATACCATATATTTATAACAAAAAAAATAATCCACAACTCCAATTATCCTCAATTAGCAACTTTATTCACTAGTTCATGTCTAGTCCATCCATTTAATTTAATCAATGTCAAGATAACCTTAAGCACATGAAAGAACACAATATACATACCTCCTACAGTAGCTTCAAATCGAAATCCAAGTTATATTTAGCTTACAACAACTGTCAATGGCAATACAACACCATAGAAGTGACTTAAGCTATTTTTCACTTCCAATCCCAAGTTTCGTATGCTTCTTTCACCAATTCACTTGATAAACATATAGACATGCATAACAACAGAAACCATATCATAATCAAGTTATTTTTCCCATTTTTCAGCCATTTATAGTTCATGGAAACAACCTTTCCAAAATAGTCCATTAAAACCCATAACATCTCAAACTATTTCAAGTCTCCTCTTATAGTATTTTGCTCAAATAATACAACCAACACACAAAAAACTTCAAGTACATATAGTAGGATTTTATACTCACATTAAATAGTAGAAACAATATAAAATTTCAGCCAAGCACAGCCCACAACTATCCTCAATAATACCACAACTCTATAGGTGTTGTATTCTCTTCTTTAATCAACTTTTGGTATTCAAGTTGGTATGTAAACACTTGTAGTTCTCCTTGAAAATCTAATATATATGAAGGAAGGACTGATTATTACCTTAATCAACAAGAAAATCATGAAATCTGAGGTTACTTACCTTTGAAGAACCCTCCAAAACAGCCACAAGACGAAGAACTACGATCTAGCAAGCACCACGGAATTTCTAGCATTGGATTCATGTTTTCATCTTAGGTTCTCACCCTAGAATAATGGAGAAACTATTGGAGAGCATTTAGGAGGATTTAGGAACTATTTTGGACTAGAAAAATGAGTTAAAACGACAGAGAATTGACTTTAATACAAGCTGGAATTTTTCTCTGACTTTGTTGGTCCCATGGGTGCTGCTTGCGCAGTCTCGCGAAAACGCGAATATATCTCTACTTCAATATCGTATCGACAAACAGTTAAATATGTTAGAAACTAGACTTAAATACTTTCAATTTAGTATATAATATGTCCCAAAAAAATATCATAAAGATTACGAAATATATTTCTCAAAAAGCTTCATTATCAGGCAAATCCTTAGTCGGTTTTTCCGTAACTTAAATCCGATTTTTCTCAATCTTTATATTTTATATACAAATATCATATATAGTCATATCATGACTTTAAACTCATTTAAATCATGATTAAAAAGTCTCAGATTCATCTTAACTTACTTAAGACTTCGGTAAACCTTTCTTATCCTTGTAGAAGGATTTCGTCCTTTTTGAGCTTACATTAGATAATCCTATAATGACAGTGACGTCTGAAGTACGGGGTGTAATAACATGTCCCCTTAGAAACATTTGTACCTGAATGATAACTCTTAAAGGATTGCGAAAATAGGACGTAACATCATTAAATCACTTTATATACTTTCAAAGAGGATCTCATTTTCAAGCTTACATCAACTGACTTACGACATACTTTCACGTACAAAAATATGGGGTGTAACACTTGTAAAATCTTATGATCAACTAAGTAGGTTTTCCAAATTATGCTACCAGTATGATTGTTATGCAAGGCTTTCTTGTTAGAATCTTTATAAGAAGATTGTATTCTACCTTTTTCATGTGTATGATTCTGCTTGGGTTGTAGTATGCAATTCTTTGAGTTGGTTCTGTTTTGAAACAATATTTGCAGTGGTTTGGTGGTACCTTATCTTGCCCTTGTTAATCTTGTTTACTGGAATTACTTGCCCGTATGTGTTTTTGGTGCCTGTCAACTTAGCATGGCCCTGTATATTGGCTAAAACTGCAGTTCTTTCAATTGTAAAAATTAAGTGTTTAAATTACTCCAATGCGTAGTTCTATTGCCGGTATGGCTAATCTGGTATCCATTAGCTTAATTACTGAAATTGTTTGGGCATGGTATATTGGGCCTGCCTTTTGTATTTGGGGGTTCTGGAGCGCACTGTCTGCACCTGGAGTTTGGGCTCGTTGTCCGCATAAAGTTCTAAGCATATTTGAAGGCTAAGATGCGTTATTGGGTTGTTCTTTATTTGTATTTGAGCCTGTAATTATTCAATATAGTCTGTAATAATTTGTATAACAAATGACGGGGAGATTAATGAAAGGAGGGGTTGGGACATTCTAATATTTGCATGAAAGGGTAGAAAACATGCCTATAGGGTCTCTGTGTAATATTTGCTATTTCGTTCAACATGTCTTGTTTGTTATTCTGTTGGTATGTTGTACACTAATAGAAATCATGCCTATAGTAATCATGCACACCTCACTTGTACACTGTTCAAACACGTTAGTCTAAGTATCTACCATACTCATTTCTATGTTACTACTGTATATTTAGACAGCATGCATATATGATGTATATTATATGCTTTTGTTCACCTAGATTCCATGTCCATAGGACTTCAAATAATCAATTTGTTAATTGCTTCTACTAATTCTAGTGTATTGCCCATCTAGATATCATGACTATAAGATTCTAATCTTTTAATCGACTATTTCCGTTGTTTTCATTACACTGCCCCGCCTAGATGACATGTCTATAGGAATAAAGTGTTATAAAATCAAGCCTAATTGTCAATTGTTAGAAATCCTGCCAATAAGATGTTGTCGCACGTATAAGAACTGTTTATGACATCAACGTTGTTAGTACTAGGCTCTCACAGCTGTTTCACTGCCTAATTATGCAACTGTTAGAAACCATGCCTATAGGACATTAACGTCTGCCTAAGGTGCACGCTTATAAAATTCAACATTAGTAATCTGTTAACTTGTATCGCTTTATTGCCTTACAAACAATTAGGAATCATGCCTATATGACCTATGATGTTTTAACTTTCCTATGCGTTGCTTATATAATACTGGAATCCAGAATCACCTAGAAACCATGCCTTAGGACTTTAAATTTTGATTATGAAATTATATATTGCTTGAACTGCTCGCCCGCATTTGATGTTTATTTGTGGAGGCTAACTTGGACCTTTAATTGTTTTTAAGTGAAGTCTTATATGTTTTGAATGTCGCCTAATTTTTACATTTTGAACACCCTAAGCTGAGTCCAGAACCGCCTAATAGTAGGTCCAAAGCCTCCTTAACCATAGGTATGGGATGGGTAGTGCACACATAGGATACGATTTAGAATTAAATTAGAGCATCTTCAAGTAACAACCTCAACATAGTAATTGGGTAGCGGGAGATGATAGTTTGTACCCGCTGAATAATATAAGCAACCCCTACCTTAAGGGAGTTACGAAGTATTATTATGTTGCACGGGGTGATTCTTTAGGCTAAAAATATTAGGACCCCCTTTCTTTATGTACTTGTTATTTACACTTAGTCATTTAACATAGATCAATATAGTTGTATCCGTGTAGTCATTAAGATTTGTATCGATTCTCATGTGTTATGATAAAACTCTTCGACTTATGTATCTTCTTTTGTTTATTTGATCACTTGGCCTAATTATATAATCCACATAGTTCGGTCGGGACCCACAGTTGTGGACCTCGAAGAGTGTCTAACACCTTTTCTTTGAGGTAATTTGAGCCCTTACCCGATCTTTGGTGACACCGACTAGTCAAACAGAGTTATTTGCAAATAGGTGCCCTAACGCACCTTAAAATTGTTAGGTGGCGACTCATCTCTTTTAATACCCATTTAAAAGAGTTGTCACACGCTGAAACCCAATATTAATCGAACAGCTACCAGATCGAAAGGTATACCTGGGCACGGGGTTAACCCCCGAACTCAGGAAAAAACTCATTGATTTTCTTAAAGCTAACATAGATTGTTTCGTTTGGTCCCATCTTTACATGACAGGGATCCCACCTGAGGTAACCACTTATAAGATGAGTTTGGACCCAAAGTTCCATCCGGTTAAGTAGAAGAGGAGGCTACAGTCTGAGATCAAGCATGCGTTCATCAAGGACGAGGTATCCAAACATCTTAAAATAGGATCCATCTGGGAAGTTAAATACCCGGGATGGTTAGCTAACGTAGTGGTAGTGCCTAAAAAGGGAATAAGCTAAGAATGTGTGTAGATTACAAAGATCTAAACAAAGCATGCCCTAAGGATTCTTTCCCTTTGCCTAACATCGATAGGATGATCGACGCGATAGCCTGGCATGAGATACTCAACTTTCTCGATGTCTATTCCGGGAACAACCAAATTCGGATGGACCCGGACGATCAAGAAAAGACTTCTTTCATCACTAAATTTGGCACCTACTGTTATAATGTAATGCCGTTTGGATTAAAGAACGCGGGTGCCACCTACCAATGCCTAGTAAACTGGATGTTCAAAGAACAGATAGGAAAATCAATGGAAGTTTATATTGATGATATGTTGGTCAAGCCCTTGCGAGCAGAGGACCATTTAAAACATTTACAGGAGACCTTCGACATACTAAAGAAATACAATATGAAACTGAACCCGGAGAAGTGCGCATTCGAGGTCGGATCGAGAAAATTCCTTGGGTTCATGGTATCCAATCGAGATCAACCCCGACAAAATCAAGGCCATAGAGGACATCACCGTGGTGGACATACATAGAGTAATTAATAGAGTAATTAATAGAGTAATTAATAGAGTAATACTTTTCAAATACTGGCCAGACATATAGCCGCCCTGAGCCGGTTCATCTCGAGGTCCTCGGACAAGAGCCATCAATTTTTCTCACTATTAAAGAAGAAGAAGAAGAACTTTTCCCGGACCCCGGAATGCCAACAAGGTTTGGACGAACTCAAATGGTACCTATCGAGTCCCTCCCTACTTCACACTCTGAAGGCGGACGAACAGTTGTATCTCTACTTGGCAGTTTTCGAGATGGCGGTAAGTGGAGTCTTAGTCCGGGGGGAAGAAGGTATGCAGTTTTCTATTTACTATGTCAATAGAACTCTAGGAACGGCCGAATCAAGGTTTCCTCACCTGGAAGGCGCTCGCTTTGCTAAGCGCCTCTAGGAAGCTAAAGTCGTACTTTCAATGCCACCCCATATGTGTCGTGACCTCTTACCCGCTAAGGAATATCATGCACAAGCCCGAGATCTCGAGCGAGTTGGCCAAAATAGGGGTGTTCAAAACCGAACCAAAACCGAAAACCGAACCGTAAAAGTGGCTTAATGGCTTATTGGTATCGGATTATCGGTTTAACGGATGAGAAACTGATTGAAATTTTTTTTATTAACGGCTTATCGGTTTAACGAATGGGGAACAGATTGAATTTTTTTATCCATATGTATATTAAATAATAAAAATCTCTTCCATACTTCCACTTCCAGTAATGACTAATGACGTCTGGCCCGATATAGTATTACTCCATTAATTACTCTATTAAACTTTAGAAACCCTAACACTCAGAAGTGAGATCTCAATTCTCATGAGCGACAACAAGTCACAACTCACAACCAGCTGCCAACCCTCTCGACCTCGAGGCTCGCCTGAGCCTCTCCCTCTCGCCTTTCCCTCTCTCCATAGCCAGAGTAGGCAACAGCAGATGGTAAGTTTAGTATTCATATTCAAGCTTAAAATCAATGAAAATCTGTACATCTTTAGATTTTCGTAGATTAGAATAGTTAGAAAGATTAACTAGACCTTATGAATAACCTAAAATAAAAAAAGGTTAAAATGAAGGGTTTTTTTAAAATAAATAAATAAATAAATAAAGAATGGTACTATCTGAAATGAATGCAAGTCTTAGGAATTACTGGAAGCTCACTCCTCCAACTCCCAGTTTGCATTTTAAAGTAAAATAAGTAGTACTTACTATATTCTTAACCTGCCATCCCTTGATAGATGTAATTGCCATGTTTGGAAGTGCTGAAGCATTATTGGCTTTTTGCTGGTATGTACTAATTATTAGTAACAATGTAACATGAAGGACCAAAATAGTCCTTTGTAATACAGATTGAAGTAGGCCGATAAACTGTCCTATAATAGCTAAACCGATACTAATCCGCCCAATATCTTATTGGGTGGCTAGCGGATTAATACATTTAAAAGTCGATAACCGATAAGCCGAACCGTTAAGAGTAATTAACCGCCCGATAAGCAGCCCTAGGCCAAATGGGCCGTGGAAATTAGCGGGCACGATATCGAATATCGACCCCAAACCACTATAAAATCTCAGATTTTGACAGACTACGTGGCCGACTTTACGCCAGCCTTAATACCCGAAAGCGAATTATTGTTAACCTCTGGGACCACTTCGAGGATCTGGACCCTTTTCATGGATAGTGCATCAAATGCGAAGGGGTCTGGGCTCGATATCGTATTGAAACCACATACGGGAAATGTAATTAGGCAGTCTATTAGAATTTTGAAATTGACTAAAAATGAGGCTGAGTATGAGGCCATGATTGCATGTCTAGAATTGGCTAAAAGCCTTGGGGCCGAGGTGATAGAAGCTAAGTGTGACTTCCTCCTCGTGGTAAATCAAGTTAATGGAACATTCAAAGTAAAAGTAGAACGGATGCGAAGATACTTGAACAAATTACAGGTAACCCTACACCAATTCAGGGAATGGACCCTGCAGCATGTACCCCGAGATTAGAACAGCGAGGCCAATGCACTGCCTAACTTGGGGTCATCGGTCGATTCCGATGAATTCAATTCGGGAGCAGTAGTGTAGCTAATGAACTCGGCGATAGAAGAAGTCCACGCTGAAGTAAACTCAACGAGTTTAACTTGGGATTGGTATTGGAGGAACAAATACATAGACTACTTGCAGATCGGAAAATTTCTTTCGAGCCCTAAATGTCATGCCCCAAAATCGAGGAGCGCAACCGGCGCTCAACCATGTAAACCCGGCCAAGCAAGCCTATTTAGATTTTCTTCTACCCAAACTCATTTATGAATAGTGAGAATATACATGTTTTCGTTAATCAACAAATAAAGTGATCATGTCTGCAATACCAATTTCTTAACATTAGTTACTTTATTTTAAAGTCTCAATTCCAAACACATTTTTCATAATCTGAAGTAGAAATAGTAATTCAAGCACAACACACGAGTTTGACTTCCCCAGCACCATTATACAACCCACACTATGTCTATGGAGCCTCTATAGGTAAAGATGAGTACAATGATAATGTCAGCAATAAGGCCCCGGCTATACCTCAAACAGAATACACAAAGAACAAAAGATGCATGATCCCGGGATGAAGTGGGGCTCACCAAGTCAGCTGGGAAGAAGGTGTACTGCTATCACTAATCAATATCTCCTATTGTTGAACCACCTGCATCCATTTAAAGATGCAGTGCCCCCGGCAAAAGGGACGTTAGTACCGTCGAATAGTACTAGTATAAAAACTAAACACCAATTTAAGAATTCAGAAATACAAGATGAATATGATGAACTAGTGCGGCAATAGAATAATATAGATAACCGTTTAAACCATAGCAAGCTTATTAAAAGCTATCAATAACATTAATAGGATTGAAGATGAGATCCTCTGTAACCATCTTCACACAAAGCGGCCCCGCCGCCTCACCCGATGTATGCAGGTGGAGGTGTACGTGCAATACCACAACTCTAATCAAGTGGTCCTGCCACCTCACCCCAATGTATGCGGGTGGATGTATAACCACAGTACCAAGAACCTACACAAAGCGGCTATGCCGCCTCACCCGATGTATGCGGGTGGAAATGCATCAACGATACCAATACCAACACAAAGTGGCTATGCCGCCTCACCCCAATGTATGCAGGTGGTGGTGCCATAACAATACCAAAACTATACACAAAGCGATCGTACCGCCTCACCCCAATGTAAGCGGGTGGATGTGCAGTCCCACAATACCATAATCTCTACACAAAGTGGTCATGCCGCCTCACCCCAATATATATGCGGGTGGAGGTGTATCACAATCATAATCTCTATACCATAATCCCCACACAAAGTGGTCATGCCGCCTCACCCGAATGTATGTGGGTGGAGGTGTATCACAATCATAATCTCTACACAACTTGGCATAATAACTTTCACATAAATCACGACTAGAAATTATAACATGTGGATACATAATCCATAGTTTGGGACACATCCTCAATTTATAATGCAATATGATAAGAGCATTTGAAACACGAATTGAACATATATCTTCATCACAAAACTTATCGGAATACTCCATTTATAATCAACATCTCGGAACTTACAAGGATATTGGGAATTCCAATTCTTAAAGAAGAGTTTAGCCACCATACCTCAAATGAGATTCCTTAAACTCTAAAACGTTCCGGAATTCTTAGCAACTTCAATCTATTTTAGAAATATAACAAATTGAATCAAAATTAGGAAGATGATCATGGTTCTAGCTCATTTGAGTATTTTATCAAACACTAGGTGTGCACAAGGTTTCAAGGTCCTTTTATGGAGGATTCCATCATCCCACAACCCAATCTTTACCATGCTTAGTTCAACAATCTTCCTACACCCCTTGATATCACATGCATGTAAAATAATCAGCTCTCATGCCCAAAAATTATCTTGCTAATTACCCATTTTCAGATGATTTCGAAATTAGGGTTTAGGGTGTAGAATCTTACCTCTAGGATGAAGACCTAGTGAGCTTGCCATCTTAATCTTCCAAAACTGGAGCAAGAATTGAAGAACAATTATTGAAGAACACCTTCTCACTCTAGGGCACTCTCTCTCACTCTAAAATGTCAGATTATATCTCAAAATGGCCCAAAATGTGTATTTAACGAAGTAGGGTCGGATTTTAAAACCCCAAAAATAAAGCTCCGAAACAGGTTCTGCGGTCACATATGCGACCGCATAATGGTTATGCGAACCGCATATCGGTCGCATAATTGGTGTTCAAAATGACAAAAAATCTGCCTGAGTCTGCGGTCACTATGCGGTCGCATCGTCGATCGCACAATTGCTTCCAACTAACCCAATTAAGTGCCTCACTCTATGGCCATTATGCGGTCCGCAGAGTGATTCTGCAGTCGCATAGTGGACCACAGAAATGCACTTTTCCACAAAAAAAATTTCCTTTACTTTCCAATGCATTGCTCAACCCAAAAGGTTCGAGCCGCGGCGAGCTTTCTATAATACTCAACACGTAAAACCAATTCAGCACCACGAAACATTATTTTCTTTTGCAAAATTTTATGAGGCCTTACACTAAAGAATCGAGAGCCCCGCATACCAAGGCTGCCAAATTTAGCTTGGTCGAAAGGGCATTGTTCAGGAGGACCTTCTACGGCTCACTAACCAGATGCTTGGGACCGGGACAGACCGAATACGAATGAAAAAAGTTCACGAAGGCACTTGCGGAAACCATTCGGGGGCAGATTATTTGGTTCGGAAACTAATTAGGGTCGGCTATTACTAGACCGAAATGGAGAAGGATGCGAAGGACTTCGTACGGAAATGTGATGACTGCCAAAGACACGCCCCGATAATCCATCAATCGGGAGAAATACTCTACTCGGTCCTGTCCCCGTGGTCATTTATGAAGTGGGGAATAGACATCATCGGTCCCCTGCCATGGCCACCCGGTAAGGCTCAATTCATACTATTCATGACCAATTATTTTTTCAAATGGGTTGAGGCTCAAGCATTCGAAAAGGTTCCGGAGAAATAAGTCATTGACTTCATCTGGGACCACATAATATGTCGATTTGGGATACCGGCCGAGATCGTTTCCGATAACGGAACACAATTCATCGGTACTAAGGTGAGTAAGTTTTTTGAAGATCATAAGATCAATAAGATACTATCAACGCCTTATCACCCTAGTAGGAATGAGCAGGCGAAATCAACGAACAAGACTATTCTTCAAAACCTTAAAGAGAGGTTGACCGATTTGAAAGGGAAATGGAAGGAGATCCTGCCTGAAGTCCTGTGGGCATACCGTACGACTTCGAAATCGAGCACCGGGTCCACCCTGTTTACTTTGGTCTATGAAGCCGAAGCCTTAATACTAGTCGAGGTGGGAGAACCCTCAGGTTCCAATATGCAACCAAAGAGCCAAACGCCGAGGCCATGGTCACGCGCCTGGAACTATTGGATGAAAGGCGGGAAGTCGCCCAGAAGCAGCGAATAGAAAGGTATTACAACCGAAGAGCTAGCCTCCGACACTTCCAAGTTGGGAACTTAGTGTTGAGGAAAGTAGCACTACACATCAGGAACCCGAACGAAGGTAAACTGGGCCTGAATTGGGAAAGACCATATCGAGTTGTCGGAATAACCGGCAAAGGCTCATATAAACTCGAAGCGGGAAACGACGTACAACTACTAAACAACTAGAACGTGACACATTTAAAGCGATACCACTGCTAAGGTATGAACTCAATTACTTTTTAATCATGTTATAATTTGAAATAACGTATGCAAGTAATCGGCCAAGGACGGATGTGGCTATTAGGTTTGAAAGCACATGTTGTACTTTATTTTCCTTGGACCGGTTTTGTCCCGAAGTAATTTTTTCGGTAAGGTTTTTAACAAGGCAACAATAGAATGTGCTACCTTAGATTTGAAGACTGGTTTCAAACCGAAATCAATGATCTTTTGCTTCAGGTCAACAATATTCGAGCCCTCACGAGTTCGACCTCGAATACTGGGGGCCATTGCCCTCGGATTAATTTCTTTAGCAATGGAAAAAGAAATTTTTATGTGCTAAAAGCTAAGGCTTGGTAGTTAGGATTCATTGTAAGGGCCAAATTGTGGTATGAACCGTACCCACATAGTCCACTCTAGCCATAACATAAGTTTTTATGCGCCTTTGATCATGTACCTTGCATACTAAGTAATGAAAGAAATTTCTACTTCCTTTACAATTTGTTACTGTGTATGTTTTCTTCTTCGATCCTGGATCCTAAAGCCCACTGACTACCCCTACTCGGGGACTGTCGAGCCCACGGGCTACCCCTATTCGGGGACTGTCGCCCGACAAAAATTCAGACGACCCAGGCTACCGTATCCCGGAGGCACCAAACCCATTAGGCGGTGCCCAAATATAAAAGGCTACTGCTACCCTAAAAACGGTTCAGAGACGTCCGAAGTCTGTAACCAGAAAGTAAGACCCTTACGAAAATTCAAAACCTATTAATGGTTACTCTTGGAAAAAACATCATCTAAAAACACTTAAGCATCTTAAAAACCTTCGGTCTCAGCAAAGGTTTGAAGCCACAAGTAAACCAAAGTTGCATCGAAGTCTTGATTTTATGCTAAGGCATCCAAAACAATACGCAAATAGAAATTGCAGGAAGATGCTAGAAAAGTAAAGACACGGTATTGCCAGAAAGGGAAAATTTTTACATACAATCCAAAATATATTTACAAAGGCCCAATAGAACAACCTCAAAATAAACAAAAAAAATTATACATAAGGAAAACTGGAAAAATACTAAGGCATCTACACCTAGTCTTCACCGGGGCCTGACTCGTCGCCAGAAACTCGGAGCACTCAGAGCCCTCGGAACCCCCGGAGCCTTCGGGACCCTCGGGCTTGTAGATCTACTTTTCCTCGGCCTCGAGCCTCATAGATTCTTCAATCTCGGTAGATAGGTCAAAACCTCAGGCATGGATCTCTTCGAGCATTTCTCTCTGGGATAGCCGCTTTATGTACTCAGTCTTCGTCTTTAAGCAGGTCTCGGCTACCTCCACATCAGCCTTGTACTGGTCCACCATTTCCTCAGCATCAATAGAGGTTTTCATGCAATTTGGACCTTAGTGCTGCATGTTCTTGTCCAAGAGCATCCCGTTCCGAGACGACCGAGCTCAGCTATGCCCGAAGATCATCATTCAGCCGAGACCACTTACCGGCTTTATTCTTCGCCACCCGAAGTTGGTTCTCGACTGATGCTAGCTCTGCTTTTGCAGCTTCCTTCTCCGAAGCCAGCAAGTCCATCTTTCCCTTCCACACTTTGGTCGTGGCCTTGACCTCGTCTATCTCGGCCCGAAGTTGATCAATCAGGTCTATCTTCTGTTGGACCTGCGAAGTTGTGTTATTAGTCACCACGACTACCTACTTATTTTTAGCCTCAAAGATCTTTACCTTCTCAACCAGGTCGACGTGTTCCCGCTTCAGGGTCGAGGCCTTCTTTTGAGCTTTTTCCAGCTCAAACTTGAGAATCGGGAGGTCTTTGAGGGCCTCGTCCTGCTTAAAGGTGACAAACATGTGGGTCGGGTCGGGCCGGTCCGGGTCGAGAAAAATAGTGATCTGACGGTCACCAATCCGGGCCGGGTTACGGATTTTACAAATCGGGCTTAACGGGTCCGACCCCATCCGGTCAAAAATTAAACCGAAACAGTTCCGGGCCTAAAGGGCAGGCCGGGCCTTGTTTTTTTTTTTTTTTTTGCATTTTGTATAACTAAAGTAAAAATATAAAATAAAAAAATCTTATAAAAAATGTGTTTGAATAAAGGATGCAAAGACTTTAAAATTCTTATATTTGAATATTTCATTAAGATAATAGAATACAATGAAGATGAAAAAAATTACATTTATAATTTGCAAGTTCAACAACAATAATAACAACAACAACAACAACAACAACAACCCAGTATAATCCCATTAGTAGGGTCTGGGGAGGGTAGTGTGTACGCAGACCTTACCCCTACCCTGGGGTAGAGAGGCTGTTTCTGATAGACCCTCGGCTCCCTCCCTCCAAGAACTCCCACCTTGCTCTTGGGGTGACTCGAATTCACAACTTCTTGGTTGGAAGTGGAGGGTGCTCACCACTAGAGCAACACACTCTTGTCTATAATTTGCAAGTTCAAACTTGCAAATTAAAGTTTACATTTAACAACAACTAAATTAATGAAAAAGAGTAAATTCAAAGTTTAATTATTAAATATAAATCTAGAACTTCAAAGGTTTTGTATTGCCTTAGTAAGTTCTTCATAATCAATATCACCTTCTTGGCCATCTTCTGGAGTGTTAAATTCAAAGGCTTTCATAGTTTCATTTCAAATTTTCATTGCATAATAATACTTCAAATTAATCTAACAAACTAAAACATTAAGCATAATACGTCTAATAATTTTAAAATAATACAAATTGTCTCAAATCAACTTAAAATCTTAATACGAATTTCTGGAGGACGCTCAAGACAACTCTTCATATGACTCCTTAAACAACTTGTGCCCTCCCACTTTCGACGAAGATTTAAGACTCGGCCACAGTTCATGCACTTTACTTTGTGAATTTCTTCATTTTCTTCTACCACCTCAAAGTGTTCCCAAACATATGAGCGCACTCTAGAATAACGGGGCATGATTTAACTTGAATTGAGAATTTGAGTTTGAGAAATGAGAGACGAGTGAAGAAATGAAGAATAGGGGGTGTATTTATAGTTTTTCAAAGGGCTAAATTAGCAATTACTAAAAGTGTTACTCCCTCCGTTTCAATTTATGTGAATCTATTTCCTTTTTAGTCTGTGCCAAATAGAATGACCTCATTCCTTATTTGGAAACAATTTACCTTTATGCAATGATTTATAGCCACACAAAATATATGTGCCTCATTTTACACCACAAGTTCAAAAGTCTTCTCTCTTTTCTTAAACTCTGTGCCCAGTCAAATGGGTTCACATAAATTGAAACGGAGGGAGTATTTTTTAAAATAATTGCCCAAAAAGGGCTATTCTTGCAAAATATCCGTTGGGCAACAGTCAAATTGGAAGCTGACCGTTACCAACGGTCAAATGAATTTTTAAAAAATAAAAACAAAATCAGAAAATCACTGTTGAACTGGGTCGGGCCGGCCGGTCCGGTTAACCGGTTCAATAGTGATTTTCTTTGACTGAGTTTGACCGGTCCAATTAACTGGAATTTTTTTTATACGGACCAGCCCCCTAACCCAGCCCACCCGGCCCCCTAACTACCAGTTCGGGCCAGTCCGGAAACGGGTCAACCCGGCCCGTTAAACAAGTTTAGTTCTGCTGCTCACTGAGAGCCTTGTACATGTCCTTCTTCCGGACCTGCTCTTTGAGCTCGAACTCGATCTAGCTAATCTACAAGCGGTACCAGATGAAGCTTTCATGGTGAAGCACTAAAGCCCGTAAAACAATGAAGTAAATAGAGGACATCAAAAACCAAAGTGAGATTCACAAAGGGGTACAAAAGGGTTGACGCTTTACCCAGTTCAGCGCCTGCTACGCCTCGTTGAAGAGGCTCGACGTGCCCATTTCGTTCATCTTTGCCTGGTCCTCCTCGGTCACCAGGCATCAGAGGTAGTTGGCTATGCCCACCAGAGCAAACAGGACCTGGGCATCCTCCGAGATTGAGAGAACGACCATTCTCTTGTGCTTGGGGTCTACTCTCGGAGCAGGAAATTGCTTCACTAGTTTTGGGCTCGAACTCGGCCCGCCCACTCCCAAGGGCACATCCTTCTTCGGGACCTCCAGGTGACCAAGCCCTAAAAAATCCTCTAGTGCGATTATACCCATACCGTTGAAGAACATGTTGAGGGCGTCATCTGGGACCTGCACCACCTCGCTTGACTTTTCTTTGCCCGTTTTAGCCTCTTCGAGCATGGACACAGTATATGAGGGTGTCTCCATGATGTCAATGACACTGGTTGCCTCCTTAGGAACATGACCAGCTATCTAGGAGGCCGCATCCTACGTCTCCCCCTCTGGTTCCCGAGTTAGAGTGGGTCGACCTAATGATCCTCTTTCTTGGTCGTCGCCTGCTCCTTTTTATTGAGGGTTGACCCATGAGTGATGAAAAGGTCGTCATCTTCGGACTTGTCCCTGAGCCGATAGAGAGAATCAAGGTCCGGCACCCTGGACTTGGTGCTCGTTTTGGGCTTCCGGACACAGATGGTCACCTTCTTCTTATTCTTCTTCGCCTCGGTGTCGGGGGAACCCGAGGACTTTCTCTTCTTCTTCTTCTTCTTCTTCTTCTTCTTCTTCTTCTTCTTCTTCTTCTTCTTCTTCTTCTTCTTCTTCTTCTTCTTCTTCTTCTCCTCCTCCTTCGTGGCAGCCTCAGGCTGCCCTGAAACGGAGGGCTCAACAAGCGAGGACGGATCCTCGTCCTTATCTAATAGCCTAAGTTCGGTGGTCTTAGGCAAACTTGTAAGAAAAGAGAAAGGATTAGCACTGTGTAAGTTAAAAACATGGTGATAATTATTCAAGGAAGAATCTCACATGAGAACATGCATTCCATTTGCCCTTCGAAATCTTGCGCCATGCGTGCTCGGAGTACGACATCTGCTTGCAGATCTCTTTGATCCACTCCTTGAATCGGGGGATTGCATCAGAAACTTAGGCAACAACTGCACGACCACAACCACAGGCAATGAGAGAAAGATTAAAAAGAAAGGATTACCCGAGAAAGACAATACTTACAGGATGCGTTCCACTCCTCAGGAACAACGGGAGGGATCGGGTCTTTGGTTTTCACCCGAACGGTCTCCCCTTCCAGCCTCGGTCTTAGTCCTCGTCGATGCTCGAGAATGGAGGCCTTGATTGCTCGGAGAACGAGCTTGATCAGTCCCCCTCGGAAGATTTAGGGACTGTATAGGCAGAGTAGATGGTTGAGGGCGAACCGAGGGGCTTCGATATTGTCCATGAAATAGTGTAAGAGGATCACGATTCTCCAGAAGGATGGGTGGATTTTCCCAAGGCACACCTCGTACCTTTTGCAGAAAGCAAGGACTACGGGGTCCACCGGGGTGAGCGTGAAGGGGTAAGTGTAAACACTCAAATACCCCTTCACGTGAGTAGTAATATCGTCGTTGGGGCCAGGAATGACCACGTCCTTACCCTCCCATTGATAGTCCGCTCGAACTATGGGTAGGGTTTCTTTAGTGATGAAGCATATGTATCTCCATGCTCCCTCGCCTCAGTCTTGTTGACTAGAGGCCTTCTCGACCTTGAAGTTGTCTCCGATAGAGCAACCCTCGGGTATGAAGCTCTTCATGGGAGGCTCCTGAGCCACTTTGGGAACGGACACCTCGGCATCTGTAGCCGAGTGGGAAGATGAAGGAGCAGCCTGCTGAGGCACTAACTTGGAGGTTTTTGCCATTGTAAATCTGGGGAATATGAAAGTCTGAAGAAAAATATGAAGTTTTGAAGATGGTATGAAGGTTTGAAGTTCTGGCTTGAAGGTTCAAAGAGGATGTATGGGGATTGAAGATGAAGATATAAAGGCTCAAAGAAAAGTGTATGAAGATTTGGAGAAGTTAAAAGCGGTTAGAGAGTTCGAGGGTAAAGTCTAGAATCGGAAAGTGGAAGAAGTGAAGAAGGTTAAAGCTTTTATAGGGGAAAAACAATCAATGCGCGATGTTTCGCATTCGAAGCCAGCTAGCCGGTGACTGACATGTGTCCGAAGTCAGAACGACGCGACTGATGAGACGTTTCGATTTACCCGCTATCTCGGTTGTAACGTACGAAGGAAGGAGCTAGGGTTCATCTATCGTTTTGGCAAACCTACTCTCCGGAAAATGAGGAGACTATCTGTATACGGATAAAATCGGGGGTAATGCATACCTCTATTTTCCGGTGAAGAAAATGGAAGAAGGGCATGGATGCACGAGATCGAAATCGAGGCTGGGAGCCCTTCGTATCAAGACCTATGGAAGGTGAACGATGTAATCATCATCGGACATAATAAAGGGACGTTCTGCGGACCCAGAACGAGTTCTAAAACCTCGGAAAATACAGTAAACGGTTACACATGACGGATAGAGGGCCGTGATATTCATACATAACCGGATATCACAGCGCATATCTCGCTCGATATTGGTTACAGATCAGTAATTAACGAGAAAGGAAGATTTTTATCTTTTTAAAACTTGTACTAGGGATGAAACTCTCCTACTATATAAAGGAGACGTTTTTCTTTTGTAACACATGTAACACGTGAATCAAAGTAATACAAATTTATTTCTGCTTTCTAGCTACGTCAAAAGCTTTTATTTAATTGTTTTGTTCTTTGTTCACCACTGGGCTCGAACCAAGGGTCCAATCGAGGGCTAAATTACTGCTCAACCTAGGGTCGGACTAGGCCATAAAATTACAACTGGTTTGATCGTTTACTTTGTTTTTAACTCGTTTATCTAATATTCTTGATTATTTATGTTGAATCAATCCACGTATCTTTAAAATCACGTACAAATTTAATTATCATCCAGTTTAAGGGTAAACAATTGTTGTTGGGGCTTTATGTACACGAATATAAATTGGCAATATCTTTAAATCTTTCATACAACGAACTTACAGAAATTTCAATAGCAACTTCAATTGAAAAATACCTAAAGAGGAACAGCGAATATCTTAGAAGGTACTTTGTCAAGTCTTGAGAAAGGTTAGAAATTAGAATAAACTTGTTAACTTCTCTCTTATTGTCCGTTGGGTGTGAGAAAGACAAACAAGTTTGTCACGTTTTCAACTACAATTATTTTTTATTCTTGTCCAAACATAATTTATTTTCCCAAAATCAATCCAGACATATTTTATTTCTCAAAATCAAATCCAAACATGGATGAAAAACAAACCAAAAATAAAAACAGAACAGAAGCAAACTGTTTCCTTGTTTGACTTGCCGCAGTTTTATAGATGCTCCAAAAAGAGAATCGTATATATACTTCAAGTGGGATTAATCGTTTCCTCTAATTCGAAAGTTTTCTCTTTCAATCAACATTAAGCCAATTAGAGTAATTTATATTACTATAACCAACTTTACAAATGAAATATAAAGACACGCGCAAAATCAGCACTTTAATTAAATTAACAAGATTAAAAGATTCTTTACAAACTAAAATTATTGTAATAACCAAGGCAGTACATTTCATGATATGTGACCCCTTTATATCAATAGAAATATAAAATATATGCTTGTATCACAGATTTTATCATAGAATGAATTGAAAATACATTACTACTGTAAACATTAAGACTCCCTAGTATATATCGAGATAAGTCCCAAATAGAAAAAAATTGAAACTTATTATAGCTTAAATAGTGAGTTTTGATAAAACAATGATATTTGTATATTTAACTGTTTGGAGTTTAAAGGTTAATAATCTAATAGAAAAAAAAACTATCTTTATACTCGTGCGTTGCCAAATGACTAAATGAATGACTATGACTATAAAAAATCTCGTCAAATTAGACGTAATTTATCAAATTAAAATTTTATTTAATGAAAATATTTTAAAGAGAATTTCAAATGTAAACTGATAAGTGCAAATTTGTATAAAAGTCCAATACGACAAAAACTCTCTGGTAACGATACGAAAATCAAAAAGACACTTCATGAATGACGTACACATACATAAAATTGTATCTGGACAGAATAGTGGGCCAAAGAAATAAAAGATTAAATAAAATACGAATTCACAATTTTTTTTTTTTCATGTTCGATGTCCGTTATCTGTATTGGAGCCCGACTATATTCAAATTCGTGCCGCGTAAGACTCCATTCGGCGAAAACGTTCCCTACCAAAATTTTTTCCATACACTTGACTCGTACTTGAGACTTCATTAAGAAAAGAATAGTCTCGTCCACTGCAACACATATTTTGGTGTTCAAAATTAAACGAATTCACATGTTTTCAACTTAAAGTGGAAAAGGACGATTAGGCAGGTAAATATCTATGTCCAATTCATTACTCATCAGCCACTTGTGTGTTGCCCAATAGCCAATCCCACGAAATGAAATGAAATGAAAAGAAGACAACAAAAGCTGAGAGGTGTAAGACAGCGTAAGTTCTGTCGTAAAAGCCAAATTCTTTGTTCCCCTTTCTTAGAGGCAAGTCTTTCATGTTATAGTTTTCCATTTTTGAAAGGTGAGTGTTGGATTACACGTATAAAAAATGGAGCTACTATAATAAGATCTTTAAATCATTTGGTTGGATTAAATTTGAGCAAAGAATTTTTTATTTTTTCAACGAATCAATTATAATCTATCCCTTTTAGAGTTTTTAGTAAAAACTAGACTTCCAATAAGCATGAGTTATTTCTCTCGCAGAGAAACATGAGGCAGAGTTGTAAGTATTAAGTAATTAACCTCCTAGATCAATTACCAGCAATAAATGCATAAATTCCGGCTATCTATTTATATTTTTCCCTTTTAATAGTTGAAATATATTTAAAATGCATATGTTTCTTATATACTTACCCGTTTGCTTTCCAGATTTGTTAGTGATGGTTATATCTGTCTCTATGACTCCGTATGATCTTCAAAAATAAAATCTCAAAAACATACTGTATGCATGGAGAATAAAAGAAAATACTGCACGAAAAGTTAAGAGGCTATGTCGTTGAGCAAGTTAATTTTCTTGTTAGAATTACACTCTTTTCATTGACATGTGTAGTTAAGATGTGTCTTAAACAACCTAGAAATCAATCACTAATCCAATTTGAGAAATGATTTTTGATTGATTTTGAGAAAATGACACTGTATGACCGCTCTTAAAATAATAACATAAAAAATCTATATTTTCATGTGTTATATATATATATATATATATATATATATATATATATATATATATATATATATATTTGTATTTATGATAATTTATTTTAGATTTTTTTTGCGAGAAAACTTCATTTATGACAATCCGTTAGAAACTAATATCAGCCGCTAGCTACAAATTGCAATATGCATTTTATAATCCAAAATTAATTATAAGGACTAGCCACCGAATTATACATCTGACCCACAAACACAAACACAGGTTCATTTGGAGAAATGATTTTCGGCCCAAAATGGTTTAGCCGGAAAACTTCACCGGTCATAGCAGTGGCCAAAAATTTCACGGTCGTCGGAATTCAAATAGCAAGCAAGCGACCTTTTAGATCTAGATTTTCATAATATCAAAAGCCAACGAGATCGAGCACAGATCTAAAGCCAACGAGTCGCCAGATTTAATATAAAAAATTCACGAGTCGCCGGATTTAACGAGATCGAGCACAAATCTATTGCCATTTCCTCTCTGTAATTTGTTTCAAAGGATTGGCTCCCATTGGGCCCCCTAGTATCAATTACTCTCCCTATCTTTTATTGCAACTCGTGCATATCAAACATGAATATTTTATCAATCTCTTTTTTGGACCAACTTTTTCACAAAAAAATTATATATGAAGCTAATATTTAAAACTCATTTTAGATTATGTATTAGACTGGAGAGCATTTCTTTTGAATATTGGTATATTACAAAATATATATACAAAATAGACTATCACTATACAAAAATTATACAAAATACACTGTCACTATACAATTTATATACAATAGACTGTCATTATACAAAATATATACAAAATAGACTGTCACTACACAAAATATATACAAAATAGACTGTCCCTATACAAAAATATACTAAATAGACTGTCACTATACAATTTATATACAATAGGCTGTCACTATACAAAATATATACAAAATAGACTGTCGCTATATAAAATATATACTAAATAGACTGTCACTATAGAAAAAACTATACAAAATAGATTGTAAAAATACAACAAATATACAAAATAGACTGTCACTGTACAAAAAATATACAAAATAGATATTTCGGGCTATTAGATATAATATGTTTGGGCCGGAGGGTTATTTTGTGTAAATGAGAAAAAATATGGGCAATTAAAATTTTAATAGGCTATAGAGGATAGTTTTCTCTTTTTTGGAGCCTGGCCCGATTCTGGTTCAAGCCTGTGGGCCAATCCTGGTCTTGGTCCGGAACCGCGGCCGGCCCATTTGAGAACACAAAAACAACTTAAAGATAGTTTGGGGACTACATCATAAAATTAACGCCACGTCAGCTGATGCTCAACTCGCACGTGGGCTCTACAGTCTCAAATTGGACCCGGATCCGACTCCATATAGGTCCTGTTTCAGTTTCAACACATTTTGGAGCTGCACTTGAAGAGCAGAGGAGGAAGCGATAACTGTCTTCGAGTAATTACCTTTGGTCTTTCCTCTCAGTATTTTCTTGAGTATTTTGCTGCTGTGTACGTTAGAACATACCCTAAACATATTATCTGAAAATGTGAAAATCATATTTTTTTTTCTTTCTTTGAAGGATTTATGTATATGTATGCATTGATTTGAAATTTGAGTTTTTTCTGGTTCTCTTTTGAATGATTTTCGTTTATGAATTAGGTTGATCCTATCACTAGCAAGCAGTTCCAGCAAAATTTCTATTTTTGTATATGTGTATCACAGTATCAGAATTTTCAAAAGGCGATTTTGTTTGAAGTGCATTCTGCTGGGACTTTAAGGGAAAAGCATGATTAAAGAGTAGGTTTTAGCTAAAAATGCTTTTATGAATAAAAAAATGTAAAATTTGTGTTTAGTGTAAAAAAAGAAGAACTATAAACACAAGCATATAATACAAAGGAATTGAAATTACTGAGTGTGTATTATTGTAACTCTAAAGAAGCATAACCAACGGTATGTTATGTTGCTGATTTCTTATGGAACATGATCCTACGTTTCTGATTGTTCTTATCTTGCTCAGTTCAGTTAAGACGGAAGAGATTTTGGACAAGTTCTAGTTATTCCTTTTCAAGTTTTGATAAGTTTATGTACGCGAAACAATGAACAGAATGAATAATCTGTGTTTATTTGGTTCAAAATGGTATCTTTCTGCTTGTAATTACACTATTCGTCAATTCTGGACTATTATATGCCTCTGGAATTTCTGTTATCAATTTGCTCGCAGCTGGTTTTGGTATTGATATTGGTATAGGTTTGAGTATTGAATTCTATGATGTAGCATCCTTGAAAGAAGTCAAGAGGGATAAGTTGCCCAATGATTAGTCACAGTTAAGCGGTTTCTTCATAGTTGGGTCATTTGCATAGCAAATGCTCAAATTGTAGAATTTTTCCCAACACTTTTACTAGTTTAGTTTGTTGTTGGTCATTGAACTAGCATATCATTTCTAAGAGTAAATTCTTTCCACCCTGTAAGAAGTGTTCAAATTTGTCTTAAGTAATTGATTTGGGACCAAACTTAGTTATGCTTGTTGTTTGTGTTCCTACACTTTAGTCATTGTAATGATCCATTTGTTCGTTGTTTGTTTTGCTTCTTGATAAGTACTGCATTTTGTTTGCTTTGTGTGTAACCTTCCCCGTCATAACTAGGTAGGAATTTTACAGAGAATGATGGCAGAAGAGACAACAGCATGTGTCTGGCATGGCTAACGATCCACCAGCGAGACTCAGACGACTTCTCCGAGCAAATTTTCCAATAAGGGTCCTTGATAACAATCTCCTTTTGCGTGGTCTTCAAACATACGGGAGAAACAAAGTGAAAGAAAAAAAGCGATGCTTGGATTTTCATATGGAGAGATATTTCTCTTGCTTGGCGCTACTGCTGCTCTTATTGGACCTAAAGATCTGCCAATCATAGCAAGAACAGCTGGCAGATTTGCTGGGCGTGCCATTGGTTATGTTCAATTGGCCCGTGGTCAGTTTGAAAGTGTCATGCAGCAGTCTCAAGCTCGCCAGGTGCATAAGGAACTGCAAGATACCATTGCTCAACTAGAAGCCATACGTCATGAAATTCGAGCAGTCTCGTTTATGAATCCTGGTCCATTGACATCGAGGCTAGTAGACAACATCAGCGCTACAGCTGGGGCTGGCACGATAGCAAATGGACCTCAGAAATCTGATGAAGAGAGCACAATAGTTGAAAATGGACCTAAAAAATCTGATAAAGAGAGCAAAACAGTAACTGTCACACCTAAGGATCATAATTCAGGGAGTTCAGCTTTGACTGATATGCACAGCCAAGCAGCTGCTTATGCGAGATTGGCAGAAATGACTCCTTTGAAATCTCTGTCCGTAGATAGGGAAGGTCTGAGTGAACTGACTGATGAATCTGGCAGTATTATTGTACTCCCTGTCTCTGCTGAGAGTGCCGGGTTGTTGCCAAAACGTAAAGATGAAGCAAAGGGGTCTGACATTGTCTTAGAAGCAATACTAGAGGCAGAAGTGGCAAATAATGCCAAAGAATTTTTCTCACAGCCACAAAACCAATTAAAAAGTGAATAAAGAGGTATATTGGAAGAACTTTTACACCATTAGAAGGAGGCCAAGTGAGCATGCTAACATTGGACGAAAGATCACCATGGAAAGAGAAACGATTTAGGCCCAGTTGGGGTCTAGTTACGGTTGAGTCTTTTTACCTCGTCTCTGCAGATATCATTCCCTTTCCCTCTCCCCTCTCAATCAGCTTGGGCATATAAAGAAGAGACTACAGCATTAAACCTTTCATTGGGGTTTCCTCCTTTTCTTTTTGCATTGGTTTTTCAATTTTTCTTCTGTGAAAATTCTTTTCTTCTGCCTCTGTAGTTTTCTTTCCTTCAATCAATCTGAAGAGACGACAGTTTTGATATGTTTCAGTCATTATGGTTTAATTGATAAATGCATTTCTTTCTGCAATCTAACCCAAATGTAGCATTTTCTCTTTTCGAACTAGTTAGCATGTACAGTAAGACTATTAATCATGTTTTACACGAGGATCTTATATTCGCCTGAGGTTTTTCTTTTTCTTTCCTTGCATTATCGTTTTCATGGTAATTGGACTTGGAAGGTTTATCTTTGTGTTTTTTCCCACTGAAAAAGCAAACCCGGAGACTTGTGTTTCCTTTTCTTTCTCTTGTTCTCATTCCCTCCTACCTCCTTCTCTCCTCTCCAAGTTTTTTGCTTGATGACGGGAGAGTTTTCATGGACGTGAAAGTCAAACATAAGTTTGATATGAAGCCTCACACTCAGAACGTGGAGGAGTATAGGAAAATGAAAGGACAAATAAGTCAATGATCTACAACAGACAAATACATGTAAGATCCAATTCGTGTTTGCTATTACCTTGATTAGCTTGCTGGAAAAAGAGGCCACACTAATGATCTCGGAGTGCATATGAGACCCATGCCTGGCATGATCAGGTATTGCATCCGGACTTGATAGCATCTTCTGGATGCTTGATTAGTGTAAGCTATTTCAACTGACCAAACAAAAATAATCGGGTATTGCATCCAGTACTAAGTTATTTGCTATGTCGTTGTTTCTCGAAGTAGAAATCTATGCCGCTGTTTTTTTTTTCTATTTTTTCATAAACCATTTTGTCCGAGTGGGATATTCTTTCTAATGTGTAAGAGATAGGCATCAGGTGAAGAACTTGGAAGGATCTGGAATATCCCTAACTTTACTGTATTTTTACTTTCTAACTTTAAGACCAATTTTGTAGTCTTTATTTATTTTAAGACATAACAAATTAGAGCTTTACTTAGATTATGGTTCTTCTGAAGCCTATATGTTAGGCTTCCTAGTATTGTTCAGGAAACATGAATCAAATTGCAATCTGAAAATTGCATAGAATAGCTTAGTTTTGTAGTTTTGTACTAAAACAGAGTTAGTGCGATTTACTAGTACTGAATTCCTCCTAAAATCGTCGAGTGGTTATGTGGAACACTAGATTTAGCGGTGTTATGTTTTACAATCTATTAGCAGTATTAGTCTAGAGTCCAGGTTTCAGCTGAATTGAATAAAGATACGGTTCCAATAATCTTTTCCTTTTAATAATATTGGAAGATGTTGCATGTCCTTCAGTTATGCAGTTGCATTTTTCAACTATCCCATGTATACCTGATTATTTTGCTTGTTTTGCAGCAATCTTTGAAAGATATACTGAAAGAGCTCTGCATGTACAACAAAAGAGGAATAAACCAAGAGAACATATTAGCTGAAGCCAGAGTATAAGAAATCTGTGGAGGATACAGGTGCCAAATGAATTGTGTCTCTGTTTTAACGTATATTAGATGTGCAACGTGAAGTAATAGGATTTTTCAGAATTCTCTTTCATGAATGTTTATATCCCAGGCCTTCACTAGTCAATAGGTGTGTTGATATAATGTTCTTGTCAATCATGAAATTGCATAGAGTTATGTGAATGAGATAAATACTGGAAAGCATTAACTAAACCTACTTTCTTTATTTTACCTTTTTGCTTACTTTACGTCTATGTTTTAAAAAGCCGAGGGTCTACCGGAAACAACCTCTCTGCCTTCTTAAAAGTAGGGTTAAGGTCTGCGTACATACTACCCTCCCAGACCCCACTTGTGGGACTACACTGGGTATGTTGTTGTTGTTGTTGTACGTCTATTTTTAAAAGAAAGAACTGGGCTCAAGCGTTGTGTTTTTTCTGGTTGGTGTATTGTAGATTGATAGAATTTAGGTGGCTTACAGCAATAGTAACCACATTATGTTGATATCAATCTCGGGCAGTTCTGGAATATTTGTATAGGTTCAATTTCCCATGATGGTAGAGTAACAATATATTATTTTTGACACGCATGACCTATGTGCTTAAGGTGTAGCCATTTTCTTTGCTTCTTATAAATAGCTAATTGGTTGTATAATGGATAAGAATACAAAAATATCTTTCTGATATGTAGTGCGTGAACGGAGTACTCTTGTGCACTAGCTTTCTGGTCTTTTCAGGAGAAAAAAACATGGTAGGTCATAACTTGTTTTAAAGGTGGGGTATCTTTGGCACCAAGGACATCTGTATGTGCGTAAGTTGAATCGTGAAAATGCTGAGACGTATTCTAGTTGTCTGCGTTGGTGGTGTTTCTTTTATAATCCTTGAAATGGAGGCATCACTAGGTTCTTACCTGGGGTTTGCACATCTCTCTTGCCACTTTGTGATTCTAGGTTGGAGATGAGTAATTCTGTAATTGTGTTTGACTCTCCACTTGAGGACATCTTGAAAGCTCAAAGATATTTTCAAGCTTATATTTTGAGCTTGTTGATTCCTTTTTTACTTGTACTGATGATTGATGAGAGCATGGTCATATCTTCTGAGCTTCTCCCCCGCCCCCATTCTTACCCTCAGGAAAAAGAAAAGGAACGAAAAGAAACCAAAGATTGCATCAGTTGTTTTATCTTCCATTTTGACTGTATTTGAAGGGTTTTGAGTCCACAATTAGAAGTATGAAGATTTATTCATTTCCCACTAACTAAAATCTTCTTTTCCTTCCTAGGCTGTCTTAGACTTTTATTCACTTTTGAAAATTTTCATTTAAAATGATTATTTATTAATTCATGTAACTGGAACGGAGTGAAAAGCCCAAGATGTCATGTTGAGTCTAATCTTTTAGATCCAATGATTTCACTCATAATATAATTTGATTGTTTTCCTTTACCTGTGCTCATCTAAAATGGGACAATTTAAATGGGACGGAGGGTGTATTAACTATACCAAATGCAACGTTTAGGGGATGAGGCTTCGCGATTTTCCAAAGGGAGGATGATTTCTTTCCCCCTTCAATTTGTATGATTAGTTCAATGGTATCATTATGTCGGCCATTGGTTAGGTTTGGTTTGCAATGACATCTCTATGTGCTGCTACTTTACTTTTCTTCCAGCTCACTTTGTTTGACTCTTTTACTTTAAGGTCGAAATTCCCAGATAGCCCCTCAAACTTGGCACGATGTCAGTTGGACAATTCAGCTTAACTAATGACCAGATAAACACCTATGTTAGATAGAAGTGTGTTACATGAGCACCTCACACTTGCATGGAAAATTGTGTCTTACACTTAAATTTGAGCGCGTGAAAAGCTCAAAATATGCTTTTTCTTTTTTGAAAAATTTCACCTCTTCCTCAAAATTTCCAGTTGCCCTTTCCACCATTTTCACAAATTTTAAGCTTAATAATCACTTCTCTCCATAATCCAAAAAGAGAAAAAAGAAAAAGAGCTGCCAATTCGAGCAATCTCCATTACCATTGCCAAAATTTCTGATGACCCTTTCCACCAGTAGAGATGGTCCTTCTCATAGATTAAGTTAAATATGTCTTTCCTCGTCAGAGTCTGGAGCTCTATATTTGGTCTTGCATTAATGGGTTTGTTTCACACAGAGAGGATAAAACAAGAGAAGGTCGCTTGAGATGGTATAACTATGTTCTCGTGGACCTCTAAATGCACCATCCCTAGGTGCTGCACTATGATGATAGATTGCTAAAAAGGGGACGAGTTAAATCTGAAATTACATGGGAGTAAAGTTATCTCAAACGGCCCGCAATTTCTTGAAATTCTTACCACGTAGGAAGAACAAAACAAAATGAAAGCAAAAGATCCATATAGGCGATTCCAATAAATTGGAATTAACGTTTGTCATATAGGTGCACTTACACTAGGTTTGGTGTCTGCCAGAAATTTTTTTAGTTTGTTTAGAGAGAAAATGTTGGGGAGTTCTAGTGTTAAAAGATCCTAATTTGTCAAATGATTGAGTATTCGAATAAAACGAGTCCAAATAGGAGCTGCATGGATCACCCAAGGGTGTAGCTTAGTGGTTAATGAAGTGATCGAGAACCATGAGGTCTCAGGTTTAAATCCCATCGGAGGCAAAAAAAACTAGGTAATTTTTTTCAATCTGTCCAACCCTTGGTGGATAGAGTTACCCGATATCTGTGCTGGTGGGAGGTAGAAGATACCTCGCGGAATTAGTTGAAGTGCGCTCAAGCTGGTTCGGACACCACAATTATTAAGAAAAATGATGGATGTTAAAGATCAAGCCGACCCTAACTAGTTTAGAGTTGAAATGTAGTAGTTATTGCTGTAGTACAGAGGGCTTGAGTGTTGGGCTGGTGAAGATTGTTGAGTCTTCTTAAGTGCAGTAATCTCTGATTTAGTTCGTTTATTTGGTAAATAAGGAGTGATCATTTCCCAGTAATATGACATTGGTGATAATGAATGATTTTCATGAGATTTCCACTCTGGGGAATCATATAAACAGTTCATTGCATGGATGTGCCATTCATCCTCCTTGGAAAGGTCAGATGGATAGAGAGGTTATGTTTCCGTTGGAGATTGGAGAGACGAAAATGACACAATTTTGGAGGAGCTTATGATGGCTTGGGATTCCATTCATAAATGATCCATTTTCCTTAATCAAGGAAGGGCAGGGATGCTATTTCCTAGGATAAGAATGTTGTACTTCCAACATTTATGGGAGAGGTTTGGAGTAGTTTGGGGGTGGGAGACTCTTCCTCTGGAGCCCTTGCTTAGGGTAGTGCAGTTTTTGTGGTTGCAAATAAAAATGTTAGGCCTCATTGTTAAGGTGCCAAAAATTTAGAAATTTTTCCTGTGGAGCTCAATCAAGAGATTGATAAGAGTGCGAGATGTGGAGCAGAAGTTTATTGAATATCATGATCATTCATCTGAAACTACTGTTTCACTTAGTGATGTCCACATAATGGATGTACCTGCATATGTGCGACATGGTAAAGGAAATGCATTTTGGCACACTATCTAGTGTCTCCAGTCTCATTTGACTCTACAATGAGATTTATTCTATCCTTTCTGCTAAGATGCTAACATAACAGCTGTCCTATTGGTATGACGATCATGGCTTTCATTTGTCTAGCACTGTAACTGTATATTAGGTACTTGGAATAAATTGCTTTGTTAGTACTTTTTGTGTATAGGAAGACTGAGTAAGTTGCATTCAATCTCCTTTCAAATGTTAACTATTCTTTCATACTTTCTGCCCCCAGGGCTAAGTCAAGTGGCAAAGGTTGAGGGACTTGTGACTTAGGTCACAGGTCAAGCCCTGCACCATATGAACTAAGCGTGGTATTTAAATGGAGAAGGGTAAAGGGGCCTGCCTGCTATCCCCAGGTTTTGAAAGCTGCCAGTGGTCCTAAGGTTTGGCCCCAGACGGATTTCTCAGTCATAAAATAAAAATCATACTTTCATCCTGCATTTAGTTTATTAGTTCTATTACAATGACAGACTGGTTAAAAACTAATCTAGAAAAGCTGGATCTAGTGTTTGGACTCAAGTTCGATATTGATTCATGTGCATTTTGCTGGAAAATAGTAGTTTTCCAGTATCTATCACTTTCTGGCTCAAGAGATCTCGAAGACCTGTGAGCTCTACCATGTAACATCAGCATTTGTCCTGAGAAACACATTAAAAAAAAAATGGCTCCCCAAATTATGATCTACCCTCCTTAGGTTGTTTTGTTTTTGAGTGATTACTTTTTGTGGTACTTGTTACAAAAGAAAAAATGGCATTTGTATACTATATGAATTCGATCTCATTTGCATGACTTTCATGTAGCAAATTGAATTTTATGCTACTGAGATTTTGATGTTGTATAATTAAGTATGACAGACATCCGTGGGAAGCCTGCACCTTTCTATCAATCTACGGATAGATTAATTCATGATTTGGTGCTGTTACTATGCCTTTTCTTTTCTGTTTCCTCTCTTTTGTTGTGTGGTGGTGGCAGGGAGGGACAGTAAATGGAAGGAGTGTTTTTGCGCGTTAAGCTAGGTGATTGTGGTTAATCTTGGTAATGTTGTGAGTGAGTTTATTAAGCTGAGGGAGTTTTGGAAAGTTTTGGGAATATCTTGGGGACAGGATCAAGGAAACGTTGCCGTATTATTAATATTTTTATGATTATAATTGAGAAAAGCGGGAAGTGGGTAAGCAACGGAGGGAACGCGTTGGACTCGGGAAAACCAAACATAAAATAACGGAGTTGAATTGAGTGAAATGTGGGATAAAACTGCGATAAGAGAACTGTTAGCTATAGAAAATTGAGACTTAAGGTCTAGATTTTATTGTGTGCCAAGGGAGTGATGTTACTGCTAAGGGAGACAAGTTTTTGTGTAAGTTAGGTAACCTCCTTCCGTTTTTTATGCATTCAGCTGTTCGATATAGGTTTCAACCACCAACTGCTGCCCTTCTATATATAACACTTCTTATATTAAAAAATGTTGTGAGTGCTTTTTATCTTCTTCCTTATTTAGAAGAGAGCCCCTTCAATAATAGGCATATGCCACTGAATGAAACGAGCGCACGATATTCTTTAGTAAAAGGCGAAACACTAGTTAGCTCTGCGCTCACTGCATGGCTGCCTAATGTTTTTTTTTTGATAAGTTCCCTTATTGTCCCATAAAGGTGCGTGCTGGGGTATTCATTTTTCTACAACGTCTATTTATAGCTCATACATGAGTTTTAAATTATTTGATCAGCATTCCAGTGAAAAGTTAAAATGGAGCCTAGTGCTCTAAAAAGTAATTATGTAGTGGTAGTCCTTTTCTTGAATATGTTCAACATGCAGATTCCCAAGATAGTGCGGCTTTCATGTCAGTTCCTAAGCTTGAGTCCATTTCGCCACAGAAAAAAGAAAATAAAAATAAAAAGAGTTTAAGCATTCTTGTTAGGTTTATATGTTAATATGTCCAACTAGTTCTGTATGAATTATGATGCTTGTAGGAAATGGATATTCTGAAAGCTTGGTCAGACAAGTTTGTGAGGCTGTTGTTTCTTTAAAATTGGACTAGTAATAACGAACTCAATGTGGCCCCAGGGCTTTGGTCTAGTGGTAAGAGTGCAATGTATGATGTGTGCAGTAGGCGCATGCCATAGGTTTGAACCCTACCGCAAGACAAAAGCCTAGTATTTAAGTGGAGAAGGGTAGAGGGGCGGACTCATTATCCACCGAGTTTCGAACCTTGTGCCATTAGCCCTTGTGGATTTCTCGGTTATTAAAAAAAAAAAAGGTAACGAACTCAATGTGATTTTGGATATTTTAAAGTTCAGTAGCTCTCCATTGAGTAGCAATAGAGAAACTTTCCGGACAACTGACCTTTCTGGTATCTTTAAAGCTGCCTGCTTGTTTTTTATGGTTGATACAGGATGTCAAGATTTGAAAGTTAATGAGTTTGTCCTTCATATTTTTGCTGTCTACCACATGGTCTTCCATATGCAGATAAATTTATCAGGATGTTCACCTAAGTTAGCTTTATCTTATATGTGTGACCATATTTGTGACTGCTTAGTGCTTAGTTATAAACTGCATGTATTTGATGAAAGAATAATATCTGTATCCCTGCAGTCTGAGATGCCTATGAGAATGTCAAAGTCACAGCCAAATTGACTGTAATGCGCTCTTTCTGATAGCGAATAGCCAACCAATTTGTCCCACTGATTTAACTTCTCAGATACATGTGAGTCAGAGTAGGTATCATGAAAATGGCCAACGAGGAATCTTCTTTGTCACCTTTGGAAGATTTTTAGCATCTTTTAACGAGAGATATTTGGTCCAGCTTCTCATTTTTCACGATTGGACTACAGATAAACTTTATTAAGACTTTTGCATGTAATGGTGGCCTATGGTGCCTAATATTGGGACCCTTTACCTATATATATCATGCAGCTTGTGACTGTTAATGGAGACCTCCCATGAACGTGGATGGTCAAAAGTGGCTAACCACAAGAGAATTTGATGAACATAGTAATGGTCCTACTCTTGAATGGAATCTGTACTATTTCCATTTCTACTCCACTTTGAAGACTAATGATTTTGGAGTCCCATCTATTCATCTCTGCCACCATGGCTTTTGGTATTGCATTTTTACTTTATGTGCACCTGACTGACAATAACAATTATCCCTTGCTTGGATTTGCTTTTTTTCCATATAAGGTGCAATTTGATTGATTATTGAAGTTTTTAGAACTAGAACATGGTGCTCAAAAATGCTTTTGGCATATTCATGTACATGGAATTACATGCATTTGATTAGCGCGTAGAAACTCGATAAAGCTTATTTTAACCTAGATTTTTTTTGTTTTGTTTTTTGTTGGCTGAAGACCAGGATGCCTATGTTTTAGAAGAATGGTAAGAAAAATCATGTTGCTTTACTACAAGAAAAGCAATTTCTTGTTTGTTTACAGCGAGAGATTGTTTCCATTTCTTGCCCTTGTAAGTTGTAATTTGACTCTGTTGTCAAATTGTCTGTACAATAGTGTGTCGTTTTTTGATAATATTAGATTTGCAGTCTTAAGCATCAGCAGGAAGACGCGACGAGAAAGACAATTTTATTTTGTGTGTTGGTCAAATTTGGTGGCTGGTTAGGCCATGATTAAACTAGGAATGTTTATCTTGTGAAAACGATGGACTGGTTCAGCAATTGATGATAGTAGTTATCTGTATACTTCCATCGCTTTACTTTTGAATCGCATGAACTTATCAAGTTTGTATATATACACACACACATACACTACTTTTTACATATGCAAAAGATAGGCTGCCTTTCTTAGATATTCAGTAGACGTTGCTGCTAGTGGGTGGGTCTATTTTCTACCCAAAAGAAGCTAAAGAAAGCAGTAGTGTGAGAGCAAATAAATGTAGAAATGACACCAGATAGCCACTCTAAAGGGATGCTATTTAGGAATTAGTCAATGCGTTTTAAATCTTAATTTTCCTGTTCAATTTTTCAGGACAAAAATAACCTGAGTTATTCAGAAGTTTAGATTTTTAATTTAAAATTTCAGGACAAAATAAGTATTGGCTAACCTCTAAATAGCATCCCTGGGAATGGCCATCTGCCCACTTGCCCTAGCATCTACTAGTAGATAGATATCATAAAAGGGCCAAACGGCTTTAAGTTAGGAAGACTTGAAACACTTTCCCAAAGCAGTAAATCATATGTATGTTTTGAAATCTCCATTTATCATTGATTCATTGGATTCGTGAAAGTAGCCAATTGTAGGTGAGGAGATAAAATCAAAAGGAATAAAGGTAACATTAAACCTAGCAAGGATGATGCGATTGCTATGCTTTTGGAATATTGGCAAAGGAACTAATCAAAGTTGCGTAACGAGTCTGGATTTGATCCAACTTTCTGAATCTAGTTACTTTTCTATTTAGTTTTAGTTAGTTTTTGTTACTAATATTAACTTTAAGGCAAGGGGAGGTTATGGTGATTTTATGATATACTCTAGAACCTGTATAACATCTGATCGATCTTAATATATTAAAGGGCAAAGTACAAAATTGTCTGGTTGGTCAAGATTAATTGTATTCGCTGGCCAAAAAGAGTATAAATATGTATATAGTATATACATAATACACATACATATAATAATTATATATTTTATTGACTGTTATTTTTTGGAGTGGCTAAAAATGTACATTTCTTTATATTGGGATTAAAGAGGGTTTCTACAACCGATGAAAAGTAATGAATATCCAGTCACGGCCATTTCAAGCTCAGCTCGAATAGTCGCCCTTCAAAAGAACGAGCGTAGTGAACTACAAAAGGTTCAAAGATCTCGCTAAAGAAGGTGATAATTTATTATACTTGTGTACATGTTTTATGTCATGGGCTGGCTTTTCAGCCATACCCATGACTCCTTGGAAGGAGATATGGTGCTGTTGTGCTGTATGGTTCTAAATGACTATGCCTAATGAGGTTTCTTTGAAAGAGACTAATAGGTCTAATGTTTACTATTTGATGTACACTACATGTGAGCATGTGGTGAGGTTTAGGGATATAGACCAACCACAGGCAGATGCCAACAGCGCCGCGCGCGTAGATCCTGATGCTAAAGACAAGGTTGCTGCCAACGGACCGGCTTCTACTTTGTAGGAATCTAAGTCCTTTTCATTGTAAATATAGAGTAGTTTTATTTCATGTATTTCCATCATGCCTCTCTAGCTTAGTTAGGTCAAGTCCTATAACTTTGGTTTATTTTTCTTAAGCATTATTAGGGGGGATCAAGCAATCATACTTTCAAGCAAACAAGCAATTCTCTATACTGGTGTCTCTCCCCCTCGACACCGTGTTGCTTTTCTGTAATAGCTTTCGTTAATGCAATTAAGCTTCTTTCATTCTTAATTCTCTTTTTTATTCTCTCAATTGCTCTTGACATTGGTTTTCCCGTACGGCACTGACAATCTCGTCTAGTGTACGGAGGAGACCTCAGTTAGTGGATAGTAACTATACTGACATCGGTTGCTTAGCCGTACGTCTCCCTTCCAAAGAATCTCAGGAAGGAGCCGCGTAACAGTTGGTATCAGAGCCTAGGCTCGACATCGGACAAGGGAACCCATTGCCATTACCATAATTTCTGACCATGGTGAATCATGGGGATCGCATTGCGGCCCTTGAAGAGATGGTTGACGTATTACGACCCACCGTGGATGCGATGCCTGGTCTAAGAACTAACCTAATGCAAAGGTTGGACGACCTGGACCGCAAGATGTGGCAGGCCGAAGGTGACATTGCGAACATCAGTCGCGACTCTGAGGGAGACTGGCAAACGACAACCGAAATGTTTGGTAAATTTGAGGGCCTCCAACAGTAGCGTACCGAAGATTTAGCCTACAAGGCACAAGAGGAAGACAAGGTGATTGCCATGTAGCAAACTATAGACAACTTGACAGGCCAGCTCAATGTTGTCAATGCTGCACTACAAGGCCTACTTCGAAGAGGCAGAAACCAGATCGGAGGTGCTGTGAACCTCAACCCTGTGCCATAAAAGCTGAAGATTCCTGAGCCAAAACCATACAATGGAGCTAGTAATGCCAAAGAAGTGGAGAACTTCATCTTCGACATCGAACAATACTTCGATGCCGTGGGGGAGTTAGAAGAAGCAAAAAAGGTAGCAACTGCTACCATGTATCTTCAGGGTGATGCTAAACTCTGGTGGCGGGTGAAATACGAAGCCATCAGGGCCGGTGAACATACTCTCGAGACATGGGCAGAAATAAAGGCAGCCATACCCCTATAGTTCTTCCCCGAAAATGTTGAGTACGATGCGCGGAGAAAGCTATGGGAGCTCCGCTAGACCAAGTCAGTGCGGGATTACGTGCGGGAATTCTGCGCACTCATACTGAACATACGAGATATGGGGGACAAAGAAAAACTCTTCACATTCCTTAAAGCTTTGAAACCTTATGCCCATATGGAGCTGCAAAGACAAGGGGTAGACACCTTACCCAAGGCGATCCAAGCAGCGGAATGCCTTGGGGACTATCAAGTGGAATCTAGGAAGGATAGGCCTCAATCGCCTGTCCGAGCGGGATACAAAGGGGCCAACCTAGCAATGGTGGCCCTAGCAGAAGTGGAGGAGATCGGAGTGCAACAAAATCTAAGGCTCCTTCCTCAGGCAGCAATAGTGCTGTATCAAATAACAAAGATCGGGGGAGAAAGCCCCCTTCAGGATGCCGTGATTGCGGCGGGCCATATTGGAACAATGAATGCCCACATGCATAAATGAATGGCCATCAAACTTTTGATGATGGGACGGATGGCGACACATATGATGTTGATCAGACCGAACCAATAGGTGCATTCAACACATTTGTTTGTTCTATTTCTGAGGCCTTAGAGGGAACCAATACTGGTATCCATAAGAAGAAGGACCCATGCCTAATGACCAAGAAAGGGAAAAAGAAGGCGGATGAAGGGCCTTCTCTTAACCAAGGGAAGACCTTAATGTTCGTCGAGATGCAAATTAATGGCAAGCCCATTCGGGCGATGATAGACATGGGTGCTACTCATAACTACTTAGCCTCAACTCAGGTAGAACGCCTTAGTCTAGTTGTGGGAAAGGGCAGAGGTCGTGTCAAGGCTATTAACTGTTACACCCCATTTTTTCGTACGTTAAAGTTTCGTCATAAGATAATCGACGTGAGTTCGGGAATGAGATTATTTTGAGATTATAAGCATTATGCTATTTCAAATAAGTGACGACTAAATTCGTGACGGTGAGAGGATAAGTGAATCGAAGAAAATGAGTTTCGTCGAAATTTAATAATTTGGGATAAAATATGGTCCGAGCTATAATACCCGATATTTATGGACTAGTACCATACAAGGTACCACGTGGCCATGATAGTAAGGTATATAAAGTATATTAAAAAGGAGTAGTATTTTAAGTAATTTGAGATAATTCTTAATTATATGGGTAATTGGTTGATTATTGATTAATGGGGGGATTAATTAGTTAAATAAGATAATAGTAATTAATTAAGCCTCTAAGATAAGCAAAGAACGTGGAAGCCCGCCCCCCTCTTAAAACTTAAGATGACTCTTAAGTCATTAATATAGGTGGCAAGCTTAAGAGATGTGGGCAAGTCTTGTAACATGAGTCACATTATTAATTTAAGGAAAGAGATCCCTTTTTTAAGTCTTAGGAAGATGAGTCATTAGTCATACAAAGGAAAGAAAGCTTCAGTCAAGCACATAAGAACGTTCCAATTCCAATCACTTTCTCATCCAAGGAACATAAGCAACGTTAATTTACTTTCCAAAATAGCAACATTGTTGCTAAGTTCTTAAGAAAGGTTTCGGCCAAGATTTTCTTTGCATAGCAACGTGATTGCTTCGAGCTTTTCATACGACTTGTTCCGTATTTTGTCGCAATTAACGTGTGTTAGAGGATTTTCAAGAGAATTAACTGAGGTATGTTAAGGCTATCCTTTCTTTCTTTTTGGCATGCTCCAAATAATATAAATGAAACGAGCAAAATACGCAACTTTCATAAATGACTCTATTCATAGAAATACTAGGGGTGTCTATATTCTTGACTCCCCATGTGAATTATTATTATATCATATATTCATGGGTCTCAGAAAAATACGTATTTCATAAAGTTTATCCGAAAGGCATATTGATTTTATGACATTCCGAGAAATCTTATTAACGTATTTCATATGCATTTCATGCATTTATACATGCACATTGACCCATGACCATATGGCATTATATACGCGTATATATATGTATATGGGATATGAGAAAAGGTTATGGCGTTATATACGCACCACCACCTGATCAGCTGGTATACGTTGATGATTTGCCCATAGTGGCCGAAATGATATGATGGGATGCCCTCAGAGGCTTGATGATGTTATGAACACATATACCTATGCATGGTATGCCATTTATACGCATATGCATGATGTTATAAAAATGAAATGATTCACAGAGCTATGCAGACGTACATGTCGAGTCTTTTACTCCATGTTTCTCTCATGTCTATTATTTACGGATTTTCATTCCTTACATACTCGGTACATTATTTGTACTGATGTCCCTTTTGCCTGGGGACACTGTGTTTCATGCCCGCAGGTCTCGGTAGAAAGCTCGTGAGTCCTCCAAGTAGGCGATCAGCTCAGCGGAAGATGTTGGTACACTCCATTTGCTCCGGAGTTGCTTGTTTGGCCAGTATGATTTAGATGTGTTTTGTTTGGTATGGCGGGGATCTGTCCCGACCTTCATGACAATTATGTATTCTTAGAGGCTTGTAGACAGATGTCATGTACGTAAAAGATTGTATGGCCTTGTCGGCCTATGTTCAATGTACGAGTGGTTATTTTGGTCTTAGAGACCCATATGTCTTATGTATAAGTTGGTATTACATGTTGTATTCTACCTATCTCACGGCAGCCTCTCCGGCTCAGTTATCTATGATAGTATGATACGAAAAGGTACGTTATGTTGGTACTCGGTTGAGTAAGGTACCGGGTGCCCATCGCGGCCTATCGGTTTGGGTCGTGACAAAAGTGGTATCAGAGCAGTTCTGTCCTATGGAGTCTACAAGCCGTGTCTAGTTGAGTCTTGTTTATGGGGGGTGTCATGCATCACACTTATAAGTAGGAGGATACATGGCATTTAGGACTGTCACTCTTTCTTCTTACTCTAGATCATGTGGTAGAGCTCTGTTGTAAGAACTCAATTTCCTAAACTCTATCTTATTCATAATACGATGATGCCTACATCAAGAAAGACGGTTGGTAAGAGATATAGCTATGGAAGAGTTGAGTCAGAGGAACTCAATTTTTGCATCATGCTTATGATGGATTATAAGGTATTCAACAGATCATATGTGTACTAAGATGCGTAAACTTCTTGATAAGGATCCCTAAGGCAAGAATGTCTATCCACTCTTACGCTAAAAAGGAATAAGAGAATCGGAAGGTAGACACAAGTTTCAGCAAGTAAAAGAAGCAAGACGAAAAAGGGTACGAGCTACCCATGTAATGAAGATTATCGCAGAGGAATATAAGCCTTTTGAGTTACCTTCAACAATAATAGAGGTATGTACCATTGGCCACACCCATCTCATTTATACCCTATGGGGGCTAATAGAAGTAGTATAAGAGAAGACAGGATATCAGGATCTAGCCAGGGTTAGGGTAACCCAAAATGGTGTATGGATTGTTAGGGGTAGCTGACATTTCCAAAGGATATTGAAAATGTGCTAATAGATCTCCTTGTGAGACGCCCAGATGGTGCACTCTAAAATAGTACAACTAAATATGAGTACTACAAAGATAGACACTAGAAGCCTGGAAGGGATAAATATTATCTTAGTGTGGCTCCCGTTCTTAGTAGAGAGAGAATGTTAGGCAACCCGAAGAGCCAGTGGATGGAACAAAGGGAGCTAAAAGCAAAAGAATGTTCTGTTAAAATTTTCAGAATAAAGTGATAGACAGAAATGCTAGTAGGGAAATAAGAAGAGAATTAATGAAGCATTATGAGTAAGATGTGATACATAGATGTCAACGGTAAATGAAAGTATTACAGAGTCTATAGTCAAGTGAATGAAGACGAGAGGAGACATACCTTGAGACAACAAAATAGTATAGGCCATAAAGTCATATCCTCATTTCGAGAAATAAGTTTGTGACTCAAACGCGACTACCAAAAGGAAAAGTTAGACCCCAAAGTAATATAAATCAATATGGACTTATGAACAAGGTAAACTAAACATGAACTAGGGACTGAGTAATAGTCGGCATCATGAGAATTTCAGAGATTGCGTCCCGACGATGATAGAATGGGCGACAGAAGAATACCCTTTAAAGGCCATTCAGGAAGACGCTTCCCTAAAGCAAGCAACGTGAGCAAAGTTAAGCTTAAGGGACTATATGTACCAGTTATACTAAGTGTCACCCTCGCGAGTAGGGAAATTTGTTATCCTTGGTACAGAAAGATTACCGCAAGGCAATTAAGGATCATCGATGATGTGGAAAGACGCCAAAGATGAAGAGGTAAGAATATCTATACGTAGATCATCGTAGCACTAACTCTTAGTACTCTCCAAAAGGGAGAAATATGGAGTGATGTGGCATTAAGTCATAATTAAGTGATTCTAGTAATTATGGAATGGTAAGGAAGAATGCGATAAAAATGAGAAAGGGATGATATTGCACTTATTCAAATCCTATAGATATGCTATGATTCCAGAACATTATGCAAAAACGACGTCAAGTAAAGGAAGTAAGGGTTCCTTCCCGGGATGTTATTGATAAATAAGGAGCCAGTGCGAAAGGTAAGTTAAGACAAAGGGAATAACCCAAGAGGGATTACGTGGAAATACAGATATGAAAATGGACCAACGAGCAGTTAGTAGTTGATTCAGGAAGAGTCTAGTTATGGCTAGATAAGAGGTTACAGACAAATCAACAGATCGTGCAAGATAAACATAGTGAACCCCAACATGGGAATTCAGTCTCGCAGATATGACATCGTGATCCTTGAGATATATTCAGATAGGAGTTGGGGTAGTTAAAGGTAAATAAAAGAGAATGCCACTGGGAAGATAGTCAAAACTTCAGTTCAGGAGCAACCCTACAAGCACAAGGGCATGGAAATAAGTAACTACAGATAATTATAGGCAAGGAAGAATATCAAAACTTCCGTCAAGTATACGATGTAATAAGCTCAAAGCTTTACAAGAGTCAGAAGGTCTTCCCTAAGTACTACAATGAAAGAGTAGCTGAGGAAATAAGAAATAAGGATTCAACCTAAGCACAATGACCTAAAGAGGAAATGGTTTTATAACAACAGTCTCACAACAACATTGTATGCACTTCAAAAAAAAGTGGCACCTATCGTGGTTAATGAACGGGAAGAAGAAAAAAAAAAATCAAAAGGGTGATATTCAAGATCATATGGGTTGTATGGAGTTTCATATGCGTGGGCACTAAGATAAGCCAAGTATTCATGCAACAAATGGCAGAACGACCAAGGAAAATAATTGCTTACATTTAAAGAAAGCTGAGAAGGAACGAAAGGAATTATTCGATCAATGATCCAGAGTTAGTTACGTTATGAATGCACTCAAGATTTTAGAGTATTATCCATGCAACATATATTTTGGAAATCATATAGCCGTAGAAGATTCCGGTATAAGTTAAAAGAAAGAATTGAGCCCAGATCATAGACAAAGGATTGAATTATTAAAAGATTGTATCATGGATATTCCATAGAGCCCATGAGAGGCTAAAGTAATAACTAATACCAGGAGCCGCATATCAGAAGATAGCTTAAGCCTACATAAAGGCTGATAAGAAGGAAGAGGAAACTAAAGAGTTATATCAACCAAGTAAATTAGCAATCTGATTATTAGACCCAGAAAATTATAGACATCATGATTGAGAACCTTGCAGAATCACTCTTAATATAAGAGGTACATGAGAGATAGTACAGGAGCCATATTCTATAACGGCTCTACGATAAAGCCAGTTAGAAGAGTACCAATATAATAAGAAGTCAGTATGAAGCTTCCACTGGATTGTGTATACACCAGAGGTGCAAGTATTATAATAGAGTTTTAAGTATTTAGACAAGGTGGGTTGCTCTGATGGTAAGCACCCTCCACTTCCAACCAAGAGGTTGTGAGTTCGAGTCACCCCAAGAGCAAGGTGGGGAGGTCTTGGAGGGAAGGATGCCGAGGGTCTATTGGAAATAGCCTCTCTACCCCAGGGTAGGGGTAAGGTCTGCGTACACACTACCCTCCCCAGACCCCACTAGTGGGATTATACTGGGTTGTTGTTGTTGTTCTTGTTCAAGTTGTGGATGTGAATTGTACCTATGTGGAAGGGAGGTCATGAAAGAGATAGAAGATATGATGCGAGATTTTAAGGCAAAGGTAAACAACGTACGAGATACTCAAATGCAGAAGGTTGTAAAGAGTTCATACTTCGGATAAAAGGCTAGAAGCACGGGGATTCAATATCCAGGAATGATAGCAGCGTCGTCAATGGCATGTGTTCCAGCCTATGGTTTCTAGGTATCGAGAAGCCTAATTAAGAGAGCAAAGAAAATAGATATGTGTAAGTCGCAAGCTAAAGTATGGTAAAGCGACAAGGTTTTAGGAAGGCAGGGGTAAGAATAAGAAAGGGTGAGTGAGAAGGTGACGAGAATGGATAAGTCCTTGGGATTAAGCCCATGAAAACAAGAAGAGTTGATGGTTTCTCTAAGTTATACAAAGCTCAGTATAGCCTGAATGAACTCAAAGGAGTCTAAGACTAATGCATTTAGAAGAGATGGAATGATGTCCTGATAGTACAATGAGGGTGTAATTATGATAGATAAAGGATGACGATTGGGCCTTCGATTGAGTAATGATTTGAAGAGGATTTCATGAATTGTACGGGATTAAAATACCCACGTAAGTGAATCACATTGGGATGCTATAAAATACGGTTATTGAAGTACAACATCGCCGCTAAGTGGATCCAAAAAATCACTTCAAATACTCCTCGATGCAACGTAAGCCCTAGTGGCAAGGTATTACGTAAGAAATTTCAAGTTATCAGTGGTATATTGTAGATCAATATTGAGGTAAATCAACAATGGATGGACAAAAGTCACAAAGTATGCGATGAGATTAGGCCGTCATTCTTAAGATGAACAGTAATGAGGAAACATTAAAGGACTTAGATTTATACATATGGGATAAGCAACGAAAGTAACCTGAAGTTCGGTAGCAGAACTTAGTAACGATAAATTGAAGTAAGAGTTATGATATAGTATGACCTACCTAGATGCAGTAAAGTCATACGAATGGATAACCAGGTCAATAAAATAAGATATGGCAATATTCGTAAGTTCGACAAAGTACCGACCGAAGAACTTCAATACACCTATAGATGCTCAGAGGGACATCTTATCAAGTTCTGTATATGTTCCCAAAGTAAGGCCTAAAGATTGGCTAAAAGCTGAAGGGAAGAGTCGCATAGGAGCACATGCAAGGAAACAATCCTACAGGCTGCATAGCAGAAGGTAGCAAGAGTTACGAGATTGGAAGAATTCTGACCGTAGACCGTGGTGTGAGAAAGAGGCCAAAAGGAAGGAATGCCCTGGTTTTTAGATTTATTCAAAGAATAGTTGCCTAAATAGAAAGAAGAGTATTAAAGTATTCGCAAGAGCTATGGGTTATGAGAATGATAAGTGCATTAGTCAACATTCGAGGACGAATGTTCCAAAGGGGGGAATGATATTACACCCCATGTTTTCGTACGTTAAAGTTTCGTCGTAAGGTAATCGATGTAAGTTCGGGAATGAGATTATTTTGAGATTATAAGCATTATGCTATTTCAAACAAGTGACGAGTAAATTCGTGACAGTGAAAGGATAAGCGAATCGAAAAAAAATGAGTTTCGTCGAAATTTGACAATTTGGGATAAAATACGGTCCGAGCTATAATACCCGATATTTATGGACTAGTACCATACAAGGTACCACGTGGCCATGATAGTAAGATGTATAAAGTATATTAAAAAGGAGTAGTATTTTAAGTAATTTGAGATAATTCTTAATTATATGGGTAATTGGTTGATTATTGGTTAATGGGGGGATTAATTAGTTAAATAAGATAATAGTAATTAATTAAGCCTCTAAGATAAGCAAAGAACGTGGAAGCCCGCCCCCCTCTTAAAACTTAAGATGACTCTTAAGTCATTAATATAGGTGGCAAGCTTAAGAGATATGGGCAAGTCTTGTAACATGAGTCACATTATTCATTTAAGGAAAGAGATCCCTTTTTTAAGTCTTAGGAAGATGAGTCATTAGTCATATATTCACCTAAGGAAAGAAAGCTTCAGTCAAGCACATAAGAACGTTCCAATTCCAATCACTTTCTCATTCAAGGAACATAAGCAACGTTAATTTACTTTCCAAAATAGCAACATTGTTGCTAAGTTCTTAAGAAAGGTTTCGGCCAAGATTTTCTTTGCATAGCAACGTGATTGCTTCGAGCTTTTCATATGACTTGTTCCGTATTTTGTCGCAATTAACGTGTGTTAGAGGATTGTTAAGAGAATCGACTGAGGTATGTTAAGGCTATCCTTTCTTTCTTTTTGGCATGCTCCAAATAATATAAATGAAACGAGCAAAATACGCAACTTTCATAAATGACTCTATTCATAGAGATACTAGGGGTGTCTATATTCTTGACTCCCCATGTGAATTATTATTATATCATATGTTTATGGGTCTCAGAAAAATACATATTTGATAAAGTTTATCCGAAAGGCATATTAATTTTATGACATTCCGAGAAATCTTATTAACGTATTTCATATGCATTTCATGCATTTATACATGCACATTGACCCATGACCATATGGCGTTATATACGCACCACCACCTAATCAGCTAGTATACGTTGATGATTTGCCCATAGTAGCCGAAATGATATGATGGGATGCCCTCAGAGGCTTGATGATGTTATGAACACATATACCTATGCATGGTATGCCATTTATACGCATATGCATGATGTTATAAAAATGAAATGATTCACAGAGCTATGCAGACGTACATGTCGAGTCTTTTACTCCATGTTTCTCTCATGTCTATTATTTACGTATTTTCATTCCTTACATACTCGGTACATTATTTGTACTGACATCCCTTTGGCCTGGGGACGCTGTGTTTCATGCCTGTAGGTCTTGATAGACAAGTCGTGAGTCCTCCAAATAGGCGATCAGCTCAGCGAAAGATGTTGGTGCACTCCATTTGCTTTGGAGTTACTTGTTTGGTCAGTATGATTTAGATGTATTTTGTTTGGTATGGCGGGGCTCTGTCCCGACCTTTATGACAATTATGTATTCATAGAGGCTTGTAGACAGATGTCATGTACATAAAAGATTATATGGCCTTGTCGGCCTATGTTCAGTGTACGAGTGATTATTTTGGTCTTAGAGGCCCATCTGTCTTATGTATAAGTTGGTATTACATGTTGTATTCTACCTATCTCACGACAGCCTCTCCGACTTAGTTATCTATGATCGTATGATACGAAAAGATACGTTATGTTGGTACTCAGTTGAGTAAGGTACCGGGTGCCCGTCACGACCCATCGGTTTGGGTCATGACATTAACTCACCACTTCAGCCGGTGGGTGGAATAGCCAAAGGAGTGCCAGTGAAGCTTGGCCCTTATGTAGGAAAAGTCAACTTGTGCATGGTGATCATAGATGACTTCGAGATGATAGTTGGGTTGGAATTCATGAGGCAAACCGACACCATTCCAGTACCTTATGCCGACATGCTACTGATGATGGGAGCAAACGGGGCCAAGCCCTGTATTATTCCATGCACAACCATAAAGATGGCCGCTGAGAACATCTCAGCCTTGCAGTTAAAGAAGAGAGTCAAAAGACATGAACACACGTTCCTGGATACCCTCTGTATTGAAGATATAGAGCACTCCTTAGGCCCTTTTCATGTACCCGTGAAGGAGTTGCTACTGGAGTTTGAAGACGTCATGCCACAGGATATGCCAAAGCGACTCCCGCCTAGGCGCACTGTGGACCATGAGATTGAGTTCGTGCCAGGTGCTAAGCCACCTGCCCGGGCGCCTTACAGAATGTCACAACTTGAGCTCACCGAGCTTCGGAGACAGTTGACAAAAATGCTAGACACGGGGATCATTGTGCCCTCCAAGTCTCCTTATGGGTCCCCTGTGCTATTCTAAAAGAAACATGATGGCATCCTACAACTCTGTGTGGATTATCGGGCCCTAAACAAAATCACCGTGAAGAACAAGTACCCTATCCCGTTCATGGCAGACTTGTTCGATAGGTTGGGTGGTGCCACTGTGTTCACCAAAATAGACCTAAAAACAGGTTATTGGCAAGTCCGATTTACTGAAGGAGATAAACACAAGACGACCTGTGTAACAAGATATGGGTCGTACGACTTCCTGGTCACTCCATTCGGCTTGACTAATGCTCTATCCACATTTTGCACATTGATGAACCAAGTCTTCCGAGAGTACATTGACGAGTTCGTAGTAGTCTACTTGGACGACATTGTGATATATAGAAAAACATTAGAGGAACACATGAAGCACCTACGGAAGGTCCTAGCCCGACTGCAGGAACACGAACTATATGCGAAGCTGTCCAAGTGCGCCTTCTCCCAAAAGAAGATTGACTTCCTCAGACATATCATCGAGGAAGGGCAGATAAAGATGGACCAAGAGAAGATTCAGGCTGTCATAGATTAGCTGCCGCCTAAGGATATCCACACCTTGAGGGCGTTCCTTGGCCTATGCAACGTTTATAGGCGATTTGTGAAGAATTACTCTCTCATTGCATTGCCGTTGGCATAACTCCTGAAGAAGGTCATACCTTGGGATTTGGGTCCCAAACGAGCGGAGGCCTTCAACGCATTAAAAATGGCTATGTATAGTAGCCTCGCCTTGGCCCTTCCTAATTTGGCCAAGCCATTCGAAGTACAGACGGATGCCTCTGACTATGATCTGGGCGGAGTCTTGCTACAAGAGGGGCATACAGTGGCGTACGAGAGCCGAAAGTTGAAGGATGCAGAACGACGCTATGCCGCCTACAAAAAAGAATTATTGGCTGGCGTCCATTGCTTACGCCATTGGAGGCACTATCTGCTAGGAACCCTATTCATAGTCAAGACAGACAACACAGTTGTTAGCCATTTCATGACCTAGCCAAAGCTGAATGGCCGATAGGAACTCCTAGCAGAATTTTACTTCAACCTCGAGTACCGAAGCGGGAAGACCAACCGAGTTGCTGATGCGCTTAGTCGAAGGGCTGACTTAGCATCGGTGTGCCTAATCGCCACCCTAAGGGGGAGCGAAATGGCCACCACTATAAGAGACCAGATACACGATCTACTCCCAAAGGATCTTGCTGCACAATATTTGGTCGATTTGGTAGGACAAGGCAAGACTCGCCAGTTCTACATGGAAGATGGGTTCTTAAAGGTGAAAGGGAACCGACTTTATGTTCCTAAAGGAGGAGATCTCCGAAGGACACTTCTGATGGAATGCCATGATACCTTGTGGGCCGGCCATTCAAGTGAATAGTGCACCATGGCGTTGTTGCGCTGTGCTTATTATTGGCCTCAAATGACTGATGATGTTGCTCAGTATATGAAGACTTGCTTAGTATGCCAGAAAGACAAGTCAGATCGCTTGACACAAGCGGGCCTTTTGGAGCCATTGCTTGTTCCAAAGAGATCTTGGGAAAGTGTTTCACTGGATTTCATCACCGGGTTGCCCAAGGTCGGAGATCTCACAAACATCTTAGTTGTAGTAGATCGGTTTTCCAAGTATGCTACATTTATAGCTGCCCAAAAATATATATCAGCAGAAGATACAGCTCAACTTTTCTCTCATGTTGTCAAATATTAGGGTCTGCCTAAAGACATCGTTAATGATCACGACTCTCGCTTCACCAGCAACTTTTGGACTCAGCTCTTTAAGTGCCTCGGGTCCAAATTGAGCCATAGTTCAAGTTTCCATTCATAATCTGATGGCCAGATGGAGCGGTTCAATGGCATGCTGGAGGAATATCTCTTCCATTTTATTACCGGATCGCAGAAAAATTGGGTGAAGCTTCTGGATGCTGCTCAACTGTGTTTCAATTCATAAAAGAGATCTAGTACAAATAAAAGCGCTTTTGAAATTGTTACCGGACAACAACCGCTACTTCCATATACTGTGAATGCCCCAAACATGTCGAAATCTCCTCGAGCTGCTAGCTTCTCGAAGGAATGGAAGCAAAATTTGGAGATAGTACGGAGCTATCTGGTCAAAGCCTAAAAGCGGATGAAGAAGCATACTGATCAAAACCGTCGCTTTGTTGAATACCAAGTAGGAGACAAAGTGATGGTGAAAGTTCCAAAGTGATACTTGTTTGCAGGGGTCCATGACCCTCGTCTATTGCAAAAATACATTGGAACTTTGTCCATTGAGAAGCGCATTGGGAATGTTGCATACCGAGTGGATACCCCATCCTGGTAGAAGATTTATCCAGTCTTCCATGTTAGTCTTCTGAAACCTTTTCGGGAAGACATGGAGGATCCTTCACGGAGCCAACTTACAATACCCAGTATTCGAGACCCTAATTCAACGGAAAAAAGGCGGGTATAAGCTATTCTCGATGATGGAGTGGTTCATGCTTCAAGGAAAGATCACCAAGAGTTCTTGGTAAAATGACATGGATGTGATGCAGAAGAGAATACTTGGGAAAGGGGAATGCACCTCAGAGCCTACAAGAGCCTGATCGATGATTATCTTGCAAGCAAGGCGCCGAGGACGTCGCTAACTCAGGTGGGGGAGAATGTCATGGGCGGGTTTCCAGCCATACCCCATGACCCCTTGGACGCGCCCCATGGCGTCCCGACAAGCCTCCCAACGCCTAGCGCCATGGTCGGCCCCCTGGTCTTGGTTGCGCCAAGTGACAATCACGCATGTGCATATGTCGAGTCATCGATAGCCCTTGCCAGCGCCCAGCCACAGGCATATGCCAATAGCTTCGCACGCGCATACCCTGATGCTAAAGACAAGGTTGCTGCTAACGGACTGGCTTCTACTTTGTAGGAATCTAAGTCCTTTTCATTGTAAATATATAGTAGTTTTATTTCATGTATTTCTATTATCTCTCTCTAGCTTAGTTAGGTCAAGTCCTGTAACTTTGGTTTTTTTTTTAAGCACTATTAGGAGGATCAAGCAATCAAACTTTCGAGCAAGCAAATAATTCTCTGTACTGGTGTCTCTCCCCTCGACACAGTGTTGCTTTTCTGTAATTGCTTTCATTAATGCAATCAAACTTTTTTTCATTCTCAATTCTCATTTTTTTTTCTCAATTGCTCTTGATATTGGTTTTCCCGTACATCACTGCCAATCTCGTCTAGCGTACGGAGGGCACCTCAGCTGGCGGATAATAACTGCACTGACATCGATTACTTAGCCTTAAATCTCAGAAAGACGCCGCGTAACATTTAGTACCATACAAGTTAAAACTAGTAGAGCGGTCGTATTTATGACCAGAACTTTAGATCTGTCCATACATGACCTTCCCAAAATTGGGAATATTCTGCTTCCATTCATTCGAATATAATTACTATGTATAGGTACGTATAAAACAAACAAACTTACCAATTTTCATAACAATGGGCATGCCAAAAATCAGAATAATTAAAAGCAAACTGCTGACTAGTTTACCATAAGATATAATGGTGTGTATACAGTATATTTGGTCGTGGTAGAGGAAACAATTTGAGAAGTCCTTTACGCAAAGTCATCACTCGTATTCATCTCAAATGCGACAATGGTATTTAAGTCAAAGTGTGACTAATTATAACGTTTGCAGTCATTGTTATTGACCCACTTTGAGAGCCATGAAAGTCACAGCTTTTATCATAAATTTGATAGCTTCACTTCTTTAGCACTGTCTACTGTTGGCCAAGGCAAACAGGTCCGACTTCAGCTGATCACATTGTGCTATGGGGTCACATAGTCTTGTATTTCCCAACATTTTATACGCGACACTTCGTGCACATTTTTAATACTAATATTTAAGTTATATACACGAAACAATTGGAAAAATATTCTAATAAGGGATTCAATATATATATATATATATATATATATATATATATATATATATATATATATATATATATATATATATATATGAATGAATGAAAACAAGACTATAATAGCATCCATATATAACAATCATTCATTATAAAAGTTAAATTTTTCTTGCAATCGATTTGTATGTTATGTTATAATATATATTTTCTATAATATCATTTCACTATAGTAGTCAAAAAATATCGGAACAAATAAGGTCGTTATAGAGAAGTTTAACTGTACCTCGGATTTCAACATGTAATCTTGATCAACATTTGAGCTATCTTTGTTGCTATACTAGAAATTTCTTTTGTGTCCAGGAGATCTTACAATTTACATGTACAAAAAAATTATTGTTTCTTATTTATGCATTGTAATTTTGCAATAAAGGGGATTCAAGTGAGTTCTTTAGACATGCAGCTTCGCCCAGGAACGAATGTAGAGGTTTGATTACGGGTTCACATGATCCTAGTAGCTTTTGGCAATACCTTCTCTCTTTCGAAAATAACTTCTCTACCTTCATAAGACAGGGGTAAGGATTGCGTACATACTACCTTCCCCAGACCCACTTATACTGGGTGTGTTGTTGTTATATATAAATATATATATGCGTAACTGTGAATTCAGTTATTGTTGTAGTATTAACTGAGATCGATCGTTATAGAACTCATAAGCTTCAAATCCTGAATCCGCTTAATTCATCCATACATTAACTGTGATAAGTCTGTTTAACGTAAGGTTGTAGAGGTCAAACAACTCCTAGATTCTGAACATATATGTTTCCCTTGAACGTAAGAGTGCAAGGGCAGGGTTTACTCAATGGAAATTATCATGGTTAGTGAAGGCGACTTATCATACTGCACCCATTCTAATTTATATGGATTCCATTCGCGCAAATAAAAGAAATAAATAATCGATATAAATACATGTCGAGGGTGCGAATAAAGTTGACTAGTATATTCCATTATATGGCTTTTTTCACTTTTAGTCCGTATCAGAAACTATATATATATATATATATATATATATATATATATATATATATATATATATATATATATTTTCCGACTATTATTTTGAGAGCGACTATACGGTGTCATTTTTTCAAAAGATTGAGAGTATACATATAAGGTGTAAGGATCTTTTAATGGTTAGAGGCCTTTTGGATAAATCGTACAGGCTTGGTCCAAAACGGACAATATAACACTATAGTAAGAGAGTATCATTGGATCGTTTTAGCCCAACAATATATGTGTCATCTTTTATGACGGTTCAATATTGTATCCATTATTATAAAGAATTAGCACGTGGAGCGTGACACTTATTAACTTAAAATTCTGAATTCGTATATGTACATGTACATGTGCATCTTTGTGATGTTATTAAGTTTCAAACTATACTTTTAGTTGCTGGACGCAAGCAGACATGTAAATCTGTATGACTCAGATTATGTTTGGATTCTTTTTGGGCGTGAGTCATACACGGAAATCCTTTTTATGATTGGATAAATAGTTTTATTATCACTAAATTAAAGACTACATCGTCTTATATTATTCTACGAGGTAATTCACTTAAAGCTTAAAATTAACCTTGAAGAAATAAGGCTGTATTTATTTGTAATTTCCTTTTAGTCTTCAATCATATTGGAATAGAAGTTTCTTAGGAGTATTTTTTATTTTCAGATCTATGATTATTTATTATAGTAATAGCTTTTTTGAGCAAAAGGTTATGAACAATTGGCTTTATAAAACGAAAAAAAGAGAGAGAGAGAAGATAGAGTAGCTTATAAAGCAGTAGCTTAGGAGGAAGCTGACCGAAATATATGCCCTGTTAAATTTATTATTAAATTTTCTGTTTCTAATTTTGGCTTCATTATTCTAAAAAATACATAATAAGAGAAAACGAAAATACATGACCAAAGGTTTGACGGCTAACTTATTTGAGGTGGAGGGTTCAAATCTCATCAGTGGATTAGTATCCAATTCTCCTTTCCCTCCCCTGATGTAACTAAAAAAAAAAAATACATGACTAATGGACACAAAGAAAAATAAAATGAAATAAAATCATAGAGTTGTGATAAAAATAAGAAATACTGCAATAGATTAGCATTTGACATTTGATATGTTGTGTATGCACATGTCCTGTTGGAGATGAAACTAATTCACTCTTTTTACCATTTCAAATTTGGTTTCGTTGAGAGAATTCGATTAATAAGTCGAAAATCACTTTTTAAATTATTTTTCTTAATTATTACGTCGAGAATTGGTAAATGGTACTTAGTAATATTATTATTGTTCATTGTAGGACTGGAGTTAAAAGTTGTTTTTTCTTTTATTTGCAGCTGTTAACTTGACAAAACTAGTGTGATGTAATGATTATACTAAAAATCTTTTCTTCGGTAGTTTCAGAACCGACCATTTATAATTTAACAAATCAAAAAGTTGATAAAGGATATTGTTGTGCTAAGTTTTGACTGATTTTTTTATATTTAGATACAATTCAACTTTAAATTGCTATTTTATCCTTAATGATTATAAAATAGTCATGATATGTTTTAGATCCCACAAATTTTAGAAGTCTTTTTTTTTTTTTTTTTTTTTACAAACTTCTACCAAATTAGACAGTTTCACAAAAAATAAAACTTAGGGAATAGGGTGTAATAATTAAATACAAAAATTGATATTTTCAATAGGATGGATATTTTATTTCTTGGTTTTTAGACAGTTTCACAAAAAATAAAACTTAGGGAATAGGGTGTAATAATTAAATACAAAAATTAATATTTTCAATAGGATGGATATTTTATTTCTTGGTTTAATTACTCAAAAGGAAGGAAAATGAAAGGGAAAGATCTTTCCCACTTTTCCAATTCATATTCTCATGCCCCAAAACACCTTTTCAAAAACAAAGTTTGTAATACTAATTACACACGATATTCTTCTCCCATAAGTGCTCATAATTACCAAATTAGCTTTACCAGTCATCATGTGTTAAGAAAAAAAGAGAACTTGGATTATTAGGGAAAAACATGAGGGAGGAGAAATGATAGTAATCATATCTCTTTATTCATGTAATCTGTACTATTGAATTTATTTATGATTCAAATGGTCAAATGGATTTTGACGAGATCAAGAAAATAATAATATTAGTCATTCTATGTTAGTATTAGCTAGTAATATTGCAAAATCAGGAGGTTCCTTTATAATCTTAAAGGGATTCATTTAAATTAAGTCTTCTGTAATAAGGACCTAATTAAAACTAGATTAGACAGTTTCATTGTTTTAACTTACCTTATAAAATTTCACAGCTAATGTATCTAAATTGGATATTAATGGAAATAGGTAAGGACTATTAGAGCGAAAAGCTGAATTTTTAAAAATTAGTAGCACAAATATTTTCTCGCGCATAACGGGAGCTTAGTGTATCGGGCTGTCACTTTTTTTTTATAGCACAAATGTTTCTAAGATAGGAAATTTGCTGACCGAAAAGTTTATGGGAATTACCGTATTTTATATGTTTTGGGTCTTTAAAGAGTATTTAAAGTTTTATTTTCTAAAAAAAGAAATCGAGAATCCACTCAGAAACAAGAAATTCTTCCGCATCAAAGACTACTATATATGAAACCCCAAATATATTTTGACAAAATCTATGGCCAAATGGGTCCTTAGTTTCCCTATAATTTAAGCTACAACTCTATCCATTTATTCATCCGACTTAATTTTTTGTTCCATCAAAAACAATAGCTAAAACCATTCCCGAGATGCAGAGACAAATTTTTATTTTTTTTGGATGAAGTTATTTTGTCCCCCCCTCCCTAAATGAATGAGTATTCCATACAAATATTTTTGATTGGTAACCAGCCTTAAACATCTACGAGGAATATTCTTTCACTTTAATTTAAACCTTCAAAATTATAAAGAGAGAAAGTGGGAAGTATTTTTCTTTAGGAATATTCTTTCTGCTTTTCTTGATTTGAATTAAATTTTGCAAAGCTATGACAACTTTAATTTTTCTTTGAGATTGCTACAAATTATAAAAACTGCAGCATGCTTTTTCTTCTTAATTCTTCCTTTGCTCCTTTTCTTGTGCCCTTTATTCCCTTCAATCGTACGAATGAGATAGACAAGCATGCGTTTACTGGATTTAATTGTACTTAATCGATGTTTACTTACCAAACAACTTTCACTGGATTTAATTATAATTAATTGCTGTTTACTTACCGAACAACTTTTTTCTATTATGAAATCCATGATGATGTTCATCTTTCGGTTAGAGTCCGATGAGTCAACTTATCATTCATAATTTGACTTTATTTTAGGCACATTCGATCTAAAATCCGAACAGGTGAATTATACAATAGTTTTTTTAAATACCTCCTCTTTATGAAGAAATCTCAACGCAAAACTCGCACACTTGCACAAATACATAATTAAATTATTTAGTTTTCGTGAAGGAGTACCGGATAACACCGCTTTTTTGAAGAGAAGCTCTACCATATATATATATCGAGACATTAAATATATGGCACTTATATTTTACAAACAACCTTCCTAATTAATGCAACATGCAACAACACTAAAGGGTTATTTGGTATAATGATGGAATATCCCAGAATATCTAATGAGGTGGGATAGCTATCCCATCTTCTATATGTGATAGCTAATCCTATAATGTTAATATAAAATTATCCTATGATTAGTTAATATTTATAATCAAATATGGGATAAAGACAATACGAAATTTTATCCCGATATTATTAATCTTATTCCTTATAACAAACGACCCTATTAAGAGTGTATACGGGTGAACTCGGGGTTAGCGCACACCACGACTTCCTCGTAAGTCAAACGAAGTAAGAAGTATGAACATATGAGATAGAGACCGAATCTGAGAACTCTTTGAATCGAGGCTGGAACGGGATACTTGCCACCGGGCCTGACAAGACAATACTCCCCGAACCCGAAACGAGCTCCAAGACCTCGGAAAGTACTATAAACGATTGCACACGACTAACAGAGGACCGTGATATCCGCACCCAACCGGATATCTCGGTGCGGATCTCGCCCGATGTCGGTAATGTATCAGTGATTGACGTGAAAGGAGGAGTTTTACTTCTTTTAGAATTGTACTAGGAATGAAACTCTCCTACTATATAAAGGGAAAAATTTTTTATTCAATAGACACATTGTAACACACATATCAAGGCAATAGAAACTTATTTCTCTACTTTTCTAACTTTTGAAAAGTTCTTATTTTAATCATTGTTCTTTATATATATTTGGCTTCGTACACCACAAAAAAACTGGAATTAGTTACGAATATCATTGCTAATCTGTCGCTAAATCGCCCGTAGCTAGCAGAATTTCTTGATAATCTATCGTTAATCCGTCGCTAAATAAGATTAGCGACGAATATTTCGGTTTAGCTACAGAATTTGTTTGTCGTTAAAATCAGATTTTTTTAGTAGTGGTATCGAGGGTTCGGTCGAGGACAAAACTATTGTTCGGCTCAAGTCCGAGCCCGGCCTTAACGTCGCAACTGATTTGGTTATTAATTTTATTTTTAATTTATTTATTTAATATTTTTGATTACTTATGTTGAATCAATCCATGTATCCTTAAAACCGCGTGTAAATTCAACTGTTATCCATTTTAAAGGTAAACAGTTTGGCGTCCACCGTGGGACTAAGGATAATAGTGGTGGTTTTAGGGGTGGGCGTTTGGTACTTCGGTACGGTGTTTAATAACTACGGTTCGGTACTTCGGTATTCAGTATATTAATTATGCATACCAAATACCGTACAAAAATAGTTCAGTACAGTTTGGTATTTTCTTATTTGGTTCAGCACGATTTCGGTATCATACCTAAGTCTTTCAAATCTCCCAAGAGTATGCTATGTCTATTGTCTAACATCTCTTCTGACTTCTGGTGAGGATTCAACCACTCAAAGGCAAACTCAAAGCCATTTTTTCAAGAATAATTAGTTCGCTGACGCTGTTTTGATTTGCCAAATCAGAGAAGAGAAATAGAATTGATGGTGTATATAGAATTATCCCCAAAAATAATGATTCCTTAAATGCTCAAAAACTGATTATTGTCAACATACGAAACTAAATGAAATATAACAAGTTGAAACTAACATAAAACCTCAAGATGGAAGAATGAAGAACTTATGAACATGTTGAACACTTGAAGATTGTAGAATAGCGGTCAACAATGAGCAAACAAGCAATCGCCGAGGAGAGGAGTTGCCACTCTCCGAGGTCGTGAAGTCGTCGTCGCCCTCTGCTATTGTAGTCGTGAATGCTGCAGCAGCCAAGCAATGTTGATGTTGCAATTTTTGAGAGAAGTCTAGTGTCACGACCCAAAATTTCCATCTTCAGGACCGTGATGGCGCCTAACATTTCACTTGCTAGGCAAGCCAACATTAGAATAATATTAGCCATTTTAAATTAATTAATAATAAAGAAACAAATGCGGAAATAAAGTCTGAAATAAAGTGAATAACCCATAATAATAGCGATGTCTAAATACCATCCCAGAACTAGTGTCACAAGTGCACGAACTACTAAGATAATACAAATAAAGGTCTCAATAAAAATGAAGTTGCCTAAAAGAAATACACAGCTACGATAAAGTGGAAGGGGACTTCAGAACTGCGAACGCCATGCAACTATACCTCAAGTCTCCTGCGAATAGCTGAATCCGAGTAAATTTACTGTACGCCGCTAGGACCAACTCCGGTATCTGCACAAGAAGTACAGAGTGTAGTATGAGTACAACCGACCCCATGTACTGAGTAAGTGCTGAGCCTAACCTCGACGAAGTAGTGACGAGGATAAGGCAGGTCACTCACATTAACCTGTACGCAATAATAATAATAACGACAATAATAGAAATAAAACAGGTAACTCAATTCAACAATTGAAGCCAACTCGACAGTCATAACCAATCATTCTTTCAATCAGTTTTCGTTGCGGCGTACAACCCGATCCCATAATATTTTCATTTCAATCAATTTTGTTGCGGCGTGCAACTCGTTCCTCAATATATCTTTTCAATCAATTCTGTTGCGGCGTACAACTCGATCCTCAATATATCTTTTCAATCAATTTTGTTGGGTATAGTCTATTTGTGCAACATTCTTGGCCTGATAATTTTGAAGTATCGTTTGAGGAAGCCAAAAGTGTGTTGTCTGAAACCCCCCTGATATTGGTCCAAAAAGTCTGAAATTTGAACATTGTGTACTAGCCCACATTATTGCTACCACCTTGCTACTCCGTACTGGTTCACTTAGCACCCTATCTCTTAGAGATGTGTTTGTTTTGTACTGTCTGGTAAATGGGAAGGCCATTAATTGGTTTGCCTGGGTACGTCAGTACATGCTTGAAAGCATCACGGATGTTTCATCCTCTGCGAACACTTTTCCCTATGGTTTACTAATCTCTCACATCTTGAAAGTTATGAAAGTGGATATGTTTCTCTATGCTCCTAAAACTATCTCCAGTACATATGACAAGACTGCCTTTGCCATGATGGGATATACCTTGATTGAAGAAACGTGGCTTAAGAAAGATAAGGCACCTGAATTCATCCCTCAATAGGGCACTGGAAGGATTAAATTTTAAGCAAGCAAATCTTCTTCCTCAGATCAGTTGCTGCTAATGTAGCAAAACATTGCAGGTATCAAGGAATTGCTAACCTCTATGCAGGAACAGGCGGACAAGATCAGGGTAGTAACCAAGGAAACTGGAGCAGATGTGGCTAGGCTAAGGATCACTCTCCAAGTCACAAAGAGGCAAGGAATCAGGGCTATGCAGGATGTAACTGAGAAGCTAACCAAAGTTACCAAAGATATTGATGCCTCCTATGAATATTTATGCACCAAAGTGATCAACACCCTGAAGTATTTTCTTGTAAAAAATTAAGTGTTTGGGCTGTTTAGATAATTCTTTTATTTATTTTTATGTGGTGGAGGTTAAAACTGTTTTTTTGTTGTGTCTGGATGGGCATGTCAGTCGACTATGCCCAGTATAACTACTAGCTGTATATATTTTTTGCCTGCTTAACTAGTACTATTATTTAGATATTGTTCTTCTTAGTCTTTTTGATTGATGTCAAAGTGGGAGAAGAAAAATAGTACAAAGACAGGGGGAGCAACAAATAAGGAAGAGCTCCAAGACAGGGGGAGCAGAAGTACACTCGTAAAAGGGAAGTACCCCCTAAAGTAGTCAAACTCTTTTTAGATTAATGTCATCATCAAAAAAGGGAAAGATTGTTAAGTTTAAAATTTTAATAATGTTCAATAATCTAAAGAATCCTTGCCTAATTACATCTCATTGTGTGCAGATTTGGACAATAACAACATTGACGAAAGGAAAGAAGATCATACTCAACGACTATGTATTTTGAATTTTTCATCTAATGGAAAAGGAATCAATCAATCAAAAAACAAAGAAGGAAAGTCAATCAATCAACCTTGCCAAAGATTCTCAAGCGCGCAAGAACGGAAAGAGAGCTAATCACAGCTAGAAAACAAATCAAGAACAAACTACAGAAGCTCTAATCAAGGAGAAATGAGGAACCAATTCGTCAAGATTAAGGATGAATGTAGTTACCCTTTCAAGCTAGATTTATAAGGCTACCCTTGGGTCTCACTCTTAGATATGTATGCCTCACAATAAAAGGTCTCCAATAATTACTGCCATACAATCCCAGAAGATAAGGAAACAGAAGACTCATCAAGCTATAAAGGAAGAAGTAGAAGGACATCGAAAGGCACGCAACTACATCATCTGTTTCTACATCTTTCTAGTTCTTAGTACAAACACTATATTCTTGAGTCTATAAGTGTCGCAAAAGATAGGAAGAGTTAGAAAAAAAAAATGAGAGTTCTGTCAACATTAAAAAGAAACATTATTGTTGTATATCGTTGGTGGTGAACGTACTAAAATTATCATTGTTGTAAACTCTTACTGAAGATCTAAGAGAACCCTTATGACCCAAGAGAACTGGATGTAGGTACCATATGGATACTGAACCAGTATAAAAATTATTGTGCCTCCTTTACTTTTCTGTCTGCTCAGTTTATTTTTCTTGCGACCAATCACTGTGTAAAGTATAGTCGACTGATTTCCTATATAGTCAACTAAGATTTTCAAATTGGCTACAATTCACCCCCAACCCCCTCTTGTACTTTCAGTCCGAAGCCCGTAATCAAAAAGTAAGGCCTTTATAAGAACTCAAAGCCTGCTAAAAGTTTACCCTCGGCAAAAATATCGTCTAAAATTCGCTTAGGCATCTTGAAAAAACTCCCGGTCATACTGAGTTTTTGAAGCCTCGAGCAAACAAAGTTGTATCGAGGTCAAGCCGTGTTTGAACCTCTAAATAACGAATGCCCTATAACTACATTTGATTCTATGCTAAGGCATTAGAAACATTACATGAATAGAAATTATGAAAAGATGCTGGAAAAGTAAAGACAAGATATTGCCAAAAAGGGAAAATTTCATATATATTCTAAAATATATTTACAAAGGCTCGACATAATGGAATCAAAATAAACAAATATATATATATATATATATATATATATATATATATATATATATATATATATATATATATATATATATATATATATATAACAAAAACTAAAAGAGTACTAAGGCATCTATGACTGGTCTTCACCAGGGCTAGACTCGTCGCCAGAACCGTTGGAGCCTTCGGATCCCTTGGATCCCTCGGAACCTTCGACACCTTTAGGCTCGTAAAGCTTCTTTGCATTGGCCTCGAGCTTTTTGGCCTCCTCAATCTCAGCCGACAGGTCAAAACCTCGGACGTGGATCTCTTTGAAGGTCTCTCTTCGGTACAACAACTTCATATATTCGTCCTTTGCCTTCCGGTAGATCTCGGATGCCTCCACGCCAGACTTGTATTGGGCCACCATTTCTTCGGCATCGGCAGAGGTTGTATCCAATTTGGACTTCACTACCTCATATTCTCTACCGAGGGAATCCTGCTCTGCGACGACCTAGCTCAGCTGTGCTCGGAGATTGTTATTCAGCTGAGACCACTTATCAACTTGGTCCTTCGCCACCCAGAGTTGGTTCTCAACCAATGCCAGATCCGCCTTAGCGGTTTCCTTCTCCCAAGCCATCAGGTCCATTTTGCTTTTCCACTGTCGGCCATGGCCTGGACCTCGTCCATCTCGGCTCGGAGTTGGTCGATCAACTCGATCTTCTGTTGGACCTGCGAGGTTGTGTTGTTAGTCACCACGACTAGCTCCTCATTTTTTAGCCTCAAAGACCTTTACCTTTTTAACCAGGTTGACATGTTCCCGCTTCAGGGTTGAAGATTCCTTTTGAGCCCCATCCAGCTCGGCCTGAAGATCCTTGACGGCCCCATCCTGTTGCTCACTGAAAAGCCTGTACATGTCCTTCTTTCGAACCTACTCCTTGAGCTCCAACTCGAGCTGGTTGATTTCAAAGCGATACTGGAGGAAGCTCTCATGATGAAGCACTGAAGCCTACAAAACAACAAACATAGTAAGAGATATCAAAACCTAAATGGAATTCACGAGTGAGTATTGATGCCTTACCCGATTCAGCGCCTGCTGCGCGTCCTTGAAGAGACTCGACGCACCCACCTCGTTCATTTTTGCCTGGTCTTCCACGGTTACCAGGCATCGAAGATAGATGGCTATGCCCACTGGAGCGGATAGAACCTGAGCATCCTTCGGTACTGTAAGAATAAATGTTCTCTTGCGGCCATGGTCCACACTTGGAGCAGGAAACTGCTTCACCAGTTTTAGGCTCAAACTCGGACCGCCAGCTTTCTAAGGCGTGTCTTTCTTCGGGATCTCCAGGCCGCCTAGCCCGGAAAAGTCTTCCAAAGTGGATATGTTTGCGCTATCTAAGAAGGAGTGGAGAGGGTCGTCTGCGCCGTTAACTCTTTCACTTGACCTTTCCTTACCCGTTTAGGCCTCTTCAAGCATGGACTCATTATAGGAGGGCGTCTCAATGATGTCTATCACACTGGTCGCCTCTTTCGGAATAAAAGCGGCTTCTCGGGAGGTTTTAACCCCCGTCTCCACTTTGGCCTCTCAAGTCGGAAAGAGATCAGCCTCGTTGCTCTTTTCCTCGATTGCCGCATGCTCCCCGACAGGGGTCGATCCGTGAGCGACAAAGATGTCGACTTCTTCAGACTCATCCCTAAGCCGACGAAGTGAGTATGAGACCGTCACCCGGGAGTTGGTATTCTTCTTGGGCTTACCAGCCCGGGAAGCCACCCTCTTATTTGGCTTCACCTCTGGACCCAGGGAGCCCGAGGACTTTCTTTTCCTTTTCTTCTTCTCCCACGTGGCAGCCCTGGGCTGTCCCATAACGGAGGGATCAACGGATAAGGACGCATCCTCGACCATTCCAGCCACCTAAGTTCGGTGGTCTTAGGCAAACCTGCGAAGGAAAGAGAAAAGGTCAGCATTACGTAAGTTTGGGGCATAGTAATAACTATTCAGAGGAGAGCCTTACCATGAGAATGAGTCTCCCATCTGCCCTTCGAAAGCTTGCGCCACACGTGCTCGAAGTATGACATCTGCTTGCAGATGCCTTCGATACACTCCTTGAGCCGGGGAACTGCATGGGGACCCGGGCAACGGTTGCATGACCACAAATACTAATAGTGAGAAAGGAAACAAAGGAGACTTGACACTTAAGGAAGAACTACACTTATGAGATGCATTCCACTTCTCAAGAAATGGCAGGAACTCGGGAGGGGTAAAATCTTCAATTTTTACCCGAACAAAGTGCCCCTGCCAGCTTCGGTCTCGATCCTCGTCGATGCTTGAAAAGGGAGCCTTGTTGGCCCGGCAAATGAGCTTGATTAGCCCCCCTCAAAAAATTCGGGGAGTGTATAAACGGAGTAGGTGGTCGAGGGTGAACCGAGGAGATTCAATGTTGTTCATAAAATAATGTAGGAAGATCACGATCCTCCAAAGAGACGAGTGGATTTGCCCGAGGCACACCTCGTATCTCTTGCAAACAGCCAAAACTACTGGGTCTACCGGGCCCAACATGAAGGGGTAAGTGTAAACACTTAAATACCCCTCCACATGGATAGTAATATCGTCCTTAGGCCCATGGACTACCACATCCTTGCCTTCCCATTTGCAGTCCCCTCAGATTATGGGAAGGGTATCTTCGGTAATGGAGCATATGTATCTCAATGCTCCTTCACCTCGGTCTTGTTTGGCTGAGGCCTTCTCGACCTTGAAATCGTCACCGATTGAACATCCCCCAGGTATAAGGCTTTTCATGGGGGGTTCTGGGGCCGTTTCAGGAGAAGTCACTTCGGGAGCAACTATTTCAAGAGTAGCCTCCTCGAGAGCGACCAATTCGGGAACAGCCGCCTCGGCATCTATGGCCGGGTGGGAAGATGAATAGGCAGCCTTCTGAGGAACTGATTTGGAAGTCTTAGCCATCGTGATCTGGAAAATATGAAGATTTGAAGGAAAGGTATAAAGGTTTGAAGAAAAGAGTATGGAGGTTTGAAGGTAGGATGAAGATCTGGGTAGAAACCTAAGAACAATTATGAAGATTTGAAGATCAAAGATAAGGATATGAAGATTTGAAAGAGCTGATAGCCGCTAGGGAATTCGAAGGTAAAAGCTAGGATCGAAAAGTAGAAGAAGTACAAAGGTCAAAGCTTTTATAGGAGAAAATGTAATCAATACGCGACGTTTCATATTCAGAGGTGACCAGCCGATGATCGACACGTGTCCGAAGTCAGAACAACGCGACTGATGAGGCATTTTCACTTATTTATCATCTCGGTTGTAACGTACAAAGGAAGGAGCCGGGGTTCATCTATCATTTCGGTGGACCTACTCTCTGAGAAACGAGGGGACTAACTGTATACGGGTGAACTTGGGGTTAGCGCACACCACGACTTCCCGGTAAGTCAAAGAAGTAAGAAGTATGAACGTACGGGATAGAGACCGAATATGAGAACTCTTTGAATCGAGGTTGGAATGGGGTACTCGCCACCGGGCCTGACAAGACAACACACCCCGAACCCAGAATGAGCTCCAAGACCTCGGAAAGCACTACAAATAGTTGCACATGACTAACAGAGGGCCATGATATCCGCACCCAACCGAATATCTCGGCGCAGATCTCGCCCGATGTCGGTAGTGTATTAGTGATTGACGTGAAAGGAAGATTTTTACCTCTTTTACAATTATACTAGGAATGAAACTCCTATTATATAAAGGGAAAGTTTTTTATTCAATAGACACATTATAACACACATATCAAGGCAATACAAACTTATTTCTCTGCTTTTCTAGCTATTGAAAAGTTCTTATTTTAATCACTTTTTTTTATATATATTTGGCTTCGTATCGAGGGTCCAGTCGAGGACAAAACTATTGTTCAGCTCAAGTCCGAACGTCGCAACTGGTTTGGTTATTCATTTTATCTTTAATTTGTTTATTTAACATTTTTGATTACTTGTGTTGAATCATCCACGTAACCTTAAAACCGCGTTTAAATTCAATTGTTATCCATTCGAAGGGTAAACAAATAGATTTGCAAGTGCAGAGAAAGCTCGAAGGGGTGCAGGGAGATTCTCTCGTGCGAACAAAATCTGAAAATTTTAGGGTAGCTGTCAGCGATATATGTACTTTGTAGTGAGAATTTGTAACCCTAAATGAAGACCAAAGTATGCCTATGGTAATGAGAACCATTCATATTGTTACAACCTGGCTTGGTCTGTATGATTTCCGACCGGTTTAATTTGTGCCAGCCGGACCCGGTCAGCTCCCTCCTTAATCCTTACTGATCACTTTCCTCGTCTTTTCCTCTCTTTTTTTGGTTTCTCACTCGAGGTCCAATATTTGTATTGGGCTTCCGACTAATTATAATTTGTATAGCCTAAAACTCATTAAAGGGGAAATTTTCTATCGAATTCTTTTTTCATTTCACAAACTCAAATCCGAAACCTCTGGTTAAGAATGAAAAGATCCTATCCATTCACCCCAACTATTAGGGGTCTTTCCTCATCTTTTCTACATTCCCTCTTCCTCCCATTCAATTTTATTCGTGAATCGGATCCGAATTAGTATCTTACGTATTATATGTCATACGTCTCAAATGCTGGTTGACTGACATTTTATTTTTAAAAAAATCTCATACCATATCTAGACACTATAAATAAAAAATATATTTGGGGATTCGTTTAGCCTGGATTATGAAACTACTGGGATTATTCGACAAGTGATTCATTTTATATGTATATAAATGATTAAAACACCAATCTATTAAAGGACTAATATAATAAATTTTGGTTGATTCAACTTAAAAAAGTGAAACGAAACATGCTATTAATAGGAAGAGACTAGGTTGAGCTCATCTTCCAAATTCATATTTACCATCTTATTCTCACCTTGATAATTAGGTTAATTATACTATACTTTAAGCCAAAGTAGTAAGATTAATTGTGACTGTTTGAGTAAGTAAGTGAAAATATAGGAAGGGATCAAGAGCTAGCTCACTTAATTGGTGAGCTCCTTCTTGCCTACTATAGTTGAGGTGGAGGATTCAAATCTCACTAGTGGCGTGGTATTCCCTTCCCTTTTTCGTTGTAGTAAGAAGATTTAAGAAAAAGTAAAAATTGGGAAATAAATTTTAAACTAAAAACATTTATTACTAATAAAATAATAGGGGCAAAGTAGGTAATGGATCCAAAGAAAATCTGGTTATAGCTCTTTTTTCATGACATAGAATGGCTGTCAGAAAGGAGCCATCTTTTAAGGATTAAAAAGGCTAAGATTAGGTTTTTATATATTCTCAGTCTTTTTCCTTTTTAGTTTTCACTTTAAAATATTTGAAGAATTTTAGAATGATGATGGTCTCAATTGAGGGGGGGGGCACAATGTCTCTTAAAGCAAAGGACATGATAGCAAAGCCAGGCCACACTTGAGAGAACTTTGGGAGTGGAAATCTCACTGGAAACACTTCATTAGTTGCCCTAATTAATCAAGAAGGTGATTAAATTAAAACACTGTCTTAAGCAGACATCATAATTGACTCAATCGTACTATTAGTTACCATTAAAAGATTTTTATGTCAAATTTTCCAGCAAAAAAAGTTGTGCGAAAAACAAATTCTTCTTTTGGCTGCTACTTTTGAAATTAATGTTTCTCGACAGATACAAGTACTAAACATTTTTCTTTCTTTTCTTTCCGTTTCCCTTGTGATCTATTATGGACAAGATGGTTCACTTAATTATTTCTTGACAATAGATTAAAGGATGGAAATTAGAAAGAGAGATTATCGAAAGCCTTAAAGTGCCCCTAAATTGAAGGAAGAAAAAATATATGAAAAAATCTTAGCTATCGAGAAAGTGAAGAGGAGAATATAAGTGGCCGTCGAACTATAGAACTTAGTTTATATATAGATAATGACTCATTTACACAACATTTTGCTTCTCGGACGAAATAAAAGAGATATATGTTAATCAATTGTTGGGTTTTTAAGGCGTGAATGGAAAAAAGTATATTTTGGATGGCACATCCATCTCATCCTTTTATTGCATATAAATTCAGAGGCTTGGCTATACTTTTCATACACTGAAAATTCTGAAATTTTTCTCCTCTTCACTGAATTATTATTTTTCCATAACAAACATAAGTTTCAAGTGTAATTTGTTTCGTCGTTTGATCTCGTCGAAATTTTGTAATTTGAAATGCCACTATTACAAAATAATTTTTTCATTCTATCTTGGAAAAATTAATCTACAACCTTGGGCAACAGTGAGAGATTAAATTCAGAGCGAAATCACGTAGGCTCGTATTATTTAACATTTTCATTTGTTTATTTTTCAATTTATTTCGTATATTCTAGTTTACTGATTTTAGAACCCAGATTCTAACAAGCAACAACTGTATTTGAAAACCGCAATTAGTGGACATACATAGGTAACTTTATTAGTTTATTACACAATAAAGAAAGGATTGATAATTTCATGGTGTAATACTAAGAGATTTTTGAATAGGTTCAAATTCGAAAAAAACAGCACCTACGATGGTTATGGCCAAATGAATTTTAAAACACCTGCAATTAAATCCTTCCTAGTTAGAAGTAATATTCTCTGTAGATTTAGTAGCCAATTTTTTTTATTTCCGTGAGCTTACCAGACGATAATTTTCGAAGTTCACGAGTATGGTTAGTTAAGCTCTTCTACTTATTTATTTTTAAAGAATTCTTTCTTATTTTTTAAATTGAGCGGTCAAATATTCGGTCACACGAGTGGTCTCACGAGCACAGTCATATGAAACTGATTAAGATGTTGAAAGATTTATTGTCTACTAGTTTTTGTCATTTAAATGGTCCATACCCCTAAGAACATGTGGTTGTTCTTGTACGGACAGGGTGGATATTGAAGTTCGAATTATTTGCAACTTGAATAAATTTCCTGAACAAAATGAAAAATACATACTAGCGTAGCATGTATAATCCGTATAAAGTTTTTAAATAATAAAAAATTAAAGAGTACACTAGATTAGTTGTAAAGATAGTAGCTTCATTAAACTCTCGCTAAATGCAAGGGTCCGGTGACAGATGGAGCCTTGTGATAATTTGTTCAATTAAATTCAATATTTTTTATTCTGATCATAAATATATGTGTATAAAAATTACTTAATAAATATCATTATGTCAAATTCTGAATCCATAATTTTAAAAATAAGTGAAATTTAGTGGTAAAAATCTTCGCGGAGTCGAATCACATTAAATTTATTGTACGCAATCTTATATTGATTTCTGCAAGAAATTATTTCTACAATTGAGCCCGTGAACTCGGGTTGGGTTGGAGCAAAGGCGGAGCCACCTTATGTTAACTGGTGTCCCTTCGTCGAAAAATATTGTTTTAGCTAGGTCAACAAATTATTTTTTTATATTATATTATATGTTGCTTTTCTTTATTTTTTTCGTGTGATTATTATTTTATATTTTGATACTTCTTAATAAAATTTCTAGCCCCGCCACTGAGTTGGAGCAGAGAAGACAAAAAATAAACAACAAATGAAACCCAACGTAGAGCTTAGCAAGATATGTTGTGTGGAGGGGTTGATGTGTGGGGTTGAAGAGCATTCATGGGGTTATGCATGGGTGCCCCTCGTGCGCTCTATCCATTGATGGCGGCTCACCACCTTCCCTGCACAACCCTCCCCCCCCCCCCACATCCCCATCTCCACCCACCATCCCCCCATCCCACCCCACCCCCCAAAACTCTATCAATTATCATCATCATTAATGGCATGCTTCCAAAACAGAACCTCTAAGAGACACACTGTATTCTGGATCTCCTTTTTTTCATTAGTGGGAGTCCCATAGATTGGGTTGTCTTGTCATCCCTAGGGAATTTTTTTTTTTTTCCGAAAAAGGTCCAAATATGACATTGAACTATGTAAAATTAGACGAATTTGTCCGTCGTTAATACTTTGCACAAACATACTCGTACCATCCAATACTTGTTCCAAATATATCCTTATTTTAAATGGCCCCATATGGAAGGTATATGGTCTCACGCACATACTTTGAGAACATATTTGGCCCATTAATTAAGTTCTTAAGCTTTTATATTATTGAATTATCTTGTTTAATTTGATTTAGGACAATATAATGAAAGTTTATAATGATAAAATTTCCCTCAAATCGATTGTTTTCCTTCTGTAAAATCTTAATACAAACAAAGAGAAGCAAAGTGTAATAGAATCTAAACCAGTGTTTTCAAAAATTCATGTAAAGGTGATTATTTAACGGGTCGAAGCAGGTTAAATCAAATAAATGGGTTATGATCAAAATTTGTTCGGGTCAAAATAGATTATAATCCAATCCGATCACATGACCTAACTTCCATTCTTTTTTAAATTTTCTTTTTGAAAAATAAAGTGAAAACTAATGCATATTTCTTAAATTATTAGTTATAATTCATTCAAGCTTACATAATTCCAAATCTCCATGTTTGATTTTGCATGTTTATGTTAGGGTTGCATTTAACCCGTTTGTTCACACTAAATGATTCTCCCTCCGTTCACTTTTACTTGGCATGTATACTAAAAATAGATTTTCATTTTTACTTGTCACTTTACGCATATCAAGAGAAGATAATTTTTTTTCCTGTTATACCCACAATATTTATTACTCATTTCAAATCATTTTCTAAAATCCAATAAAATATGCATCAATTAATATGGATATCATGGTAAATTATACAATTCATTTATTATTTCTTAAGAGGCGTGAAAAGTCAAAGCGTATCAAGTAAAAGTAAACGGAGGGAGTACATTTTAATCCAATTGTTTGATGGGTCATTTCGAGTTTCATCCCTTGAATCAAGATAACAATCAAATCATATTCAACCCTCTCAACTAAAATAAATTACTGTAAAAAATGAATTAACTTTCCCATCTAAAGGAAAGGATTTTCTTCCTATTTCTTTTCTTTTTCGATTTTGGGAGAAAGGAGAATGTGGGAAACAACCCAAAACATTATTAGAAGGTAAAAACAGTTGACATAACATCTTTTAAGGACCCCATTGTGGGGTCATATGAAAAAACTCACTCTTCTTTTGGCTATATTTATACCTCCCTAACTCTAAGAACCTAAGCATCGATCATCACAATACCATTTCTCCTTTTTTGAGTTTCTCTTAACTAATTAGCCCTATTACTTCATTCCTTTTTTTTAAGCGTCTGCTTTTCTAATGGCAGATACGAGTGGTTCAGCCACTAGTAAGAGAATGGGGTTTGCTATGCCTGAGAAAATGCAACTGCACTTGGCCATGTTGGCCTTGCAGTTTGGTTATGCTGGTTTTCATGTTGTCTCTAGAGCTGCCCTTAATATGGGCATTAGCAAGATTGTCTTCCCTGTTTATAGAAACATTCTTGCTTTGCTTCTACTTCTTCCCTTTGCCTATTTTCTTGAAAAGTATGTCACTTGATCTTAGCTTTCTATTTTTCTGCGTTAGTACTTCTGACTCCGCCACTGATTAAGATCACGACTTGAAAGTAACAACTCGTGTTTTTTTTATTGATCAGGAAAGACAGGCCAGCTCTTACTTGGAATTTTGTACTTCAATTCTTCTTCCTAGCAGTTGTTGGGTAGGATATTATGATCTCATAAAATTTTACTTCAAGGCAAAAGAAAAGGATAAAATTCTAATCTCATGATACTCTTGTTGAGTGTTAAGAATTAGTATTAACTACTAAGATAATTGACATATATATATTTTTTCCTTCTTTATAGAATTACTGCAAACCAGGGATTCTACTTGTTGGGATTGGACAACACGTCCCCTACCTTTGCTTCTGCCATACAAAATTCTGTCCCTGCCATTACCTTTCTCATGGCTGCACTACTCAGGCAAGTTCGCTCTTCATATTATTTTCCTAACCATGGACTTTGTAAAGAGTTTAACTTGATAGAGTAAAAACAAAATATAGTATCAGATCACCTAAAAAAATAACTACAGATATGTTCATAAAGAACGAAATTAATAATCAGAAAATAAGACATATTATCTATAATAACAGGTTAAAATGAATAGTGCAAAGAAATATTCTTTACACTATCAATTTAATTCTTTTCTATATAAGGTTACAACTCGTTTATAACATGCAAAATAAAATGTGAACATGAATATATCAGTCATGCACGAAGCACAAGCAAGCACTAAAGGCGAACCGGTGCACAAAACATCCCGCACAAGGTCCGGTAAAGGGCCACACCCTAATGGTGTAATGTATACATCCTATCTTAATGCAAGCATTAGTGACTGCTTCTACGGCTCGAACTCGTGACTTGCTGGTCGCACGGAGATAACTTTACCTTTTGCTCCAAGGTTCCTTCCGGAGGAATACAGTTGGAATACTAATATCGGTAAATCTTTTTTGATGAATTTCAGGATTGAAACTGTGAGACTGAACAGAAAAGATGGTATATCAAAAGTGTGTGGAACATTATTGTGCGTAGCTGGAGCTTCAGTAATTACTCTATACAAAGGTCCAACAATTTACAGTCCATCTCCACCATTACAAAGGACCTCAGTACCCATGTTGATGAATTTAGGAGATGCTAATGGAAAAAGCTGGACTTTGGGTTGCGTTTACTTGATCGGGCATTGTTTGTCATGGGCCGGGTGGCTCGTTTTACAGGCACCGGTTCTGAAAAAATACCCGGCCCGACTTTCAGTCACATCGTATCAGTGTTTCTTTGGAGTCATACAATTCCTTATAATTGCAGCTTTTTGTGAGAGAGACCCTAATGCTTGGCTTGTTCACTCTGGTGGCGAACTCTTTAGTGTCTTTTATGCTGTAAGTATTTTCAGTCTCTTTGTGTCAGCATGTCTCTCGTATTGTTTTTAATACTCATATTTTTAGCTGTGAAATTAAATGTCTGAAAAAATGACTGTCGCTCCGTTTCATTTTACATAATATTATTTGATTTAATATAAAGTCTAAAATAAAGAACTTTTGACCCCAAAATAGAAAAATTAAGGTTATTGAATTTTTAAACATTGAAAGGTGTCATTTTTTCAAAAATAATATCCTTTTCTTTTCACTTTATATAAACCTATTACTATTTGGGAAGTTGAACAAAAAACTTTTTGATCATGTTTTTTGAAATTATAACTATTGTGATTTATAATATTTTTATGTAGTTTCTATATATATAAATTTTATTCAAAAAAATTGCAAAATTTTATATCCAAATTCATACCGAAAATTAGTGGGTTTGACCTCTTCGAAAAGGTTCCCATAAATTGTATGGAGGAAGTAAAAAGAAAAAAGCACCACATACTTTTTGGTGGCAAAGCTTGTTACTAGTAATTAAGTTGAAGGCTAATTCCAGAGGACGGACTAAAATTTCATTTGGAAAAATTCATGTGACATGATAAGGTGATTAGTCAACATAAATAATTGGATCTTTGCAATCTTTTCCCTACATTCATTCTCTTGTAGTTATGGCATACGACAACAAAATAAGCAGATGGACATATGGTTAGTTATAGATAGTGAAATGACAGCAAAACTTGTGTATTCATTTTTCCTTTTAAATTATTTATTTATCCTATGAAAATGAAGAGTCGAATTAATTGAATGCAGGGAGTGGTGGCCTCAGGGATAGCATTCGCTGTACAGATATGGTGCATTGACAGAGGTGGCCCAGTTTTTGTTGCCGTTTATCAACCTGTTCAGACTCTTGTAGTTGCTATTATGGCTTCCGTCGCTTTGGGCGAAGAATTCTACTTGGGAGGGTATATTATAGCTCTTATTCTCTGTTTATACTGTCTATACTGTCAGCAGCGTATATAAATTAAACTATTAGTTATATTATTTTTATGTCTTACTGTTAAATCACCGAAGTTATACACATTTTCCTCAATCATGCATTTGTGAAATGACCCCACAATGCACATTCCTTCACCCCACATGTAGTTAGGTTTATTGATCATGGATATATATGTATTGACCTTTATTTTGTACTAAAGAATCACCCAAAAACTTCCCAACAAATCTTTTTGGGTCCATCAATCTTTTAGACTAATATGCTAAAATACACAACTAAGTGGTGGTTTGGCACATGAGATAAAGATAATAATTTCGGGACTAATTTTGGGATTAACTTTATTTCATGTTTGGTTTCTAATATTAGCTAATATTAGAATAACTTTTACACTAAAATAGTGAATTATCCTATATAGAAGGTGAGATAACTAATCCCATGAGATATGACAAAAGGGTTGTGCATCCATAGCACGGGAACTTAAAAAATCTTTTTAAAGGGCACACGTGATGAGTATGGCAGAGGGACTAGTTTACCCTATTGTTGACTTCACCAACCAAGGCTTCCATTCAGTACAGCTAACCATTTCATCTCTTCAACAAGTTTAGTAATTAGCATAACGGCCCGTCCAACTCCGTTCGCCATTCCCACCCGGGAATCACTTCACTCCAGCGCCTCGTCAGTCTTCTTGCATCTTTTCCAGCTTTGAAAATCGACTAAGCGTTGCTCCACCTCATGGGATATACCAAACAACCCCTAATAGTATGATATATTTGTTCTTTTAGTGGTTGCATGTAACTTAAGAAATATCAATTGGGATTATTTTGCAGGATCATTGGAGCAGTGTTAATCATAACAGGATTGTACTTCGTGCTATGGGGCAAAAATGAAGAATCCAAGTTTGCAAAGGCAGCAGCTGCTGCAATTCAGTCCCCAGTGGATCATTGTAACAACAGGCCAACTAGCCACATCAAATCCTCTTTGGCTCAGCCACTGCTTGCTTCTTCAACTGAAAATGCTTAAAAAAAAGTTTGCTGGAAACCAGGAAAAAAGAATCTGCTATCTACATATTAAGAAGGGGAAAAAAAAAAGAAAAAAAAAAAGAAGCTTTGGTGTGTTTATGCAAGTTTTGTTTTTTTTTTTGTTTAGTTTAGGTGTTGTTTTCCTTTTTTCCCTTTTTAGTAGCTTTCCTCTCACTAGGAGAAGTGCAATTAAAGGGATGTGATGATTACTACTTTTGGAGTTGGATCTCAGCATGCAAATCCCAAGTTGGTTTTTATATGTTAATTAATTCTATGGTTCAATCTATGAATGGAAAAAAAATTATGACAAGAGTAAGCTTTTGCTTTTATCATTGCAATTAGTGGACCCCTTTTATTGCAAAAATGATAATTACATATTGTTAAAGAAGTATAAGGTGTCAGCAAGCTAGTTGATTTTTCACATAACATCGCAACCAAACACTTTTGTTGTAATGTGAGTGGCATGGAATTTAATTTATTGGTAATGTACCAAATGATCACTGCATAATATCTTCTGTTGATGAAGGTGTCAACTCCTCAAATAATCTTTGTTACATCAAGAGAACCTATGAATTGGAATTAATTATATAAAGTCCATAGACTACGTGACAAAAAAGACCTGTTGTTCTCTGTTCTTTTTTTGGATATTTTCTTCTTGGAAATGAGGGAGAATGCTAATTTAGCTATTTAATATTATATACCTAAAATTTGAAAGAACTAAAGAATATAGAAAATAAAACTACTATTTTACAAAATGTAGATACAAGATTGGAGTTGTAATTTAATTATTAGTTGATTTTCGGTTACATCACTGAGTGTGCGATTCATTCATCCTGTCATCCTTCATTAGATATTGGCAAGCAGGGACGGATTTAGGGGCGGATGTGAACGTTAAAAAATTACATTGTATATACTTTTCTCGGTCACTTTTACATACGTTTTGATTTTTTACGCCCCTTAAGAAATAATAAATGAAGTGCATAATCTACCGTGTTACTCATATTAATTAATGCATATTTTATTGGATTTGAGAAAATGATTTGAAATGGTAATTAATATTGTGGGTAAAACAGGAAAAAATTTGCTGTCTTCTCTTGATATGCGTAAAGTGCCAAATAAAGTGAATATCTATTTTTAGTATACATGTCAAATAAAAGTGATTGGATGAAGTATAAGATAAAATCTATTTTTTACTTTAATATATTATGTTTTGAATCTTTTTAATACAGTCCAAAAACATAGCTTATTGGTCAAGGCCCAAAAAAATTTAAAAACTTTGTGAGGTCATTGGTTCAATTGTCACTAGTCACAATCTTTTTTATTTTTTTACCTTTTGACTTTTTTGAACTCCTCAACGGAAATTCTCAGTAATACTTAATAAAACGCAAACACGTGCAAGCACTAAAAGGAAGTAACAAAGGGCTAAAGTAAAATTAATTAATTACTAGATCCCAAGATGATGATATGATTAAAGAGTGTCAAATTTAATCATATAGTTTGCAGTGGTACAGCATTTTTCAAAAGTATATAGTATCAAATTTCATGCTTTTTTCCCTTTATTAATGATTTGAATGGCATCCAGCTACAATTTGCTCCATTGATATTTTCCCCGTGCTTTTCTTTTGTAGTAATTTCTTTTCGGCTCCTTTGATTTGATTATGTCTCCCATTTACGATGGTGTTAATTTATTTAAAGCTTCAGAAAAACACTCTTGTCTTCTTCACGGAATACTTTTAGCAAATCACAAAGCACTACACTCCAAATAAAGTGAAAACGACTAACTGGTAAAGCAAAAGCATATTGCGATGTTTTATTTAAGTCGTAGGCTTAATTCCAGTAAGTGGATACCCTACTTGAAATTAAAGAATCATGCCGAACATGATCTTATTGTACTTATTATTCTCCAAAGTTGAACACTCTTTTTCTCAACAAAAAAAGGCATTTTCCCACTACGGGAAATACATTAGGACCAGCTAATTGAAAAGATTTTTGTATTGAGAAAATTTGTAGGCTTCCTTAATTAAAGATGATCTCAACATCCTTTAGGGGAAAGAGTAGGCAACTTGATTTGTGAATATGTCACGTTTGGTGATTTGTTTTAATTTAATGAAGTAAGAAGAGAGTGAAAGAGAAAATAGTGACCACTATTAAGGAGAAAAAGAAGTGATCATCAGAAGTGACTTTTCCTCACGTCTAACAATTTTTTTCTACCACAACTGAGAAAATCTTTTCGAAAAACAAAAGATGGAAAAAGCATATATTGTACTTTTTTTTTATTTATCGGACATGATGTTTTAACTTCAATACCACACAAGAGGGGTGATTTGTGTGGTGTCCAATTTTTCGACAGATTATAGAAGGACTTGGTTCTTCTATGTGTTCCTTATACTACTCTTGCGGAATAATAAATGCAGAAATTAAAGTACACAAGGATTTTTACGTGAAAAATACCTGGCTCAAAAGGTGAAAAAACCACGACCTACTTCCGAGTAGGATTTTTCCAAAACTCTTCACTAAATCACTGAGTCAAAAACTGCATTTACAAAACACTTTTGTAAACCTAGGATTAACTCTAATCACGTTCTGGAAACCAGCCTTTAACTGCTGCGACAACTTCAAGTTAACTCTAACTTGAATACTCTGAGTACCTATTATAATTGTGTAACGACCCGGTCGGTCATTTTGAGAATTTAAGTTCCGTCCGGAGGCATAAGGCCCTGAGCAGCTTCATATTATGTGTATTGACTTGCGTGCGTGGTTGAATTCGGTTACCAGATGTTTCAGAGTGATTTGGGACACTTAGTCCCTAAAGGCATTTTTGCAAACAGTTCGCGTGTGATTCAAGTGTGCGAATATGAAGCTACATGAACCAGATAGAAGAACCAGTTCCAAGTGTCTGTCTTTTATTCTAGTTCAATTGTAGTAGGTGTTTTCATATTGTACCTTTCAGCTTTATCTAGAGGCAATTTGTCACGACCCAATTTCCCCTCCGTTTGGGTATCGTGATGGACCCTAGTCTTAAGGACTAGGTAAGCCTAATAATAATTAAAATAACAACATTATTTAAATAGAATCTCTTACAATTCCCAAAACCGGTAGTACAAATCATAAGCTCTACAGAGTGTTTGCAAAAAAAGAAAGTCTCTAAATACAATTGTCCAGAAATAGGAATAAACAGTGCAAAACGAAAACTTGAAGGTAACTCTGAAGCCTGCGAACGCATCGGTAGGCTTACCTTGAGTCTCCGCAGCAAAAGTCCACACGGCTAGCTAACGAACACTTTTCTGGATCTGCACAAAAGAATGTGCAGAAGAGTAGCATGAGCACACCACATCGGTGCCCAGTAAGTATCAAGACTAACCTCAGTGGAGTAGTAACGAGGAACAGTCAAGACACCCACTGGTCTAATAAACTGAACAGATATAAGTACATGAACAACAGAAGTATGATGTCAACATAAAGACTATGCAATATGGCTCACAGTACAGTAATGGCAATAAGAAAGGAAACAACAAGTATTAGTGGAATATCATGAAATGACACAGAAAGGTGAATGGAACACAACCTAAATCCGGAATCACAAATACAGCAAGGACAAGTAATAACTCAGCAACTACAACCGCTTTTACATCAGGTTTTAGTCAACAACTCCACGAGGTACCGAACCTCGAACAAATCACAACTCATAGGTCTCAATACCTGAACTCTAACACTTGGCATCTTGTGCCCTCATAACATCTCATAACCGCACTGACAACTCACGTGCCAATAGAGTCATTCTCACATAGAAGACAAGTAAACAAGGGTGAGCATCTATGCTCAATAATATCAAGAACACCTCGTGTCCGATAAGAGTGCTTAACTACGTGTATGCTTGTGCAAGTGTACTACCATAGTCCATATCAGTAATTAAGCATAAGGAGAAAGAACGGATATCACGTAGAATATTTTCTCACTACTTTCACAAGATAAAGCTCACACAAGTACGTATACCACTATACAAATATCAACAACAAGAATGCCCCCAGGCCACAAATCATCGCAAATCAACCCCTGACACAGTCCACCTTGTCTCGTCACGTGTGCAATAGTAACATAAATTCCCGCCTTGTCTCGCCACACGTGCATAACAATGTTCCCACCTTGTCTCGCCACATGCGCAACCTCCCCCCCCATATATATATATATATATATATATATATATATATATATATATATATATATATATATATATATATGTGTGTGTGTGTGTGTGTGTGTGTGTGTGTGTGTGTGTGTGTGTGTGTCCTGCCTTATCACATCGCATGTGCAATTATCAATAGTAATAATAGCACGACAGAAACCTCGTGCAACCCCATAACAACAACCGCACGGCAGAAACCTCGTGCATCACAATAATAACAACCGCACGGCAGAAACCTCGTGCATCACCACAACAAGTACAACAACAACAATGGCAAAAATACAAAGTACGACAAGTAAACCAATTCAAGAATTTTAAGTCACAAGGAACGGTAGAACCAATTCACAAGGAATAACCACAGTAAGGAATGCTAGGCGTACTGAGAACAACTCAACAAGGGAAAAACTAATATGTAGTAACGTTCCCACAATATATATTTCAATAACAGGGAGAGCTAACACGAGTCAAATAAATCCAAATAAAATACGTCAACTAAGATGTAGGATATCTAAAACTTCTTTTAAGGTTGAGGAAATTTCGAAGGATATTCAACAATTCAATTAAGGATAAGCAACGGAAAGATAATCATAATCTCAATAAAAACTGAACAAATTATAAGATGAGATAATAATAATTCCAAATAAAGATAAGCAGTTATGAAAAGATAGCATGACAATAGAGGAGGTAAAATCTTCAGTTAAGTCAAATAGGCAATAAGAGTAAATCCTGAAAACGATTAATTCTAATTAAAGCATGTAAAGGTGAAACTAGTAAATAGGAACTTAATCATATCAAGAACAACTCCATACTCAGTGAATATAAGGACCTAAGAATCCTAAAAGGCCAACTTTTCACAAATAATTCCGAGCACGCACTCGTCACCTCGCGTACTTGGACTACAATCAACATAGAAGACTCAAATCCTAAGGGGGAAATCCCTCACACAAGGTTAGGCAAGATACTTACCTCGAATCAAGCTCAAACAATCGGTCACAATGCCTTTTCCACGAATATCCGGCTCCGAATGGCCCAAATCTAGCCAAACACAATTGCATAACATGAATACAACAATAATAGACTCATCTAATCAATGAAATCAATATTTTAACAAAAATTCCGAAATTTGCCCTAAAAAGTCGACTCGGGCCCACATATCGGAATTGGATAAAAATCACAAAATACGAACACCCATTCACTGACGAGTCCAACCATATAAGAATTACTCAATTCCGACCACAAATCCCCCTTCAAAACTCAAAATCTTTATTGAATAAGTTCTTCCAATTTCTCCCAATTTCAACCCCAAAAATCTGAAATTAAATGGAGGAACAACTATAGATTAATGCAATAAAATCAAATTCGAGTAAGAAATCGTTACCCACAAGATTCCTCTGAAAATCCCTCAAAGAATCGCCTTCTCCCGAGTTAAAAATCAAAAATGGAGTAAAAATAAACTAACCCACGATTTCAACCCCCTTCTGCCTAGCGATCCTCGCACATGCGACCATTTCTCGCACCTGCGCCTACCGCACTTGCGGTCTAACCAGTCGCACCTGCGGAAATCACTAACTCCCACAGTCTCCACACATGCGAGCCTTCTGCGCATCCGCGGGTATCGCAGATGCGGAACTTCCTCGCACCTGCGACCCCAGGCCAACTCTCAATTCTCGCATCTGCGCTTCCATCTCCGCACGTGCGAGTCCGCTGATGCGCACAAATTCTCCGCACCTACGGAGACTGCCAAGTCCAGCTCTTCTCGCATCTTCGCACCTGCGCCCAAGGTCCGCAGGTGCGATTACACCAGAACTCAGACCTCCCCAAAACTATGGAAATCATCCGCAACTCGTTCGAAAAACACCCGGGGCCCTCGGGACCCTGTCCAAACATACCAACAAGTTCTATACCCTAACACGGACCCGCTCGAGATCTCAAATCACATCAAACAATGTTGAAACTATGAATCGCACCATGAATCGAACTTATAAATTTTCAAATCTCTTAACTTCTAAAACCTGTGCCGAAACTTACCAAATCAACCCGGGATGACGTTAAATTTTGCAGGCAAGTCCCAAATAACATAACAGAGCTGTTCCAACTCTCGGAATCGCATTCCGACCTCGGTATCAAAAGGTCCACTTCCGGTCCAAATCTCCAAAAATTCGACTTTTGTCATTTCAAGCCTAAATCAGCTACAGACCTAGGATTTACAGTCCGGACATACTCCTAAGTCCAAAATCACCCATCGGAGCTAATGGAACCGACGAAACTCCATTCCGGAGTCGTCTTCACATAGTTCTGACTATGGTCAAAATCCTAAGACTTAAGCTTCTCAATTCACGTTCAACTTCTGCTTTTATGTGTCCTATGTAGAATGAGAACATCCTGCGATTTATAGAGTTAGTAGAGTAGAAAATAACTAGAGTTCTAATGCTACTCTTCCTTGGTGGAAGAGTTCTAGTTAATCTCAACTCCTAACTCCCTCCTTATCTTGGATAATGTTCTCGTTGAGTAAGGAGTCCTTCTCCTTATCAATTATGCAATCTTTTCGATCAGGAGATATCTATTATTATGCCAGATTTCATTTATCTCCTGCATGTGCATCTCACGTGCTTTGAATCTGCCCGTGTCTATGCCTACCAGTGATGGACCTGGTTCATCACTGAGTTCCTTTTGTCAATCTTCAAAATTATTCTTTACTTGGGCCAACAAATTCCCCCTTTTTGATGATGACAAATTCTGTGCTTCCATAAGCTTAGGCCCTGTTTCAATTTAGCTCAACATCAATACAATATTAGAAATATTTTTTCTTTTTATCACTTATCATCAAGGACGAGGTTCATTAGGTTATAAACATCACTGTTCAACGTGTAAAGCACAACCTTTTTTTTCCCTTTTGACATCATCGAAAAGTTGCATAAAACATTTGAGATAACCAGATTTTAAAACTTACTCATGGCCATTGGGGCTACTTCAAATGCAATCATAGATTAATCATCATAGATCAAGCTAAGAATTTTAACCATCAAAGAAATATAAACAAACAGTTAGAGCAAAAAAACAATGAATTTCATTGATAATTGATACGATTCTTACAAAAAGCATAAAAAGAAATAAACATACTGGAAACATGAGCAAAAGAAACAAAAGAAAATCTCGAACTGGGTCACTGGTTGATCTACACTAGGCTAGGAGGCTTAAGGCTTGGAAGAACTAGGTGCTTGGTTTTTTTTTTTGCTTGGAGAAATTTCAGCATATCAACCACTCCTTTACCCTTTTTTCCCTGTTTTCTTTACACTCTCCTCTACTCCAGCAGATTCTTTCTCCCCAAACAACCATTGCCCCTGTGTCTTTGGTTAAACTCACAGGAGTGGGTGAAGAATCAACCACTCATTTACCTTTCCCCTCACAGCACTTCGAACACCCTTGCTCTATTTTTCTTTTTCTTTTTTATTTTTACCACCAATTTCTCCAGACTCTGTAGTTTCAATACTTGCTTTAGACCCTACTACTACAAACCTATTCTCCAAATTTGTTCTCTCCCCGCAACAACCTTGCGAGCAAGCATCTTTACTCTTTTCTTAGAGGTTGGGGTGGTGGAAGGTATGATAGTGGGTGTGGAAGTCTAATCAAACTAAATTTCAGTTTTGAAAAGACTTTGGAGTGTATCCCTAGAATCTAGGTACTTTAATTCGGTTGGGACTCTTTTGAACAAAACTAGTTAACTTGTAACGGGTAAGTCCAAAAGGAGTTTGGAATTAAGTAGGACTATGCTCATGATCCAAATATTATTATTTCAAATCATGCAGAGTGTAGAAAACATACCGTGTTATCTTGATGAACCAGGTTCTTCACTGATAATTCTCTTGTATAAGTTTAAATTTTCCAAAATAGAGAAAATATCATTAGAGATTAATGAGTCATTTTAACACATGGCACAAGAGTATACTATTGAAAGTATAAGTCTGAGCAAAAATTAATCTAATTATATACACATTTTCAGATTTTCTAACCAAAACCAACAATTTTTTTTTTTCAATTTTTTTTCGTTGTGAATTCTAAATTGATCCTTTTAGGTGATCTTAATCATCCCTAATTCTAACCCGTTCCTTTCAAAGTGATCTCTACTTAGGGATTTTGTGAAGATGTCAGCTATTTTCTTGTCAGTAGCACAAAATTCCACAGTGATCAACCCTTTTCATAGTTATCCCTCAAAAAGTGATGCCTAACATCTATGTGCTTAGTTCTCTTGTGATGAACCGGGATCTTGGTCATACTAATTGCACTAGTGTTATCGCAAAAGATGGGGATACAACCAACATCAATTCCAAAGTCCATTAGTTGTTATTTGATCCATAACAATTTAGCACAACTTGAGCCAGCAGCAACGTACTCAGCTTCAGCAGTAGATAAGGCCACTGAAATTTCCTTTTTGGTGGCCCAAGACACAAGACATGAGCCAAGAAAGTGTGCCATACCTGAGGTTCTATTTCTATCCACAAGAAAACCTGCATAATCATTATCAGCATATCCTACAAGATTGAAATTAATACCTTTTGGATACCAAAGACAAAGATCAGTGAAGCCTTTTAGATATCTCAAAATTCTCTTGACGGCAGTCAAGTGAGACTCCTTCGGGTTTGCCTGAAATCTTGCACAAAGGCCTACACTGAAAACAATGTCAGGTCTACTAGCAGTGAGATACAACAATGAGCCAATCATTCCTCTATACAACTTCCGATCAACAGATGAACCAGGTTTATCTATATCCAGTAAGATACAACAATGAGCCAATCATTCCCCTATTCAACAGATGAACCATAAAGTGCTTTGTCAAGTTTGTACACATGATCGGGACTCTCCTTGGTTTCAAACCCTGGAGGTTGCTTGACAAACACTTCTTCCTTTAGATATCCATTAAGGAAGGCACTCTTGACATCCATCTGGTGGAGGGTGAATTCCATGTAAGCAGAAAAGGCTATAAGGAGTCTTATTGCTTCCAATGTTGCAACTGGAGCAAAGGTTTCATCATAGTCTATGCCTTCCTCTTGGCTATATCCTTGAACCACCAATCTTGCCTTGTTCCTTGTAACAGTTCCATCCTCATCAAGCATGTTTCTGAAGACCCATTTTGTGCCAATTACTTATCTATCCAAGGGTCTTGGTACCAGATGCCAAACTTAACTCCTTTCAAATTGGTTGAGTTCATCTTGCATTGCATTTACCCAGTCTGCATCCTGCAAAGCCTCAGCAACATTTTTAGGTTCAATAAGAGATACGAAAGCATCAAAAGTACAAAGATTCTTTAATGAAGATTTGGTTTTGATTCCAGAGGTTGGATCAGTAATTATGTTCTCAATGGGATGAGAACTTTGATACTTGTAAGGTTTCACAACTAACTGGTTTCCCCTTGATGTTCATTAAATGCTTTGTTGCTGTGGAACAGGTTCATGGACAGGTTCCCTTGAGGTTTGAGAATCACTTCCTCTTTATTCTATTCCCACTGTCAGGTTGCCCTGGGTAGAAGGACCTGTTCTATCACATGTTCCTTCTTCCAGTGCAGCTTCAGTCTGGGCTGTGGTTTCATTTAAGTTTCTTACCAGCCCAATTGCTTCATCATCATGTTCCTGTCTCTCAGAAAGAATGTTAGTTTCATCAAAAACCACATGAACACTTTCTTCAACACACATAGTTCTTTTGTTATATACCTTATATACTTTACTATGTGAAGAATATCCCAAGAATACTCCCTCATCACTTCTGGGATCAAAATTGCCTAGGGAGTCTTTACCATTGTTGTGCACAAAGCACTTGCATCCAAATGCCCAAAGATGGGATATATTTGGTTTTCTCCCTTTAAGTAACTCATAGGGAGTCTTCTCTATAAGAGGTCTAGTCATGCACCTATTTATGATGTAGCATGCAGTATTTACAGCTTCTGCCCAGAAGCTATGGGGCAGTTTACTAAAAAGAAGCATAGTCCTAGCCATATCTTCAAGTGTCCTATTCTTTATTTCAACTACTCCATTTTGTTGTGGAGTCCTAGGAGCAGAAAAATTATGATCTATGTCATGCTCATCACAAAATTCAGCAAATTTAGCATTTTCAAATTCAGTACCATGATCAGACCTAATTGATGCAAGTTGATTACCTATTTGTTTCTGAGTTTTTCTAACAAAAGAAGTGAATATGTCAAATGTTTCATCTTTAGATGTTAAAAATAATGTCCAAGTAAACCTAGAATAATCATCAACAAGCACCATCACATATCTTTTATCACCTCTGCTTAATGTTCTCATTGGACCACCGAGATCCATATGGACCAGTTCCATCGTCCTGGTGGTGCTTACCACTTTCTTGCATTTAAAAGAGGATCTTACCTGCTTCCTCCTTGCACAAGCCTCACAAACTTCGTCTTCCTTGAAATTGATATTAGGCAGCTCTATCACCAGGTCCTTGGAGACTAATTTGTTGAGTTGACTCAGACTTGCATGTCCAAGTCTCTTGTGCCAAAGGAGGGGAATCATTGTCCAATACACTTAAGCAAGTGAGTTCATTTTCTGACAGTGTGGAACAAAACTACAATATATATATTGTTCACTCTTTTTCCCTGCAAAACAATCGTGTTAGTGGTAAGATTAATCACAAAGCATTTTGTAGAGGTGAATGCTACCAAGTTACCTATATCACACAGTTATGATACACTAATTAGACTGTATTTTAAGCCATCTATCAAATAGACATTCTCAATCGAGTGAGAGTCAGTCGTACCTACCTTACCAACCCCAATGATCTGACCTTTCTTCCCATTTCCAAAGGAGACATTACCTCCTTTGAGGTCCTCAAGTGAAAGGAACCGATTCTTGCATCCAGTCATGTGCTTTGAGCAGTCACTATCCATATACCACATTTGGCTGCTCCCCTTCACTTGGACTTCAGATTCCTCATCGGATTCTCCTATTGCCATAAGTGTTTGTTCATCTTCATCTTCATCATCTGAGTCCTCATCTGAGCTTTCTCCCCAAGCAGCAACCATAGCCTTTGTTAATCCTTTATTCTTCTTGGGATGAACCTGTTCCTTCTTTCTGTTTCTTCGTTCAGCTCTTTCCTTCTTCCATTCAATTTTCTATTGAGGGCAGTTTTTGATGTGGTGATCAGTTTTTCCATACTTGTAGCATCCCTCATTGGTCTGTTTTTCAGTAACCCTTGGTTTGCTGTAGCCTCAACTTATCGAAGAACCCTTTCCTCTCATCAGGTACTTCTTGAAGTCCTTTGTGATCATAGCCATTTAGTCTTCCTCTAGATCAGAACCTTCAGTGATTCTGAGTTCCAGGATCCTTTCCTTCTTGGGTGCATCCATCTTCATGGTTTGCCTTCTAAGTTCATAAGTAGTGAGATTTCTAATTAGCTCATCCAACCTAAGAGTGGCAATGTTCTTTGATTCCTGAATAGTAGTGATTTTGCTCTCCCATGAGACTGGCAGAACCCTTGTCAAAATCTTCTCAACTTTGTCTTCTTCTAGAATAACCCTTCCAAGAGACTTAAGTTCATTTGTTAGTGTTGTGAACCTTTCATACATCTCTTGGATGGTTTCCCCTTCCTTCATAGTGAAATTCTCATATTGAGAATATAGTAAAGTTCCTCTGGACCTCTTCACCTGAGGTGTTCCTTCATGAGCCACTTGCAAAGTGTCCCAAATTTCCTTAGCAGTAGTACAACTTTGAATTCTGCTGTACTCATCTGGATCGAGACCACAAATAAGCCATTTTTTGGCTTTAGCAATCTTCTCCCATTTTCTCAAGTCGTCAGCAGTGCAGTCAACTCTTTCTTCTCTTACGGATTTATCTTCATGGTAGCCAGTGGACCATCTGTGACAATGTTCCATAGCTCATAGTCTTCTCCTATGATGTGATTTCTCATCCAGTTTTTCCACCAAAAGTCATACTGGCCGTTGAAGAGTGGTGGCCTAGCAGTGGATTGCCCTTCCCAGTTTCCAGGTGGTGCACTCATCTTAATCTTCTCCTAAGGTGTTAGCCTCTTCAAGAATAACTTGCTCTGATACTAATTGATGTTTTAACTTTAATATCACACAAGAGGGGGGTGATTTGTGTGGTGTCTAATTTTTTACGTGCACAGATTATAGAAGAACCTGATTCTTTTATGTGTTCCTTATATTACTGTTGCGGAATAATAAATACATGAATTAAAGAACACAAAGATTTTTACGTGAAAAACACCTGGCTCAACAGGTGAAAAAACTACGACCTACTTTCCAGTAGGATTTTTCCAAAACTCTTCACTAAATCACTGAGCTAAAAACTGCATTTATAAAATACTTTTGCAAACCTAGGATTAACTCTAATCCCGTTGTGGCAACCAGCTTCTAACTGCTGCGACAACTTTAAGTTAACTCTAACTTGAATACTCTGAGTACCTATTATAATTGTCTCTAGATAAAGTTGAAAGGTACAATATGAAAACACCTACTACAATTGAACTAGAATAAAAGACAGACACTTGGAATTGGTTCTTCTATCTGGTTCATGTAGCTTCAGGTTCGCACACTTGAATCACACACGAACTGTTTGCAAAAATTCCTTGCTATTTTGCTCTCAATTCACGTTCAACTTCTGCTTTTGTGTGTCCCATGTAGAATAAGAACATCCTGCGATTTATAGAGTTAGTAGAGTAGAAAATAACTAGAGTTCTAATGCTACTCTTCCTTGGTGGAAGAGTTCTAGTTAATCTCAACTCCTAACTCCTTCCTTATCTTGGATAATGTTCTCGTTGAGTAAGGAGTCCTTCTCCTTATCAATTATGCAATCTTTTTGATCAAGAGATATCTATTATTATGCCAGATTTTGTTTATCTCCTCCATGTGCATCTCACATACTTTGAATCTGCCTGTGTTTATGCCTACTAGTGATGGACCTGGTTCATCCCTGAGTTCCTTTGTCAATCTTCAAAACTATTCTTTACTTGGGCCAACAGGGCAACACAATCCCTCTTTCTAATTTGACTACCTAGTTAGGCAAATCTATATATTACAGTTGCTTATTCACTACAAAGACTTCCCCTCTCACTTAGCTGAAATAAATTGAGAACAAATTAGAGGAGCACAAAGAAAACATGTCTAATCAAGTAAGATATGTTTTGGACCTATACATAATCGTGCTTGATGGAAAATTTGCTCATTATTTTAATTGCAAGACTTTGAACCACTAAAAAGAAAAAAGTATTAATTACCAGTGTCGAGTTTCGAATGTTAAGGGAAAATTGTAGGACTTTATTTCAGTGGAATTCTATCGATTCAAATGAATCTTCATGTAAACAATGCTGCGCGCGCAACCCCGCTGTACATATCGCAAAATTCATCGCCGGCCGCTCAGTCCCACATTAGTTCTACATCTTTGGGGACATGATTTCTTTCGTTCTATTGATCTCTATTCAGAAGGAAAGTTATTAGTTCATATATAGCTCGACTAAAAACTCTTAAGCTTATTTCTAATTGACCTTGAATTTGATAAGTGATTCAAACTCGATCTAGTTGGAAATACAAGAAAATTATTTTTAAAATGAAGATTTGGCTTATCAATATAAATTTATTTTTGTTGCGACGACATGCCTTTGCAATGTAGTATTGGAATAGTTATTGATATGTTACAACAAAACTATAAAATTTAGAAAGAGTTACCACGAGTGATTTAAACGGGATCTAATTTGCTTTCCAATAAATTGATGAATCCCTAACTGTATAACAAAAATTGTATTCAGATTGTATATAGATTATAGATGTTGACCGAATTTGTATATATTTTATAAAAAATATTAGTCACTTTCTGTAACTAGGAAAACCTAGCTAAAATCGCGTAAACAAGTTAAAAATTTCGAAATACATATGGAAATAAATCCTAATTATATGGACCTTCTGCAAAGGATTTTTCTCTGTAGATTGTGGGGCCCAAATTTTAAGGAAACATCTTGGGCTAGACCCGTAATTTGGAGTATAATTAGGGGAATGTCACACAAATAGCCGGCCAGATTCAATGTTTACCTTTTCTAGACGGTATATTGTAACGAACCAGCCGGTCATTTTGGGAGTTATAGCCCCGTTTTCCCCATTTCTATTTCCTTTATGCTCTTAAGCTATATTATGATATACCGGGTTAGTTGGTTTAGGCCCGGAGTGGTTTCGGAGTGGAATGAGATACTTAGTCTCTTATTTAGAATCTTAAGTTGGAAAAGTCAACTAGATGTTGACCTATGTGTAAACGATATCGGATTTAAGTTCTTATGGTTCTGTTAGCTCCGTTAGGTGATTTTGGACCTAAGAGTGCATCCAGAATGTGATTTGGAGGTCCGTGGTAGAATTAGGCTTGAATTGGCAAAATTGGAAATTTGGCAATTTCGGTCGGCAGTGAAAAATTTGATATCAGGGTTGGAATGAAATTCCGGAAGTTGGATGAGGTTTGTAGTGTCATTTGTCATGTGCGTGCAGAATTTGAGGTCATTCGGACGTAGTTTTGGTTAGTTTCAGCATCGGTTGCCGAATTTGGAAATATAGAAGTTCTTAGGCTTGAATCCGAGGGTAATATGATGATTTGATGTTGTTTTGAGTGATTCGAAGGTTCGACTAAGTTGGTATGTTGATATATGACTTGTTGATATTTTTGGTTGAGGTCCCGAGGGCCTCGGGATGATTTTGGGTAGTTAACGGATTTGTCGAAGTTGGAAAATGCAGTTGAAGCTGCTGCTAATGCTATTTTTGCACCTGCGGAAGAAAGAGTCGCAGGTGCGAGGCCGCTGGTATGTGTGGGGAGTTCGCAGGTGCGGAAAGTGCTGGGCTAGGCAGGATGCGCATGTGCGAGTTGGAGGTCGCATCTGCGAGCCCGCAGGTGCGAAACCTGGGGCGCATATGTGAAAAGGGGGATGTTGGGCAGGCTTCGCAAATACGGCGCGCCATGTGCAAGTGCGACGCGTTTGCCGCAGATGCGGAGACTGAGCGGATAAGTGAGTTGCGCAAGTGAGGCTCCTTGGACTGCAGGTGCGGTCGCGCAGGTGCGAGTAAATGGCCGTAGGTGTGAGAAGCCTGGGCAGAGAGTACATATTGCACACTTCGCGAATTTTGGTGCATTCTTCACCATTTCTATTCGTTTTTGGAGCTTTTGGTAGAGATTTGAAGAGGGAATCAAGGGGTTTTTCATTGAGGTAGGTTACTTGAGCCCTAATACTTGTATATATAGTGATTTTCCGTTGTTTAGTCATTGTAATTAGTGAAAATGAGGGGTTAGGGCTTGAGATATTTGGGGAAGTAATTTAAGGATTTGAAGGATCAAACGATGTAGGATTTTGATGAATTTGGTATGGTTAGACTCGTGAGTGAATGGAATTTCTAGTTTTGTAAATTTTGTCAGATTTCGAGACGTGGGCCTGGGGGCCGGGTTTGAGCCAATTTCGGGTTTTGGTCTAATTTTGTAGCTTTTATTGTGGAATTCATTCCATTAGCACGTATTAATGGTATTGTACTGATTGTGAATAGATTCGGAGCATTTGGAGGCCGAGTCCAAAGGCAAGAGCATTGCGGGGTAGAGATTTGATCGGTTTGAGGTAAGTAACGATTGTAAATCTAGTCCTGAGGGTACGAAACCCTGGACTTTGTATCATTCTATTATTTTTAGCGACGCACATGCTAGGTGACGGGCGAGTGGGCGTGCACTGTTGGGGATTGTGACTTGGTCCGTCCCGTAGCAAGTGTAAAGTTGCATATATTTTTGAAACTATATGATACTTATATGTTTTAGAAAGAGTTTCTGTAAATTGGGTTGAATGCCATGTTCAGGCCTTGCGTCAGTGCTGTTTGGACCCTTAGGGGATTTCTTTCTTATCATCCTCTCATTGTTTTCGATTGAAAATCCATACTCAGTCATGTTTATACTTGTTTACCACGTAACTCAGTTTTATGACTCTATTTTGATGCATTTAATGTTTTGGGCTGAATGCCCTGTTTTACTGAAATGCCCGAGTAGCTTGAGAGATTTATGACTGAGTGAGGCCGAGGGCCTGATTTGTGAGGATGAGTGTGGATCGGGGCTGCCCGCCTGTAGCATATTTTATTATTATAGCACGTGAGTTGTCCATGCAGCACGTGAGTTGTCCGTGCAGATTATAGCACTTGGGTTGATAGAGCCCCTCCGGAGTCTGTACACACCCCCAGTGAGCGCAGGTACCTACTGAGTGTGAGTGCCGAGTGCTGAGTGACTGGGAGGGATGAGTGATTGTGAGATATGCCTGAGTGGCAAGAGTGATTGTGAGGTATGCTTGAGTAGCAAGAATGATTGTGAGATATGCCCGAGTGGTAAGAGTGATTGTGAGGTTTGCCTGAGGGGCTGTTTATGATTTCTTTATTTTGCTCACCTTTGCATTTTTCCTATGTTTGAAAAACTATTGAAAATAATTTTATCTTTAAATGATTTTTACTTGAACCGGGTTTAAACGAGATGTTTTGATTCAAATCCTGATTTTAAAAGCATGTGGTATTTTACTGAGATTTCCTGATATGAACATTATATGCTTTATTGCTCGTCACTACTGCTCAGTCTTTATTTATTGTTGTTACTTACTGAGTTAGCGTACTCACGTTACTCCATACACCTTGTGTGCAGATCCAGGTGAAGCTGGACACAGTAGTGGTTGTTGATTATTCTGATTGCAGATTTTCCCGGGAATAGCAAGGTAGCTCCCTGGTGATCGCAGCCCTGCTCTTCTCCCTCTTATCTTTCTTTAGTTGTATTTAGCTATTTTCCAGACTGAATTAATCTTGATATTGTTAGACAGATTGTAGTAGATGCTCACGACTAGTGACACCCCGATGTCGGGCTTTTCCTTCCGCACTTTTATTTTGATTTGAACTCCTTTACGAAGGTTTTTATGTTAAATAACATTGAAATTATCTTTGAAATAAAAACATCAGTTTGTTTTGGAAATGAGTCGGCTTGCCTAGTTCCACGATATGCGCCATCACGACATAGGTTACATAGTTTTATCAGAGCCTAGGTTACATAGGTCTCACGAGTCATTAGCGGGTTTGGTAGAGTCTTGCGGATCGATACGGAGACGTCTGTACTTATCTTCGAGAGTCTGCAGAACCCTTAAGAAAATTTTACTTTCTTGTATTCTATCGTGCGAAATTATTTTAGCTTGAAACATAACTCTTTGAATTCCTTTCACGCATTCGTATGCGCACATGAGCGCTCGGTATCAGTTGTGCATTGCCGGCTTGTGATTCTATGAACGAGGTTCGAGATGTGTATTGAGGCCAGGATTAAACCGTAGTTTTGGCTCGGTAGCTTCAGTTGTAACCTGTACATTTGGACTCATATGTCTGGTAATGCCCCTACGAGTGGAATTCGTAGTTAGATGAGCGGTGGAATGGCTTTGTGATGAGTATGATGTAACTGCGGGATGTATTAAGACGATTTGAATGTGACGAGAATTGTTTCCTTGAAATGTAAAGGAGGTCCATTGGGTGCTTGATTTTCATTTTGATGTGACGTACGGTCACGAGTGTGAATGTTTTGAAGGATCTTTCACGTTGTTAAATTTTGGGGAAAATTAAATACTCATGTCTTGTCAATGAGTTTGGACTTAAGAAGAGTAAGTGATTGTGTAGTAATTGTGGTTGCGAATGGGTATTTTTGATGTTGATGGCTCGAGAAAGATGATCTTCGAAGACTTAGAGTCGGTAACATTTTATTGGTTCAGGTGTGACAAAGATACATTTCGATTTGATGCAGCAGTTGGGTAGAAAAGTATGAGGGAAGACATGACGGAAAGTGTTTCGCGATGGTTGAAGTACTAGTAGGTCAAGCAGGAGAAGTAGAGGTTGAGAAGTTTCTTAAAGGAGATAATTTAACCGAAGTAAGAGTGACAGATTAGCATATGAATTCACTAGTAGGGTAGTCGTGCGCCTTGAGAAAGTGTAGAATGGTTTGGAATTGTGTTAGTATATGAATCGGCCTGCAGAATCTATCTGGAGTGATGGTTAGTGTACAAAGGAAAATTGAATATGGCAGAAAGGAGTGTGTTTGAAATGAATAGAGGCGTGAAGATCAGATTATCGTGTCAGGTGCAATATGACTTGAGTTCGGAAGGTATTGTTGACGTACAGTTGATGTCAATAGGGAAAGTCCAGACTTATACAAATGATGGGCGAGCATGAACTCAGGAGAATTTACGGATTTAGTGGTCATTGCACTCGGTGCAGTGTCATTGGAAGATGTCGGTAAGAAATTCCACATGTGGGTTATTTCCTATGGGCAGCTAGCGGTGGCGTGATATTGATGAATCTTTTGCGAGGAATATTACTTGCTACCCGGTAGGAGGTCGCGTGTGTGATTTTGGCTAGAGATTCAGAATGTTCATGAAAGGCTTAATAAAAGACTTCGAGAAGTCAGGCAAGTTAACGGTGCGAGACCTTGGTAATTGATAAGGAGAAATCCTTATAGGTTCTAATTTTATATAATTGCAGCTTAAGGCTAAGTGGGGGAGTTTTCTATCGACGACTTGATTGCACGGTTATGGGTCGTATTAGTTTCAGTTCGGGGTATACCGGTGAATCAATTATGACTTGCAGAGGTCGATATCGAGGATGACTCGGGTAAAGGAATTTCTGGACAGAAGTTGTATTACACTCTATGGTTATAGGAGGACCATAAAATAATTGAGTGGTTATTCACAGAGAATGTAGTGTACATGGAGCGAGAATTTGCTCGGTTGCATAGGAGTGTGGGTTACTCTTTATTCCCTTGGGTGTTGGTGTGCTAATGGGGCACAGGTCGTTTCGGTCCGTTTGGTCGGTTTATTCGATATTTGAGTAGAGTGGATGACTCTCGAGGATGGTTCCAATGGATTCAAGATTTATAAATATGGCTAGAAAACTGGGAGTTGCATTGAACGGTGTTGAGACTCGTGGCATCTTATATCATTGTGAATTATGCATTTCAGTATTAAGAAGGTGAAGGAAGCAGTTTTAGGAGAAAATATTTTTTTTGGTTGTGGAATCTTTGGGATACATAAAAAGGGAATTTGGTGGCTTATAAGCCTTAGGGCAGTGTGATTCTACGCTAGAGTTCGTGGGGTAAGTTTTAGTTAAGGATAGTAGTGTTCTAACAAGAAAAAAGTAGCAATTTGAAGGCAATTTAGAAAGAACTTGGAGAAATAGGATATCTTGGTAGTAGGTTGGGTTAGCATAGTAATGGGTATAATCGGTTCTTTGGGTACTTATGATGTGGCTAGTATCTACAGGTGTTTCGTTTAAATGCTCTCGAATTTGACAACCTGTGTGTCTTGGTGGAGTCAGAGGAATTCAGTTCAGATAGCTTAGTTATGTGCAAATGGATTTCAAAGTGTTCATGATGGGTTCTACCATGGTTTGAACCGGATATTTTTTACCGATGTATGGAACGTGTTGTGTGTTATGATTTCCTCCAAGAAAGAAGCAAGAAAGAGGTTTCTGACTAATAAGGTATGTAATTTGCTAGTGACTCAGAGTTGATAATAAAATTCTTATGCTTGTCACATGATGGCATAATAGATGTAGTGTGTTATGCGAGAATAAGATTTACATGTACAAGGTCACAGTTCAGTTTTGAAGGGAAGGACATAAATTCTTAAGTAACAAGACTAACCCTGGACTAAAAGCAGTGACGAGCACAGAATAGTAATAGTCCTCGAATAGCTAAAGCTCCAAAGCTAGCAGTTGTCGTGCCCCGAAGTACCTGGATCTGCACACGAAGTGCAGAGTGTAGTATGAGTACAACTGACCCAATGTACTCAATAAGTAACAAGACTAACCCTGTACAAAAAGCAGTGACGAGCTCAGAAAGGTACATTCCAAACCTGATTACAACAGTACAGTTATGACAAGAAATATGACAGTAATATCACAGAGAACTCATAATCAAATGGTACACAGTACAGGAATGTACATATTCTTTCAAGTATTTAACAGTTTAGGCTTAATACGGATAAAATGTGCCAAGAATGACTGATATGAGAAATGTTACATCTCTATATCTACATGTCAAAAGTGCATGCCACATGTAATTCTTCACAATGATAACCTCACGCACTTACACTCTCAGAGTACTTAAACTTACTGTCATAGCTCTCACTCATCACACTTATTCACTCAGCACTGTATGGTACCTGTGCTCACTGCTAGTATGTCAGACTCTAGAGGGGCAGATCCTGCCCAAGTGCTAATATAAAGCCAATCTTGTATGTTGCGTCGTGCAACCCAATCCCATAATAGTAAAGCCTATAAGGTCTGGTGCGGCATGCAGCCCGATCCATGAAATAGTAATATATATAAAGCAAAGAAGGCCCTGCTCCGGAGTGCAGCAAGATCCACAACCTCTCTCGCAACACGACTCTCAAGCCCCAACTCAGTTATTAATCTCTCCAGTCTCTCGGGCTCACAAATCTCATGCAATCTGCCCAAATAATGATATACGATACAATAATAAATAGTAAAAGAGACTGAGATATGATATGTAGATGATGGATGTGGCTGAGTACGAAATTTCCATTTAAGAAAATAATTCAACAGCGGAAAGGACCCTAGTGGGTCTCAACAGGATAAGCATATCGCCTAACATGATTTCTAACATGGATTGCTACTCAATTACTCTAACACATAGGGATCACATGAATAGCAACAAGGTTTGATGACTACACAGTACCACGGAATCGACCGGGTCATAACTACCACGGTGCACGCCCACATGCCCATCACCTAGCATGTGCGTCACCTCAATACCAACCACATAACACGTATTTTGGGGATTCATACCCTCAGAACCAAGTTTAGAAGTGTTACCTACCTCAAACTATGCAAATCTCTACTCCAACAAGCCCTTGCCTCACGAATCGGCCTCCGAATGACTAGAATCTAGCCACAAACAACTAAATACAATCAATAGGAGCTATACGAATCAATTCCATATGAATAAGCTAAGTTCTTTAACAAAACAAAAAGTCAACCTCAGGCTTAGGTCTCGGAATACAACATAATTAACAAAATCGGAACACCCATTCAACCACGAGTCTAACCATACTAAAATTACCAAATTCCGACACCAAATCGTCACTCAAATCTCTAATTATTACTCTCCAATACATGGGTAAAAATATCCCCAAATTTCACCTCAAAAAACCGAATCTATGGGGAAATTCAATGGGTAATCAATATAATTAGATAAAAACGACAAACACTTGCTTACCTCTCCAAATCTAGCGAAAACCCATTCAAAAATTGCCTCAATCCAAGCTCCCAATATCCAAAAATAAATAAAATCTCGGAACCCTTCGAATATATACTATGCCCAAGTATTTCGCACCTGCGAAGCCAGTGGTCACACTTGCGATCCCGCTTTTACGGAGAAAACATCGCTTTTGCGAAGAATACTAGACCCCCGACCATGCCCACCTGCGGTCCCCTCTCCGCACCTACGGGACCGCATCTGCGGACAACTCATCGCTTCTGCGATCCAAGCCACACTACCCATCTCCACTTATGCAGAATACAATACGCATCTACACGCTCGCAGAGGCGGCATAACCCTCGTACCTGTGGCCCACCGGCGACCTAGCCAAACACGCATCTGTGATAAGTGCGGCAAGGGTATTCAGGAATAACGTATTCGAGTATCAAAGGAGACCTATGGGGTGGAACCGCATTATTTGACATCAGAAGTGTTTCAACGACATTGTTTCCTTGAGTATAAGTGGTATCACATTAAGCAAATGCATTCCAAATTCCGTTTTTACTAAAGCATTAGACCTGTATTGAAATTACGGAGCCGTAGCAAAAAGAATCGTCGAATTCAGACATCGTGTAAGAGAGTTATGCCCACTTCCGTGTTGAAAAAAAATAATTTCCCGTCGCCAGCGCCCAGGGTAGCGTGGGGAGCTATCCCTGGCGCTGGGATTTCTTTTAGGTTCTGAAACCAGCGCCCCACGCCATTTGTGGCGCCCGAAACGTTATATACTCATTCGGGGTTCATTTTACCCCATTTCTCTTGGCCGAACTTTGGGGTTTTCCTCCACTCTCTCAAGACCTCCAACTCCCCCCCATCTTCATGGTGAGTAATCCCTACTAATTTGGTGTTTCATTCCATCAATTCCACCCTAAAACTAATTCAATTCTCCATAAAATACATAGATCTTCAAGAAATATTTTCAAGAACTCAAATGAGAGTTCTGCAAGATTTCTTTCAAAAGGTAATCCTACACTCTTAGACTTACATGTATGGATATATTATGGGAATATGAGTATGAATTAAGTATTGGAACTTATGGTATGGTGATCGGAAGCCATAAGATCCCAATTTAAATACATAACCATTATAAAGATTGAAAGGTGATTATTTGATAAAATTTTGTTGGTTGGGTGTGGATGAATGGTCATGTATATGATGTTGGAAGTTATGAATTGTTTAAGAATGATGGTGGGATATATTGTTGGATTATAGTAGTAGTTGGATGAACTAATTCAATGGGTAGGATATGTAGAGATTCATGCCTACTAGGTATTTGATAAAATGCCTAAATAGCCTAAACTATGGAATTTGTTACTAGTATTGGTTCCATTGGATGTTGTTATTGTAGATTGAAGTTGCTTAGTGCAGTTGATCGTTGTAGTATCATTAAGGGACGAATTTGAGGTATGTTGGTTAAACTTTCTCTCTTAGAATCGAATTCAATAATGTTCTCGTAAGTTCAAGTATGGTTGGCTCAAGATTTCTAATTTCTATATTCCGGGTTATCTCCTATTAACTTGGCTATTCCGAATGAGTCTTACGTCGAAAGATATATGTTTAAAGTATGGTTTGCCTATTAAAATATTATGACTTTGAGTCGTGTTTTAAATGAAAACTAGATACCAATTGGGTGTGAAAAACTCGATGTGCTTAAGACTCTAAATTGCTCATATGTGTACCTAAAGTCTTGATTGAAAATATCTTGCTGTTGATAATCTATAAAGATGCTTGAAAATGAAATAAGTAAATTGGGGATATAGAGTGTGGCCAACGTGCCAAGAATTTAAATTATGATTGTGGCTAGTAGTGCAAATGAAATGAGAGGATGCGATAAAGAATATGAAATCTCGACTCAACTGTTTAAAAATTATTTCGAAAATAGAATTGCCTAAAAGTTCTTGTACTCAATTCATGCCCATAAGTTGCTATTTTAACCAATGCTTTGCTTTATAAATATATCCAGTGTGGCTCAAGTTATCACATACTGAGGCGTTGAAATTGTATATTGTCATTTCTCGAAAAGAGTATTGCAAGAATAAATGGTGTATTGATTGTGTATGATTTTGATGTGTGTTTCTATTGCTGGTCGGTATGCCCCATTCTTTGGAAAGAAACCTTTTGTGTTTAAAGTTTCCATTACTAATGAATTTGAGGTATATGATTGCTGTAATATTCTATATGTTGATATTTGATGGTGATCTTTGAAATTGAAAGAGGTGAAAGTGTGGAATATAAAATACGGCCACCGTGCCAGGAATAAAGAATCTTGTGAATGGCCAAATGAGCCAAGGGAATATTGTTGTTGTGAGTGACTAGAAATACTAATGGGAATTTATATAAAGTGAAAGATGTTGAGGTGAGTACAATTAAATTTATGTTACCTTCGTGTGCAAATCAAATAATAAAAATATTTTTGGGAGTATCATTAGCAAAACCGAGGAAGGGTGGGTCATAAGGCCCATACCTGAAACTACATGTGCCGGTGTAGGGGTGAGTTGTGATTATTCCCCTTATTTTGGATAAAATTGAAATATTGGTAAAATTGTGATTATTCCCCTTAATTGGGATGAAACTGGTAATAGCTGTGATTTGGAAAAGTCAACCCACATGGCATATGTGGGAAGACGGCCTAGCTGATCGGGTGGAGATCGGACGCCACATTGAGCAGATGGTGGTACTACCCTTGGTAATAACTTTCTTTCGCATCACATGTCAAACCACATTGATCGTGGGGAGATGGCCTCGCCAATCGGGCGTGATCGGACTCCGTGCTAACAAAGACGGTGGTATATCGGTGCTAATGATCTCCCAACCAAAAATATATATTATTTTCGTATTTTGAAAATTGATATGTTTCAATTGGGCTTTTGGATATAGTTGATTGTGACTTATTGTTTATATGGTTTTCCTTTTCTTATATGGTCATTCTATTTTGAAAGAGGACTTTGATTTATGGGTACTTCACTGGTATTGCGGCACTTTCCTGGTTGATCGACTGTTGATATTCAAATATTTGCGAGGTGGCACTGAAGATTTTTTTTTTTTGTATTTCTCGTGGAATGATTGTGTATGAGAGAGGTGTTAGGCATTCGGGTGGTGGAGGTGGAATCAAATATGGTGATTCATGTGTTCTATGGAATTGGAGATTGGGAGTTCTTAGGAGCATATTGTTTCATGGTTGTGGACTGTAAAGTTGTGGCCGGAGCTAGCCAGATGATAGAAGGTATTATGATTCCGTCATTGTAGACTTTCGGAGGTTGTTTATCTATTGGTGGCTGACCATAGTTGATTTGGGGGCCATTGGTAGGCTCAATTAGGATGTGTATTCTACATCGAGCCGGATTGATTGGCTCCATACTGCTATTATTGAAGGATGTTCCATTCAGTTGATGTGAAGCTTATTCATGTTCTAAAATTATCTGTGAGTTACTCTTCTAGGCTACGAGGAGTTGTGATTCGTTGGTTATATGCACATATGGTGCGGTTCTATTGTGGCCTTATAGCGGAATTTGAGCGAGAATAGTATTGGATATTGCTTGGTTGATGACGTATTGGTTATGTTCTTTCGGGTTTTATGTGGCATGGTGTCGTTTGCTTCTCTGTGGTTATGGTAATGCACTTTGGGTACTTGATGTCGAATGGCGCATGGTTATTGATTTTAGCAGGGTGGCTTGAGGTGTTTCATATGGACCAGTATTTGGATAGGGTCGCGTATTGCAGCAGAGTTATGTGGAAATATGAACCCTCGTGTAAGATTCGTGTGTTATGGTTCTGCGGTGTATGATAGGTTCATAGGATTGCGTACTCGTCGAGCTTGCGGAACGGTTCTCCTGTTTGGGTCATTGTTACGATTGGGTACATTTGGAATGTTGCTATCTGGTGTACGGATTGCACGGGTTGTGGCTTTAGATTGTATTGATGTGTCATGTCACTAGTGTGGTCGTGTTGGATGAGACGAGGTCATTGGGCTTAGAATGGATGCTATCAGATTTGATTGTGGTATAATTGGGAGGATAATATTGGAAGTCGGCTTTGAAATTGGCTATAGTTCTTGTAGAAGGAACGGGAGCTCCATGACCTGTTGGTCTAATGAATGGTTATGAATTCGGTATGTTTCTTTCATCATCAGCAGTGTACGAAGGTTTTAGAATGAGGTTTTGTTTGATATGAGGTTTATTACCAACATTGGGTTGATTTGAGTCGATACTGTGATTTGAAATCATTGCTTCGAGCATTCGAGCTATGCGGTATTTGAATTTGAGTATTTGAGTTATGGTTACAGCTTTTGGTACAACTTGTTCAGACTTATACAGTATGTAGATGCGAACTTCTAATCTTATAAGAAATTTCGGATGTTGGAAATTTGATTCGAAGGCTTGTGGGCTAGGTTGAATTGAGGAATTTCAGTTATGCTGTGCTATCGGACCTGTATGGGATAGAGTGACGTGGGATCACCCCCCGGGTATGTGCATGGGAAAGTTACACAGCCATTTCTTGGCTTTTGGAACAACTCTCGGCACGTTCGAGGACGAACGTATGTTTAAGTGGGGGAGGATGTAACGACCCGGCCGGTCGTTTCGGGAGTTATAGCCCCGTTTCCTTCATTTCTGTTTCCTTTATGCTCTTAAGCTATATTATGATATACCGGGTTAGCTGGTTCGGGCCCGGAGTGATTTCGGAGTGGAATGAGACACTTAGTCTCTTATTTAGAACCTTAAGTTGGAAAAGTTAACCGGATGTTGACCTATGTGTAAATGATCTCGCATTTGAATTCTGATGGTTCCGTTAGCTCCGTTAGTTGATTTTGGACCTAGGAGTGCGTCCGGAATATGATTTGGAGGTCCGTGGTAGAATTAGGCTTGAATTGGTGAAAATGAAAATTTGGCAATTTTGATCGGCAGTGGAAAATTTGATATCAGGGTTGGAATGGAATTCCGAAAGTTGGAGTAGGTTCGTAGCGTCATTTGTGATGTATGTGCAAACTTTTAAGTCATTCGGATGTGGTTTTGGTTGGTTTCGGCATCGGTTGCCAAATTTGGAAATTTAGAAGTTCTTAGGCTTGAATCCGAGGGTAATTTGATGACTTGATGTTGTTTTGAGTGATTCGAATGTTCTACTAAGTTAGTGTGTTGATATATGACTTATTGGTATTTTGGTTGAGGTCCCGAGGGCCTCTGGGTGATTCTGAGTGGTTAACGGATTTGTCGAAGTTGGAAAAAGCTGGTGAAGCTGCTGCTACTGGTATTTTCGCACCTGCGGAAGAAAGAGTCGCAGGTGCGAGGCCGCTGGTGCGCGTGGGGAGTTCGCAGGTGCGGGCAGTGCTGGGCTATGCAGGATGCGCAGGTTCGAGTTGGAGGTCGCATCTGCGAGCCCGCAGGTGCGAAACCTGGGGTGTAGATGCGGAAAGGGGGATGTTGGGCAGGCTTCGCAGATGCGGCGGGCCACGCGCAGGTGCGACGCATTTGCCGCAGAAGCGGAGACTGAGCGGATAAGTGAGTTGCGCAGGTGCGGCTCCTTGGACCGCAGATGCGGTCGCTCGGGTGCGAGTAAATGGCCGCAGGTGCGAGAAGCCTGGGCAGTGGGTACATATTGCACACTTCGCGAATTTTGGTGCATTCTTCACCATTTCTATTCGGTTTTGGAGCATTTGGGAGAGATTTGAAGAGGGAATCAAGGGGGTTTTTATTGAGGTAAGTTACTTGAGCCCTAATACTTGTATATATAGTGATTTTTCGCTGTTTAGTCATTGTAATTAGTGAAAATGAGGGGTTAGGGCTTGAGATTTGTGGGGAAGTAATTTAAGGATTTGAAGGACCAAACGATGTCAGATTTTGATGAATTTGGTATGGTTAGACTCATGAGTGAATGGGATTTCTAGTTTTGTAAATTTTGTCGTATTTTGATACATGGGCCCGGGGCTGGGTTTGAGCCAATTTCGGGTTTTGGTTTAATTTTGTAGCTTTTCTTGTGGAATTCATTCCATTAGCGCGTATTGATGGTATTGTACTGATTGTGAATAGATTCGGAGCATTTGGAGGCCGAGTCCAGAGGCAAGAGCATTGCGGGGTAGAGATTTGACCGGTTTGAGGTAAGTAACGATTGCAAATCTAGTCCCGAGGGTACGAAACCCAAGAGTTTGTATCATTCTACTATTTTTAGCGACGCACATGCTAGGTGACGGGCGTGTGGGCATGCACTGTTGGGGATTGTGACTTGGTCCGTCCCGTAGCAACAGTAAAGTTGCATATTTTGTTGAAACTATATGATACTTATATGTTTTAGAAAGAGTTTGTGTAAATTGGGTTGAATGCCATGTTCGGGCCTTGCGCCAGTGCTGTTTGGACCCTTAGGGGCTTTTTTTCTTACCATCCTCTCATTGTTTTCGATTGAAAATCCATACTCAGTCATTTTTATACTTGTTTACCACGTAACTCAGTTTTATTACTCTATTTTGATGCATATAAATGTTTTGGTCTGAATGCCCTGTTTTACTGAAATGCCCGAGTGGCTTGAGAGGTTTATGACTGAGTGAGGCCGAGGGTCTGATTTGTGAGGATGAGTGTGGATCGGGGCTGCCCGCCTGCAACATACTTTATTATTATAGCACGTGAGTTGTCCGTGCAGATTATAGCGCTTGGGCTGAAGGAGCCCCTCCGGAGTCTGTACACACCCCTAGTGAGCGCAAGTACCTACTGAGTGCGAGTGTCGAGTGCCTAGTGCTGAGTAACTGGGAGGCATGAGTGATTGTGAGGTATGCCCGAGTGGCAAGAGTGATTGTGAGGTATGCCCGAGTGGCAAGAGTGATTGTGAGGTATGCCCGAGTGGCAAGAGTGATTGTGAGGTTTGCCCGAGGAGCTGTTAATGATTTCTTCATTTTGCTCACCTTTGCATTTTTCCTCTGTTTGAAAAACTGTTGAAAAAAAATTTATCTTTAAATGATTTTTACTAGAACCGGGTTTAAACGAGATGTTTTGATTCAAATCTTGATTTTAAAAGCATGTGGTATTTTACTGAGATTTCCTGATATGAACGTTATATGCTTTATTGCTCGTCACTACGACTTAGTCTTTTTTTATTGTTGTTACTTATTGAGTTGGCGTACTCACGTTACTCCCTGCACCTTGTGTGCAGATCCAGGTGTAGCTGGACACGGTAGCGGTTGTTGATTATTCTGATTGCAAATTTTCCCGGGAATAGCAAGGTAGCTCCCTGGCGATCGCAGCCCTGCTCTTCTCCCTCTTATCTTTCTTTAGTTGTATTTAGCTATTTTCCATACTGAATTAGTTTTGATATTGTTAGACAGATTGTAGTAGATGCTCATGACTAGTGACACCCCGATGTCGGACTTTTCCTTCCGCACTTTTATTTTGATTTGAACTCCTTTATGAAGGTTTTTATGTTAAATAACATTGAAATTATCTTTGAAATGAAAACATCAGTTTGTTTTGGAAATGAGTCGGCTTGCCTAGTTCCACGATAGGCGTCATCACGACAGGGGTTAGTTTGGGTCGTGACATATATATACATTATACATTGATTATACGTAGTTATACATATATTATATATTCATCAGCTATTTATAGTTTAAGAAATTAGGTGGGAGGCTATATGAATACCTTATTTTTGCACGCTCTTCCCAAAAAAAAAAAGTAATAATAACTTTTGGATGATTTTAGCTATTTTTTTGTTTTTCTTTGAATTTATTTGCGCATTTTTATGTGAATTCCTTAATTAAAAAGTACCAAAAATAAATTTTACCTTTTATTTGTATATTTTAGTTTGCATCTTTAGATTATATATGCCAAAAAAATTTTCTTTCTACTTGTACATTTTCTTTAGGACTAAATAAGACTATAATTTCATTAGAGGGAAAAGGGATTGGGCTAAAATATTTTAATTTAAATTGAGCCAAAATGTAAAAATTGCATGGGAGCACCCTATTTGGTCGTCCCTTTTTTAACTTATACCCGTTTTGTTTTTCCGTTTGCATCCGTACCTCTTTTTTTGTTAAAAATATTTTAAAAAGACGATTTTGTCATTTTTTAATAAAAGACTATTGAGAAACTGCTTGACAAAAATTTAAGTATGTTTAGGCTGAAGTTTTAGCAAATAAACTAAAAAATTTCAGCTTGTTTAGACTGAAGTTTCGGATAAAACTCAGGACAAAACTGTAGACTGCGTTACAAATCTTCAGCATGTTTTGGTATGAAGATTTAGCAAATGAACTAAATAACTTCAGCATGCATTAGCAAAAACTTTTTAGAAAATTACATACTGCAAGACAAAAACTTAATGTTTAGTCTGAAATTTTAGCAAATGAACTAAAAAACTTCAGCATATTTAGTCTAAAGTTTTAGCAAATAAACTAAATAACTTCAGCATGTTTTGTCTGAAGTTTTAGCAAATGAACTAACTAACTTCAACATGCATTAGAAAAAATTCATTAGAAAATTACATACTACAAGACAAAAACTTAAGCATGTTTAGTCTGAAATTTTAGCAAATGAACTAAATAACTTAAGCATGTTTAGTCTGAAGTTTTAGCAAATGAACTAAATAACTTAAGCATGTTTAGTATAAAGTTTTAGCTTCAATGTGAAACAACTTAATTCTATATTAGCATGAAGTTTTAGCTCCAACATGAAACAACTTCATGCTACATTAGCATGAAGTTTTAGCTTCAAGGTGAAACAACTTCATGCAAGTGTGACTCTGAAGATGAATCTGGATAAGTTTCTAATTTTTTTTATAAAGTTGATGAGAGGAGAAGAGGATATCGTTTTATATCTTTTGTCAGGGGTGTAATTATCATATTATTACGGATTTTTTGTAAGATGTCTACCAAATCGATAATTTTAAAAAATATGGTACAAGTTAAAAGGTGACACACACATATAGGGTACGGCTGCAAATTCCACGCCAAAATTGGCCCAAATTGTTAGCCCAATTCGGCCATACCCAGTCCAAAATGGCCGGTCAAAACTTTGTCCAAAACGACGTAGTTTCATCATGAAACTATGTCATTTTATTAAGTGAATCAAGATTAAATCTCATCCATTCATCTCTCCCTCATCCAATAGTCCACAATCAATCTCCCAACTAGGTATTTAAGACTTAGAAATGCTGAAATTTTGCCCCCATTTTCCCCATAATTCCTTTCTTCTTCCTCCCTTCTCTCTCTCTCTCTCTCTCTCTTTCTCTCTCTCTCTCTCTCTCTCTCTCTCTCTCTCTCTCTTCTCTCCGCCGCTGCCGGAAATCATCCACCAGTGGCGGACCACCTCCAAACACCCCCCAAATTATATAATTTCAACAACCACCTCTTTCCATATCTCCAAACTAATTCTTTCAAAACCCCCTCAAACTCCTTGAATTTTAGATCTAGGAAACTTTAACCGCCACTTTTTTGCCCAAATTCTTGAAGCTCCGTCCACTACCACCCCCACAATACATACATCAACGGATAGAGCTCCTCAAGACCTACCTATTGATGTCAATTCCGCCCCGAAAATCCGGCGACCAAAAATCCGGCCAAATTCCAGTGACCTCCCCGAATGCCCTCACTTGGCATACCACCATTGTTTCGGCCACTTGAATTGTAAAATGGTAAAAATACTTATTTTTTTTTTCCTTTTTGTTTTCATGGCTGTATTTTTTTAATTTTTTTTATTTTTTCAGATTTTTATTTTTGAAGTTTGAAATGCTAAATTTTCTGTTTTTGCACTTGTTGAAATAGTAGAATAGTTTTGTATTGATAAAACTGAGGTAGCGAAGGAATACTTGAAAGTATATGGTACTTGCTTGATTGCTTATTTACTGCTTCACAGATTTTTGGAATACAAAACTCAAAAGTCATTTGTTTGGTAAGAAAATATGGACTTTTGGACAGTTTTTGAACAAAAGTCTGTCTTTGAATAGTGAAGAGCAGATTTTGGTTGAAATACTCTCTTTTGGATAAGATTGAACAAGAAAGTCTTGCCCTTTAAATTTTAGAGCAGATTTTGTGAAACAATCTGTCAAAAAAGACTGATTTTTAATCATGAATGCATGGTTTCTGCTCCTATAAAAGACACATCCTCTATCACTTAGGAAAAAAAAGAAGGATCTGGAGAGTTGCTTAAAGACATATCTGTGAGAAAAATCAGTAGCTTAATACATATAGCAAGCTGAAACTTCATACCTTTGTGAATATTAGTTGAGTGCAAAAACTTTGAGAAAAATAGAAAGATCCCTTAGCCAATTTGTGAAGTTGATAGCTACTAGTTTCAAGCATCTTTGTTGAGTTTTCTCGGTTGTCTTAACACTTGAGTTGTTGTTGTTTCTATCTTATTTGCTGCTGAATTTCTGTTGCTACACTACTGTATTTTATTATTCTACAAATCAGATAACTTTCAAATTCATATATTGTAGATTCTTGATGATAATAAGAAGGATTTGATCCGGGTTTGGTTGATGGAACATGTTAAGATCTGATTTTTGTTTCGAGATGAATGTTATATCAGTGTTATCATCATGTAAATCTGTTAAAAATTAGTTAAATTATCTTTTCCTCTTTATATATGTGATTGAAATTACATTCCTTTACTTAGTTTAAGGAAAAGATAAAAGACCTTATTTTTAACAGTAATCTTTGTTGGAATTCATATGCCAAAGAAACGTTTTCTCTTTTCCTTCTACTCCATCTCATGCTTTTTAATTTTCCTTTGTCTTTTACTTGCCTATTTTTACTTTATTCGTTTCAGTTTCTTTTGAATGTAATTAACAGCTTTGAATCGTAATAGATTGATAGAGTGAGGTCATGAAGACTAGATTCAAGAATTGTTTAATTTTTTTAATAATTATCTAGTCTAATCACTTTCAAATAAATTAATCGTTAGGCAAACTTTAGGTGCGAATATTAGAAATAATTTTCTTAAAATATTTAGCCTATAATAGTTAGTACTTTTTTTAAAATAAAATAACAATAGTAAGAATCAAGCTTTTGTATATGGTTATAAAGAAATTTATCTTTTCACAATACGGACGAACAAATTTTGTTTTTTCAATAATCTAAACCCTCAAAGCATTTTTTTTAAATAAATATAAATAATTTTGTCTTAACCAATTTCGGGAAGACTCGCTTCGGAATAAAGACATAAATAAAATGACAAGGTTGTGAGGACACGTCTTGTTTTTAATTCTTTCAAATAAATAAAAGTTTGTTATTTAATTAACTTCGAGTAGGCTCCAATTTTGGGTACGACGCACGAACTAAGGTCGGGGATATTCGTCTTGGTTAGTGTAAGCTAGGGTCGGGATACTCGTCCTAGTTTGAGATTAATAAAGTCATCAACAATAAAAGCGGACATAAGTAAAAACATGAAAAAATCAAATAAAGCATAGATTATCCAAAAATTAATTCAAGCCAATTTTAGTCAATAAAAGCGACCGTGCTAGAACCACGGGACTCGGAGAATGCCTTACACCTTCTCCCCTATCAGCAGAATTCCTTACCCGGATTTTATTTTTGCAGACCAATAATAACAGAGTCAAACCTTCCTTTGACTAGGGATTCAAATAAAAGGTGACTTGGAACACCCAAAAATCAATTCCAAGTGGCGACTCTGTAAATAAAATAATCCATATTCAAGTTTGTCACTTTAATTGAAAAAACTCTTTAACCCACAATCCATAACATACATTATCTTTTGGGGGTAAAAAGGGGGTGTGACAGCTCTGGCGACTCTGCTGGGGACTTTCAAGAATTCGAGCTTGTACATTGACTTTATTTGGTCAGGGCTCCCGGTAAAGGATTATTAGTCACCCATGTTTAAGAACGGGGAGGGTCCAGTAGTTAAGCCGGAGAAGTATTGCTCCCGGTACGCTACCCCTTCCCAACTCGAGTTGTCCGCTCATTTTATGGCCAGTCTAGATACACCTCATCCCCTATGATTTTTAAAACCTAGAAGAAAAATCCACATGCATGTTTATCCCTAATAGGATCGTTTTGTTGCATCATGTGCATTTGACTTAGCAAAACTCGGCACAATGGCCGAGTCCATATAAGACAGGTATCCTTTTTGAGACCATCATGTTCACTTATGTGTGACTTGCTGCATTATTTGGAATGCTTTCTTGCATTGTTGACTGGCTTTAGAAAATTAGTTTGAGTAGAATTGAAAAAAAATTCATTCCCCCAGTTTAGTACAAATAATCTGTTTTGACTATAAAACAAAAAAGAAAAAAAAATGGTCAAAATCTAATCAAGTCTTAGACAGAACTACGCGGGTCTGATTCTCACCGGATGTGAGATACGTAGGCAAATCTCATCGGTTCTGGCCTCCAATTTTCAAAAATCCAAAAAGATATTTTCATTTAATTCCTTCTTTAGAAGTTTTTTGTTTTGAGACCAAAAATCCAAAAATATTTTCTTCCTTTTTTTAAAAGTTTTTCTCCCAAAATTCAAAAAAAAATTAAAAACAAATCAAAATCCAAAAAAAATATTTTCTTTCTTTTGAAATTTACAAAAAATAAAAATTCAAAATTCAAAAATATTTTCTTTCTTTTTTAGAAGTCTTTCTTTCACCAATTCTAAAAAAAATCGGAAAACAAAATTGAAAATATTTTCTTTGCTAGGAGATTTTGTCGGATTATTTGTATATGAGTAAAAAAAAGAGTTAGTTTATCTTTTTTATTTTTGATCTTCCCGAACTATACAAGATCTGATTCATGGTCTCTCATGATACGTAGGCAACTCACATCAGGTTCGATCGAATGATTTTGAAAAATAAAGAAGAAGAAAAAAAGAAGATAGAGAGGAAAAGTGTGTTCATTCTAACATACTTGTTATTTTGAAATAAAAGCTGGTTAAAGGTGGTTGGTTTGTTGGTTTGCAATGGTGAATCATGAAAATAATACAGGATCACTCTATCATCTTCTCAACCAAGGGAATAAGCACCGCTATTGTTGATTCGACTAAGGTCACGAAAAGGCAAGTACACAGTTTGGTGGTAAAAACGGAGGCAAATGTTGGCTGACTTCTACCAGTTTTGAGCAACAGGACATGCTCTGCTTGGATGATCTGTGATGATAGGGAGACACCAGAATTCGTCCAAGTCCTTTGGCAAATTAGTTACTGTGAAAGTTCTCATGTTGTAAGTTCTAAAATCCGATAGCCAATATGGGGAGCGGTATGATCACAAGTCAAAATTTGAGTGCTGAATCCATAGCAATAAAAATGGTTGAATGCCGTAGTAATGCTGATGTGCAAGTCTGTGGCTAAGATGTCGCTTAGTAACTGGAAAGTCACTCCTCTTTTATCCATTAAGGAGACATGATAGCTTATTTTGTCGTCTTTTCTTCTTCTTTTTGTGTTATCGGACTTTGCTATCCTTTATTCAATAAAAGAAAACAGTCAGTCATTTTGTGCATAGTTCTTTTCACGCTAGTTCTAGTGACATGACATGCATGAAGAATTTTGGCCAGATCCTACAAAAAATGATTAAGTCTTGAACTAGTTAACTGAGAACAAGACACTTTTGAGGATGGATACATAGTCGAAACACTTTAGAATTAAGCTCGGTTCAAATTTATATGGAACTAGAATAGTCATACCTGCGGGGTTAATGATCTTTACCTTCAAATTATTGTGAAGATCGAGTTTGAGAAAGAATTAATTGAAGGTTGGTAGAAAATTTTATATTAATGGATGAAAAGTGTCTTTTGACCATGACACACCAAGAAGACAGACATGTTCATCAATGTTGTGATCACGAAAGGATACTATGTTTGGCGTTCTCAAGGCTGGGAGACCTTTTTTCGGCTATCCAAACACTTTATACCCTTTGTTATCCTTTTTGAGCCTCTGTTATTTTCTTTGACCACCCTCTTTTGGAATCAAGTTTAGAGTCAAAAGTCAAAATAAAAATGAAAGGAAAAAAAATAAAAAGAAAAGTTTATGCCCCAAGAGTAAAAACTGGGGCAACTCTTAGAAAATTCAAGTGAAAAAAAAATAAGAAAAGAACAGACAAAGATCCATGCCCCAAGGAAATAAAAGCTGGGGCAACTTGTTTTGAAAGAAAAAAAAAGAAAAAGAAAAGAGAATTAAAGAAAAATAAAATAGAAAGAAAGATAAAAAATAAATAGTTAGGTTAGATGTTTGAACTACGTTTGACCTGGGATATGTAGGCAGTCTTACACGGTTCGATCCAACCAAATAAGAATTCCAAAAAAAAAATCGAGTATCTAAAACTAGGGCATGAGTTTGTTTTAGATTTTTTGAAATGGTCGATTCCAAGAGTTGTAAGTGTAAAACCCATCATATTGAGCCTACTTTAAGCCTCTATGCCGTCCTTTCTTTCTAACCATATCCAAAAGCCTTCCAAACAAGACCTCCTGATCAGTTTTGAGAATGTCAAGGGAAATCCGCAATGAGCAATGGTTGTCATATGGAGGACATGGTCATAGTTCTCACTCAAGGAATCAAGAAAAGAAAAAAGAAAAAAAAATGAGAGTCTTACTAGTGAAAACCCTCACAGGCACTGTAAGATGACGGTAATTAGAGACAAATAAATAAGAAAGTCTTACTAGTGAAAACCCTCACATGCACTGTAAGATAATGATAAGTAGAGATAAATAAATGAGAGAGACTTATTGGTAAAGATCTCTCGGGGCACCACTAGTCGAAAGTAAGTCGTGAAATTGATGCAATGAATTAACACAAACAAGCCCGACTTCAAGGCCCGAAGGAATAACGAAATGAATGATTAGATCAGTTTGATAGATCAGGCCGTTGAATCCAAAATGCATGTCATGATCATTATGGCTAGTTACCTCGTTAAAAAAAACCTTCCTTCTTTCCTACCTGATGAAGGGATATCTTGTAAATATTGTTTCTTCGCATCATTATATCCTTTGCTTTGAGTCAGTCCTTGTCAGAATAAGTAAGAAAGGATTTCAAAATCTGCTACCAGCTTTTTAGTTGCACAAAGCAAATTCTGGCCAGAACATTCAAGATAACATTATCGGAGAAGTAACATGCACACACAGTAGTTATAGTTGACAAGTCTTGAGGATTCGTGCAGTACAAAGGTTCCCCCGAAAGATATTTCTGTCTGCCTACTTGTCAAAAACAAGCAAAGAAAATACCGCAAGATTGGTTACGGGTTCCCTATAGTACTGAACAAAGACTATGAAGTGTGCACATCATGCAAAAGGTGCATACCCAGTTGCGATTCTCTCTGACAAACATATTGCTCAAAAAGCAATATATCATTCAAGATATCAGAAAAGGTCACCTAAGTAAAGATCTCCCGTTGGGAAAAGGCTGATTGAGCCACAAACACAATCAGGGTTGGTACAGATGGCAAAAGTCTCTTGAAGGTGACACTTAGTGTAACTGGCACACGTAGTCCCTTAAGCTTAACTCTGCTCACAGTGCTTTCTTTAAGGAAGCGTCTTCCTAAATGATCTTTAAAGGTTATTCTTCTGTTGTCCATTCTATTATCGCCGGAACGCGATCTCTGAAATTCTCATGATATCGACTATTATCAAATCCTTTGGTCCCGAATTCATGTTCAGTTTATCTTGTTCAGTAGCCCATACTGATTTCTATTACTCCGGTGGTCTAACTTTTCCTTCTGATAATCACGTTAGAGTCACCAACTCATTTCTCGGAATGGGGATATGACTTTATGGCTTATACTCTTTTATTGTCTCAAGGCATGTAACCTCTTATATTTTCCTTCACTTGACTATAGACAGCTTATAGTTCCGGGTAGAAGTACTCTTCGCTCAGGGTGTTTTATGTAGCTTAACTCAGGTAGAACCTTTTCGCTTAGAGGGATCCAACTCATATTTTCGAGTAGAAGTTCTCTTCGTTCAGGCTTGTTTTTCGTAGCTTAACCCAAGTAGAACCTTTTCGCCTAGGGAGATCCAGCTCATAGTTCCGGGTAGAAGTACTCTTCGCTCATGATGTTTTACGTAGCTTAACCCAGATAGAACATTTTCGCCTAGGGGGATCCAGCTCATAGTTCCGGGTAGAAGTACTCTTCGCTCAGGTTGTTTTATGTAGCTTAACCCAGGTAGAACCTTTTTTGCCTAGGGGGATCCCGCTCATAGTTCCGAGTAGATGTACTCTTCGCTCAGGTTGTTTTACGTAGCTTAACTCAGGTAGAATCTTTTCACCTAGGGGGATCCAGCTCATATTTTCGAGTAGAAGTACTCTTCGCTCAGGCTTATTTTTCGTAGCTTAACCCAGGTAGAACCTTTTCGCCTAGGGGGATCCAGCTCATAGTTCCGGGTAGAAGTACTCTTCGCTCAGGATGTTTTACGTAGCTTAACCCAGGTAGAACCTTTTTCGCCTAGGGGGATCCAGCTCATATTTCCGGGTAGAAGTACTCTCCGCTCAGGCTGTTTTTCGTAGCTTAACCGAGGTAGAACATTTTCGCCTAGGGGGATCTAGCTCATAATTATGAGTAGAAGTTCTCTTCGCTCTGGTTATTTTACGTAGTTTAACTCAGGTAGAACCATTTCGCCTAGGAGGATCCAACTCATATTTTCGGGTAGAAGTACTTTTCACCCATGCTTGCTTTTCGTAGCTTAACCGAGGTAGAACCTTTTTGCCTAGGGGGATTCATCTCATATTTTCGGGTAGAAGTACTTTTCGCCCAGGCTTGATTTTCGTAGTTTAACCCAGGTAGAATCTTTTCGCCCTGGGGATTCAACGTTTTATCAGTAATACAGGGTGTCAACCCCTGGTTACACTCTTCTCACTAATAGTACCAATCCCAGGTTATATTCCTTTTTCAGTAATACAGGGTACCAACCCCTGGTTACATTCCTCTTCAGTAATACAGGGTACCAACCCCTGGTTACATTTCCTTTTGGTAACACAGGGCCATGTGATTCAATATTTTATCAGTAATACAGGGTGCCAACCTCTGGTTACACTCTTCTCTGTAATACAGGGTACCAACCCCTGGTTACATTCCTTCTGGTAATACAGGGTACCAACCCCTGGTTATATTCCTCTTTAGTAATACACGGTGCCAACCCCTGGTTACATTCCTTTCAGTAATACAGGGTACCAACCCCTGGTTACATTCCTTCTGGTAATACAGGGTACCAACCCCTGGTTACATTCATCTTTAGTAATACATAGTACCAACCCCTGGTTACGCCTCCTTTCAGTAATACATGGTACCAACCCCTGATTACATTTCCTTTCAGTAATATAGGGTGCCAACCCCTGGTTATACTCATTTCAGTAATACAGGGTGCCAAACCCTGGTTACACTCCTTTCATTAATACAGGGTACCAACCCCTGGTTACATTCCTTTCGGTAATACACGGTACCAATCCCTAGTTACACTCCTTTCAGTAATACATGGTACCAACCCCTAGTTACACTCATTTCAGTAATACATGGTGCCAACCCCTGGTTACATTTCCTTTCAGTAATACAGGGTACCAACCCCTGGTTACACTTTCCTTTTAGTAATACAGGGTACCAACCCCTGGTTACATTTTCTTTTGGATAATACAGGGTACCAACCATGGTTACGTTCCTTTCCAGTAATACAGGGTACCAACCCCTGGTTACGTTCCTTTCCAGTAATGCAGCGCACCAACCCCTGGTTACATTTCCTTCAGTTTTACAGGGTGCCAACCCCTGGTAACACTCCTTTTGGTAACCTAGGGTACTAGCTCGTGGTTGCATATCCTTACATAGCTAGTTTATACTACTGTATTTGTCTTTTTTCAGTAAATTAGATAGTTTATAGCTTTCTCTAATTACTCTCAAAAGTTTCCTAATGCAAACCGGGATAGAAAAATTTTGTTCGTTTTGTTCATCTTTGATGGTTTTGTAGGCCCCGCCGCATAGCACAAGTGACGATTAAAGCTTGCAGTTTCAGTTTTCTCATCACAAGAAAAAAGTCTTTCAATCACAAGATAGTTGGAGTTAGCTTGGATAATGTGTTAGCAGCCCAACTTCTCAAGTTTTATCTTCTCGAAATCTGATCCAGAAAGCAAGCAATCGAAAATGAGCCTTAATCTTTTCTTCAAAGAGCATCAAGATCCAATCTAAGGTCAACACAAGAAAGTAGGTCAAGAATCAAGATTTGACTCCGCGAGACAAATAGATAGGAATTTTGTAACTCTTAGCTTGGAGACATATGTAGTTATCTTCTCTTTTTCTTTTGATGTAAGCAGCAAGTAACGGTAACAACAACAACAACAGCAATAACAGTAGTCTTAACTCCAGTGTCCGGTAGTCCCAACTACCAAATTTTCCCAGAACTACACGGACCTGATCCTTTTATAGTCAAGGATATGTAGGTAATCTCGGAAGCAAAGTTCGGCCACATTTTTCAAAAATGCTTTCATTAGAGTCATAGGCAAGCAAGAGTTAATCATGGCATTCACTATCTTTGCACGAAAACTTTTCATGTTCTCGAGCAAAGAGGGGCAACTGTGAATACCTAATTTTTGCACGCTCTTCCCAAAAAAAAATAGTAATAATAACTTTTGGATGATTTTAGTTGTTTTTTGTTTTTTACCTTTTATTTGTATATTTTAGTTTGTATCTTTAAATTATATATACCAAAAAGATTTTCTTTCTACTTGTACATTTTCTTTAGGACTAAATAAGACTATAATTTCATTAAAGAGAAAAGAGATTGGGCTAATGTATTTTAATTAAAATTGAGCCAAAATTGGCCCAAATTTTGAGCCCAATTTGGCCATACCCAGTCCAAAATGGCTGGCCAAGACTTTGTCCAAAACGGCGTAGTTTCATCATCAAACCATATCATTTTATTAAGTAAATCAAGATTAAATCTCATCCATTCATCTCTCCCTCATCCAATAGTGCACAATCAATCTCCCAACTAGGTATTTAAGACTTAGAAATGCTGAAATTTTACCCCCATTTCCCCCATAATTCCTTTCTTCTTCCTCCCTCTTCTCTCTCTCTCTTCTCTCCGCCGTCGCCGCCTGAAATCACCCACCGGCGGCGGACCACCTCCAAACACCCCCAAATTCACACCATGTAATCTCTACAACCTCCTCTTTCCATATCTTCAAACCAATTCCTTCAAAAACCCCTCAAACTCCTTGAAGTTTAGATCTAGAAAACTTTAGTCGCCACTTTTTTGCCCAAATATTTGAAGCTCCGTCGACTATCACCCTCACAATACCTATATCAACGGATAGAGCTCCTCAAAACCTACCTATTAATGTCAATTCCGTCCCGAAAATCCGGCAACTAAAAATCCGGCCAAATTTCGGCCACTTGAATTGTGAAATGGTAAACATACTTATTCTTTTTTTTTTCTCTTTGTTTTCATGGCTGATTTTTTTTTTCAGATTTTTATTTTGTCTCTTATTAATTATTTTAGCATTAGTTTTTAAAGCTTGAAATGCTAAATTTTCTGTTTTTGCACTTGTTGAAGTAGTAGAATAATTTTGTATTAATAAAAGTGAGGTAGTGAAGGAATACTTGAAAGTATAGGGTACTTGCTTGATTGCTTATTTACTGCTTCAGAGATTTTTTGAGTACAAAACTCAAAAGTCATTTGTTTGGTAAGAAAATATGGACTTTAGGACAGTTTTTGAACAAAAATCTGTCTTTGAATAGTGAAGAGCAGATTTTGGTTGAAATACACTCTTTTGGACAAGATTGAACAAGAAAGTCTTGCCCTTTGAATTTTAGAGCAGATTTTGTGAAACAATCTGTCAAAAAAGACTGATTTTTAATCATGAATGCATGGTTTCTTCTCCTATAAAAGACACATCCTCTATCACTTAGAAAAAAAAGAAGGATCTGGAGAGTTGCTTAAAGACATATCTGTGAGAAAAATCAGCAACTAAATACATATAGCAAGCTAAAACTTCATAACTTTGTGAGTATTAGTTGAGTGCAAAAACTTTGAGAAAAATAGAAAGATCCCTTAGCCAATTTGTGAAGTTGATAGCTACTGGTTTCAAGCATCTTTGTTGAGTTTTCTCGGTTGTCTTAACACTTGAGCTGTTGTTGTTTCTATCTTATTTGCTGTTGAATTTCTGTTGCTACACTACTGTATTTTATTATTCTACAAACCAGATAACTTTCAAATTCATATATTGCAGATTTTTGATGATAATAAGAAGGATTTGATCCGGATTTGGTTGATGGAATATGTTAAGATCTGATTTTTGTTTCGAGATGAATGTTATATCAATGTTATCATCATGTAAATCTGTTAAAAATTAGTTAAATTATCTTTTTCTCTTTATATATGTGATTGAAATTGCATTCCTTTACTTAGTTTAAGAAAAAGATAAAGACCTCATTTTTAACAGTGATCTTTGTTGAAATTCATATGCCAAAGAAACGTTTTCTCTTTTCCTTCTGCTCCATCTCATGCTTTTTAACTTTCTTTTGTCTTTTACTTGCCTATTTTTACTATATTTGTTTCAGTTTCTTTTGAATGTAATTAACAGCTTTGAATCGTAATAGATTAATAGAGTGGGGTCATGAAGACTAGATTCAAGAATTGTTTTATTCTTTTAATAATTATCTAGTCTAATCACTTTCAAATAAATTAATCGTTAGGCAAACTTTAGGTGCGAATATTAGAAATAATTTTCTTAAAATATTTAGCCTATACTATTTAGTACTTTTTAAAAAACAAATAACAATAGTAAGAATCAAGCTTTAGGTACGCCTAATATCTACTAGTTATCTGTATATGGTTATAAAAAAATTTATCTTTTCACAATACGGATGAACAAATTTTATTTTTTCAATAATCTAAACCCTCAAAGTATTTTTTTTTTAATAAAGATAAATAATTTCGTCTTAACCAATGTCGGGAAGAGTCGCTTCGGAATAAAGACATAAATAAAATGACAAGGTTGTGAGGACGCGTCTTGTTTTTAATTCTTTCAAATAAATAAAAGTTTGTTATATAATTAACTTCCAGTAGGCTCCAATTTTGGATACGACGCACGAACTAAGGTCGGGAATATTCGTCTTGGTTAGTGTAAGCTAGGGTCGGGATACTCGTCCTAGTTTGAGATTAATAAAGTCATCAACAATAAAAGCGGACATAAGTAAAACATGAAAAATCAAATAAAGCACAGATTATCCAAAAATTAATTCAAGCCAATTTTAGTCAATAAAAGCGATCGTGCTAGAACTACGGGACTCAGGGAATGTCTTACACCTTCTCCCCGGTCAACAGAATTTCTTACCCGAACTTTGTTTTCGCAGACCAATAATAATAGAGTCAAACCTTTCTTTGACTAGGGATTCAAATAAAAGGTGACTTGGAACACCCAAAAATCAATTCCAAGTAGCGACTCTGTAAATAAAATAATCACTATTCAAATTTATCACTTTAATTAAAAAAAACTCTTTAATCCACAATCTATAACATACTTTATCTTTTGGGGGTAAAAAAGAGGTGTGACAGGTTATATGGATTAATTCTTCTATAATGGGTCCGAAAAGTGAATAGATCCAAGGCCATTGCGATGTTTAGAGCTTACAGATAAGAGGAAAATTGGGCTAAACTCATTTTGGTGTTTGCAAGGCGGAGCAAGCTTTTCGATTACGGGTTTGGTGGAACCCAATAATTCTTAAGAAATCTGCTGAATACATACTAATTATTAAATAAAAATTTAATAATTTAAAAAGATTGAAATCTCAAACCTATAAATTTAAAATTCTGATTCTGTTTTTCAATTTCGGTTTTTCGGTTTTTGGGTTTTTTCCGGGTAAAGTCTTCATAACATAAAATATGCAACTTGTGCTCCAAATATTTCTTAAGTCCTAGTAAAATACAACTATATAATATATTTTTCAAAAAACTAACACAATAATATAAGATAAGTCATAGCATTATACTAAAATTATCAATCAAACTTTCAGTTCAAGTTATAAAAAAGCACAATTAAGAGTGTGCTGATCAATGCATATAATTTTCAACTTAAGTATGAATTAATTATCTGTTTTTCTTAAAGTCTACATGACAGTAAAAATATTACGAACACATTACACTATACAATTCGAATATATTAAAAAGACATAATCAAATAAAAGAATTGTTTAACTCACCCAAATAACTATCTTTATTTTACCAAAGGTGTCTGAGATTTTCGATTCAATGGCGGCAAGTAAATTGTAGAGTCACCAGATATTCCTACCGAATACTGAATATTCCTTCCACCTGCTTATATCATAACCACACTATCGCCACGTAAATCAAAGCTGTGGGTACTTTTACCTATACGTGGAGCTCCATTTCAATTAAAACCATAAACATAATCAGTCAAATAAAATAAATTTTGAAAAAATTAAGAGAAACCAACAAGCTCTCTTGAGCTTCAATTCAAATAAAAAAAAATGGGTATGAAGCGGGTTTGTACTGGATTTTTATGTTTACTTACAGTCTTGATTTTGAGTAGCAGTGTTCAGTTATGTGATGGTGGAATTACCAGTAATTATGTGAGAAAATATAATTCTAATGTTGATATGCCATTAAACAGTGATGTGTTTCGAGTTCCACCTGGTTACAATGCTCCCCATCAGGTTCTTCTACTCTTTCCTCGTCTTTTTAAGTTCTGTATTCTTACTTCAAGTTTAAATCCCTCTGTATGAGCTTAGCAAAGTATAATCCAGCTTGGATAAAGATTAATTTAATGATTGTAATAATTTGATCGTCAGTATAAAAATAGTGATCTGGGATTGAGATGTAATTGATTAAATTGTTGATTCCTATTTTCAAGCTTCTGTCTTTTTTGGTTCCTAACTTACACAACAAAATTCTTTGTTTAGCTAACTGATGTCAACAATCAGTTTTGTGGGGGAATATTTTGAACCTCTTAAGTACTATATTTTTTTAATCGTAATAGTGAAATAATTGTTGTTTCGAAGAAGTTTAGCTGAATTCTAATAAAAGGTTTTTCAGAAAGAAAAAAAATGCTTTCTGGGAGACTGGGACTATACTTTCTGTAAATATCACAATTTTGTTCCTTCTAGATAAACCCAAATCTTCTTTGAAAGTTGACTCCTATTCTGTTTCCTTTTAGTGTCTCCACAGCTTTGTTGTGTTTAGCATCCACACATCTTTGATGTATCTCATTGTTTCTTGAATGTCATTCCAATGAAATATGAAAATGTAGTACTAGAACCCTACTTTGTGAGATTACACTGGGTTTGTTGTTGTTGTTGTCGTCGTCGTCATTTAGAGCGGATATTATTGGCGTTGCTTTATGCCACCTTGTGTATTTTGGTTTTGCTCATCCGGTGAAGTGAATGTGGATCTTGAAGGTTTATATAACACAAGGGGATCTTGAAGGAAAGGGTGTGATTGTGTCTTGGACCACACCTGATGAGCCTGGCTCAAATTCAGTCCTCTATTGGGCCGAAAATAGCAATGTTAAGAGCTCTGCTGAGGGCTTTGTTGTTAGCTACAAGTATTACAATTACACTTCCGGATATATACATCACTGTACCATCAAGGATCTGGAGGTACGGTGTAATTCTATATCCGCACGTTGACCTCAAATACATCTTATGGTGCATGTTTTTCACTCACCCCCTTTTGTACTAAATAATACAAGTTCTTAAGAAAACTATATTTTGTTCTTGTTGCAGTTTGATGCAAAGTACTATTACGAAGTGGGGTTAGGAAATACAACCAGACAGTTTTGGTTTGTAACTCCTCCAAAACCTGGACCTGATGTTCCTTATACATTTGGTCTCATTGGTAACGTCCCAATTACTACTTACATTTTCTTTTAATTCTGGTGGGTGAATCGTTAATTTAGATGTTCTCTCAAATTACTTCCATTTTTAGGATCAGGTCCCTTGTGATTGTGATGTCATATTTCCTTCATTTTAGGCCATGTAGCTTGGACTTACGTTAGTTTAGCTTAGGCTCATTCTGTATATTGAACAGGGGATCTTGGTCAGACCTATGACTCCAATAGCACACTGACTCATTATGAGTTGAACCCTCTAAAGGGCCAAACGATTCTCTTTGTCGGTGACCTCTCTTATGCTGATAATTATCCGTTTCACAACAACATACGATGGGACACATGGGGGAGATTTATCGAGAGAAGTGCAGCATATCAACCCTGGATTTGGACAGCCGGAAATCATGAACTTGATTTTGTTCCTGAAATTGTAAGCATCCTATTCATAACTATCTGGATAATGACAGTTTCTAAGCATGTATTTCTAAATATTTTGCCAAATCGGTTTAGCTTAGAAGACTTAAGAATACATGGCTTAATTGAAAATTTCTTAGAAGAGAAAAGGCATTATGTAAAATATATTAACTTTATAGGAACAATGATAACTAACTTATCTTCTTCACACTTGTTCTTCTTAGTGATAACTGGGTAATGCTATAGTCACTTCATTGCAGGGCGAATCCAAACCTTTTGTACCTTACAAGCACCGATTTTCTACACCTTACAGAGCATCAGACAGTACTTCTCCGCTTTGGTACTCTATAAAGAGAGCTTCAGCCTATATTATTGTCATGTCTTCTTATTCAGCTTTTGGTAAGAATTTAGCATGTTATAAAACTATGTAGTTTTTAACATGATAAACGCATAGAATGTACTTTCCCATGCATTACTTGATAATTTGATGAAGCTATAGAAAAGATAGTTTTAACTAAATAACAGTATTAGGAAAGTAAACGCTTAATACTCTATAACTGAGATCTTATGATTGATGGTAGCAAGAGAAAAGAAGATTATGTGACTGTATTGTCCAAAATTTATGGGATTAAGGAAAATACGAATCCACATACCTATGTTATTCAGGGTTAATCACCATTTGGGCAAGCAAGTAAGCTGGATATTTGAGCAGATCTTCCAATGAAGTGTTCGAGGGACACTGCTATGTTGAAGAACTTGTGACTAAACTCTTCATTTTACTTTTGTGGATAGTGGTGAATTTTAGTTTCTCCTGTTGTCTTTCTTTTAGGTACATACACTCCTCAATGGAAATGGTTAAAGAATGAGTTGCCTAAAGTTAACAGGAGCGAGACACCATGGCTCATTGTACTCATGCATTGTCCAATGTATAGTAGTTATGTTCATCATTATATGGAAGGGGAAACAATGCGAGTCATGTATGAACCATGGTTTGTGAATTACAAGGTGGATGTTGTCTTCGCTGGTCATGTTCATGCCTATGAACGATCAGTAAGTCTCCGCATGCCATACATGTAATCATGGTCTAAAATTTAACAGCTTCCCTAAGTCTCTGATTAACTAATGTCGTTGGTATATCTGGTCTCAGGAGCGGGTATCAAACGTTGCTTACAACATCATAAATAGGAAGTGCAGTCCTGTCAGGGACGAGTCTGCCCCCGTGTATATTACCATTGGAGATGGAGGAAATCAAGAGGGATTAGCTACAGAGTATGCTTCAAATACAAGAACATTATTTAGCTGGTCAAATTAAATATGAATAGCTTAAGATTGAAAATCATAGAGAAGAGATGATCCTATATCTTACCTAATGCCTTCATTTGCTGCAGGATGACACAACCACAGCCAAGGTATTCCGCCTATCGGGAAGCAAGCTTCGGTCATGGGATATTGGATATCAAGAACAGAACACATGCCTATTTTGGTTGGCATCGTAACGATGATGGATATGCTGTTGAAGCAGACTCGCTATGGCTTCTTAACAGATACTGGAAACTGGAGGAACCCTCTGTAGCTCTGTCGTGAAATGAGATTGCCTCTTCATAGCATTACTCAAACTGTGTCGACGAACTAGAAGGTTGTGAATTATGAGAGACTACTTGTGAGCAGTGCTATATTCAACAGATCATTTCCAGAAAGTTTTCAATGTTAATTTACTCTTGGAAAGTATGCAAAAATGATGCACTCTCAGCGTGTCATTTATACTTTGGCAGTGATCATATGTGCATATTTAGACTTGTAAAAATATAATGTATTTTGTGCTACTATCCGGTTTTCATTTTCCGGTGGTCTAGAACCTGGATATTTGGATTTGGGGAGCACAAATGTTTTTGTTAAGAGTGGAATAAAGGGTTGTTAGTAGGACTGGAGGTGACTAACAGGGGCGGCTCTGTCGTGAAATTTAATACGAGGCCTAAATTTTTAAAAGGAAGTTAACGATATATTTTTATTTGAAATTTAATCTTCTAGCTTTTTAAGATATAAAGTTGTTAATGATCTTTTTTATAATCGAGTTTTTCTAATAATTCTTTTTCAATTGATATTATAGACAACTCATTTAGTCTTTCTTGAGATATTGTTGAGTTTAGATAAGATATTATAGAGCAATAGAAGTATATAACTATTGAAAGGTTAAAAGTATTGTTGAACACTTAAACTAATAAAATCTTGGAGAAAGAATGTGAGTAAGAATAATAAAGAGAAAGACAAAAATTCGTAGGGGTTTTGAATACGAAGAGACTAGGAAAAAAGAAAGATTAACTTGAACAAAGTAAGAAAGGGAGAGTAAAATTTTTACACGTTATCTAATAAAGGAGTAAAAAGTAAAAAATTGGAACGTTGAAAAACTATCCATCTACCCATTTTTAAGTAAGTCAAATTCATCTACCCATTTTTAAGTAAGTTAAATTATTACTTTATTTATATATAAAAAAAGTTTTCTTTCTTTTTATATTAAAAACTCTACTTTTATATTAAAAGTATTAAATATTATTTTTTAAATACCTATAAATCTATATTATTTTTTTAAAATGGAGCTCCCAAATTTGGGGCCTAAAGAAAGCATAAGCCTTAGTCCTTACCTCTTAACATTAGAGCCGCCTATGACTAATTGACTATAGACTCAATGGTGATTATAATAAAATTTTCTCATTAATTTATAGGCTAATCAAATTGAAGATCTTTTCTGATTGACATCGTAGGTGAGACATGGATCTTTTCTGATTAACTAATTGACTATACATGCAATGGTGATATTGCAACTTATTAGTCTTCAAGCTAGAATATAACACATAAGCAAAAAAAAAAAAAAAAAAAAATTGTAAGCGCTAATTGATAGAAAATGCTATGTATACAGGAGACGCCTATATTTGAAGTAAGAACTACTGATGGCATAAATGACGTAATAAATGAAAAGGTCTATAGCTGAATAGGAAAACATGAAAAAGACTATAATTTGTATTAGTGTCCATATTTATACTACTTAATCAACCTGATAATTCGGTAAAAATAGCACGGGCTAGCCAGTTTTCGGACCGATAATTTTAAAATAGTCAGGGTTTGCAAAGTCATTAAAAAATAATTATTATTTTACTGCAACACGGACCGGTCCAGCATAATATACTAGAGATTGGTGCACCTGTATATGAACTTACAACATATTATGCTGGAACTCCAACACGCGGAAAGCTCCAGCATAATATACTAGAGATTGGAGCACATGTATATGAACTTCCAGCATATTATGCTGGACCGGTATATTATAATGGAACTCCAGTATATTATGCTGGAATATTTTTCGGATTTTGAGTAGTGTTTTCGTTCAGATTTATCTTTACAAGAAAAGTGGTTAAATTTTGATTATTTTTGAAACTGTGGCTATTTTTCAATTACAACTTGTAAATATGGCTATTTTTTAATTTCTCCCGATAATTCGTAAGTTCCCGAACCACTCCATAAGAAAACGAAAGAAAGTGATAAATAGAAACAGTCAAACCTGGGCCTACAGACCCGCTTTTGTATCTATACCCGGTTTTAAGGTCACAATTGAACCTATACCCACTTTGCAAAATATTTTGCAAGCCTACCCACTTTACGATCAACTTTAAACTTATCGGGTCTGAAGTTAAAAAAATTAGTCTGAAGTGAAAAATTTGCACTTCAGATGCACTTAATACCAAATAGGTCTGAAGTGCAACCAATGGTTTCATGCACTTAAGGCCAATAAGTCTGAAGTGAAAAATTGTACTTCAGATGCACTTAAGGTCAAAAAGTCTGAAGTACAACAAACGTTTTCCTTCACTTAAGGCCAATAAGTCTAAAGTGAAAAATTGCACTTCAAATGCACTTAAGGCCAAATAGGTCTGAAGTGTAACCAATGGTTTCATGCACTTAAGGCCAATAAGTCTGAACTGAAAAATAGCACTTTAGATGCACTTAAGGCCAAAAGGTCTGAAGTGCAACAAACGTTTTCCTATACTTAAGGCTAAGGGTGGCAAGTGAGTCGGTCCGGGACCGCAGGCCAGGACCGGTAGGACCGATTTTAATGGGCCTAGGCCGGTCTCGCGGGCCGGTTCTATGCGTTGGGATCGATAGGGACTTGCGACCGTTTGGCCCGCCAAGGGACCGGATCGGTCCTTGGCGGTCCAAACGGTCCCGGTGGTCAAATTTAAAATAAAAAATAAAAAACAGTCGTTGGGCTGTCAAAAATAGCCGTCGGCTATTTACAAAATAGCCATTTAACCCCCCAACTTTGTTTTAACCCCAAACTTTTTATAATTATACTTTTTTCCTATTTTCAACTATAAATACCCCCTCATTCTTTTATTTTTCTTACAAAATCAATATCAATCTATCACAATCTCTCTCTAATTTTCTTCTATTCTTGCTACTATTGCTTACTTTATTGTTACAATTTGTGAAAAAATTGTGAAGTTAGTGAATTGAAGTCTTCAAGTCTTCAACGATAATCAATTTTCAACAAGTTGTTCGTCAATTCGGTAAACTCGTTCCAACTCTTAAGTTTTAATATTATAGTTTTGTTTGTTTTATTTATTTGCTATTACTTGATTTATTAAGATGACTTCCTTAAAAAAAAATTAGTAAACATAAGGGAAAATTCAAGAGTGGTGAATCTAGTGGTCATGTTGTTCCTCCTCCCCTGCCCCCGGCTCCCCGAACCAAATCTCATATCCGTCCTACACCTGCTATTTTTGATAACGATAATAGTTTATTATAATTTACCGATAATTAATTTTGCCATAATATTGCACCCGGTGAACAACTAGACCATAAATTAATGAATGCTCTTTATTCTAATAATTATAATACTGTTAATGAAAATGATGATGAGGAAATTGATCTTGATGAAACTCAACCGGATGATGATACATCCACTAGTTCTGCTCTTGATGTTAACCTAACTAGTTATAACCCTACTAATCCAAATGATGCCTCATCTAATACTCATGTTACTGCCCCTACTTTTTCTAAACAACCTATCAAACGGACGAAAACATCTCCTGTTTGGCCATTTTTTACTCAACTAGTTCCAGAAAATAAGGCTAAGTATAAAATTTGTGGTACGGAGTTAGCTTTTAAATTTTTTGGATCGCGGGGGGAGATGGGGAGGAACTTTGGCTAGACATATAAAGAAAACACCCTCGAGATAGAATCAGTTATGAACGTCTGAAAGCTTTGGGCGAGGAAAAAAGTGTACCTAGTCCTACTCAGGCTGATCCTAGTACTGACTCAAATCAATTTCAACCGAAAATTAAAACTGTTACCGGTGGTATTTTATATTATGATCCAAAAAAAAGATCGGGAAGAATTGGCAAAAATGGTAAATGTTATGTTCTTACCCTATAGTTTCCCTTCTGACCCTAATTTCAATTATAATTTTTTTTAAAAAAATTAATATTTTTAGCCATTGGGCCCACTTAGCCCGTTTAGCCCGGGACCATGAGTTCGTGGTCCCGGGCCGGTTCCTAGAAAAGAACCGTTTAGCCCGGGACCGTTTGGCCCATTTAGTTAGGGACCGGCTCGAGACCGGGACCAGGACCGTTTGGACCGACCCACTTGACCCATTTAGGGCCCGGACCGGCCTACATGCCACCCCTACTTAAGACCAATAAGTCTGAAGTGAAAAATTGCACTTCAGATGCACTTAAGGCCAAAAGGCCTGAAGTGCAACTAACAATTCAATTCACTTAAGGCCAAATAGGCCTGAAGTGCAGGCCCAGAAACAGAAATTTGTTCTTCGAATAATAATAATTCAATATACGATTTAATATCTAAATCTACTTCAAATGAGCTCAAATTTGAAACATATCCTCCAAATACCATCAAGAACAAACCTCAATCATCAATTTGTCAAAACAACAATAAATCTAACAAACCCATTTTGCAATTAAAAAAAAGAATGAAGTAGAAACCCTAAGCAATAGTAAAAAATAAAGTGTCATAACAGTTCACCACTATAAAAATCATAAACTACCTTTAAATATGTTCACAAACACCATATACAATCACGGTCACCCGAAAAAGAAGAAGAAAGTGGGTATAGGTTAAATGGGGCTACCAAATAGGGCGCCCGTGCAATTAATTTATCCGTAGCCCAAATTATGAATGTAGCCCATATCTTTTACTGCACCGGCCCAACTTCTGGAAATTCTTAGAAACTCTTTCAGTCGTTCAAACTTGTCCGAACTATGCTTTCGTTGTCTGCGGTGCTTGCTTGCCTCCTGGAATCATCAATCTCTGGTAAATTTCATACTCAAATCTCTCCACATTTCCTCAGTAAGTCTTTAACTCTGATTATTTTACATACTCCAATGTCAAAGGAACGAAGTTGAAGCTTGATCCCCTGTAGAATACTAGCCGTTTTTTCTTTTTCAAAAAAAAATGTATCATTCGGGCGTCTTTTCTGTACATATTAGGGCAAGATGAGATTAGCATCTGGTTCCCCTAATTGAGGCTATAACTTAGCGTCTTCACTTAAATTGCCACTCAACACTAGAGGCAGAGCCATAATTTTAAGCTTATGTGTTCGGGATTTTAATTGTTTTAAGTTACTGGGTTCTAAAATAATAATTTATACATATTCAATGGATTTTTTAAAATAAATACATGATTTGAACCAAAGCTATTGGGTTCGGCCGAACCCGCACGCAGCTCTCTTGCTCTGTCCCTGCTCAACACTGTCTCCCCTCGAAAGGCAGATAGCATAAGAAAAAGACACTTGATGCTCTGAATACTATGATTCTAACTGAACTCAATCTCTTAGAATTCATAATACACATTTCTCCACATTTCCCCACTAATAGCCTGTTTGGCCAAGCTTATAAAATCAGAGCGTTTTTCAAAAATGTACTTTTGGCGATAAACAGTCTGTGTTTGACTACTTAATTTGAAAAATACTACTTTTGAGCAGTAATTAGTATTTGGTTGAGCTTTTATACCGTATTTTTTAGTATATTTTTCTCAAAAATGCTTTTGGGGAGAAGCTAATTTTTTATGCTTCTCAAAAACTACTGCTCCCGCTCAAAAGCACTTTTTATCCCTCTTAAATCTTGGCCAAACACCTTTAACTTTAGAAAAAAGTACATTTGGCAACAAAAAAAGCACTTTTGGCCAAAAAGAAGCGTGGGCAAATAGGCTATAACTCTTTCACTCTTATTATTTTACATTCTCTTTAGCTGTTCGATTAATGTCGGGGATGGTGAATTGGGCCTCTTTGTTGTACAGATTAGGGCAAGTTGAAAAGCAAATAGCAGAAGAAAAAGGCACTTTCTGCTCTGTTCTAACCGTAAGAATCAGCATGAGTACCCAAGGTATACAATATAATTCTCTCCATCTTTTCTCTTTTTTTTTTTTTTTTGGATACTAAATTCTAAATTCTTCTAACAGATAGAAAGAGAGCTGATGTTGAAGGGGGCAAACAAGATAGAATCAGTGATCTTCCAAGACATATTTTAGCTAGTATCGTTGAGCTCTTGCCGCCTAAAGATGGTGCAAGAACTTGTGTCTTGTCCAGAAAATGGAGATTTATTTGGGTCATGGTTCCAAGTCTGCTGCTGTATGACCACTTCTTTGATAGCTTAGCAGTACAAACTCCAGCTTTCTTTAAACAAACAGTAGATGAGATTCTCTTACTCCGCCTTGGAGACATTCTGAATTTTGACCTTCAAATTCCAGTAGCACTTTCGACTTCATATGCAGATATCGATAGATGGATGCTTTATGTCCCCAGAAATGGTGTCAAGGAGCTATCTCTTTTACTGCCAGTTTATAGTACTTATAAAAGCATTCTTATGTATTTAATTGTCCAACCCTGACATCTTTGTACTTCTGCAACGGTGTCTTCAAACCACCTAATTCTTTTCTTTGCTTTCCAAATCTTGAAGCCTTCCACCTGGAAGGAGTAACCATTATGCCAACCACACGCACTGAGTGTTGTGTTATCAAAGCCCCCCGTCTCATCTGTTTGGACTTGTTACACTGTGATGGTACTCAATACCTGAACATTATTTCACCATCATTGGAGTTATTGTCTGCTCATGATGTTCACTATCTCGTGCTAAATTGCTTTATGAACTGCAAAAAATTGAGAGTATTAATCCTTAGATATGACAAAGTGGTGGATAATCTGATTCATGATGAAAGATCAACTTTGGAAAAGCTTCTTTTTAGCTTGGCACCTACAATTGAGGAACTTAATTTGGATTCATTTTTCCTCGAGGTAAGAAACAGACAATTTATTTACTTGGATATCTTATAGTGATGTGTTTCTTATTGTTTTATTTCTCCAAAGCTTTGTGGTGCAGATACAGTTCCTAAGATGCGTTCTCGCGCGCTCAACTGCTTGTGGCGTCTATCATTCTATGTGGACTTTGACAAATTCAGTCCAACTTCTGGCGCTCTACAGTTAATTAAGAGTCTCCCCAATTTGAGTGAACTTGAGATTAGGGTTAGTAATGAAAAATTATGTGGTCATACACTAGATACATGTATGAGTTTGGTTCATTTTTGCAACTTCATATATGTGAACCTCAAAAGCTCAAAGAAGCTCAAATATTTTACACCATTAGGTCCGTTCTACCAGCGACAATGCTGAAGCAGTTTCAAAATATTTGAACACACCAGCCTGCTTGGACCGATCGCTCAACAAGCTCAAACGTGTGGTCATACGTTGGTTTAAGGGTTCAAAAACTGAACTGCTTTTTATAAAGTTATTGCTTGCTCGCACTCCATCTTTGGTAAGGATCATAATTAAGCCATTGAGAGACTTTTGTTCCTGCGAAGAAAGTAATATCACCACAAAGTTGACGAGTTTCCCGCGTGCATCTCCAGAGGCTGAAATTTTTTATTCCGATGCATGTCTTAACATACCAATCTCAAGTTCCAGCCAACAATTAGGGTAATATTTTTGGACCCTTTTGTTTCCTAAAATATGGTCATATATGCAGGAAACTGTAAAAATAATTTATTTGCCCACATTGGTTATGAAAAGATTTCCAAATTGTTTATAATAGTCGTGAACTACTTTGCTTGTTACTGTAAAGTTTTAAGTTGTTTGCTTGAAGTCTTCCCCAGTACAAGTTTAGTCATTCATGCTTTGCTTCGATTATAGCCAAAGATTCAAAATTGTTGTAACCAAATTGAATCTATTTACATTTTTATGTAGAGGTTTGTCTTCCTTACTATGTCACCACTACGTTTAAGGTTATGGCTTTACAATATGTAGCAAACTAGTAGAGCTTGACTAGCATTGCCCATGATCTCAGTTATAGATTCTTGGTTTGATTCAAGATTTATTAAAAGCTTCCATGAGTAAATCTTGCCGAGTCAGTAAACACCATTATTAAGTTATACTAATTTTCTGATTTACCATAAAATGCACTGGTTCTTTAGCAAAAAATAAATCATGTATCATTGCAAAAAGGTACCCCAAGTACACAAATCTTATCTTTGATCAAATTGAACTATAGCTCTCCACCTGCATTGCACAAGAGGACCAATTTTATAGCTAACATATTTTTAAATATTCTTTATTAGCAAAAAAATGATTTTCTAGTGTTCAAGTAATGGATTCGTTGTTGTTAGTTTACAGATATGTATAGTGTAGTCTTGTCCCACATTGGAAGAGGAGTAATATCTCCTTATAGTGTATAGCTATAAATAGGGACCTCTTGTATTGTATTTATCATCCAATATCAATAAGACAATAACATATTTTCTCCCGTGCCTTCTCACATGGTATCAGAGCATTAGTAAGAAAAGATCGTTGTGCGTCATTCCAGCGTTAACCGGGAAGAAAGAACTTAGTCATCGTGCAATTTTTCCGGTGACCTAAGGCTTGTCTAAGTGAAAGTCACTTTCTGTTGGTGTTGTGCCAAAACCAACACCACCACGAGGTAGATCACCCACCGACGACCAACCTCTGAAATTTTATCCGGCAGAAAAGCCGCCACGCTCCTCCACGTGCCGGCAACAACTTTTCCAGCGAGAGTTCCGGCCACTTTCCGGCCATTTTTTGTGAAGTTTCTCCAGGACAGTGTGCTCTTCTCAAAATTCCGAGCCTACCCATCTAATTCAAATCAAATTCTGACCACTTATATATTTTTCCGGCGTGAACAGTGACCTTTCCAAATTGTAGCGACATGGGAACCGATGCTTTAAATAGTCGGATGGTTTTTTTAGCAGATTATATTGAGTTCCTTCAGTATAAAGCATGTAAGCAGACATCTTCTGAGATAGCTTATGTTGTTCAAACAGGTAATAGCGTGACTTGTTTCTCCCAATCTTCATCCCCTGAGTCTTGGGTCATTGATTCAGGTGCATCCGATCATATTTCTGGTAACAAATCTCTTTTCACTATTATTTCGTATTCTCAATCTCTTCCAAAAGTCACAATGGCCAATGGGTCTCAAACCATGGCAACTGCAATAGGTCAAGCAAGCCCACTTTCTTCCTTACCTTTAGATTCAGTCCTTTATGTTCCTGTTAGTTTACAACATGTATATAGTGTAGTATTGTTCCACATTGGTAGAAGAGTAGTATGTCCTTGTATAGTATAGCTATAAATAAGGACCTCTTGTATTGTATTGTTCATCTAATATCAATAACATATTTTTTCCCGTGCCTTTTCACATGGTATCAGAGCAATTGTGAGAGACTTATCGCTGTGCATAAATTCTAGCGATTCCGGGAAAGAGAAATCAGTACTTTTTTAAGGCTGTTTTCTATCTGCTTCATTTCTGTCAGTGTTGTGCAAAATCCAACACCACCACAAGAGTCGTCACTGTCCGGCGACCAAACTCCAGTGAAAAACTCCGGCAGCAGCCTCCTCACGCGCCTCCACGCGCCACCAGAAGCTCACGCGCGTGAGCTCACGCGCCGGCGCGTACGACCACTTCCGGCCATTTTTTGAAAATCTTCCTTCAGAACAGTTGGGTCGCCTGGTAATTTCGATCCTACCCCTACTGTTTTCATTTCATTCCGACAACTTTGAGTTTTTTTCCGGTAGCTACAGACCTATTCCGACAGCTACAGTAGATTCCAGCAGCTACAATTTTTCAGTATTCTGTTTCTGTGTTTCCGTACACTGTTTCAGTGGATTACAGTTGATTCTTTCTCCTATTTGGTAATAATTTGCAATAATGTCTTTGGGATTTGATGCTTTTGGGTCTAGAAACATGAGTTCTGGAAGCTCTAGTGCTATTATTACCTCGGAACCTTTAATAGGAGGTTCAAACTACTTAGCTTGGGTTTCAACTGTCGAGTTATGGTGTAGAGGTCAAGGTGTTCAAGATCATCTAATCAAACAGTCTAGCGATGGAGATGAAAAGGCAAGAGCACTTTGGGCAAAAATCGATGCTCAGTTATGTAGCATCTTGTGGCGATCTATTGATTCCAAGTTGATGCCCTTGTTTCGTCCATTCCAGACATGTTATTTGGTTTGGGCAAAGGCACGCACCTTATACACTAATGACATATCTCGCTTCTATGATGTGATATCACGGATGACAAACTTAAAGAAGCAGGAATTGGATATGTCTACTTACTTGGGTCAAGTACAGGCAGTCATGGAGGAATTTGAGAAGTTGATGCCAGTTTCTGCTAGTGTGGAAAAACAACAAGAGCAGCGACAGAAGATGTTTCTCGTTCTTACCCTCGCTGGACTTCCTAATGATCTTGATTCAGTACGCGACCAGATTTTGGCTAGTCCGTCTGTCCCGACAGTTGATGAATTATTCTCTCGATTACTCCGCCTTGCTGCAGCACCAAGTCCACCAGTAATCTTCTTGCATCCCAGACAATGGATGTTCGGGCATCTCAAACTATGGAGCATAGACGAGGAGGAGGTCGTTTTGGAAGATCTAGACCCAAGTGTTCTTATTGTCACAAACTTGGACACACTCGTGAAATATGCTATTCCTTACATGGTCGTCCACCCAAAAATGCTTACATTGCTCAGACCGAGACTCCAGGTAACCAAGGATTTTCTTTATCTAAAGAAAGATATAATGAGCTCCTTCAGTATCGAGCAAGTAAGCAGACATCTCCACAAGTAGCCTCAGTTGCTCAGACTGATACTTCTGTTTCTGGTAATTCTTTTGCTTGTGTTTCCCAGTCTAGCACTCTTGGCTCATGGGTCATGGACTCCGGCGCTTCTGATCACATCTCCGGTAATATATCACTTTTGTCAAATATTGTATAATCACAGTCTCTTCCCACTGTTACTTTAGCCAATGGATGTCAAACTAAGGCAAAAGGAGTTGGACAAGCTAATCTCTTGTCTTCTATCACCCTAGATTCCATTCTTTATGTCCCTAGCTGTCCTTTTAGTCTTGCATCTGTTAGTCGTTTGACTGGTGCCCTCCATTGTGGTATATATTTTATTGACGATTCTTTTATTATGCAGGACCGCAGTGCGGGACAGATAATTGGTACATGACGTGAATCAGAAGGCCTTTACTACCTTAACTCACTCAGTCCTTCCACAACATGTCTAGTTACAGATCCTCCAGATCTAATCCACAGACGTTTAGGATATCCGAGTTTATCCAAACTTCAGAAGATGGTGCCTAGTTTATCTAGTTTGTCTACATTAGATTGTGAGTCGTGTCAACTTGGGAAACATACCCGAGCCTCCTTTTCGCGTAGTGTTGAGAGTCATGCAGAGTCTGTCTTCTCCTTAGTTCATTCTGATATATGGGGTCCTAGTAGAGTCAGTTCATCCTTGGGATTTCGTTATTTTGTCAGTTTTATTGATGATTATTCAAGATGTACTTGGCTTTTCTTAATGAAAGATCGTTCTGAGTTATTTTCTATATTCCAGAGTTTCTGTGCTGAAATCAAAAACCAATTTGGTGTTTCTATTCGCATTTTTCGCAGTGATAATGCCTTAGAATATTTATCTTCTCAATTTCAGCAGTTTATGACTTCTCAAGGAATTATTCATCAGACATCTTGTCCTTATACCCCTCAGCAAAATGGGGTTGCTGAGAGAAAGAATAGGCACCTTATTGAGACTGCTCGCACACTTCTAATTGAATCTCGTGTTCCGTTGCATTTTTGGGGTGATGCAGTTCTCACAACTTGTTATTTGATTAATCGGATGCCTTCATCTCCCATTAAGAATCAGATTCCACATTCAGTATTGTTTCCCCAGTCACCCTTATACTCTCTTCCACCTCGTGTTTTTGGGAGCACGTATTTTGTTCATAACTTAGCCCCTGGGAAAGATAAGTTAGCTCTTCGTTCTCTCAAGTGTGTCTTCCTTGGTTATTCTCGTGTTCAGAAGGGATATCGTTGTTATTCTCCAGATCTTCGTAGGTACCTTATGTCAGCTGACGTCACATTTTTTTAGTCTAAACCTTTCTTTACCTCTGCTGACCACCATGATATATCTGAGGTCTTACCTATACCGACCTTTGAGGAGTTTACTATAGCTCCTCCTCCACCTTCGACCACAGAGGTTTCATCCATACCAACCGTTGATGAGTCTAGTGTTGTTCTCCCTAGTTCCCTAGCCACAGGAACACCACTCTTGACTTATCATCGCCGTTTGCGTCTTCCATCAGGCCCAACTGCTTCTCGTCCTGCACCTGACCCTGCTCCTGCTGCGGACCCTGCTCCTAGTACACCGATTGCACTTCGGAAAGGTATACGGACAACACTTAACCCTAATCCTCATTATATCGGTTTGAGCTATCATCGTCTGTCATCTCCCCATTATGCTTTTATATCTTCTTTGTCCTTGGTTTCCATCCGTAAGTCTACAGGTGAAGCGTTGTCTCATCCAGGATGGCGACAAGCTATGAGTGACGAGATGTCTGCTTTACATACAAGTGGTACTTGGGAGCTTGTTCCTCTTCCCTCAGGTAAATCTACTGTTGGTTGTCGTTGGGTTTATGCAGTCAAAGTTGGTCCCGATGGACAGATTGATCGACTTAAGGCCCGTCTTGTTGCCAAAGGATATACTCAGATATTTGAGCTCGATTACAGTGATACCTTCTCTCCCGTGGCTAAAGTGGCTTCAGTCCGCCTTTTTCTATCCATGGCTGCGGTTCGTCATTGGCCCCTCTATCAGCTGGACATTAAAAATGCTTTTCTTCACGGTGATCTTGAGGATGAGGTTTATATGGAGCAATCACCTGGTTTTGTTGCTTAGGGGGAGTCTTGTGGCCTTGTATGTCGCTTGCGTCGGTCACTTTATGGTCTAAAGCAGTCTCCTCGAGCCTGGTTTGGTAAGTTCAGCACGGTTATCTAGGAGTTTGGCATGATTCGTAGTGAAGCTGATCACTTTGTGTTTTATCGGCACTCTTCTTCAACTCTCTGTATTTATCTAGTAGTCTATGTTGATGATATTGTTATTACTGGCAATGATCAGGATGGTATTATCAATCTGAAGCAGCATCTCTTCTAGCACTTCCAAACTAAGGATCTAGGCAGATTGAAGTACTTTCTAGGTATTGAGGTTGCCCAGTCTAGCTCAGGTATTGTTATTTCTCAAAGAAAATATGCTTTAGACATTCTTGAGGAGACGGAGATGATAGGTTGCAGACCTGTTGACACTCCGATGGATCCGAATTCTAAACTTATGCCAGGACAGGGGGAGCCGCTTAGCGATCCTGCAAGCTATAGGCGGCTGGTTGGAAAATTAAATTATCTCACAGTGACTAGACCCGACATTTCTTATCCTGTGAGTGTTGTAAGTCAGTTTATGAATTCTCCCTGTGATAGTCATTGGGATGCAATTGTCCGCATTATTCGATATATAAAATCGGCTCCAGGCAATGGGTTACTCTTTGAGGATAGAGGTCATGAGCAGATCATTGGATACTCAGATGCTGATTGGGCAAGATCACCTTCTGATAGACGTTCTACGTCTGGATATTGTGTTTTAGTAGGAGGAAATTTGGTGTCCTGGAAGAGCAAGAAACAGAATGTAGTTGCTCGGTCTAGTGCAGAAACAGAATATCGAGCAATAGCTATGGCAAAATGTGAGCTAGTCTGGACAAAACAATTGCTCAAGGAGTTAAAATTTGGTAAAATCAGTCGGATGGAACTTGTGTGCGAAAATCAAGCTGCCCTTCATATTGCATCAAATTCGGTGTTCCATGAGAGAACTAAACATATTGAGATTGATTGTCACTTCATCAGAGAAAAGATACTTTCAGGAGAGATTGCTACAAAGTTTGTGAGGTCGAATGATCAACTTGCAGATATTTTCACCAAGTCTCTCACTGGTCCTCGTATTGGTTATATATGTAACAAGCTCGGTACATATGATTTGTATGCACCTGCTTGAGGGGGAGTGCTAGTTTACAGCATGTATATAGTGTAGTATTGTCCCACATTGGTAGAAGAGTAGTATGTCCTTGTATAGTATAGCTATAAATAAGGACCTCTTGTATTGTATTGTTCATCTAATATCAATAATATATTTTCTCCCGTGCCTTTTCACAGTTCCTAATAGTCCTTTTAATCTCATAGCTGTTAGTCGCTTATCCAAATCACTTAAATGCACTGTTTTATTTCTTGATGACCATATTTTTATACAGGAACGCAGTACGGGACGGATCATTGGTACCGGACGTGAATCAAACAGACTTTATTACCTTATCCTTGCTAAATCACATGGACTCACATCTTGTCTTCCTTCTACAACTTGTCCTGTTACTGATTCACTAGATTTATTACATAAACGGTTGGGACATCTCAGTTTGTCAAAATTTCAGAAAATGGTATCTGGTTTATCTCACTTGTCAGCTCTAGAGTGTGAGTCATGTCAGCTCGGTAAGCATACCCGCTCCCATTTCCCTCGGCGTCTTGATAATCGAGCAGAGTCACCTTTTACTTTAGTCCATTCAGATGTTTGGGGTCCTAGTCGGGTCAGTTCCACCTTGGGATTCCGCTACTTTGTCAATTTCATTGATGATTATTCCAGGTGCACTTGGATATTTTTGATAAAAAATCGATCTGAACTATTTTCTATTTTTCAGACCTTCCACGCTGAAATTCAAAATCAATTTGGGGTTTCTATTCACACATTTCGTAGTGATAATACCCGAGAGTATTTGTCTTCCCCATTTCAGCAGTTTATGAAATCTCATGGGATTATTCATCAAACATCTTGTCCGTACATATCTCAACAAAATGGGGTAGCTGAAAGAAAGAATAGACATCTTATTGAAACTGCTCGTACCCTACTCATACAATCTCATGCTCCGTTGCGTTTTTTGGGGGATGCAGTTCTTACATCTTGCTATCTTATTAATCGTATGCCATCTTCAGCTATCCAGAACCAAGTTCCATTCTCTGTCATGTTTCCCCACTTACCTTTGTTCTCTCTTCCACCCCGTATCTTTGGAAGCACTTGTTTTGTCCATAACCTTACTCCAGGAACAGATAAGTTAGCTCCTCGTGCTCTTAAGTGCGTATTTCTGGGTTTCTCGAGAACACAAAAGGGGTATCGATGCTACTCTCCTGACCTCCAGCGGTACCTTATGTCCGCTGATGTTACCTTCTTTGAAACCCAATCATACTTCACAGGTTCAGGTCATCACTTAGATATTTCTGAGGTACTACCAGTTTCATCTTTTGGAGATTCAGTCACTCCAGCTCCACCACCTACAGCTCCAGTTGTAGCTCCACCACCTATAGCTCCAGTTGTAGCTCTACCACCTATAGCTCCAGTTCCACCACCTACAGCTCCGGTTGTAGCTCCACCACCTATAGCTCCAGTTCCTCCACATAATGATTTATCATCGTCGTCCACATCCAGCATCAGGCCCAGGTGATTCACTCCCCGCATCAGATTCTGCACCTACTGCATACTTGTCTCCTCTTAGTCAACCAATTGCACTCCGCAAAGGTGTACGATCCACACTTAATCCTAATCCCCACTATGTCGGTTTAAGTTATCATCGTCTGTCGTCACCTCATTATGCTTTTATATCTTCTTTGTCCACTGTTTCTATCCCTAAGTCTACAGGTGAGGCACTATCTCATCCAGGATGCGACATGCTATGATTAACGAGATGTCTGCTTTATATGCGAGTGGCACTTGGGAGCTTGTTCCTCTTCCTGCAGGTAAGTCTACTATTGGTTGTCGTTGGGTTTATACAGTCAAAGTCGGCCCGGATGGCCAGGTTGATCGTTTTAAGGCTCGTCTTGTTGCAAAAAGATATACTCAGATTTTTGGGTTTGATTATAGTGATACTTTCTCTCCCGTGGCTAAAGTAGCATCTGTTCGTCTCTTTTTGTCCATGACTGATGTACGTCATTGGCCTCTTTATCAGTTAGACATTAAGAATGCTTTTCTCCATGGTGATCTCGAGAAAGAAGTTTATATGGAGCAACCACCTGGTTTTGTTGCTCAGGGGGAGTTTAATAGTTGTGTGTGCAGATTGAGCAGGTCACTATATGGTTTGAAACAGTCCCTTCGAGCTTGGTTTGGTAAGTTCAGCATAATTATTCAGGAGTTCGGCATGACTCGTAGTGAGGCTGATCACTCTGTATTTTATCGGCATTCTGCTCCTAATCTGTGTATTTATCTAGTGGTTTATGTTGATGATATTGTTATTACTGGTAATGATCAGGATGGTATTACTAATCTGAAGCAACATCTCTTTCAGCATTTCCAGACTAAGGATCTGGGCAGATTGAAGTATTTTCTAGGTATTGAGGTCGCTCAGTCTAGCTCAGGTATTGTTATTTCACAACGGAAGTATGCCTTAGACATTCTTGAGGAGACTGCAATGATGGGTTGCAGACCTATTGACTCTCCTATGGATCCGAATGCTAAGCTTCTGCCTGGACAGGGGAGCCTCTTAGAGACCCTACGAGATATAGGAGGTTGGTTGGCAAATTGAATTACCTCACAGTGACTAGACCTGACATTTCTTTTCCGGTGAGTGTAGTAAGTCAGTTTATGGATTCTCCCTGTGATAGTCACTGGGATACAGTTGTTCGCATTCTTCGGTATATAAAGTCAGCTCCAGGCAAAGGATTAATATTCGAGGATCGAGGCCACGAGCAGATTGTTGGGTACACAGATGCTGATTGAGCATGATCATCTTTTGATAGACGTTCTACGTCTGGATATTGTGTTCTAGTAGGAGGTAATTTGGTCTCGTGGAAGAGCAAGAAATGGAATGTAGTTGCTCGATCTAGTGCTGAAGCCGAATATCGGGCCATGGTTATGGCGACGTGTGAGTTAGTTTGGGTCAAGCAGTTGCTCAAGGAGTTAAAGTTCGGAGAAATCAGCAAGATGGAACTAGTGTGTGATAACCAAGTTGCTCTTCATATTGCGTCAAATCCGGTGTTCCATGAGAAGACTAAACACATTGAGATCGACTGTCACTTTGTCAGAGAAAAAATACTTTCAGGAGATATTGTTACAAAGTTTGTAAAGTCGAATGATCAACTAGCAAATATTTTCACTAAGTCTTTTACTGGTATTCGTATTAGTTACATGTGTAACAAGCTCGGTACATATGATGTGTATGCACCGGCTTGAGGGGGAGTGTTAGTTTACAGATATGTATAGTGTAGTCTTGTCCCACATTGGAAGAGGAGTAATATCTCCTTGTAGTGTATAGCTATAAATAGGAACCTCTTGTATTGTATTTATCATCCAATATCAATAACATATTTTCTCTCGTGCCTTCTCACAGTTGTTACCTGAAGCTTCAGGTCTTCTTTTTCATTTTATGAGTTCATTGATCTACCATGTTATTACTTCTAGTAGAATAGTTCCCAACTGATAGATGTCTTCCTTCTCTGCTTCTTTCTTGCTGAATAGTACTCTCTCCGTTTCAATTTATGTGAACCTATTTAACTTGGGCATTGAGGTTAAGAAATAGTGGAAGACTTTTGAAACTTGTGGTCTAAATAACCCATAGGTATTTGTGCGTCTATAAATCATCCCATTAAAAGTAAAATGAAAAATTTAAAAGGAAATAAGTTCACATAAATTGAAAATGATGAAGTAGTTTACATTATGAGTGTTTAATTCAGACCAAGGGATATGCTGCTAGTTTGTCTGACGGAGCAAGCGAGAAAAGTTAAAAATTAAACAAATTGTTCAATTTACTGTAGATGATTACCAGGTTTAAAGCATGTGTATGATTAAGGCTTCCATTTTTTTATAGCATCTATACTTTACTTACTGCTGCAAGTTTGCTTGGTCTGATATGATATCAAGTATTTTGAAACCTTACAGGCTGATCTCCAGTACAAAGTTTGTATTTTGACGCCCCCCTGCATTGACGCTGTGGGAAAATAGTCAAGTAAATGCATCGGTGGTTGTTTCCATGGAAAAAGACTGCCAAATATATATAGCTCATCAAAAGTAAGAGATTTTATCTATGTTACGAAATGGAACTTACCTTTGATTTGGCTCTGCCACTTTAAGGTTCTCTGCTTTTTGGTAAATAGAATTTATTTCACTTTGACTTGGTAAGAATAGGTGAAACTGCATCTTTTGAAATCTAAGTGGAGTCACAAGTTACTTGCTGTATCTTTTTATTTTCTTATTTCTCTTTCATTATATTTACACTGATTATTAGCAGATTGTCTCCTTAGTTTCCATAATTAATTGCTACTTTTCATCGCTTGTTTCTAAATAATCATAATTATTATATGCTTGTTGTCTTGCAATTTCATATTAATTGTTGAATTTAGTGGAATAATTTCTTTTATAAGAATTAGTAAATTATATTATTGAGGAACGGGTTGCACGCTGCAACAAAAATGAAAGTGAATATATTGGAGGAGCGGGTTGCACGCCGTAGAAGAATTGATTGAAAGTGAATATACATACTAAATTAATACGATCGGCCCTGTCAAATCAAGCCAAATATGGTGTAAGACAGACTAGTTTAGTTAATTAAAACGGAAAAGGGTCAGAAATGCCCTTAACGTATTAGAAATGGCTCAAAAATGTCTTCCTTCCACCTATGGGTTCAAATTTGCTCTTAATATTATTTTTAGGCTTAAAAATGCCCCTCTCTTAACGGAAAGATGACATGGCATTGATGAGCATTTTAACATTAAGGGCAAATTTGAACCCATAGGTGGAAGGAGGGCATTTTTGAGCCATTTCTAATACGTTAAGGGCATTTCTGACCCTTTTCCGTTTTAATTAAACATGTAGCATAGTCTGGAAAAAAATGAATTTTTTTTACTAAAAAATAAAAATATTTTTTTTCCAGTTTTTACAAAAAAAAAATTACTTTTAAAAAAGTTGAAAAATATTTTCTAAAACAATATTTTTGTAAAAATTGGAAAAAAAAATTGAAAAATAATTTTCTAAAGCAATATTTTTGTAAAAGTTGAAAAAAACATTTCCTCTTCTTCCTTCCTTGTTTGTCCATATGCTTTCTGAGTTCATTTTTTATATATTTTAGTTCTTCTAATGAGTTAGTACATCAAAACTGAAATATTTTTATTTTTTTCTTCAGTTTTTAGTAAAAACAAATTCACTTTTTTTCAGACTAAATAAATGCTACATGTTTAATTAAAATGCCATTTTTCCAGAACTCAGAAAGCCAATCTATTCCTAAATAAATGCTACATGTTTAACTAAATAAATGCTACATTTTTTGAGACTAATGAATTTTTTTTAACTAAAAAAACGAAAATATTTCAGTTTTGATGTACTAACTCATTAGAAGAACTAAAATATATAAAAAAATGAACTCAAAAAGCATATGGGCAAACAAGGAAGAAAGAAGAGGAAATATTTTTTTCAGCTTTTACAAAAATATTGCTTTTCAGTTTTTGTTTTTCTAGTTTTTACAAAAATATTTTTCATTTTTTTTTAAAGCAGTTTTTTTGTAAAAAGTGGAAAAAAAATATTTTCAGTTTTTAGTAAAAAAAATCACTTTTTTCCAGACTAAATAAATGCTACATATTTAATTAAAACGGAAAAGGGTCATAAATGCCCTTAACGTATTAGAAATGGCTCAAAAATGCCCTCCTTCCACCTATGGGTTTAAATTTGCCCTTAATGTTAAAATGCCCATCAATGCCATGTCATCTTTCCGTTAAGAGAGGGATATTTTTAAGCCTAAAAATATCATTAAGGGCAAATTTGATCTCATAGGTGGAAAGAGAGCATTTTTGAGCCATTTCTAATACGTTAAGGGCATTTCTGACCCTTTTCCGTAATTTAAATTTTGGTATTATCAAATGGTTGGAGAAGAATAATAACAGCCCAGCTTTGCGACGCTGAGCTGCCCGACAGAAGACACAGGACTACAAAATGGTACACTCCAGTGCTAATAATCAGATAGGGGTAAGGTTTGCGTACATACTATCCTCCTCGTACCTCACTTGTAGGATTAAATTGGAGTTATTGTTGTTGCTATGGACACCATGACCTGGAAATTGCTTGGGCGATTTTCATGGCCAGTTGACCTTTTTTTCTGCAGAAAGATGGACATTTTAGAAAATAGGACCGATTAATTTGAGAAAAGAATTGAGTTTTACTTTGGTATAATTAAGAGGGAGTACTTTGTGAGAAGCATCATAGTATACAGATCTTTTCTACTTTGGTATAAGGAGATTGTAGAAAATTATGAATAATACTTCTCTGGAAAGTATGCATAAAAGATCTCCCAGCTTGTAATGTAAAATTGTTATAGAGATTGAGAACATTATTTATATCAAGAAAGCAAAAAAAAAAGAAAAGAGAGAGAACTCTTTCTATAAAGAGCAAGAAAATATGTTTATTAGAAAAGGCAAGTTATACAATAAACACTTGAATAAGAAATAAAAATGATGCCAATGGATGATGTCATAATGATTGACACACATGCTGTACGTACACATATCTTATTATTAATCAACTGCTATTGAGCAAGAAAATATGTTTTTTAGAAGAATCAGTTACACAATAAACACTAGAGCAAGAAATAAAAAAGATGTCAACACAAATGATGCCCTAAGTTATGTTATAACTGGTTGTCACGATTGTCGCACATATGTTGCACGTACATTAAATAGTGTAAATGCTATATAATAAACTTCACGAACCAAAGATTAATGCATGTAAAATATTTTTTTAAACCCGTTTGAAAAGTAAATTGATGATATGTAATAAACGAAAATGGAACAAACTACAAAAAAGTAGAGTCATCCTTGAGGTATGGACACAATTATCAACTTACAATTTTTAAGATATGTTAACAAGAATTAAAAATCTAACTAATTTGTTTCTAAATTTTTCTTTTCTGAGTCGAGATCCATTGAACACGTAAGTTGCACGTATATTACAGTTTGGTTAGTGGTTATGAATTTCATATTAGAAATAATAAAGAGTATGTAAATAAACAACAAAGTCGTTATGAAATTTATATTGGCTTATTTTCCTTAATTAGCATCCCTTGAATTTTGAACAAAGAAATAAAAGTGTAGGAAAAAGTGTAGGAAATTACATTAGAAACGAGAAAAACTAATGGTATAAATGACGTAATAAATAAGTTAGCGGTAGGTGAGTGAAAAAATGAGTAAAAGTATGATTTTTATCTATCAAAATAAATATATTAATGAAGGGGGGAGTTGGCGGTGTCGTCCGTGTCAGAAGAAGAACCACTACTAGAAATTCGGTAAAAATTCGACCGCGATCGACCAATCAAAAAACTGATGAAGTCGATCGATTTTAACTGATGAAATCGACCCAAAAGCACTAATGGTCTAATGGTAGAATAGTATCTTGCCACAGTACAAACCCCAGTTCGATTCCCAAATAATGCATTTTTAATTTCATAACTTAAAAAAATCGAGTGAAGTCGGTCGGTTTGTTTTTGGCCGATTGTGGAATTTAATTGGCCAACCGAATCGGTCGGTCACAACCGACCAAAGTCGATCGATTGGCTCTACCGACTGCCACGAGCCGGTCGATTTTTGGTCGATTTTGCCAATTATCGACCAAGATATAAACTGGCGTGTCATGCCCACGAGAGATGATGTCACAAGTTATAAATTGAGTTTTTATTTATTTATTAGAAAAGAAAATGAAAGTTACCGTTTCATGTCATTAATCATGATCATTTACGTCTCAATTTCAAATCAAGTTGGCATTAATTAATTGAGACCAAACTTTCATCAAATTGAATTTTCTACAACTTAATTTGTTACGGTCTTGCGTATAAAATGGTTAGCATTGTAAATTCTATATAATAAACTACACGAACCAAAAATGTGGAAAAATATTTTACCCTTTTAATGAAAAGTGAATCGATAATATGCACGTAATAAAGGGGAGAAAAAGAGCAAACTATAAAAAATAAAATGACTCTTGAGATAGGGACACAATTATCAACTTGTCATTTTTAAGATTTGCTAACAAGATTACAAAATCCAACTAATTAGTCTCTCAATTTATCTGAGTCGAGATCATTGGACACGGAAGTTGCACGTGTATTACATTTAGGTCAGCCGTTATGAAATTCATATTAAAAATAATAATGAGTATATGAATAAACAATAAAGCTATTATGAAGTTCATATTGACTTATTAGCATCCCTTACACAAGAAATCTTTCTATCTTATTAGTCAAAGTTCTAATGAACAAGATCAAGACGTATCATACGTTTTAGAAGACACATGTAGGTAGAAGATATTTACTGCGTTAGAAATAAGAAAACGACTTGTATAAATGACATAATAAATAAGAAGTCAACAACAGAATGATAACAAAAAAATAAGAGTATGATTTGCATTAGTCTCGATATGTATACCCTTTTTATGTAACTAAGTAGTGTAAGGGCATGCATGTGAACACTGCACAAAAGGATTAGCCTTAAATGTCTTTAAGATAATTTGAAAAGAAATAAATCAAACGTGACTCGTGTAATGCGTCTTGTAAAAAAAAAAAAGTAATGTGTCATGCCCACGAGAGATGATGTCACAAGCTATAAATTGAGTTTTTTATTTTTTCCTTTTTAGAAAAGAAAATAAAAGTTACCGCTTCATGTTATTGATCATGATCATTTTGTCTCAATTCCAAATCAAGGTATCATCAATTAACTGAGACCAAACTTCCATCAAATTAAATTTTCTGTAACTTAATTTGTTATAGTCTTGTGTATAAAATGGTTAACATTGTAAATTCGATATATTAAACTACACGAACCAAAAGAAAATTAGAATTAGCTACGGACGTCGTCGCTAATCTGTTGCTAAAATGCTCGTAGCTAGCAGAATTTTTTGATAATCCGTCGCTAAATAAAATTAGCGACGAATTTTTCTGTTTAGCTACAAAATTTGTCCATTGCTAAAAGCTGATTTTTTAGTTGTGAAAGATTAATGCATGAAAAATATTTCTTAACCCTTTTAGTGAAAAGTAAATCGATGATATGTAATAAAGGGGGAAAAGAGCAAACTATAAAAAGCAAAGTGACACTTAAGATAGGGACACAGTTATCAACTTGCCACTTTTAAGATTTGCTAACAAGAATAAAAAAATCTAACTAATTAGTCTCTTAATTTATTTGAGTCGAGATAATTAGACACGTAAGTTGCACGTATATTATATTCAGGTAAGTCACTACATTATATTAAAAATAATAATAAGTATATGAATAAATAATAAAGTCATTATGAAGTTCATGTTGGCTTATTACCCTCCCTCACGCAAGAAGTCTTTCTATCTTATTGGTCAACAAAAATTCTAATGAACAAGATCAAGATGTGCCGTACATTTTAGAAGAGACATTTATATAGAAGACACTTACTGTATTAGAAATAAGAAAATGATATAATAAATAAGAAGTCAATAACAGAATGATAAAAATGAATAAGAGTATAATTTGAATTAGTCTCGATATCTATACTATTTTTACGTAACTAAGTAGTGTAAGAGAATGCATGTGAACACTTCACAAAAGAATTAGTCTTAAATGTCTTTAAAGATAATCCGAAAATAAATAAACCAAAAAATGTGGCTCGTGTAACACGTCTTGTCAAAAAAAAAAAGGTAACGTGTCATGCCCACAAGAGATTATGTCACAAGCTATAAATTGAGTTTTTTTTTTCCCTTCTTAGAAATGAAAATGAAAGTTAGCACTTCATGTTTACGTCTCAATTTCAAATCAAGTTAGTATCAATTAACTGAGACCAAACTTCCATCAAATTAAATTTTCTGCATCTTAATCTATTATAGTCTTGCGCGTAAAATGGTTCACATTGTAAATTCTATATACTAAACTAAACGAACCAAATATTAATGCATGAAGAATATTTTTTTAACCCTTTTAATTAAAAGTAAATCGATGATATGTAATAAAGGAAAAAAAGAGAGCAAACTATAAAAAAGTAAAATGACTCGTGAGATAGGGACACAATTATCAATTTGCCACTTTTAAGATTTGCTAACAAGAATAAAAAGTCTAACTAATTAGTCTCTCAATTTATCTGATCATTGGACACGTAAGTTGCACGTATATTACATTCAAGTCGATCGTTATGAATTTCATATTAAAAATAATAATGAGTATATGAATAAACAATAAAGTCATTATGAAGTTCATATTTGCTTATTAGCATACCTCGCGCAAGAAATCTTTCTATCTTATTAATCAAAGTTCTAACGAACAAGGCCAAGACGTGTCGTACGTTTTAGAAGAGACATTTATATATGTAGAAGACACTTACTACGTTAGAAATACGAAAACGACTTGTATAAATGACATAATAAATAAGAAGTCGATAACACAATGATAAAAAAAGAATAAGAGTATGATTTGCATTAGTCTCGATATTTATACCATTTTTACGTAACTAAGTAGTGTAAGAGCATGCATGCGAACACTTCACAAAAAGATTAGCCTAAAATGTTTTTAAAGATAATCCGAAAAGAAATAAATCAAAAAGCGCGACTCATGTAACAATGTCTTGTAAAAAAAAAAAAGGTAATGCGTCATGCCCACGTGAGATGATGTTACAAGCTATAAAGTGAGTTTCTTTTTTTTTCTTTTTAGAAAAGAAAATGAAAGTTACCGCTTCATGTCATTGATCATGATCATTTATATTTCAATTCCAAATCAAGTTAGCATCAATTAACGGAGACCAAACTTCCATCAAATTAAATTTTGTGCAACTTAATCTGTTACGGTCTTGCGCATAAAATGGTTAACATTGTAAATTCTATATACTAAACTAAACGAACCAAATATTAATGCATGAAGAATATTTTTTTAACCCTTTTAATGAAAAGTAAATCGATGATATGTAATTAAGGAAAAAAAGAGAGCAAACTATTAAAAAGTAAAATGACTCGTGAGATAGGGACACAATTATCAATTTGCCACTTTTAAGATTTGCTAACAAGAATAAAAAATCTAACTAATTAGTCTCTCAATTTATCTGATCATTAGACACGTAAGTTGCACGTATATTACATTCAAGTCGGTCGTTATGAAATTCATATTAAAAATAATAATGAGTACATGAATAAACAATAAAGTCATTATGAAGTTCATATTTGCTTATTAGTATCCCTTAAATTTTTAATAGATTTAAAAATTTAGAAAAGGCGGTAATTATAGGAGGCGTCTATATATGAAACACTTACATGATAAACAAAAGAAATTAACGATATAAATAGCGTAATAAATGAGTAAGCGATAGGTAAGTAGGAAAAAGAGTAAAAATATGATTTGTATTTTTAAAGACAAATACATTCATAGAGGAGAAATTGATGGCTTCCAAATCTGAAGAAAAAAGGAGGATGTACCGATAGTGATGGCCGGATTCGAAGAAGAAGAAAGATGATATGATGGTATTAAAATGTACTTATAATTTTAACTTTAACTTATGCATTTTTTGATATTTTTGTCATGGTAAAAACTGCCATGTGGAATATATTAGAATATTTTATAACGATTACGTAATAGACTTCACTTGTTCTTATTTAAGAATTTGTCTATTATGATAATGAACTTGTCATTTTGAAAACTTACTGTATATCAAGAATATGAGATTAATAGAGCTTCTCATTTTACCTAAGTCGCAAGTTATCTGTTTACCCGAAAAACGGATAGAGTTGAATTTATACGTAGTTTTAAGGATACGTTGTATAATTTGGTACAAATTGAAAAAATAATTAGAGATATATCGAATATTGACTGTAAAAAGAAATGAATACAAACCCAAATTGAGTAGAGAATGATTGTGTAATGACCCAACCGGTCATTTTAACTTTTAGAATCCCGTTCCCTAAAATAAAACTTCCTATAAGTGCTTGTAAAGATTTATGACTTGCGGGGATGGTTGGTTCGAGATTTGGAAGGGTTTGGGGTGAAACCGGAATATTTAGTTCCTTAAGTTGGCCTTAAAGTGCTAAGTGTGACTTCGATCAACATTTTGAGAAAACGACCCCGGAATAGAATTTTGATGATTCCAACAGCTCCGTATGGTGATTTTGGACATAGGAGCGTGTTCGAAATTTTATTTGGAAGTCTGTAGTTAAATTAGGCATGAAATGGCTAAAAACAAGAATTTAAGTTTGGAAGTTTGACCGATGAGTTGACTTTTTGATATCGGAGTCAGAATCCAGTTCCGAAAATTTTTATAGCTCCGTTATGTAATTTATGACTTGTGTGTAAAATTTGAGGTCAATCGGAGTTGATTTGATAGGTTCCGACATTGAATGTAGAAGTTGAAAACTCTTAGTTTCATTAAGCTTGAATTGGGGTATGATTCATGGTTTTAGCGTTGTTTGATGTGATTTAGAGGTTCGATTAAGTTCGTATGGTGTTTTAGGACTTGTTGGTATATTTGGTTGAGGTCCCGAGGGTCTCGGGTGAGTTTCGGATGGTTAACGGATCAAAAATTTGAGTTAAAAAGCTGCTGCAATTTTTCCTCTTCTGTTGACATTCTGGACTGTGATCGAGCCCAGATATCGAGCCCAGGTTTGGCGAGGCACAGGCTCGAGCTTGTGTATCGAAGCCATGATCGAAGGTCCAGCTCGAGGGCCATGATCGAAGGCAAGGCTCGAGGGCCAGGATCGAGACCCAAGATCGAGGGTCACAATCGAAGGCTCAAGCTCGATGCCATGATTGAGGCTATGATCAAAGGCCCAACCTCGATGCCCTGATCAAGGCCATGACCGAGGTCCAGGCTCGAGCCTGTGATCGAAGCCGCGATCGAGGTCCAGTTCGAGGACTAGTTCCGAAGGTTGCTGGGCAGTTTTATAAAAAGAGGGCATTCGTCCCATTTGCCATTTTTGACGAACTTGAGCTTGAGCAGAGACGACTTTTGGCAGATTTTCAAGGGAAAAATATTGGGGTAAGTGATTCTAACTCGGATTTTGTCTACATATATAAGTATATCATTGTTTTCACAATTTAATTAGTGTTTTGAGATTGAAATTTGGAAAAGTTTAGAAATCTCATAGAAACAAAATTTTGAGATTTCGGTATCGATTCGGAGTCGGATTTGAGTGAAACTGGTATGGTTGGACTCGTAATTGAATGTATTGTCGGATTTCATAACTTTTGCCGGATTCCGAGATGTGGGCCCCGCGAACGAATGTTTAATTAATTTCGGGATCTTTTCTTTAAAATATAGTATTTTCTTATAGAATTGATTCCTATAATATTTAGTGATTGTATCGAATTATTTTGTCTAGATTCGAGCCAGACGGAGTTGGATAATCATGGAAAAGACCTTATAGTGGATTAAATTGGAGCAAGACGAGGTAAGTCTCTTGTCTAATCTTGTGAGGGGGAAATTACCCCATAGGTGATTAAAATTAAATAATTATTGCTAATTGTGGGGGGTTACGTACGCACGCGGTGACGAGAGTCCGTGCGTAGCTACTATTAATGCTAAAGTCCGGGTAGTTTAGGACTCAAAGCATGCCTTACTTGTGGAAATTGTATTCTTTGATTTATTTATATTAATTGATATCTATATGAATATATTATAAATTCTTATATATATATATATATATATATGAATATATTGTGAATTGTTTGATAAAGATATTAAAGGATGAAAATCTCATAGGCTTGATTTCTTTTTAAATCAATTAATTGTCAAAAGAAATTGTTCTCCTCCCAAATTTGTCATATAATAAACATACTGTCCTTCCGGAGGCACATAAGAAAATGTCCTCCTTTCTTGTGGAGCGGGCCGAACGCCTCGGCAGGATAGATGCATCTATGGAGCGCGCCGCACGTCCCTCGGCAGTGTACACGACACTCTGGATCGGGCCGTACGTCCTCGGCAGAAATCATGCTTAATAATAATAATTACACGATACTTTAATAATTTATTTCAGATTGAGAAGCTAATTAATAAATTAGAAAAATCCTTGAAATTTAATGAATTATTATTCTTGCTTGTTAAGGAATTAATTGTTACTTCTGTAAATGAGATTTAATTGATAAATTGGAAATTATTTGAGTTGAAGGAATTTAATTAATATATTGAGAATTGTTACATTTGAAGGAATTTGATTATTTTCGCTGAGTAAATAAATTATTTGTAAATTTTGTAAATCATGCTGATTTAAATATCTTAGTTTTACTTCAATTATTATTGACCTATAGTGAGTGTCAAAGTCGGTCATCTCGTCTCTACCACTTTGAGATTAGGCTTGATACTTACTGGGTACACGTTGTTTACGTACTCATACTACACTTGCTGCACTTTTTGTGCAGGATCTGAGACAGGTACTAGTGGAGGACCTATCATCACATACCCACGTCATCCAGAGGCATAGTGGTGAGCTACCTTTCTGAGCCGTTCTGCAGCTACCAGTGTCTCTTCTGATATTTATATTCTGTCTATTTTATTTCAGACAGTATTTGGAGTTTTTTTTTGTATAATCTACTAGATGCTCATTCACTTGTGACACCAGGTCTTGGCACACACATTGGTAGAGTTTGGGTTTATATTTTCTTGGTTTTAAATTTTATCAATGTATGCTTAATTTATTAGTTGGCTTGCCTAGCTGTAATGTTGGGCGTCATCACGACCTACAGGTGAAATTGGGTCGTGACAACATGGTATCAGAGCACTAGGTTCACGTAGGTCTCACAAGTTATGAGCAGACTTAATAGAGTCTTGCGGATCGGTTCGGAGACGTCTGTACTTATCTTCGAGAAGCTATATGTTATTAGGAAACTACCTTTCTTCATATTCCATCGTGCAATTGATGTAGTACTAATTATCCTTCTCTTATTATCTCACAGATGGTGAGAACATGCTCTAATGAGGTTCCAGACCAGGGAAGAGCTTCTCCCCCAGTTGTTAGAGGTCGAGGCAGAGGCCGAGGGAGGGCTCCAGCCCGTGGTAGAGGGCGAGGACGTCCCAGGACTATTCTGGTTATGCCGCCAGTGGATCCAGTAGAGAATACCATTATTGAGGAGCAGGGTGAGGTGCCTGTGGCAGAGCCAGCTCCGGTGGACTTCACATCTGCACCGGGATTTCAGGATGTTATGGGTCGTATACTGCGATTCATGGATAATATGACTCAGGACGTTTTATTTCCGGCAGACCCAGCCACATCTCAAGCGGGCGGGGGAGCACAGACCCCTACTACGCAGGCTCATGGACAGGCAGCTGTTGTATATCAGACCCAGGGTGCATTACCCGTGGGTGGAGTCCAGCCAGTGGCAGCAGCTACACCTGAGCCCAGGCCGGCTGTAGCCGCCGATCCTCAGAAACTATTGGACAGATGGACTAGACTACATCCTCCTGTCTTCGGGGGTGAGCGACATGAGGATCCACAGGATTTCATTGATCGTTGCAAGGATAGACTGTACAACATGAGGATATTGGAATCCCATTGGGTTGATTTTGCTACTTTTCAGCTATAGGGTAGAGCCCGTAGATGGTGGCGGTCTTATGCTCTTGGCAGACCAGCAGATTCTCCTCCCATGACTTGGGACAGGTTCACCCGCATCTTTTTGGACAGGTATATTCCACCCTCCTAGAGGGAAGAGTTGCGGTTTCAGTTTGAGCAGCTCCAGTAGGGTCAGATGTCAGTGACCGATTATGAGGCGAGGTTTTTTGAATTATCTCGCCATGCACTAATGATACTCCCTACTGAGGCGGAGAGAGTGCGAAGGTTTGTAGCCGGTTTACATACTGGTATTCAGGCTACTATGGCTCGAGAGGTTGAGATAGGTACTTCTTATGAGCGAGTTATGGAGATAGCCCGGAGGATTGAGGGTGTACGTCAGCGGAGCCGAGAGCAGATTATGAGAGATAAGCGGTTCAGGTACTCTGGAGAGTTCAGAGGTGCTCCGTCCGGGGGCAGAGGTCAGTTCATGAGGGGACAGTCCAGCAGACCCCCATATCCAGCACCACCACCTCCTCGAGGTGCTCCAGTGCGACCTTATCTCAGTGCTATCCCAGAGAGTTCTTACCGCCCACTAGCTATTCAGGGTCCTCCCAGTGGGTATTCAGGTCCCCAGGGCCAGACACTTAGTCAGCAGCCCATCGCACCGAAGAGTTGTTACGAGTGCGGGGATCCCAGTCACATGCGGAGGTTTTGCCCCAGGCTTCGAGGTAGACCAGTACAGCACGGTCAGCAGCCTATGCTTACCGGACCAGTTGCTCCACCAGTAGTCCGACCACCCAGAGGTGGAGGACAGATGGGTAGGGGCCGTCCTAGAGGTGGAGGTCAACCAGGCGGAGGCCAGCCAGTTGGCACTCCAGCTCGATTTTATGCTTTTTCGGCTATACCAGATGTGGAGGCCTCAGATGCCGTGATTACAGGTATTATTTCTGTTTGTGGCAAAGGTGCCTCAGTATTATTTGATCCGGGATCTACGTATTCATATGTGTCATCTCTATTTGCTCCATTCTTGGGCGTTTCTCGTGAGTCCTTGAGTACTCCTGTTTATGTGTCCACTCTTGTGGGCGATTCTGTTGTTGTGGACCGGATCTACCGGTCCTGTATTATTACATTCTGTGGTTATGAAACTAGAGCAGATCTCCTATTGCTTGAGATGACCGATTTTGAAATTATTCTGGGTATGGACTGGTTGTCTCCATATCATGCTATTCTAGACTGTCATGCCAAGACTGTTACCTTGGCTATTCCAGCATTGCCTAAGCTGGAGTGGAAGGGTTCGCCTGTTAATTCATTTAATCGAGTTATTTCTTTTATAAAGGCTCAACACATGGTTGAGAAGGGTTGTTTGGCTTATCTAGCCTATGTTCGGGATACTACTGCAGAGACTCCGGCTATTGATTCAGTGCCTGTAGTTCGGGAGTTCCCCGATGTATTCCCGTCAGATCTTCTAGGTATGCCACCTGATCGTGATATTAATTTCTGTATTGACTTGGCTTCAGATACCCAGCCTATATCTATCCCACCGTATCGTATGGCTCCGAAAGAATTGAAAGAATTGAAAGAACAGCTTGAAGAGTTACTAGCCAAAGGGTTTGTCAAACCGAGTGTATCACCTTGGGGTGCACCAATATTGTTTGTGAAAAAGAAGGATGGAAAAATGCGGATGTGTATTGATTATCGCCAATTGAACAAAGTCACTATTAAGAACAAGTACCCGTTGCCGCGTATTGATGATCTATTTGACCAGTTGCAGGGTGCTAGGGTATTCTCTAAGATCGACTTGAGGTCGGGGTACCATCAGTTGAAGATTCGGGATTCAGATGTTCCAAAGACTGCTTTCCGTACTAGATATGGTCATTATGAGTTTCTGGTAATGTCTTTTGGTTTAACTAATGCACCGGCAGCATTTATGGATCTGATGAATAGGGTATTCAGGCCATATATTGACTCATTTGTCATTGTCTTCATTGATGATATTTTGATCTACTCTCGTAGTAAGGAGGAGCATGAGCAGCATATGAGAGTGGTGCTTCAGACATTGCGGGAACAAAAGTTATATGCTAAGTTCTCTAAATGTGAGTTTTGGCTAGAGTCTGTAGCATTTTTGGGACATATAGTATCGGGCGAAGGTATTAAAGTTGATCCCAAAAAGATTGAGGCAGTTCAAAATTGGCATCGTCCCACTTCGGCGACAGAGATCAGGAGTTTTCTGGGTTTGGCAGGTTATTATCGTCGGTTCGTGGAAGGTTTTTCATCTATTGCAGCACCTTTGACCAAATTAACCCAGAAGGGTGTTCCATTCCGATGGTCCGATGATTGTGAGGTGAGCTTTCAGAAGCTCAAGACATCATTGTCTACAGCACCAGTGTTAGTGTTGTGCCTTCTGGTTCGGGGATGTATACAGTGTATTGTGACGCTTCGCGCGTTGGCTTGGGTTGTGTATTGATGCAGGAAGGGCAAGTTATTGCATATGCTTCACGTCAGCTGAAGCCCCATGAAAAGAATTATCCGGTACATGATTTGGAGTTAGCTGCGATTGTTCACGCTCTTAAGATTTGGAGGCATTATCTTTATGGGGTGTCTTGCGAAGTTTACACTGATCATCGCAGTTTGCAGCATTTGTTCAAGCAGAGGGATCTAAATTTGAGGCAGCGCAGATGGCTGGAGTTACTAAAAGATTATGATATTACTATCTTGTATCATCCGGGCAAAGCAAATGTGGTTGCAGATGCCTTGAGCAGAAAAGGCGAAGAGTATGGGTAGTTTGGCTTTCATTTCAGCAGAGGAAAGGCCATTAGCCTCAGATATTCAGTCTTTAGCTAACAGACTTGTGAGGCTGAATATTTCAGAGCCTAGCCGAGTTCTTGCATGTGTTGTGGCCCGGTCTTCACTATTTGAACAGATCAAGGCTCGCCAGTATGATGACCCACACCTGGTGGTTCTTCGTGAAACGGTACTACGAGGTGATACCAAGGAAGTTACTATTAGAGCGGATGGTGTTCTGCGACTCCAGGATCATCTGTGTGTTCCTAATGTGGTTGAACTGAGGAAAAAGATCCTAGAAGAGGCACACAGTTCTCGATATTCTATTCATCCAGGTGCTACTAAGATGTATCATGACTTGAGGCAACATTATTGGTGGCGTCGAATGAAAAAGGACATAGTTGAGTATGTAGCTCGGTGTCTAAATTGTCAGCAAGTTAAATATGAGCACCAGAGGCCAGGTGGCCTACTCCAACAGATGACCATACCAGAGTGGAAATGGGAGCGAATTACTATGGATTTTGTAGTTGGGTTGCCGCGAACCTTGAGGAAGTTTGATGCAGTTTGGGTGATTGTTGACAGGTTGACCAAGTCGGCACATTTTATTCCTGTTGTGACTACGTATACTTCAGAGAGGTTGGCCCAGATTTATATTCAGGAGATAGTTCGGTTGCACGGTGTGCCAATTTCCATCATATCAGATAGAGGCCCTCAGTTTACTTCATATTTCTGGAGAGTAGTACAGAGTGAGTTAGGGACCCGTGTAGAGCTCAGCATAGCTTTTCATCCACAGACCGATGGATAGTCAGAGAGGACAATTCAGATTTTGGAGGATATGCTCAGAGCATGTGTGATTGACTTTGGAGGTCAGTGGGATCGTGTCCTGCCTTTGGCCGAGTTTGCTTATAATAACAGTTACCAATCCAGCATCGAGATGGCTCCGTTTGAGGCTTTATATGGTCGACGATGTCGTTCACCTATCGGATGGTTTGAACCAGGTGAGGCTAAGTTATATGGTACTGATTTGGTAAGAGATGCCTTGGAAAAGGTAAAGTTGATTCAGGAGCAACTTCGTACAGCACAGTCCAGACAAAAGAGTTACGCAGATCAGAAAGCGCGTGATATATCATTTATGGTAGGTGAAAAAGTTCTCTTGAAGGTTTCGCCGATGAAGGGAATTTTGAGATTCGGGAAGAAGGGCAAGTTGAGCCCAAGGTTTATAGGCCAATTTGAGGTGTTGAAACAAGTTGGGGAGGTTGCTTATGAGCTTGCATTACCTCCCAACCTATCAGGAGTTCATCTGGTTTTTCACATATCTATGCTCCAGAAGTATCATGCCGACCTATCACATATGTTAGACTACAGCACAGTTCAGCTAGATAATAGCTTGGGTTATGAAGAGGAACCAATTGCCATTGTTGATAAACAGGTTCGCCAGTTGAGGTCCAAGAGGATTTCTGTAGTAAAAGTCCAGTGGAGGGGCCAACCAGTCGAGGAAGCGACTTGGGAGACCGAGAAAAATATGCGGAGCAGATATCCAGACTTATTCAGCACTTCAGGTATAATTCTAAACCCGTTCGAGGACGAACGTTTGTTTAAGAGGTGGATAATGTAATGACCCAACCGGTCATTTTAACTTTTAGAATCCCGTTCCCCAAAATAAAATTTTCTGTAGGTGCTTGTAATGATTTATGACTTGCGGGGTTGGTTGGTTCGAGATTTGGAAGTGTTTGAGGTGAAACCGGAACACTTGGTTCCTTAAGTTGGCCTTAATGTATTAAGTTTGACTTCGATCAATATTTTTTTGAGAAAACGACCCCGGAATAGAATTTTGATGATTCCAACAGCTCTGTATGGTGATTTTGGACTTAGGAGCGTGATCGGAATTTTATTTGGAAGTCAGTGGTGAAATTAGGCTTGAAATGGCTAAAATAGGAATTTAAAGTTTGAAAGTTTGACCGGGGAGTTGACTTTTTTATACCGGAGTCGGAATCCAGTTCCGAAAATTTTCATAGCTCCGTTATGTAATTTATGACTTGTGTGCAAAATTTGAGGTCAATCGGAGTTGATTTGATAGGTTCCGACATTGAATGTAGAAGTTGAAAAATCTTAGCTTCATTAAGCTTGAATTGGGGTATGATTCATAGTTTTAGCGTTGTTTGATGTGATTGGAGGTTTCAAATAAGTTTGTATGATGTTTTAGGACTTGTTGGTATATTTGGTTGAGGTCCCGAGGGCTTCGGGTGAGTTTCGGATGGTTAACGGATCAAAAGTTAGACTTAAAAAGCTGCTGCAATTTTTCCTCTTCTGTTGGGCATTCTGGGCCGTGTTCGAGGGCCAGGATCGAAGGTCTAGTTCGAGGGCTAGGATCGAAGGTCCAGTTCGATTCCATGATCGAGAGCAAGGCTCGAGGGACAGATCGAGAGCAAGGCTCGAGGGACAGGATCGAGAGCAAGGCTCGAGGGTCACTATCGAAGGACCATGCTCGAGGATCACGATAGGAGCCACGATCGAGGTCCCGTTCGAGGCCCAAGTTGAGTCAGCCGAGACCCAAGATCGAGGGTCACAATCGAAGGCACAAGCTCGATGCCATGATTGAGGCTATGATCGAAGGCCCAACCTCGATACCCTGATCGAGGCCATGGACCGAGGTCCATGATCGAGCCTGAGATCGAAGACAAGGCTCGATGCCCTGATCGAAGGCACATGTTCGATGCCGCGATCGAAGTCCTGTTCGAGGCCCAGTTCCGAAGTGCTGGGCAGTGTTATAAAAAGAGGGCATTCGTCCCATTTTGCCATTTTTGACGAACTTGAGCTTGAGCAGAGACAACTTTTGGCAGATTTTCAAGGGAAAAACATTGGGGTAAGTGATTCTAACTCGGATTTGATCAATATACAAGAATATATCATTGTTTTCACAATTTAATTAGTGTTTTGAGATTGAAATTTGAAAAAGTTTAGAAATCTCATAGAAACGAAATTTTGAGATTTCGGTATCGATTCGGAGTCGGATTTGAGTGAAACTGGTATGGTTGAACTCGTAATTGAATGGGTTGTCGGATTTCATAACTTTCGTCGGATTCCGAGATGTGGGCCTCGCGGACGAATTTTTAATTAATTTCGGGATTTTTATTAAAAATATAGTATTTTCTTATAGAATTGATTTCTATAATTTTTAGTGATTGTATCGAATTATTTTGGTTAGATTCGAGCCAGACGGAGTTGGATAATCGTGGAAAAGGCCTTATAGTGGATTAAATTGGAGCAAGACGAGGTAAGTCTCTTGTCTAATCTTGTGAGGGGAAAATTACCTCATAGGTGATTAAGATTAAATAATTGTTGCTAATTGTGGGGGCTACGTACGCACGAGGTGACGAGAGTCCGTGCGTAGCTACTATTAATGCTAAAGTCCGGGTAGTTTAGGACTCAAAGCATGTATTACTTGTATAAATTGTATTCTTTGATTAATTAATATTAATTGATATATATATAAATATGAATATATTGTGAATTGTTTGATAAAGATATTAAAGGATGAAAATCTCATAGGCTTGATTTCATTTTAAATCAATTAATTATCAAAAGAAATTGTTCTCCTACCAAATTTATCATATAATAAACATACTGTCCTTCCGGAGGCACATAAGAAAATGTCCTCCTTTCTTGTGGAGCGGGCCGAACGCCTCGGCAGGATAGATGCATCTATGGAGCGCGCCGCACGTCCCTCGGCAGTGTACACGACACTCTAGATCGGGCCGTACGTCCTCGGCAAAAATCGTGCTTAATAATAATAATTACACGATACTTTAATAATTTATTTCAGATTGAGAAGCTAATTAATAAATTAGAAAAATCCTTGAAATTTAATGAATTATTATTCTTGCTTGTTAAGGAATGAATTGTTACTCCTGTAAATGAGATTTAATTGATAAATTGGAAATTATTTGAGTTGAAGGAATTTAATTAATATATTGAGAATTGTTACATTTGAAGGAATTTGATTATTTCCGCTGAGTAAATAAATTATTTTTAAATTTTGTAAATCATGCTGATTTAAATATCTTAGTTTTACTTCAATTATTATTGACTTATAGTGAGTGTCAAAGTCGGTCATCTCGTCTCTACCACTTTGAGATTAGGCTTGATACTTACTGGGTACACGTTGTTTACGTACTCATACTACACTTGCTGCACTTTTTGTGCAGGATCTGAGACAGGTACTAGTGGAGGACCTATCATCACATACCCACGTCATCCAGAGGCATAGTGGTGAGCTGCCTTTCTGAGCCGTTCTGCAGCTACCAGTGTCTCTTCTGATATTTATATTCTGTCTATTTTATTTCAGACAGTATTTGGAGTTTTTTTTTGTATAATCTACTAGATGCTCATTCACTTGTGATACCAGGTCTTGGCACACACATTGGTAGAGTTTGGGTTTATATTTTCTTGGTTTTAAATTTTATCAATGTATGCTTAATTTATTAGTTGGCTTGCCTAGCTGTAGTGTTGGGCGCCATCACAACCTACAGGTGAAATTGGGTCGTGACACTTAATCAACCTGATAATTCGGTAAAAATAGCACGGGCTAGCTAGTTTTCGGACTGGTAATTCAAAAATAGTCAGGGTTTGCAAAGTCATTGAAAAATAAAAATATTTTGCTGCAACACGGACCGGTCCAGCATAATATACTGGAGATTGGTGCACCTGTGTATGAACTTACAACATATTATGCTGGAACTCCAACACGCGGAAAGATCCAGAATAATATACTGGAGATTGGAGCACATGTGTATGAACTTCCAGCATATTATGCTGGACCGGTATATTATAATGGAACTCCAGTATATTATGTTGGAATATTTTTCGAATTTTGAACAGTATTTTTTTTTCAGATTTATCTTTACAAGAAAAGTGGTTAAATTTCGATTATTTTTTAAACTGTGGCTATTTTTCAATTACAACTTTTAAATATGACTATTTTTTATTTTCTCCCGATAATTCGTAAGTTCCCGAACCACTCCATAATAAAAATAAAGAAAGTGATAAATAGAAACAGTCAAACTTGGGCCTACAGACCCGTTTTTGTATGTATACCCGGTTTTGAGGTCACAATTGAACCTATACCCACTTTGCAAAATATTTTGCAAGCCTACCCACTTTACGATCAACTTCAAACTTATCGCGTCTGAAGTTAAAAAAATTAGTCTGAAGTGAAACATTTGCACTTCAGATGCACTTAATACCAAATAGGTCTGAAGTGCAACCAATGATTTCATGCTTTTAAGTCCAATAAGTCTGAAGTGAAAAATCGTACTTAAGATGCACTTAAGGCCAAAAGGTCTGAAGTGCAGCTAACAATTCAATGCACTTAAGGCCAAATAGGCCTGAGTGCAAATTGCCCAGAAACAGAAATTTGTTTTTCGAATAATAATAATTCAATATACGATTTAATACCTAAATCTACTTTAAATGAGCTCAAATTTGAAACATAACCTTCAAATACCATCAAGAACAAACCTCAATCATCAATTTGTCAAAACAACAATAAATCTAACAAACCCATTTTGTAATTAAGAAAAAGAATGAAGCAGAAACCCTAAGCAATAGCAAAAAATAAAGTGTCATAACAGCTCACCACTGTAAAAATCATAAACTACCTTAAAATATGTTCACAAACACCATATACAATCACTGTCACCCGAAAAAGAAGAAGAAAGTGGATATAGGTTAAATGGGGCTACCAAATAGGCGCCCGTGCAATTAATTTATCCGTAGCCCATATCTTTTACTGCACCGGCCCAACTTCTGGAAATTCTTAGAAACTCTTTCAGTCGTTCAAACTTGTCCGAACTATGCTTTCGTTGTCTGCGGTGCTTGCTTGCCTCCTGGAATCATCAATCTCTGTTAAATTTCATACTCAAATCTCTCCACATTTCCTCAGTAAGTCTTTAACTCTGATTATTTTACATACTCCAATGTCAAAGGAACAAAGTTGAAGCTTGATCCCCTGTAGAATACTAGCCGTTTTTTCTTTTTCAAAAAAAATGTATCATTCGGGCGTCTTTGCTGTACATATTAGGGCAAGATGAGATTAGCATTTGGTTCCCCTAATTGAGGCTATAACTTAGCGTCTTCACTTAAATTGCCACTCAACACCAGAGGCAGAACCATGATTTTAAGCTTATGTATTAGGGATTTTAATTGTTTTAAGTTACTGGGTAATAAAATAGTAATTTATACATATTCAATAGATTTTTTAAAATAAATACATGATTTGAACCAAAGCTATTGGGTTCGGCTGAACGCGCACGTAGCGCTCTTGCTCCGCCCCTGCTCAACACTGTCTCCCCTCGAAAGGCAGATAGCATAAGAAAAAGACACTTGATGATCTGAATACTATGATTCTAACTGAACTCAATCTCTTAGAATCCATAATCCACATTTCTCAACATTTTCCCACTAATAGCCTGTTTGGCCAAGCTTATAAAATCAGAGCGTTTTTCAAAAATGTACTTTTGGCGATAAACAGTCTGTGTTTGACTACTTAATTTGAAAAATACTACTTTTGAGCAGTAATTAATATTTGGTTGAGCTTTTATACCGTGTTTTTCAGTATATATTTCTCAAAAATACTTTTGGGGAGAAGCTAATTTCTTATGCTTCTCAAAAACTGTTGCTCCCGCTCAAAAGCACTTTTTATCCTTCTTAAATCTTGGCCAAACACCTTAACTTTAGAAAAAAGTACATTTCGCAACAAAAAAACACTTTTGGCCAAAAAGAAGCGTGAGCAAATAGGCTATAACTCTTTCACTCTTATTATTTTACATACTCTTTAGTTGTTCGATTAATGTCGAGGATGGTGAATTGGGCTCTTTGTTGTACAGATTAGGGCAAGTTGAAAAGCAAATAGCAGAAGAAAAAGGCACTTTCTGCTCTGTTCTAACCGTAAGAATCAGCATGAGTACCCAAGGTATACAATATAATTCTCTCCATCTTTTTTTTTTTTTAGATACTAAATTCTAAATTCTTCTAACAGATAGAAAGAGAGCTGATATTGAAGGGGGCAAACAAGATAGAATCAGTGATCTTCCAAGACACATTTTAGCTAGTATCGTTGAGCTCTTGCCACCTAAAGATGGTGCAAGAACTTGTGTCTTGTCAAGAAAATGGAGATTTATTTGGGTCATGGTTCCAAGTCTGCTGCTGTATGACTACTTCTTTGATAGCTTAGCAATACAAACTCCAGCTTTCTTCAAACAAACAGTAGATGAGATTCTCTTACTCTGCCTTGGAGACATTCTGAATTTTGACCTTCAAATTCTAGTAGCACTTTCGACTTCATATGCAGATATCGATAGATGGATGCTTTATGTCCCCAGAAATGGTGTCAAGGAGCTATCTCTTTTACTGCCTGTTTATAGTACTTATAAAAGCATTCTTATGTATTTAATTGTCCAACCCTGACATCTTTGTACTTCTGCAACGGTGTCTTCAAACCATCTAATTCTTTTCTTTGCTTTCCAAATCTTGAAACCTTCCACCTGGAAGGAGTAACCATTATGCGAATGTCACGACCTAAAATCCCACCACATGCGTTGTGATGACACTTAGTCTCTAAGACTAAGTAAGTCGATTTTTTTAATAAACGAAACCAACAGCGAAAATAATTATAACACCTTCCTTAGACTGGTAATACTGAGTCACGACTCTAACTGAATACATAGAATAATCACGAGGGCCAAATATATAATACTGTTTGATTAAAAATTAATAGTACAATGAAATGAACAGACTCCAAGGGTCTGCGACGACTAAGCAGCTCTATCTTAAATCCTTGCGATCACACTCTAACTCTGTCCGGTTCGATACCTCCAATATCTGGCTCTGCACAAAAATGTGCAGAAGTATAGTATGAGTACACCACAGTCGGTACCCAGTAAGTATCAAGACTAACCTCAGTGGAGTAGAGACGAGGTACAGTCAAGACACTCACTAGTCTAATAACCTGTGCAATATAGTATACAAAATAATACTAGAAAATAACTAGCAATGATAACAACAAAATCAACCAGTGATATAATAACAATGCAACAAGAACATCATAATTATTGCTCAGACAAATAAGGAACACAAGTATAACCAATTAATCAAGTCCTTCAAATATAAATTCTTTCACCTATATGTTTTTCAAATAATAATCTTCAGGATATAATACTTTTCAATAAATATATTTTCAAGTAAAAGTCACCATGTGACACCTCATTTCATAATCATAAAAATTACGGGTCTCAACCCACTTTCATATTTTCCACGGCACCTCGTGCCCATATTTCTATCACCATTACACGGACAACTCACGTGTTAATAATAAAATTGTCACAACCCAAAATCCCACCACAGGCGTCGTGATGGCACCTAGTCTCTAAGACTAAGTAAGTCGATTTCAATTACATTTTTTGAAGCCATTTTGTTTTCTTATAAATAAGTATTCAAAACTAACAGCGGAACAAATATAAATATAGAACATCCCAAGACTGGTAGTACTGAGTCACGAACTTTAACTGAATACATGGAATGATCACGAGGACCGAATATACAATACTGTTTGATTACAAATTAACAGTACAATGAAATGAAAAGACTCTAAGGGACTGCGACGACAAAACAACTCTACCTTGAATCCTTACGATCCCTCTTTTACTCTGCTCAAGCCCGATATTTCTAATACCTGGCTCTGCACAAAAATGTGCAGAAGTGTAGTATGAGTACACCACGATCGGTACCCAGTAAGTATCAAGACTAACCTCAGTGGAGTAGAGATGAGGTACATTCAAGACACTCAATAGTCTAATAACCTATGCAATACAGTACACAAAATAATACTGGAAAATAACTAGCAATGATAACAGCAAAATCAACCAGTGATATAACAACAATGCAACAAGAACATCATAATTATTGCTCAGACGAATAAGAAACACAAGTACAACCAATTAATCAAGTCCTTCAAATATAAATTCTTTCGCCTATATGTTTTTCAAATAATAATCTTAAGGATATAATACTTTTCAATAAATATATTTTCAACTAAAAGTCATCATGTGACACCTTATTTCACAATCATAAAAATTACGGGTCTCAGCCCACTTTCATATTTTTCACGGCACCTCGTGCCCATATTTCTATCACCATCACACGGACAACTCACGTGTCAATAATAAAATTATCACAACCCAAAATCCCACCACAGGCGTCGTGATGGCACCTAGTCTCTAAGACTATGTTAGCCGATTTCAATAACATTTGTTAAAGCTATTTTTTTTTATATAAAGAAGTAATCAAAACTAATAGAGAAACAAATATAAATATACAACATCCCAAGACTGGTAGTACTGAGTCACGAACTCTAACTGAATACATGGAATGATCACGAGGACCGAATATACAATACTATTTGATTACAAATTAACAGTACAATGAAATGAAAAGACTCTAAAGGACTGCGACGACCAAGCAACTCTACCTTGAATCCTTACGATCCCGCTTTAACTCTGCTCAAGCCCGATATTTCCAATACCTGGTTCTGCACAAAAATGTGCAGAAGTGTAGTATGAGTACCCCACGGTCGGTACCTAGTATGTATCAAGACTAACCTCGGTGGAGTAAAGACGAGGTACAGTCAAGACACTCACTAGTCTAATAACTTGTGCAATATAATATACAAAATAATAGGAACAAATAATAATAAGGGCAACATAAAACAACCAGTGATATGCACAACAGACAACAATAATGCCATTAATATCGCTCAACAATTAATAAATACAAATACACCCAATTAAATCAAGTTCTTCAAATAAATGTCTCACATATAATTCTTTCGAATAACTCTCTTTCAAATATAATTTGCTGAAATAATTATCTTTCAAATATAATTCTTTCAATAAATCTCTTCAAATATAATTTTTCTCATATAAACATCTTTCAAATACAATTCTTTCATATAATACTTTCTAGATAAAAATGCTTCCAAATAAATATTTTTAAATATAATTCTTTCAATTAAAAAGTCACCATGTGACACATCGTTTCATAATCATAAAAATACGGGTTCAGCCCATTTTCATATTTTTCGTAAAGATTGGTCTCAGCCTATTTTTCATATTTCCACGACACCTCGTGCCCATAATTAAATCATCATATTTCCCCGGTACCTCGTGCCCTCATTTCATATCACAACTGCACGGACAATTCACGTTCCAATATCCTCATTATTTACTCACGACACCTCGTGCCCACATTTCATTTTATAATCCGCCTGGCAATAGCCACATGCTCTCAATTTCAACATAAATCAGATTGTTATCAATTTACCAACAAAAAGACAAATTGCACAAAGTATAAAATAAACACAAAAAAATCACAACATCACAAGTAAATCACCAACACCATAACTCCACATCATCACATATCGTCCCTGACAATAGCCACCCTTATCTCTCCTATAGCCACCCTTATCTCTCCTATAGCTACCCTTATCCCTCCGCCCTGACAATATCAATAGCCACCCTTATCCCTCTGCCTTGACAACATCAATAGCCACCCTTATCGCTCTTATAGTCACCCTTATCTCTCCTATAGCCACCCTTATCCCTCCGCCCTGGCAATATCAATAGCCACCCTTATCGCTCTGCCCAGACAATATTCCAACAAATATTACAATAGTTAAATGCTACCCTTATACCCACATAATATCAACGGTGAAATGGCACCCTTATCTCCTTAAAATAATAACTCACACAACAAAATAATTTACACGGGAAATTATCATAGCAACATAACAAAAATCAATTCATATCACAATTTGCCTAATGGCCACAACCAAATTTCAAAGCTACAACCAAGTCAATTAATTTCACATCAAATAGCCAAAAGCTCCACACAATGCGTACAACACCCCAAAACAATCAATAGAGATAGAAATTACTCAACATAAACCAAAGTCTTCATAAAAATTAATTTTTCAATAATTATATAAACACCTCTTCTTAAGCTCATTTAATTAATTATTTGCAGAGGAAAAATTTATAATGAAATTAAGTTCCAATAATTATCAAACCAACAAATTCACTGAATCACATAAATAATCAAGTAACAATCACATCAAAATTGTCATATAACAACTGATTCAACAACAAGAATTTTGGCACGATAAATAAATGATTAAATATATGCCAACAATTATCCAATTTACTACACAATATGTCTAAGACTTTAACTCAATGAATTTTGTACATATAAGCCCGAGTACGTACTCGTCACCTCGCATACACGACTTTTCACAATTCACAAATGGCACATAAGACTCGATGCCTAAGGGGTAATTCCCCCACTCGAGGTTAAGAAAGACACTAACCTTTTTTCACTTAGGCCGATATTCCAAAAAAGCTTTCTCACGTGAATTGACCTCCGGACAACTCCAATCTTTCTTGAGCCTTCCTTACATTACTACGAGGTTCCGTAAATCCTAAAAACTTCAATCTATTTAGAAACATAACAAAAGTGAACCATAATTAGGAAGAGTTTCATGGTTTCAGCTCATTTGAGTATTTTATCAAACACTAGATGTGCAAATTTGGTTACAAGGTTCTTCTACAAGATTTCTTCATTCCACAACCCTATCTTTATGTATTTGATCTCAACAATCTTCCCACAAACCTTATTGGTACAAGAATATATACATATTACTCTTACACCCAAGAATCATACTCCCAATCACCAATTTTTTACCCCAAACTCGAAATTGAAGACTAGGGGTTGAATCGTACATCTTTGATGAAGATCTTGTGATTAGCTTCCTTGATTCTTGAAGATTGGTGCAAGATTGAATGATTGGAATGTTAGGTTTACTCCATCTCTCTCTAAAATGCTCTTACATCTCTCTAAAATATCAAGTTTTTGCCTCAAAAATGACTTAACCCCTCTCCCTACCCGGCCTTGGGGTTATTTAATGGGTTCCTACGTGCGCGGCAAGTGGCCGCGCAGCTGGGCAAGCGGCCTCGCATCCGACCGTGCACTTGAGGTAGAAAGTCTCAAATATGCGCGGCCGCGCATCTGGGCGCGCATATGACACAGGTATAGTAAAATGGCCATAACCTTCTGTATACTTATCCAAATGACGAAAGGTTTGATGCGTTGGAACCTAGACTCAAAGGGCTTTAATTTTGTAGGTTGTACACCATATAACTCTTTATATTTTGAGAGTTATGCTCGTTGAAATTTAGGTCTTGTGCAAACTCACTTGAAACTTTAGTCTATTATGAAATTTCCAGCTTCTACATTCGATGCCGAAACCTATCGAATCAAGTCCGATTGACCTCAAATTTTGCACACAAGTCATAAATGGCATGACGGACTTATTTCAAATTTCCAGAATCGGATTCCGACCTCGTTATCAAAAATTCAACCTTCGATCGAACTTTCCGAAAATCATCTATTTTTCAACTTTCGCCAAAATGCGTCGAATTGTCCTACGGACTTCCAAATCCGGACATACGCCTAAGTCCGAAATTACCATATGAAGCTATTGACATCATCAAAATTCTACTCCGGGGTTGTTTGCACAAAAGGTCAACTCTCTGGTCAACTCTTTCAATTTAAGCTTCTAAATAAGAATTGTTCTTTCAATTTATTTCCGAATCTTCCGAAAATTAAACTCTACCACACCCACGGGTCATAATACATATTACGAAGTTGCTCGAGACCTTAAGTCACTGAACGTGGCGTTAATTCTTAAATGATATATCGTGTCGTTACAAAAATCATCATATTTTCCCCGGCACCTCATGCACATATTATTTTCATAACTGCACGGACAACTCACATACCAAAATATCAATGTATATAAGATCCGCAGGATCAATTTATTTTCAATAAGGTAAGGTTAAAATCTTTAAATCAAGTAAGAAATCAACAAAGAAATGAATTTATTTTATAAATAATTTGGGTGGAGAAAATAACATTTCAATTAAAATGAAATATCAGATAAACTACTGATTTGGATATAAAATTTATTCAATTAAAACATACTAGAATTTTTCTTTTATTTAAAACAACCCAATCATAAAAAACAAACACAACCCAAAAATACAAATCCTCAAAGTCTCGTACTAAAAAGTCAAGGTCAACACAATACATCAAGAAATACAAAACACTTAATATTAAGTGAAATAATACACAACGGAAAACACAAGCATTTACAAATTACGAAAAAATAAAATAACCAAACGCAAGTGCATCTATAGAGAAATATCAACAAAAGGGTACTCCCGAGGTACCGCCTCGTAGTCCCAAATCATAAATAAATTCACAAACTTTCATTTCCTTATATCACCGCGGGAGCCTTCACATTAAATTTTAAAGAAATCATTTTATATTCCCGAAATAGCATCCCGCGTTTTAGCCACCCTTATCACACCGCATGACTTCTAGTAGTTCCCCTACTAGACACGTGTTTCAAGCCACCCTTATCTCACCGCATGCTTTTCAACACCCTGACCTTATATCACCGCACGACTTCTAGTAGTTCCCCTACTAGCCACGCGTTTCAAGTCACCCTTTTCTCACCGCATGCGTATCAATATCACAATATTTCACAAATTGCACCTCAAGTGCCCAAATATCACATCATAATACAACTTGCACCTCAAGTGCCCAAATATTACAACATATCACAAATTTCACATCAAGTGCTCAAATATTACAACATATCACAAATTACACATCAAGTGCTCAAATCTTACAAGATATCACAAATTGCAAATCAAGTTCTCAAATATTACAACATATCACAAATTGCACATCAAGTGCTCAAATATTACAACATACCACAAATTGCACATCAAGTACTAAAATATTACAACATATCACAAATTGCACATCAAGTGCTCAAATATTAGAACATATCACAAATTACACATCATGTGCTCAAATATTACAACTTGCCACAAAAATAAACAACACATTATTTTTCCATAATAAGGAGCCACGACTCGATCATAATGAGCATAACATCTTAATAACATGTTCGGGAGTGAACAACTCAACCGAATAATATTTCACAATTTGACACTTTGCCTCAATAAGATTCATGGCCTTTATAATTCAATACCAAATTTTCAACAACGTGAACTGAAAAGTAATTCATCTTATTAACTAAATTTTCCATTTAAATTATTTGTAGGTAAAATCAATAATGAACGTGTTTTCCATAAAAATGGCAACTGAAACAAATACAGAGTTCACATAAAAGTCAAGTGACAATCACACCAAATTATCATATAAAAACAACCTCGGCAAACAAAGAATGGGGCATGATAAATAAGGGATTTAATAAGTTACAACAATTTTCCAACTTAATACTTAAGGGCGTTTACGAATTTCAACCGATATAATTTGCACACATAAACCAAGTACGTACTCGTCACCTCGCGCACATGGTTTTAAATTACACAATTTTCACATAAGACTCAATGCCTAAGGGGTAATTCCCCCACTCGAGGTTAGACAAGATACTTACCTCGTTTAACAACCAATTTCAAGATTCCAATAAACCTTTGCCTCGCGAATTTGTGCCTGAAAGCTTCAAATCTAGCCACAAACAATTCAATATACTCAACACAAATAGTAGGAATTAATTCCATATAAAAATATAAATTTTCCAAAAAAAACCGAAATTTAACTCAAAAATTACCTGTGGGACCCACATCTCAGAATCCGACGAAACATACAAAATACGACAACCCATTCAATTATGAGTTCACCCATATTAACTTTATCAAATTCCGATATCGGATTGACCTTAAAATCTTCATTTTACATTTTTGGAAAATCTTACAAAAATTTGATTTTTCTTTCATAAATTTACGGATTCATGATGTAAATAAGTATGGAATCATGAAATATAATCAATATAGGATAAGAAACACTTACCCCAATGTTTACCCATGAAAATCGCCCAAAACTCACCCAAACCGAGCTCCCCAACTCTATTTTTGTCAAAAATGGTAGAAAACACCCGTTTATAGGGTCTCAGCTATTTCGGGCGCCACAGGTAGCATGGGGCGCTGTCTGTGGCGCTATTTACAATACCTTTAAACATCCCAGCACTAGGGCTAGCGCCCCACGCTACCCTGGGCGCTGACGGCGACGACAAATTATTCCTGACACTGAAATGGGCATAACTTTCTCATACGATGTCCGAATTCGACGATTCTTTTTGCTATGGCTCCAAATTTTCAATACGGATCTACTGCTTCAATCAAAACTGAATTTGGAGTTAATATGGATAATTTGATACCACGTATTCTTGAAGAATCAATGTCGAAATATCCTAGGTTCGATGCCAAAACATAGCAGATCAAGTCCGATTGACCTCAAATTTTGTACACAAGTCATAATACATCATATGAAGCTATTCAAGACTTCAAATAGTATAAAGGAGAGTAATAACTCAATTAGACAAGTCGGGTCGTTACATTCTCCCCCACTTAAACATACGTTCATCCTCGAACGTGCCAAGAATTGTCTTCCAAGCCATCAAATCACTATTCCATCTTACCGCGCACATACCCGGGGGTGATCCCACGTCACCCTATTCGACATAAGCCCGGCAACACCATCTCAATTGAGATTATTCCTTTTATCCATATTTGTAAACTTTAAGACTAAATTTCTTACACTCTAAACATTTTTAAAAGGCCTGATTTTCACATGAACGCACGGTATTAGTCTCAACTGGATTTAGCAACTCGTGCCTACGCACACATCAACTTTCTTGACAGTGTTGAGGTACTTCAAAAAATATTCGGGGTGTTACATTCTCCCCCACTTAGGATCATTCGCCCTCAAACACATAACATAACTTATCCCTTCTTTTGCAAATCTCACTCCCCAAAAATTTACTAACTCCCAAATTTTTCAGAAATTTCGGCATAGTCTCCCCTTTAATTGGTCCTATCCACCTGCCAGAGTAATACCAAAACAACTCCTAACAGCACCTCCACAATCCAACAAAACATCACAAGGTATATATCCATAACACTAATCTCAGCATTACAAGCATTGCATTAACATAATGATATCAGGACATGAAGCACATCATATGTATGCTCATCACCACATATCTGGTCTTAAAAGCTGTTCATAATTAATTCCAGCATCATCAATTAATCTCATATTAACCAACACCTCGTTTTGAATTTTAACAACACTGACAACAGAATGTGAGGCATGAAGACCTCGTAACTATTTACCCGACTTAACGAGTCACATTTAACGCCACCTGGGCACTCACCTCGTAGGCTAAAGCTCAATAATTATAGCACAATTATGGCACAGAAACACATAAAAGAATTATCACATAAGCCTATCAGGCATAACTCCCTATTAGTACCATAGTTCAAATTTAACTTCACAAAGGGAGAATTTAAACTCATAAATATTTCACCACAAGGACCTCGTCCTTATATAACTTCCACTGCGGCTTGTAGTCTGGTTTAAATATTTCACATCATATAAAAATATGAGGATCTCATCCTCAACTCCGAATCACAAGTATTTTGCACATTGTGCCAACTGAAATTTTCAATTTCTTTTCTTTCTTCTTTTCAATAAATTTTGTAAACAATTTTCACAATACATAATGAACCCTCATACCGGTAGGGCATATAATTCATAAAATTGAAATCAAATATCCCGAAATCACATCAAAACTCACTGTAGTGAGTAATAAAATTTACTTTTGGACTTATAGTCCTCAATGGTGCCCAAAAATAAAATGATAGACACGGGCTAACATAATCAAACCTCCCAACATGGATAAACATATAAGTAGTTCACAAAATTATGATGCTCACCCATAAGCAGAGCATAATAGGATGACTCACCTCAATATTCAGAAATGAATCAAATTAAGGAGAATTATCCTTTTATAACAAATCAGGATCATACATGTAACAACACCATCTAGTGTATCGGCCTCAGCCAAATCATAGCGATTATATCAACGGGTCGGGCCTCCACCTCTTAGGCATCCTCTACCCGTCTTTCCTCCACCCCTAACTGGCTATGCATGTGGGGTAGTAGCTGCACTAGAGCCCATAGTCTGAGTGTTCTGATAAAATCCACCCCTCCCGAGTCTGGGACAATCTCTCATAATGTGCCTAGTGTCACCACACTCATAACAGTCCCTCTGAGGTCGCAACTGGTCGTACTGAGTCTGTGCTGGATAACTGGAATAACTATTATAATAATCTCGTGTCGGTGGTGCACTATAAGTACTTACTGGAGCACCCCAAGTAATCTGATGTGCAGACTGAGCTGGCCGACTGTTCGAGCCTCCTCTATAATGGGTCCTAGCTGAAGAGTAAAATTCAATGAACCCTCTAGATCTTCGAGACCTTTTGGCCTCCTTATACTCCCTTTCCTCGCCTAAAACACCCTCAATTTTCCTTGCAATCTCCACTACTTGTTGAAATGGAGTATCAGTTTGCAACTCTCGAGCCATGCATATTTTAATATCATAATAGAGCCCCTCAATGAATCTGCGGACCTGTTCTCTGACTGTAGGAACCAAGATAGGTGCATAACGAGCTAACTCACTGAACTTGATAACATATTCTTACATTGTCATAGAGCCCTAACGCAACCGTTCAAACTCTGTGCGCCACGAATCTCGGAGAGTCTGAGGAACAAATTCTTTCAAGAACATTTTCGAAAATTGAGTCCAAGTTGGTGGTGTTACATCGGCTGGTCTACCTTCTTTATAGATTTTCCACCACTGATACGCTGCGCCTGACAGTTGAAATGTAGTAAAGGCAACTCCGTTCATTTCCATAATACCCATGGTGCGGAGAATACTGTGACAATTTTATCAAAATCCTTGGGCATCCTTTGTAGCTGTGCCACTGAAAGTAGGTGGACTATACCTCTTAAACCTTTCAATTCTCTTTTGTTCTTCTTCTGATGCCCCTGGCCTGACCTCAAGCTGAACCGGAATAACAGGTCATACCGGTACTACACCCGGAACCTGACCAATGTGAACCTGCTCCTCTGGAGTCGTGGTAGGAGTCTAAGCTACTCCCCCAATCTGTGAAATATTTGATGCAACAGAGATCAATCCCGCCTGAGTTAATGTACCAAACATACTCAGGAACTGTGCTAAAGTCTCCTGAAGTTCGGGGGTAACAACAAGTGCTTATGGCACCTATCCCCCAACTGGAGCTACTGGCGGCTCCTCAATTGTTGTTCTGACAGGTGCTCTAGTTGCGGCACATGCCTTTCATCGGCCTCTACCTCTTGCGGCCCTATCAGTATGCGCGGGTGTCTGCACATCTGACCCGGTAGCACGTGTCCTCACCATCAGTGAGAGAATAGAGATATAAAGGCTCAAATTCCAAATTCAACAAATTCTGCATGATAGGAATGAAAGAAGTGGAACTTTCCTAATAGTTCAATAGCCTCTTGAAGATAAGCACATATGTCTCCGTACCGATCCGAAAGAATCTACTAGACTCTTTCGTGACTCGTAGAACCTATGAACCTAGAGCTATGATACCAACTTGTCACGACCCAAAATCCCACCACAGGCGTCGTGATGGCACTTAGTCTCTAAGACTAAGTAAGCCAATTTTAATTACAGTACAAGCCATTTGTTTTTGTAATAAACAAAACCAACAACGAAAATAATTATAACACCTTCCCAAGACTAGTAATAATGAGTCACGAACTAGAACTGAATACATAGAATGATTACGAGGACCAAATATACAATACTGTTTGATTAAAAATTAACAGTACAATGAAATGAACAGACTCCAAGGGACTGCGATGATCGAGCAACTCTACCTTGAATCCTTGCGATCACACTCTAACTCTGTCCGGGTACGATACCTCCAATACCTGGCTCTGCACAAAAATGTATAAAAGTGTAGTATGAGTACACCATGGTCGGTACCCAGTAAGTATCAAGACTAACCTCAGTAGAGTAGATACGAGGTATAGTCAAGACACTCACTAGTCTAATAACCTGTGCAATATAGTATACAAAATAATACTGAAAAATAACTAGCAATGATAATAACAAAATCAACCAGTGATACAACAACAATGCAACAAGAACATCATAATTATTGCTCAGACGAATAAGGAACACAAGTACAACCAATTAATCAAGTCTTTCAAATATAAATTCTTTCGCCTATATGTTTTTCAAATAATAATCTTGAGGATATAATACTTTCCAATTAATATATTTTCAAGTAAAAGTCACAATGTGACACCTCATTTCACAATCATAAAAATTACGAGTCTCAGCCCACTCTCATATTTTCCACGGCACCTCGTGCCTATATTTCTATCACCATCGCACAGACAACTCACGTGTCAATAATAAAATCATCATATTTTCCCTTGCACCACATGCCCATATTATTTTCATAACTCCACGGACAACTCACGTACCAAAATATGAATGTATATAAGATCCGCAGGATCAATTTATTTTCAATAAAATAAGGTTAAAATATTTAAATCAAGTAAGAAATCAACAAAGGAATGAATTTATTTTAGAAATAATTTGGGTGGAGTAAATAACATTTCAATAAAAATAAAACATCAGATAAACTATTGATTTGGATATAAAATTTATTAAATTAAAACATACTAGAATTTTTCTTTTATTTAAAACAAATCAATCATCAAAAACAAGTATAACCCAAAAATACAAATCCTCAAAGTCTCGTACTAAAAAGTCAAGATCAACAAAATACATCAAGAAATACAAAACACTTAATATCAAGTGAAATAATACATCACGAAAAATACAAGAATTTATAAATTACGAAAAAAATAAAATAACCAAAGGCAAGTGCAGCCATAGAGAAATATCAACAAAAGGGAACTCCCGAGGTACCTCCTCGTAGTCCCAAATCATAAATAAATTCACAATCTTTCATTTCCTTATATCACCGCGGGAGCCTTCACATTAAATTTTAAAAAAATTATTTTTTTTCCCGAAATAGCATCCCACATTTTAGCCACCCTTATCACACCACATGACTTCTAGTAGTTCCCCTACTAGCCACGCATTTCAATCCACCCTTATCTCACCGCATGCGTTTCAACACCCTGACCTTATATCACCGCATGACTTCTAGTAGTTCCCCTACTAGCCACGCGTTTCAAGCCACCCTTATCTCACCGCATGCGTATCAATATCACAATATTTCACAAATCGCACCTCAAGTGCCCAAATATCACATCATAATACAACTTGCACCTCAAGTTCCCAAATATTACAACATATAAGCACATCAAGTGCTCAAATATTACAACATATCACAAATTGCACATCAAGTTATAACGATCCGGCCGGTCATTTTGAGAGTAATAGCCCCGATCCCCTATTTACTGCTTCTCCCATATCTATTTCTGCTACTGTGACTTACTGGGAGATTTCATTTTGGTTTTTTTTGGAGTGATTTGGGACACTTAGTCCCTAAACGAAAGCTTAAGTCTTAGGATTTTGACTGTAGTCAGAACTGTATGAAGACGACTCCGGAATGGAGTTTTGTCAGTTCCGTTAGCTTCGTTGGGTGATTTTGGACTTAGGAGCGTATCCGGATTGTGTTTTGGAGGTCCGTAGCTCATTTAGGCTGGAAATGGCGAAAGTCGAATTTTTGGAGTTTTGGGCCGGTAGTGGACTTTTTGATATCGGGGTCGGTCTCCGATTCCGGAAGTTGGAGTAGGTCCATAATGTTGAATATGACTTGTGTGCAAAATTTGAGTTCATTCGGCATCGGTTGTAGGAATTTGAAGTTTCAAGTTCTTTTAGTTTGAATTGGAGGGTGATTCGTGATTTTAGCATTAGTTGATTTGATTTGAGGGCTCGACTAAGTTCGTATGGTATTTTAGGATTGGTTGGAATATTTGGTTGAAGTCCCGTGGGCCTCAGGTGTGTTTCGAGTGCTTAACAGATCAAAAGTTAGATTTGTGTTGTTGCTGAAGTCTTGAGGCTTCTGGTATTTTCGCAGCTGCGGTGGAGAGACCACAGGTGCGGGATCGCACGTGCGGAGAGTTAAGCGCAGAAGCAGAAAAATGGAGGAGTGCCAGGGGTCGCTGGTGCGAGGTAAATTCCGCATCTGCGATGCCCGCAGATGTGTTAGGGTCATCGCAGGTGCACAAGGTCTGCAGAAGCGGAAGGGATTTCCGCAGGCGCACACGCGCAGGTGCGGCCCTTTCATCGCAGGTGAGAAGGCATAGGGGGTAAGTGATTTGCACAGATGCGCACATTTTGCCGCACAAGCGCACCCGCAGGTGCGAGCCCAGGCTCCGCACGTGTGGAAATACCTGGGCAGTGTTTAAAACCGAAGGGCTTCGCGATTTTTGTCATTTTGGACTTTGCAAACTCGTTTAGGGCTATTTTTTAGAGCATTTTCGAGAGATTTCCTTGAGGTAAGTCCCTTGTGATTATTTTGGTCAATAATCTTGTTTCCCCATGTATTTTCTCACCTAGTTAGTGTGTATTTAAGGTGGAAATTGGGAATTGGGGGCTAGGGATTTGGAAATTTGATTTGTGGATTTGGAGGACTATTTGGTATCGGATTTTAGTAAATTTGATATGGTTAGACTCGTGAGTGAACTGGCTTTTGTATTTTATGACTTTTACCCGATTCCGAGACGTGAACCCCACGATCGATTTTTGAGTTAATTTCAGAACTTTTGTTAAAGTATAGATTTCATTAATTAGATGAGTCTATTATGGTTGTATTTATGATATGTAATTGCTTTTGGCTAGATTTGGTCCATTCAGAGCCGGATATTCGTGGAAAAAGCATTCTTACCGATTGATTTAGCTTGGTTCGAGGTAAGTGGCTTGCCTAACCTTGTGGAGGGGGACTCCCCGTAAGATTTTGTGCTATTTTTGATATATGAGCGTCGTGTACGTGAGGTGACGAGTACGTACACGGGCTAATTGTGTAAAAACCTGATTTTTTACTAAGTAATAACTTGATTTCTTTCTCATTTGTGTTTCATCAACATATGTAGTATCCTGCTAGATTTAGAATAGCATGCCTACTTGCCTTAACCATTTACTTGAACTATGTGCATCATGTTTAGTGAATTTATCTGACTTTCCTTAACTGGTATTTAGGTTGAACTGTAGAATTTGTGCAGTAACTATTGAATTCTATTGTTTTTGCTGCATATTTACTTTGGGACTACACAACGGTATTGCGGGAGATCCCCCTGCACTGCATATTTACTTTGGGACTATGGAACGGTATTCCGGGAGATCCCACTGTACTGCATCTTTACTTTGGGACTTCGGAACAGTATTTCGGGAGATCCCATGTACTGCATATTTACTTTGGGACTATATAACGGTATTCCGGGAGATCCCCCTGCACTGCATATTTACTTTGGGACTACGGAACGGTATTCTGGGAGATTCCCTTGTACTGTACATTTACGTTTAGGACTACGAGATGGTAGCTCGGGAGATCCCCTGTTGTGTTTCTGTGTACTGAGCTGTTATCTTCTATGATTTCATTGTTGTTAAATTCCAGCCTTTATTTTATTGCGGTATTACACTCTGTATTGTTTTATTATATATTTACTAGTAGGGCCCTGACCTGACCTCGTCACTACTCGACTAAGGTTAGGCTTGGAACTTACTGGGTACCGATTGCGGTGTATTCATGCTACTCTCTGCACATGTTTTTCATGTACAGATCTAGGTGTACTTTATCAGCCGCACTATCAGTGAGCCGGGACAGCTTTGGAGACTTCAAGGTATATCTGCCGCGTCCGCAGACCTCCAAGTCCCCTTCTACTCTTTCTCATGTCCATTATCTTCTGTATTTTTCCTTGTTAGATTCTGATGTATAGAGACACTAAATATTTCCTTCTGTATTTTATGATTCACGATGTTCCGGGTTTTGGGATTTTTGTGTATTTTTGAATAGTTGGTTAAATTTATATTTTTATTTCTTTATTCTACAAAAATGTTAGGCTTACCTAGTTGTAGAGACTAGGTGTCGTCACGACGTCACACAGAGGGGAAATTATGTCGTGACAAGTTGGTATCAGAGCTCTAGGTTCATAGGTATTATGAGTCACAAACCGAATTAGTAGAGTCTCGCAGATCAATACGGAGATGTCTGTACTTATCTTCGGGAGGCTATGGAACTGTTAGGAAAATTTCATTACTTTGATTCGTACAAAAATTGTTGACTTCAAAAACTTCTAAACTTATGTATTCTATTCTCTCCCAGATGGTGAGGACACATACAAGCAGATCTGATGACCAGGCATCCGCGCTTCCTGCTAGAGCCGTGAGAGGTCGGGGTCGGGGTAGAGGTCGAGGACATCTACGTGGTGCAGCCAGAGCACCCGCACGAGCTGCTATAGAGGAGCCCCCACTAGCTCCAGCTGGAGGGCAGACACCTGAGGTACCTATTTCTGTACCAGCCCTCCAGGAGACTCTAGCCCATTTTCTAAGCATGTTTAGCACCTTAGCTCAGGCTGGATTGATTCCACTTGCTCCTGCCACACTTCAGGCCGGGGGAGGAGCACAGACTCCCATCGCCGGTACTCTGGAGCAGCGGCTTCAGGTCGACCAGGTTCCAGAAATTGTACCAATACAGCCGGTAGCTCCAGCTCAGCCCGAGGTTAGGGCAGCAGCTTCTGAGGTGGAGCAGCTCAGACTTGATAGGTACAAGAAGTACCACCCACCTACCTTCAGCAGATTGGCTACAGATGATGCTCAGGGTTTTCTAGAGGAGTGTCATCTTATTCTCCATACTATGTGCGTAGCGGAGACGAGCGGGGTTTCTTTTACTACATTCCAACTTAGAGGAGCAGCCTATCAGTGGTGGCGTGCTTATGAGTTGAGTAGGCTGAGGCAACTTCATTTACATGGACTTAGTTCTCGGATATGTTTTTGAGAGAGTATGTCCCTCAGAGCCTCATGGACTCAAGGCGCGCGAAGTTTGAGCAGCTACGCCAGGGTGCTATGACTGTGTCAGAGTATGCAGTCCGTTTTAGTGATTTGGCCCGACATGCACCGGCCTTAGTTTCCACAGTTCGAGAGAGGGTTCGACGGTTTATTGAGGGAATCCATCCCAGCATCCGGAGTAGTTTGGCCAGGGATTTAGAGATGGATATTTCTTATCAGCAGGTTATGAATATTGCCAGGAGATTTGAGGGCATGTTTGCCCGGGATAGAGAGGAAAGGGAGTCCAATAGGTCTCGAGAGGCAGGTTATTATTCTGGAGCTCGTGCCCCAGCAGCTCGCCATGGTAGAGGTTATGTGAACCGCCCCGTTCATTCAACTCTTCCAGTCTCCAGCGGTGTTCCAGCTCCTCCTAGGCCCTAGGAGCCTTATTATGCACCGCCAGTATCTAGTGTGCCTCCTGCACGGGGTGTTCCTAGTGGTCAGTCCAGCAGACCTGGCTCGAGCCAGTCCCAGCAGCCACGCCCTCCCAGAGCTTGTTTTGAGTGCGGTGACACTCGCCATGTGGTGAGGGATTGCCCCAGGATTAGGAGTGGTGCACCTCCACAGACTTCTCAGCCACAACGTGCTCCACCGGGTCCTCAGGCTATGATTATAGCACCAGCTGCCACCCCACCTTCTCAGCCAGCTCGAGGTAGAGGTCGGGGAGGTAGAGGTCTTCCTAGTCGGTATTATTTGACCTAGGCTCTACATATTTTTATGTGTCCTCTTATTTTGCCCCGTATTTGGGCGTATCTCGGGATTCTTTGAGTTACCCTATTTATGTGTCTACTCCTGTGGGAGATTCTCTTGCTGTGGACCGCGTGTATCAGTCATGTTTGATTGCTCTTAGTGGTTTTGAGACCAGAACCGATTTATTATTGCTCAGCATGGTGGACTTTGATATTATTTTGGGCATAGACTGGTTGTCGCCCCATTATGCTATTCTTCATTTCTTAAAGCTCAACGAATGGTTGAGAAGGGGTGTGACATGTATATAGCTTATGTGAGAGATGTCAGTATTGATACCCCTACAGTTGAGTCAGTTCTAGTAGTGAAGGACTTTCTAGATGTGTTCCCAGCTGATCTTCCGGGCATGACGCCCGACAAAGATATTGATTTTGGCATTGATTTGTTGCCGGGCACTCAGCCCATCTCTATTCCTTCATATCACATGGCTCCTCCTGAGTTAAAAGAGTTGAAGGAGAAGTTACCGGAATTGCTTGATAAGGGTTTCATTCGGCCAGTGTGTCACCTTGGGGTGCTCCTGTCTTATTTGTGAAGAAGAAGGATGGTTCTATATGGATGTGTATTGATTAATGCCAGTTGAATAAAGTCACAGTGAAGAACATGTATCCATTGCCTCGTATTGATGATTTATTTGATCAATTACAGGGTGCCAGAGTGTTTTCCAGGATTGACTTACGTTCAGTTTATCATCAGTTGAAAATTCGGGAGCCAGATATCCCGAAGACTGCTTTTAGGACCAAATATGGTCACTATTAGTATCTTGTTATGTCTTTTGGGCTGACCAATGCCCCAACAACATTTATGCACTTGATGCACAGTGTGTTCCGGCCTTATCTTGACTCAATCATCATTGTGTTTATTGACGACATTCTGGTATACTCCCAGAGTTGGGAGGATCATCAACAGCACCTGAGGTCTGCACTTCAGACCTTGAGGGAAAAGAAGTTATATGCAAAATTTTCAAAGTGTGAGTTTTGGCTAGACTCAGTGGCATTCTTGGGCCATATAGTATCGAGTGAGGGGATCCAGGTGGATCCGAAGAAGATTGAAGCAGTACAGAGTTGGCCCAGACCGTCCTCATCTACATAGATCAGAAGTTTTCTTGGTTTGGCAGGGTATTACTGTCGCTTTGTAGAGGGATTCTCATATATTGCAGCACTTATGACCAGGCTAACCTAGAAGGGTACTCTGTTCAGGTGGACAGAGGAATGTGAGGAGAGCTTTCAGAAGCTCAAGACAACTTTGACTACAACCCCAGTATTGGTATTACCTACAGGTTCGGGGTCTTATACTGTATATTGTGATGCATCGCGGATTGGTCTCAGCGCGGTGTTGATGTAGGACGGTAGGGTGATTGCCTACACGTCCAGACAGCTGAAGGTGCACGAAAAGAACTATCATGTCCACGACCTTGAGCTAGCAACTATTGTTCATGCCTTGAAGATATGGAGGCATTATTTGTACGGTGTTCCTTGTGAGATGAGTTGATTCTCCAGGAGGCTCACAGTTCTTGGTACTTTATTCATCCGGGTGCCGCAAAGATGTATCAGGACTTGAAACAGCATTACTGGTGGAGGAGAATTAAGAAGAACATAGTAGAGTATGTGGATCGATGTCTGAATTGCCAGCAAGTAAAATATGAGCATCATCGACCAGGTGGATTGCTTCAAAGGTTAGATATTCCAGAGTGGAAATGGGAGAGGATCACTATGGATTTCATTGTTGGACTCCCACGGACTCAGCGGAGGTTTGATGCAGTTTGGGTGATTGTGGATAGGCTGACCAAGTGGGCTCATTTCATTCCTGTGATGACTACATACTCTTCCGAGCAGCTAGCTCGAATCTACATCCGTGAGATCGTCAGGCTTCATGGAGTACCAGTATCTATTATCTCCGACCGGGGTACGCAGTTTACATCACGGTTCTGGAGAGTTGTACAACATGAGTTGGGACCAGTTCTTGCCACTTCCTGAGTTTGCTCACAACAACAGTTATCAGTCCAGCATTCAGATGGCACCATATGAGGCTCTGCATGGTAGGCAGTGTCGGTCCCCAGTGGGTTGGTTCTAGCCCGGCGAGGCCAGATTATTGGGTACGGACTTGGTTCAAGATGCCTTGGAAAAGGTGAAGGTGATTCAGGATAGACTTCACTCAGCCCAGTCCAGACAGAAGAGTTATGCTGACCGGAAGGTTCATAATGTGGCATTCATGGTTCAAAAGTGAGTCTTGCTCCGGGTTTCGCCTATGAAGGGCGTTATGAGGTTTGGAAAGAAAGACAAGCTGAGCCCAAGGTTCATTGGTCCATTTGAGGTGTTGCGTCGAGTTGGGGAGGTTGCTTATGAGCTTGCCTTGCCTCCCGGTCTAGCAGGAGTTCATCCGGTATTCCATGTTTCTATGCTCCAGAAGTATCACGGCGATCCGTCTCATGTGTTGGATTTCAGCTCAGTCCAGTTGGACAAGGATCTATCTTATGTTGAGGAGTCAGTGGCTATTTTAGGCAGACAAGTCAGAAAGCTAAGGTTAAAGAACATTGCTTCTGTGAAGGTTCAATGGAGGGGACAACCGGTCGAGGAGGCGACTTGGGAGACCGAGCATGTTATGTGCAACCGTTACCCTCACCTTTTCACCACTTCAGGTGTGTCTTTATGCTCGTTCGATGACGAACGATTATTTTTAGAGGGGAAGGATGTAACGACCCGGCCGGTCGTTTTGAGAGTAATAACCCTGATCCCCTATTTACTGCTTCTCCCATATCTATTTCTGCTATTGTGACTTGCCGGGAGGATTCGTTTTGGCTTTTTTAGAGTGATTTGGGACACTTAGTCCCTAAACGAAAGCTTAAGTCTTAAGATTGTGATCGTAGTCGGAACTATCTGAAGACAACTCCGAAGTAGAATTTCATTAGTTCCGTTAGCTTCGTTGGGTAGTTTTGGACTTAGGAGCGTGTCCGGATTGTGTTTTGGAGGTCCGTGGCTCATTTAGGCTGGAAATGGCGAAAGTCGAATTTTTGGAGTTTTGGGCCGGTAGTGGAATTTTTGATATCGGGGTAGGTCTCCGATTCTGAAAGTTGGAGTAGGTTTGTAATGTTGAATATGACTTGTGTGCAAAATTTGAGGTCATTCGGACGTGGTTTGATAGGTTTCGGCATCGGTTGTAGGAATTTGAAGTTTCAAGTTCTTTAAGTTTGAATTGGAGTGTAATTCATAATTTTAGCATTAGTTGATGTGATTTGAGGGCTCGACTAAGTTCGTATGGTGTTTTAGAATTGGTTGGTATATTTGGTTGAGGTCCTGGGGGCCTCGGGTGTGTTTCGAGTGCTTCATAGCCTGTCCTGCTACTCTCTGCACATGTTTGGTTCAGGATAGCTCTTTTCGTGCACATAGCCTGCCCTGCTACTCTCTGCACATATTTTTCGTGTGCAGATCCAGGTGCACCTTATCAACTGCACTATCAGTGAGCCGGGACAGCTTTGGAGACTTCAAGGTATATCTGCCGCGTCCGCAGACCTCAGAGTCCCCTTCTACTCTTTCTCATGTCCATTATCTTCTGTATTTTTCCTTGTTAGACTCTGATGTATATAGACACTAGATTTTTCCTTCTGTAGTTTGTGATTCATGATGTTCCGGGTTTTGAGATTTTTGTATATTTTTGAATAGTTGGTTAAATTTATATTTTTATTTCATTATTCCGCAAAAATATTAGGCTAACCTAGTTGTAGAGACTAGGTGCCGTCACGACATCACACGAAGGGGAAATTGGGTCGTGACACAAGTGCTCAAATATTACAACATATCACAAATTGCACATCAAGTGCTCAAATTTTATAACATATCACAAATTGCACATCAAGTGCTCAAATATTACAACATATCACAAATTGCACATCAAGTGCTCAAATATTACAACATATCACAAATTGCACATCAAGTGCTCAAATATTTCAACTTGCCACAGAAATCAACAACACATTATTTTTCCACAATAAAGAGCCATGACTCGATCATAATGTGCACAACATCTTAACAAAATGTTCGGGAGTGAACAACTCAACCGACTAATATTTCACAATTTGTCACTTTGCCTCAATATGATTCATGGCCTTTATAATTCAATTCCAAATTTTCAACAACGTGAACAGAAAAGTAATTCATCTTATTAACTAAATTTTCCATTTAAATTATTTGTAGGTAAAATCAATAATGAAAGTGTTTTCCATAAAAATGGCAACTCAAACAAACACAAAGTTCACATAAAAGTCAAGTGACAATCACACCAAATTATCATATAAAAACAACCTCGGCAAACAAAGAATGAGGCATGATAAATAAGGGATTTAATAAGTTACAATAATTTTCCAACTTAATACTTAAGGGTGTATACGAATTTCAACCAATATAATTTGCACGTACAAACCAAGTACGTACTCGTCATCTCGCGTACATTGTTTTAAATTATACAATTTCCACATAAGACTCAATGCCTAAGGGGTAATTCCCCCACTCGGGGTTAGGCAGGATACTTACCTCGTTTCACAACCAATTTCAAGATTTCAATAAACCTTTGCGTCGCGAATTTGTGTCCGAAAGCTTTAAATCTAGTTACAAACAATTCAATATACTCAACAAGAATCGTAGGAATTAATTCCATATGAAAATACAAATTTTTCAACAAAATCTGAAATTTAACTCAAAAATTACATGTGGGACCCACATCTCGGAATCTGACGAAAAGCACAAAATCCGGCAACCCATTCAATTACGAGTTCACCCATACCAATTTTATCAAATTCCGATATCGGATTGACCCTCAAATTTTTATTTTACATTTTTGGAAGATTTTACAAAAAATCTGATTTTTCTTCCATAAATTCACGGATTCATGATGTAAATGAGTATGGAATCATGAAATATAATCAATATAGGATAAGGAACACCTACCCCAATATTTACCCATGAAAATCGCCCAAATCGAGCTCCCCAACTCTATTTTTGTCAAAAATGGTAGAAAATCCCCGTTTATAGAGCCTCAGCTGTTTCGGGCGTCACGGGTAGCGTGGGACGCTGCCTGTGGCGCTATTTACAGTACCTTTAAACATCCCAGTGCTAGGGCTAGCGCCAGGTAAGAAACAGACAATTTATTTACTTGGATATCTTATAGTGATGTGTTTCTTATTGTTTTATTTCTCCAAAGCTTTGTGGTGCAGATACGGTTCCTAAAATGCGTTCTCGCGCGCTCAACTGCTTGTGGCCTCTATCATTCTATGTGAACTTTGACAAATTCAGTCCAACTTCTGGCGCTCTACAGTTAATTAAGAGTCTCCCCATATTGAGTGAACTTGATATTACGGTAAGTAAGGAAACATTATGTGGTCATACACTAGATACATGTGTGAGTTTGATTCATTTTTGCAACTTCATATATGTGAAACTCAGAAGCTCAAATATTTTACACCATTAGGTCCGTTCTACCAGCGACAATGCTGAAGCAGTTTCAAAATATTTGAACACACCAGCCTGCTTGGACCGATCGCTCAACAAGCTCAAACATGTGGTCATACGTTGTTTTAAGGGTTCAAAAACTGAACTGCTTTTTATAAAGTTATTCCTTGCTCGCACTCCATCTTTGGTAAGGATCATAATTAAGCCATTGAGAGACTTTTGTTCCTGCGAAGAAAGTAATATCACCACAAAGTTGACGAGTTTCCCGCGTGTATCTCCAAAGGCTGAGATTTTTTATTCGGATGCATGTCTTAACATACCAATCTCAAGTTCCAGCCAACAATTAGGGTAATGTTTTTGGACCCTTTTCTTTCCTAAAATATGGTCATATATGCAGGAAACTGTAAAAATAATTTATTTGCCTACATTGGTTATGAAAAGATTTCCAAATTGTTTATAATAGTCGTGAACTACTTTGCTTGTTACTGTAAAGTTTTAAGTTGTTTGCTTGAAGTCTTCCCCAGTACAAGTTTAGTCATTCATGCTTTGCTTCGATTATAGCCAAAGATTCAAAATTGTTGTAACCAAATTGAATCTATTTACATTTTTATGTAGAGGTTTGTCTTCCTTACTATGTCATCACTATGTTTAAGATTATGGCTTTACAATATGTAGCAAACTAGTAGAGCTTGACTAACATTGCCCATGATCTCAGTTATAGATTCTTGGTTTGATTCAAGATTTATTAAAAGCTTCCATGAGTAAATCTTGCCGAGTCAGTAAACATCATTATTAAGTTAAACTAATTTTCTGATTTACTATAAAATGCACTGGTTCTTTAGCAAAAAATAAATCATGTATCATTGCAAAAAGGTACCCCAAATATACAAATCTTATCTTTGATGGTGATTCTGCTATAGCTCTCCACCTGCATTGCACAAGAGGACCAATTTTATTAAGCTAACTTATTTTTAAGTATTCTTTATTAGCAAAAAAATGATTTTCTAGTATTCAAGTAATGGATTTGTTGTTACCTGAAGCTTCAGGTCTTCTTTTTCATTTTATGAGTTCATTGATCTACCATGTTATTACTTCTAGTAGAATAGTTCCCAACTGATAGATGTCTTCCTTCTCTACTTCTTTCTTGCTAAATAGAGTTCCCTCCATTACAATTTATGTGAACCTATTTGATTTGGGCACTGAGGTTATGAAATAGTGGAAGACTTTTGAAACTTGTAGTCTAAATAACTCATAGGTATTTGTGAAAATAAGTTCATATAAATTGGAAAGGACGAAGTAGTTTACATTATGAGTGTGTAATTCAGACCAAGGGATACGCTGCTAGTTTGTCTGACGGAGTGATGTTTTATACGTCAATGCCACACAAGAAGGGGGGTGATTTGTGTGGTGTCCAATTTTTCGCGTGCACAGATCATATAAGGACCTGGCTATGTGTTCCAACTGCTACCGTTGCGGAATAATAAGTATAAAAAATAAAGAACACATAGATTTTTACGTGGAAAATACCTGGCTCAAAAGGTGAAAAAACCACGACCTACTTTCCAATAGGATTTTTCCAAAACTCTTTACTAAATCAGTGAGCCAAAACATCATTTACAAAACTCTTTTGTAAACGTAGGATTACCTCTAACCCCTTGTAGCAAACTAGCCTCTAACTATTTGCGACAAACTTCAAGTTAACTCTAACTTGAAAACACAAAGAACCTATTACAGACGGTTCTAGAAAAAGCTAAAAAGGTACAAGTTAAACCACCTACTACAAATAACTAGACTAAAAGACAACAGTTAGAACTGGTTCTTCTAGCTAGTTCAAGTAACATCAGATTCGTACACTCAAATATCACTCGAACTGCTTGCAAAATTGCCTCGCTATTTTTCTCTCAATTCTTGCTTAACTTATGCTTTTGTGTTTTCCTGTACAATAAGAACATTCTGCAATATATAGGAGTTAGTAGATAAAGAGTTAACTAGACTCCTAATGCTACTCTTCCTTGGTGGAAGAGTTCTAGTTAAATTCAACTCCTAAATCCTTCCTTATCTTAGATACTGTTCTTACTGAATAAGGAGTCCTTCTCCTTATCGATTTTGCAATATTTTCGATCAGGAGATATCTCATTCTACCAGAATACGCTTATCTCCTGCATGTGCAACTCACGTGCCTTGACTCTGCCAGTGTCTATGTCTGCTAGTGATGGACCTGGTTCATATCTGAGTTCTTTTGTCAATCTTCAAAACTATTCTCTTTCTTGGGCCAACAAATTCCCAATTTTTGATGATGACAAACTTTGTGCATCCATAAGCTTAGGCCTGTTTCAACTTAATCCAATATTGACATATATTAGAGTATTAAGCACTTATCATAAAGAACCAGGGTCATTTAGATTATAAATATCACTTGTTCAGAGCACATCTTCCCCCTTTTGGCATCATCAAAAAGTTGCAAAAAGATGTGTGAGTCCCAGATTTCATAAAAATTACTCATGGCAACTGGGGCAACTGCAAATGTATTCATGGATCAATCATCAGTAATCAACTAAGAATTAAAACTATCAAAGAAATATAGATAGTGCATGAGAACAAGAGCAACAAATTTCATTGATAGAAAGTACGGTTCTTCCACAATCCACAAAATGAAACAAAAACATTTAAAGCATGAGCAACAAAAAGAAAAAGTCCCGAATCTGGGTCACTGAATTTCTAGGCAGGCTAGGCAACTAAGGCTTGGAAGAACTAGGGGCTTGGGTTTTGTCTTGGAGAAGATTCAACATATCGTGAAGAATTCCCTCATTCTTCTCCCTTTCCTTTGTAAGCTCAACTCTTAGAACATCCCTCTCAGATTCAACCTCAGCCAAATGAGTCTTCAGCTTTGCTATCTCAGCATCCTTTTCCCCACTCTCCTGCACTAGGGCTCTGACCTTGCTGTTTACATGTGTCCTTTTCGATGAACCAGGTTCATTAGGGACGGCATGGATCTCATAATCACAAGCAAGAAGAGTATTGATCCCAAAATGGTCTTTGCTTGTGGCCATCTCCGCCTTCTTCAATGGAACCTTATAATGAGCAAGAACAGAAGTGAGGATGAAACCATAAGGAATGGCATGGGCTTTGGAGCCATTGACAACTCTGTGCAAAAGTTGAATGATGAACCCAGGCCAGTTTATCTACCTCTCACTGTCCATACACTCTATCAAGACCAAGTCCATGTAATTTGCAATATGTCTCCTTTCCTGCCTTGGCAACACGCACTTGTTGATGAATTCAAAGATCGCCTTGTGGGGTGGCTTCATTTCACTCTTATAGACTGCTTTGGTCTCACTCTCTTCTTCATTATCACAAAATTTCCTTGTGATAGCCAGGGAAGTTGGAAGAGAATTCAGACTGGGCCATTTCTGTCTAGTATAGTCATCATAGCCTTCAGAGGATATGCCAAGGATTTCACCCAGTTCTTTAGCATCAAAAGAGATTTGGACCCCTTTCACTAGGCAGGTGACTCTTCCTTCCTTGACCTCAGCATTGGCCATGAATTCCACAATCTCATTCCTAGCCATTCTCCCATCCAACTGAAGGACCATGTCCTTCCATCCCTGTATCTCAAGCTTCTCCAGCAGCAAAATCATTCCTTCTTCTTCCAAGTCCTTCAACAATCTCCCCTTCAGAATTGTTCTTTTACCAAACTTTGACAGCTTGTCCTTCTCACCATCAGACACATCCTCCTCTTCACCACTCCAATCATCGTCTTCAGTAATTTTTACTTACTTGGCTTTCACTGCAGACCTGGTTCGCTTAGCCAAGATAGAGGGTTCAGTAGACTTAGAAACAGATGAAGACTTCTTTGAGGAAGTCTTGGCTTTCTTTGTCTTAGGGGTATGAACCTCTACCTCTGCCACCTTTTCACTTTGATGGACCAGGTCCATCTCATCCAACTCAACAGCCTCAACAGGCTCAACCACTTTTTCTTTCCCTTGATCCACTATTTTCTTCTTACTCTCCTCTAAAGCTCTCTGCAACTCCTCCTCACTCTGCTTTAGCTTGCTCCTTATAGTTCTTCCTCTTGGAAGAGGAATATCAGAGGTCTCAGAAGGAGCAGCTTTCCATTTCTGGTTGGATCTTACTGTCCCAGAGGTTGTAGCTTTAGGAGTTCTTTTCTTCTTGGGTTGGTAACTGTCACTTAACCTTTTCAAGAGATCAGCCAGGTTTCCTCAGCAGATGAACCAGGTTCTTCTGCTTGCTTGCCAAGATTTACTAGCCCTTTAGCGGTTTCTCCTGATCCACTTCCCCCTATGTGCCTGCCACCTTCTTCCTCCTTCTCTGGTTCAGCTCCACAAACATCCATTCTAACAGATTCAAAGGTGGGTGAAGAATCAACTACTTCTTTCCCTTTTCCCCTCTTTTCACTCTGTACTCCCTCTCTCTCTCTTTTTCTTTTTCAATTTTATTTTTACCACCTCTCCTTCTTGTCTCAGGCATTTCCACATCTTTTACAGACCCAACCAGGATGAACCTAGTTTCTAAATTTTTAGCATTCTCAGAAATAACCTCAGATGAAGGATTTGGGACATAAGTTACCTGTTCAGAATCGAAAGACCCGGTTTCTTCCCCCTCAGTCACTGATTTAAAGGAATCACTCAAATTTTGTGAGTGTTGGGCTTGGCTTGCTTGAAGCTGGACATTTAATTATCGAGATAAAGCACCGCTGGCCACTATTTTTCTAGCAAGCATTTTGACTCTCCTTTTTCTAGGTTGGGGGATAGAACTAGGTTGAGGGGTTATTGAGGAAGAGGAAGGAGTAGGGGGTGGAGGAGTACCAGGGTTATTCCAAGGGTTAGACATTTTTGTTATGGTTTTGTGATGAAGGAAAAAGCTTGGATCGAATTCGAAGGCAAGGAGAGATGAAAGGGTTTTGACGGTTTTTTCAGAAATAATGAAGAGTTTGCAGAGTTGATGAGGGATTTAAAGGAGAAGTGTATTTAATACACAACTTCAGCTTTTTGTGGCCAATTAGAAGTCTAATCACTCTGCAGTTTTTCAGTTTGGAATGACGGTTACAGCTCCCCTAGAATCTAGGTGTTTTAATTCAGTGAGGATTCTTTAGTTGAACCGGAACTGGTTCAAATTTTTATTGGATAAGCTTTGGAAGATTTTGGACTTGGGTAGAGTTATACTCATGATTTGAATATTAGTATTTAAAAATATGCATAGTGTAGAACACATACCTCATTTTTCAGATAACCAGCACTGATAAACCAGGTTCTTCACTAAGAATCCTCTCAACCATGTCTCAAATTGCAAAAATAGAGAAAATTTCATTAGAGACCAGTGATTCATATTAAAACATGGAATATGAGTATACTTTTTACAGTATGAGACTGAGCAACAATTAATCTGGTTATTTAAACAAGTTCCAGATTTTCTAACCAAATTTATTTTTTTTCATTTCTTTTTTTTTTTCATGTACAATCTGAACTGGTTCACTTAGGTGATCTTAATCATCTCTAATTCTAACATGTTCCTTTCAAAGTGCTCTCTACTTAGTTCTTTTGTAAAGATGTCAGTAATCTGTTTATCAATAGCACAAAACTCTATAGTGATCAATCCCTTCTCATAATTGTCCCTTAAAAAGTGATGTCTAACATCTATGTGCTTTGTTCTTTTATGATGAACGGGGCTCTTTGTCATACTAATAGCACTAGTGTTATCACAAAATATAGGGATACATCCCACATCGATTCCAAAATCCCTCAATTGTTGTTTAATCCACAATAGTTGAGCACAACATGAGGCAGCAACAACATACTCAGCTTCAACAGTAGATAAGGCCACTGAATTTTGCTTTTGGGTGGCCCAAGACATGAGCCAAGGAAGTGTGCCATACCTTAGGTGCTCTTTCTATCCACAAGACAAACTGCATAATCAGCATCATCATATCCCACAAGATTGAAATTACTACCTTTTGGATACCAAAGACAAAGATCAGTGGTGCCTTTTAGATATCTCAAAATTTTCTTGACAACCGTCAAGTGAGACTCCTTCGGATTTGCCTAAAATCTTGCACAAAGGCCTACACTGAAAACAATGCCAGGTCTACTAGGAGTGAGATACAACAATGAGACAATCATTCCCCTATACAACTTCTGATCAACAGATGAACCAGGTTCATCTATATCCAACTTTGTAGATGTTGCAATAGGAGTGTCGATTTCTTTGGAATCTTCCATTTTAAACCTTTTAAGCAACTCTTTTACATACTTCTGCTGATAAATCATAGTTCCATTTGAATTTTGTTTAATTTGTAAGACTAAAAAGAAATTAAGCTCACCCATCGTGCTCATTTCAAATTCACTCCCAATTAATTTAGCAAAATTTTTACTTAACTTATCAGTAGTTGCTCCAAAGATTATATCATCAACATATATCTGAACTACCAAGAGATCTTTACCTTTTTCTTTCAAGAACAAAGTATTGTCAATTTTACCTCTCTTGTAGTCATGCTCAAGCAAAAACTTTGATAATCTTTCATACCATGCTCTTGGCGCCTGCTTGAGCCCATAAATTGCTTTGTCAAGTTTGTACACATGATCAGGACTTTCCTTGCTTTCAAACCCCGGAGGTTGATTGACAAACACTTTTTCCTTTAGATAGCCATTAAGGAAAGCACTCTTGACATCCATCTGGTGAAGGGTGAATTCCATGTAAGCAGCAAAGGCTATGAGGAGTCTTATTGCTTCCAAACTTGTGACTGGAGCAAAGGTTTCATCATAGTCTATGCCCTCCTCTTGGCTATATCCTTGAACCACCAATCTTGCCTTGTTCCTTGTAACTGTTCCATCTTCACCAAGTTTATTTCTGAAGACCCATTTTGTATCAATTACTGATCTATCCTTGGGTCTTGGTACCAGATGCCAAAATTGACTCCTTTCAAATTGGTTGAGTTCATCTTGCATTGCATTTACCCACTCTGCATCCTGCAAAGCCTCAGCAACATTATTAGGTTCAATAAGAGATAAAAAGGCATCAAAAGCACAGAGATTCTTTAATGAAGATCTGGTTTTGATTCCAAAGGTTGGATCAGTAATTATGTTCTCAATGGGATGAGAACTTTGATACTTGTAAGGTTTCACAACCAACTGGTTTCCCCTTGATATTCCCTCAATGTTTTGTTGTTGTGGAATAGGTTCAGGTACAGGTTCCATTGAAGTTTGAGAATTGTTTTGTTCTATTCCCCCTGTCATGTTGCCGGGGATAGATGAACCCGTTCCATCACTTGTTCCTTCCTCCAGAGTTGCCTTAGTCTGGGCTGTGGTTTCATTTAAGTGTTTAACCAGTCCAATTGCTTCATCATCCTATTCATGTCTCTCAGAAAGAATGTTAGTTTCATCAAATACCACATGTACACTTTCTTCAACACACATAATTCTTTTGTTATACACTTTATAAGCTTTACTATGTGAAGAATACTCCCTCATCACTTCTGGGATCAAACTTACCTAGGGAGTCCTTACCATTGTTGTGCACAAAACACTTGCATCCAAATGCCCTAAGATGGGATATGTTTGGTTTTCTCCCTTTAAGTAACTCATAGGGATTCTTCTCTACTAGAGGTCTTATCATGCACCTATTTATTATATAGCATGCAGTATTTATAGCTTCTGCCCAGAAGCTATGGGACAACTTACTAGAAAGAAACATAGTCCTAGCCATATCTTCAAGAGTCCTATTCTTTCTTTCAACTACTCCATTTTGTTGTGGAGTTCTAGGGGCAGAAATATTATGATCTATACCATGCACATCACAAAATTCAGCAAATTTAGCATTTTCAAATTCAGTACCATGATCAGACCTAATTGATACAAGTTGATTTCCTTATTGTTTCTGAGTTTTTCTAACAAAGAAAGTGAACATGTCAAATGCTTCATATTTAGATGTTAAAAATAGTGTCTGGGTAAACCTAGAATAATCATCAACAAGCACCATTAAATATCTCTTACCACCTCTACTTAATGTTCTCATTGGACCACAGAGATCCATATGAACCAGTTCCATCGTTCTGGTGATACTTACCACTTTCTTGCATTTAAAAGAGGATCGTACCTGCTTCTCCCTTGGACAAGCCTCACAAACTTTGTCTTCCTTAACCTTAATGTTAGGCAGTCCTATCACCAAGTACTTGGAGACTAATTTGTTGAGTTGACTTAGACTTTCATGTCCAAGCCTCTTATGCCAAAGGAGAGGATCATTATCTAGCACACTTAAGCAAGTTAGTTCATTCTCTGAGAGTGTCGACATATCTATAATATATATATTATTCACTCTTTTACCCCTGCAAAACAATCTTTTCAGTGATAAGATTTATCACAAAATATTTAGTAGAGGTGAATGCTACCAAGTTACCTCTATCACACAATTGTGACACACTGATTAGGCTATACTTCAAGCCGTCTATCAAGTAGACATTCTCAATGGAATGAGAGTCATCCTTACCTACCTTACCAACCCCAATGATTTCACCTTTCTTTCCATTTCCAAAGGAGACATTTCCTCCTTTGAGGTCCTCAAGTGAAAGGAACTGGTCCTTGTTTCCTGTCATATGCTTTGAGCAGCCACTATCCATGTATCATATTTGGTTGCTTCCCTTCACTTGAACCTAAAAAAGGAAATCAAGGGTTAGTCTTAGGAATCCAAACTAGTTTGGGTCCCTTTCTATAAGCAAAATGATGAATTAAATTCTTTTTAGCCCAACTTGGTAACCAATTCTTCCCTTGAACAAAAATTTTGTTCTTTTGACTGGCCATTTCTTTTGCGTTACATTCACTTTTATAGTGACCAGTCTTACCACAATGAGTACAAATCTTGTTCTCAGGAAGAGTGAGGTACTTGCTTTTAGGATCCCACTTAGGTATCTGATTCCCAAAGCCAAGTCATCTTCTACTGCTACTGTGATATTCCTGTAGCCATGACAAAGCATCGGAGGACCTGTTCCATTTACTAGTTATGTCTAGTTCATGCTTGACCTTGACTAGATCCTCCTTTAGCACTCTTACATGCTCATCCTTCCTATACAACTCATCTTTTAGTTTGCCTACATTTTCTTCTAAAGTGAGTTGTGTGCAATCAGTTGTCTTCTTACTGGTTCCTAGTTTCAGTTTTAGATTTTTAGATTTTAACTCAAGAATATTTGCTTCAAGTGTATGAACCTGGTTCTTCAGAGCAGTATTTTCACTCATAGTCTCACTAACTTTGAGTTCCAGGTTCTTACACTTTGCTTTTAAAATCACACAATCCTTAGACAGTCGTTCTTTTTCTTTATTTATTACCTCAGATTCGTCAATGAAATCTAGCAATAACTCAGAGAGTGTTTCTTTAGACAAAAACTTAATCTTGTCTTTGAGATGAATTATACTTGCCTCAGATTCCTCATGAGATTCCCCATCTGATTCTCCAATTGCCATAAGTGCTTGTTCGTCTCCATCTTCATCATCTAATTCATCATCTGAACTTTCTCCCAAGAAGCAACCATAGCCTTTGTTGATCCTTTGTTCTTCTTGGGATGAACTTGTTCCTTCGTTAATATCCTTCCTTCTTCCATTAAATTTCCCATTGAGGGCAGTTCTTGATGTCATGATCAGTCTTCCCACACTTGTAGCAACCCTCATTGGTCATTTTTTCAGGAACCCTTGTTTTGTTGTAATTTTTACCTCTTGAAGAACCTTTTCCTCTCATAAGGTATTTCTTGAAGTCCTTGTTGATCATAGCCATTTCATCTTCCTCCAGATCAGCACCTTCAGTGATTCTGAGTGCCAGACTCATTTCCTTCTTGGGTACATTCATCTTCATGGTTTGCCTTCTAAGTTCATAAGCAGTGAGATTTCCAATTAAATTATCCAACCTAAGAATGAAAATGTTCTTTGATTCCTGAATGGCAGTGATTTTGCTCTCCCAAATAACTGGTAGAACCCTAGTCAGAATCTTCTCAACTTTGTCTTCTTCAAGAAGAGTCCTTCCAAGAGACTTCAGTTCATTAGTCAGTGTGGTGAACCTTGTATACATCTCTTGGATAGTCTCTCCTTCCTTAATAGAGAAATTCTCATATTGAGAATATAGTAAAGTACCTCTAGACCTCTTCACCTGAGCAGTTCCTTCATGAGCCACTTGCAAGGTGTCCCAAATTTTCTTAGTAGTAGTACAGCTTTGAATTCTGCTGTACTCGTCTAGACCAAGTCCACACACAAGTCATTTCCTGGCCTTAGCATTCTTCTCCCACTTTCTCAAGTCCTCAGCAGTGCAGTCAGCTCTTGTCTTTGGCGCCTCTTCTCCTTCGGCATTTATCTTCATGGTAGCCAATGGACCATCTGTGACAATATCCCATAACTCATAGTCTTCTCCTATGATATGGTCTCTCATTCTGTTTTTCCACCAGGAGTAGTACTGGCCATTGAAGATGTGGCCAAGCAGTGGATTGCTCTTCCCAGTTTCCAGGTGGTGCACTCATCTTGATCTTCTCTTAAGGTGTTAGCCTCTTCAAGGATAACCTGCTCTGATACCAATTGATGTTTTATACGTCAATTCCACACAAGAGGGGGGGAGGTGATTTGTGTGGTGTCTAATTTTTCGCGTGCACAGATTACAGAAGGACATGGTTCTTCTATGTGTTGCAACTGCTACTGTTATGGAATAATAAGTATAGAAAATAAAGAACACAGAGATTTTTACGTGGAAAACACATGGCTCAAAAGGTGAAAAAATCACGACTTACTTCCCAGTAGGATTTTTTCAAAACTTTTTACCAAATCAGTGAGCCAAAATAGCATTAACAAAACTCTTTTGTAAACCTAGGATTACCTCTAACCCCTTGTAGCAAACTAGCCTCTAGCTATTTGCGACAAACTTCAAGTTAACTCTAACTTGAAAGTACCTATTACAGACGCTTCTAGATAAAGCTAAAAAGGTATAAGTTAAAACCACCTACTACAAATAACTAGACTAAAAGACAATAGTTAGAACTGGTTCTTCTAGCTGGTTCAAGTAGCATCAGATTCTCACACTCAAATATCACTCGAACTGCTTGCAAAATTGCCTCGCTATTTTTCTCTCAATTCTTGCTTAACTTATGCTTTTGTGTGTCCCTGTACAATAAGAACATTCTGCAATATATAGGAGTTAGTAGATAAAGAGTTAACTAGAATCCTAATGCTACTCTTTCTTGGTGGAAGAGTTCTAGTTAAACTCAACTCATAAATCCTTCCTTATCTTAGATAGTGTTCTTACTGAATAAGGAGTCCTTCTCCTTATCGTTTTTTGCAATCTTTTCGATCAGGAGATATCTCAATCTGCCAGAATACTCTTATCTTCTGCATGTGCAACTCACGTGCCTTGACTCTGCCGGTGTCTATATTTGCCAGTGATGGGCCTGGTTCATATCTGAGTTCCTTTGTCAATCTTCAAAACTATTCACTTTCTTGGGCCAACACGGAGCAAGCTAGAAATTAAGAAGTTAAAAAATTAAACAAATTGTTCAATTTACTGTAGGTGATTACCAGGTTTAAAGCATGTGTATGATTAAGGCTTCCATTTTTTATAGCATATATACTTTACTTGCTGCTGCAAGTTTGCTTGGTCTGATATGATATCAAGTTTTTTTAAACCTTACAGGCTGATCTCCAGTACAAAGTTTGTATTTTGACGCCCCATGCATTGACGCTGTGGGAAAATAGTCAAGTAAATGCATCAGTGGTTGTTTTCATGAAAAACGACTGCCAAATATATATATGTTAGGATCGGAACCCGGGTAGTGCGGAATATAGCCAAACAACGGTATAATGGCAATAACAAAGACAATGAAAGTTGATAACAACGACAATTAAAGTAGATAAAGAAGACACAAATTTAACGTGGTTCGGTCAAAGTGACCTACGTCCACAAGCGGAGAGGAGCAATTTACTATAACAATAAGAGTACAAAAGAGAGTACAAAATTAGAGTAAACACTCTAATTAATCCCAAATACCCTAAGAGAATAACCTCACAAGATCACTCCAAAGAAAGGGTTCACACAAGTGCTTCCCAACACTAACTCTCATACAAAATACTCTATAATGAAATAAATGAGGAGAAAGAAAGACAAGAGTGAAAAGCTCTTGAATTGGTGTGTTTACAAATGAGGAGAAACTCCTCTATTTATAGCAAGAAATCCTTGGCCTAATAATGGATATTATGTCATGGCAAATATCATGATCCACAAATTTATTATAATGGATATTATGTCATGACAAATGTCATGAAAATTTGGCCATATTACAATATAGCTCATCAAAAGTAAGAGATTTTATCTATGTTACAAAGTGGAACTTACCTTTGATTTGGCTCTGCCACTTTAAGGTTCTGCTTGTCCGCTTTTTGGTAAATAGAATTTATCTCACTTTGACTTGGTAAGAAATGGAAGTCTGTATTGCTTAAGGTGAAACTGCTGCTTTTGAAGTCTAAGTGGAGTCACAAGTTACTTGCTGTATCTTTTTATTTTCTTATTTCTCTTTCATTATATTTACACTGATTATTAGCAGATTGTGTCATATATTTTGCACAGTATCAAAGTTTGATGTCATACTAAATTAATACGATCGGCCCTGTCAAATCAAGGCAAATATGGTGGAAGACAGACTAGTTTAGTTAATCAAAATTTTGGTATTATCAAATGGTTAGAGAAGAGTAATAACAGCCCCGCTTTGCGACGCTGAGCTGCCCGACAGAAGACACAGGACTACAAAATGGTACACTCTAATGCTAATAATCAGGTATGGGTAAGGTTTGCATAGATACTATCCTTCTCAGACCTCACTTGTGTGATTAAATTGGAGTTGTTGTTAATCTGCTAATAATTGTACAGTATTATTTTATAAATCTGTACAACTTCGAAGACTTCAGAAATTTGATTTGATATTCATATTTCAAGCTTTGATGATGTTTAAAGCTGCTGATGGTATATACCCACGCAATCACTTGTCATAGAACGAATCCATATTTTCTACTAATCAAATATGAAAACATAAAACATGCATAACGGCATAATTCAAATGCTTACTTGATAGGGTAAACCGTCTGTTGCTTAACTTTACTGTATTACCTCAATTCCTTGAATTTGACAATCACAAAATCGCGATAAGATAGTATTAATATGTGTGGGAATTAATTGATAACGAGGACCTGGAAATTGCTTGGGAGATTTTCTTGTGAAAATAGCACGGGCTAGCAGTTTTCGGACTGGTAATTGAAAAATAGTCAGCGTTTGTAAAGTCATTGAAAAATAGTCAGCGTTTGTAAAGTCATTGAAAAATAGCCACTATTTTGCTGCAACACGAAAAGTTCCAGCATAACATACTGGAGATTGATGCACTTGTGTATGAACTTCCAACATATTATGCTGGAACTTCAACACATAGAAAGTTCCAGCATAATATACTGGAGATTGGAGCACTTGTGTATAAGTCCAGTATATTATGCTGAAATATTTTATGAATTTTAAACAGTATTTTTGTTCAAATTTATCTTTACAGGCTAAATTTCGATTACTTTTGAAATTGTGACTATTTTTTAATTATCACTTGTAAATCTGACTATTTTTGAATTTCACAGTTGACCTTTTTTCCGCAGAAAGATGGACATTTTAGAAAATAGGACTGATTAATTTGAGAAAACAATTGAGTTTTACTTTGGTATGATTAAGAGGGAGTACTTTGTGAGAAGCATCATAATTCACAGATCTTTTCTACTTTGGTATAAGGAGATTGTAGAAAATTATGAATAATACTTCTCTGGAAAGTATGCATAAAAGATCTCCCAACTTGTAATGTAAAATATCTTTCGCAATGTGCGTTAGCTAGCAAATTGAATATATATTCTGATTGATGTTATAGAGATTGAGAACATTATTTATATCAAGAAAGCAAAAAAAACAAAAAAGAGAACTCTTTCTATAACGAGCAAGAAAACATGTTTATTAGAAAAGGCAAGTTATACAATAAACACTTGAATAAGAAATAAAAATGATGCCAATGGATGATGTCATAATGATTGACACATATGTTGTACGTACACATATCTTATTATTAATCAACTGCTATTGAGCAAGAAAATATGTTTTTTAGAAGAATCAGTTATACAATAAACACTAGAGCAAGAAATAAAAAAGATGTCAACACAAATGATGCCCTAAGTTATGTTATAACTGGTTGACATGTATGTCGCACGTACATTAAATAGTGTAAATGCTATATAATAAACTTCACGAACCAAAGATTAATGCATGTAAAATATTTTTTTAAACCCGTTTGAAAAGTAAATTGATGATATGTAATAAACGAAAATGGAACAAACTATAAAAAAGTAGAGTCATCCTTGAGGTATGGACACAATTATCAACTTACAATTTTTAAGATATGTTAACAAGAATTAAAAATCTAACTAATTTGTTTCTAAATTTTTCTGAGTCGAGATTCATTGAACACGTAAGTTGCACGTATATTACAGTTTGGTCAGTGGTTATGAAATTCATATTAGAAATAATAAAGAGTATGTAAATAAACAACAAAGTCGTTATGAAATTTATATTGGCTTATTTTCCTTAATTAGCATCCCTTGAATTTTGAACAAAGAAATAAAAGTGTAGGAAAAAGTGTAGGAAATTACATTAGAAACGAGAAAAACTAATGGTATAAATGACGTAATAAATAAGTAAGCGGTAGGTGAGTGAAAAAATGAGTAAAAGTATGATTTGTATCGATCAAAATAAATATATTAATGAAGAGGGGAGTTGGCGGTGTCGTCCGTGTCAGAAGAAGAACCACTACTAGAAATTCGGCAAAAATTCGACCGCGATCGACCAACCAAAAAACTGATGAAGTCGATCGATTTTAACTGATGAAGTCGACCCAAAAGCACTAATGGTCTAATGGTAGAATAGTATCTTGTCACAGCACAAACCCTAGTTCGATTCCCAAATAATGCATTTTTAATTTCATAACTTAAAAAAATCGGGTGAAGTCGGCCAGTTTGTTTTTGGCCGATTGTGGAATTTAATTGGCCAACCAAAATCGGTCGGTCACAACCTACCAAAGTCAATCGGTTGGCTCTACTGACTGCCATGAGCCGGTCGATTTTTGGTCGATTTTGCCAATTATCGACCAAGATATAAACTGGCTTGTCATGCCCACGAGAGATGATGTCACAAGTTATAAATTGAGTTTCTTTTTTTTTTATTAGAAAAGAAAATGAAAGTTAACGTTTCATGTCATTAATCATGATCATTTACGTCTCAATTTCAAATCAAGTTGGCATTAATTAATTGAGACCAAACTTTCATCAAATTGAATTTTCTACAACTTAATTTGTTACGGTCTTGCGTATAAAATGGATAGCATTGTAAATTCTATATAATAAACTACACGAACCAAAAATGTGGAAAAATATTTTACCCTTTTAATGAAAAGTGAATCGATAATATGCACGTAATAAGGGGGGGGGGGGTAGAGCAAACTATAAAAAATAAAATGACTATTGAGATAGGGACACAATTATCAACTTGTCATTTTTAAGATTTGCTAACAATATTACAAAATCCAACTACTTAGTCTCTCAATTTATCTGAGTCGAGATCATTGGACACGAAAGTTGTACGTGTATTACATTTAGGTTAGCCGTTATGAAATTCATATTAAAAATAATAATGAGTATATGAATAAACAATAAAGCTATTATGAAGTTCATATTGATTTATTAGCATCCCTTACGCAAGAAATCTTTCTATCTTATTAGTCAAAGTTCTAATGAACAAGATCAAGACGTATCATACGTTTTAGAAGACACATTTAGGTAGAAGATATTTACTGCGTTAGAAATAAGAAGACGACTTGTATAAATGACATAATAAATAAAAAGTCGATAACAAAATGATTAAAAAGAATAAGAGTATGATTTGCATTAGTCTTGATATCTATACCTTTTTTTTTTTACGTAACTAAGTAGTGTAAGGGCATGCATGTGAACACTGCACAAAAGGATTAGCCTTAAATGTCTTTAAAGATAATCCGAAAAGAAATAAATCAAACGTGACTCGTGTAACGCGTCTTGTAAAAAAAAAAAGGTAATGCGTCATGCCCACGAGAGATAATGTCACAAGCTAAAAATTGAGTTTCTATTTTTTCCTTTTTAGAAAAGAAAATAAAAGTTACCGCTTCATTTTATTGATCATGATCATTTTGTCTCAATTCCAAATCAAGGTAGCATCAGTTAACTGAGATCAAATTTTCATCAAATTAAATTTTCTGACTGTTATGGTCTTGTGTATAAAATGGTTAACATTGTAAATACTATATATTAAACTACACGAACCAAAGATTAATGCATGAAAAAATTTTCTTAACCCTTTTAGTGAAAAGTAAATGGATGATATGTAATAAAGGGGGGAAAAGAGCAAACTATAAAAAGCAAAGTGACTCTTGAGATAGGGACACAATTATCAACTTGCCACTTTTAAGATTTGCTAACAAGAATAAAAAAATCTAACTAATTACTTTCAATTTATCTGAGTCGAGATAATTGGACACGTAAGTTGCACGTATATTACATTATATTAAAAATAATAATAAGTATATGAATAAATAATAAAGTCATTATGAAGTTCATATTGGCTTATTAGCATCCCTCACGCAAGAAATCTTTCTAATCTTATTAGTGAAAAAGATTCTAATGAACAAGATCAAGATGTGTCGTACGTTTTAGAAGAGACATTTATGTAGAAGGCACTTACTGTATTAGAAATAAGAAAATGACATAATAAATAAGAAGTCGATAACAAAATGATAAAAAAGAATAAGAGTATGATTTGAATTAGTCTCGATATCTATACTATTTTTACGTAACTAAGTAGTGTGAGAGCATGCATGTGAACACTTCACAAAAGAATTAGCCTTAAATGTCTTTAAAGATAATCCTAAAAGAAATAAATCAAAAAACGTGACTCGTGTAACGCGTCTTGTAAAAAAAAAACGTGACTCGTGTAACGCGTTTTGTAAAAAAAAGGTGACATGTCATGCCCACGAGAGATGATGTCACAAGCTATAAATTGAGTTTTTTTTTTCCCTTCTTAGAAAAGAAAATGAAAGTTAGCACTTCATGTTTACGTCTCAATTTCAAATCAAGTTAGTATCAATTAACTGAGACCAAACTTCCATCAAATTAAATTTTCTGCAGCTTAATCTATTATAGTCTTGCGCTTAAAATGGTTAACATTGTAAATTCTATATAATAAACTGTACGAACCAAATATTAATGCATGAAAAATATGTTTTTAACCCTTTTAATGAAAAGTAAATCGTAGATATTTAATAAAGGAAAAAAGGAGCAAACTATAAAAAACTATAATGATTCTTGAGATAGGGACACAATTATCAACTTGCCACATTTAAGATTTGCTAACAAGAATAAAAAATCTAACTAATTAGTCTCTCAATTTATCTGAGTCGAGATCATTGGACACGTAAGTTGCACGTATAGTACATTCAGGTCAGTTGTTATGAAATTCAAATTAAAAATAATAATGAGTATATGAATAAACAATAAAGTCATTATGAAGTTCATATTGGCTTATTAGCATCCCTCGCGCAAGAATTCTTTCTATCTTATTATTCAAAGTTCTAACGAACAAGGCCAAGACGTGTCATACGTTTTAGAAGAGACATTTATATATGTAGAAGACACTTACTGCATTAGAAATAAGAAAACGACTTGTATAAATGACATAATAAATAATTAAGAAGTCGATAACAGAATGATAAAAAAGAATAAGAGTATGATTTGCATTAGTCTCGATATTTATACCATTTTTATGTAACTAATTAAGTAGTGTAAGAGCATGCATGCGAACACTTCACAAAAAGATTAGCCTAAAATGTCTTTAAAGATAATCCAAAAAGAAATAAATCAAAAGCGCGACTCATGTAATGTGTCTTGTAAAAAAAAAAAAATGTAATGCGTCATGCCCACGTGAGATGATGTTACAAGCTATAAAGTGAGTTTCTTTTTTTTTCTTTTTAGAAAAGAAAATGAAAGTTACCGCTTCATGTCATTGATCATGATCATTTATATTTCAATTCCAAATCAAGTTAGCATCAATTAACTGAGACCAAACTTCCATCAAATTAAATTTTGTGCAACTTAATCTGTTACGGTCTTGCGCAAAAATAATAATGAGTATATGAATAAACAATAAAGTCATTATGAAGTTCATATTGGCTTATTAGCATCCTTCGCACAAGAAATCTTTCTATCTTATTAATCAAAGTTCTAACGATTAAGGCCAAGACGTGTCGTACGTTTTAGAAGAGACATTTATATATGTAGAAGACACTTACTGTGTTAGAAATAAGAAAATGACTTGTATAAATGACATAGGAATAAATAAGAAGTCGATAACAGAATAATAAAAAAGAATAAGAGTATGATTTGCATTAGTCTCGATATTTATACCATTTTTACGTAACTAAGTAGTGTAAGAGCATGCATGCGAACGCTTTACAAAAAGATTAGCCTTAAATGTCTTTAAAGATAATCCGAAAAGAAATAAATCAAAAAACGCGACTCATGTAACACGTCTTTAAAAAAAAGGTAATGTGTCATGCCCACGTGAGATGATGTCACAAGCTATAAAGTAAGTTTCTTTTTTTTTTCCTTTTTAGAAAAGAAAATGAAAGTTACCGCTTCATGCATATGCATATGTCATTGATCATGATCATTTACGTTTCAATTCCAAATCAAGTTAGGATCAATTAACTGAGACCAAACTTCCATCAAATTAAATTTTGTGCAACTTAATCTGTTACGGTCATGCGCATAAAATGGTTAACATTGTAAATTCTATATAATAAACTACATGAACCAAAGATTAATGCATGAAAAATATTTTTTTAACCCTTTTAATGAAAAGTAAATCGATGATATGTAATAAAGAAAAAAAAAAGAGAGATAAAAAAGTAAAGTGACTCCTGAGATAGGGACGGAATTATCAACTTGCCACTTTTAAGATTTGCTAACAAGAATAAAAAATCTAACTAATTAGTCTCTCAATTTAATTATCTGATTATTGGACACGTAAGTTGCACGTATATTACATTCAGGTCGATCGTTATGAAATTCATATTAAAAATAATAATGAGTATATGAATAAACAATAAAGTCATTATGAAGTTCATATTTGCTTATTAGTATCCCTTAAATTTTTAATAAAGATTTAAAAATTTAGAAAAGGCGGTAATTATAGGAGGCGTCTATATATGAAACACTTACACGAAAAACAAAAGAAATTAATGATATAAATAACGTAATAAATGAGTAAGCGGTAGGTAAGTAGGAAAAAGAGTAAAAATATGATTTGTATTGTTAAAGACAAATACATTCATAGAGGAGAAATTGATGGCTTCCCACTACAAAAGAAAAAAAAACTAGAATTAGCAACGAACGTCGTCGCTAATCTGTCGCTAAAACGCTTGTAACTAGCAGAATTTCTCGATAATCCGTTGCTAGTTAAGATTAGCGACAGATTTTTCTGTTTAGCTACAGAATCTGTCCGTCGCTAAAACCTGATTTTTTAGTAGTGTCCAAATCTGAAGAAAAAAGGAGAATGTACTGTTAGTGATGGTCGGATTCGAAGAAGAAGAAGAAGAAAAAAGATGACATGATGGTATTAAAATGTATAATTTTAACTTTAGCTTATGCATTTTTTGATATTTTTTTCATGGTAAAAATTGCCATGTGGAATATCTTAGAGTATTTTATAAAGATTACGTAATAGACTTCACTTGTTCTTATTTAAGAATTTGTACTGTCCATTATGATAATGAACTTGTCATTTTGAAAACTTACTGTATATCGAATATGAGATTAATAGAGCTTCTCAATTTACCTAAGTCGCAAGTTACCATTTATACTTAATAGGAGAGAAAATTGAATATTTATTCTGAATGACGTTATAGAGATCGATAATATTTATATCGAGAACGCAAAGAAAGAAAACTCTTTCTATCTTATTATTAGTCAACTGCTATTGAGCAAGAAAATATGTTTGTCAGGAAGAAACAATTATATGTACAATAAATACTAGAACAAGAAATTAAAAAGATGCCAACACAAATGATGCCCTAAATTATGTTATGATAGTTGGCATGTGTGTTGCACGTACATTAAACAATGTAAATGCTACACAATAAACTTTACGAACCAAAGATTAATGCATGTAAAATGTATTTTTTAACCCTTTTGGAAACCAAATTGATGATATGTAATAAAGGAAAAGGGAGCAAACTATGAAAAAGTAGAGTTTCTTGAGATAGGGACAAAAATATCAACTTGCCACTTTTCAAATATGTTAACAAGAATAAAAAATCTAACTAAATAGTTTCTAAATTTATCTTCGACTCATTTAACACGTAAGTTGCACGTATATTACATTCTGGTTATTCGTTATCAAATTCATATTAACAAATAATAAAGAGTATGTAAATAAACAACAACGTCGTTATAAAGTTTATATTGGCTTGTTTTCCTTATTAGCATCCCTTGAATTATGATTAAAGTGTTGAAGTGTAGAAAAAAAATGTAGGAAATACTTATTAGACACGAGAAAAACCAATGGTATAAATGACGTAATAAATGAGTAAGCGGTAGGTGAATTAAAAAAGGAGTAAAAGTATGATTTGTATCGATCAAACATACATTAATGAATGGGGAAGCTGGTGGTGGTGTCTGTGTCAAAAGAAGAAGCACGACTAGAAATTCGGCCAAAATCGATAGCAATCGATCGGCCGAAAAACCGACCTAAGTCGGTCGGCTTAAAAAATATATTTTTTTATTATTTTTTTTACCAAACCGAGTGAATTCGGTCATGTTCTTTTGGCGCCAAATGCGAAAAATTATTTTTGCGTTCCAAAAAATTTAATTTTTAAGAATCGACCAACTTCGGTTAGTTTTTCATTATAAAATTATTATTCAAACAACCGACCAAAATTGGTCAGTTATTTTAGTTGGTAATTTTAAAAAAATCGATCGATTTCGGTCGGTAAATTCTTTTGTAAAAAATAGTCCGATTAATCGGTTATTTTCGCGCAAAAATATAATTAAATAGTATAAATAAAATAAAATAAAGTCTTAAACCACACTAATAGTCTAGTAGTAGAATAGTATTTTATCACGTCATTGACACCGGTTCAATTCCCAAATGGTACATTTTAATTACATAATAATTTAAAAAACGTTACCGAAGTCGGACCATTATATATACATATTTTTGGCCGATTGTGAAATTTAATTGACCGTCGGTCGGTCACAATCGGTTGTCTCTACCGACCGCCACGAATCGGTCAGTTTTTGATTGATTTTTGCCAATTATCGACCAACATCGGTTGATTTTGGTGGTCGGTTTTTGCCTTGTTTTTAGTAGTGAATGAGGAGGATGTACTAATGGTGGTGGCCGGATATCAAGAAGAATAAAGATGACGTGGTGGCGGACGAATCTGAAGAATAAAAATGAGGAGGAGGTGCTAGTGGTAATAGGCGACTTTGGAGAAGGAAATGGTGGTGATGATGGTTGAGGCTGAATCTAAAATAGGAGCAGGTGATAGCAGTGGCGGCTATGATAACGACGATGGAAATTGGATCTAATGAAGGAGGAGGAGGAGGAGGAGAGATGGTGGTTGCGGTCAAATCTGAGAAGAAGGAGAAGGTGCCAAAGATCAAGACGTGTCGTACGTTTCAGAAGAGACATTTATTAGAAGATACTTGCTGTATTAGAAATTTAAAAAAATGAATTGTATAAATGACATAATAAATAAGAAGTTGATAACTGAATGATAAAAAATAATAAGAGTATGATTTACATTAGTCTCGATATTTATACCATTTTAACTAAGTAGTACTTTTACTACGTAGTACGTAAAATAATCAATGTGATAATTCATAAGTTCCCGAACCCACCCCAGAAGAAGAAGAAAAGGAAAAGGAAAAGATAAAGATAAAAAGAAACAGTCAAAAACTCAAAATAGTGACATACTGACATGAAGGCTTTTAAAAGACACAGCTAGTGAATGCATGTCAATATTTTAGACTTCCAATCTCAACCAAAAGTTAAACTTAAAAAACAAAAATTCTAGTAACTAAGCACAAATCAATTTGTTTTCCGACATAGACATGCACACATATATATATATTAAGTAATAACATTCCACATATTAGCTTTGTGAATGTTAATACTTTTATTTAGGTTTTCTATGATTATTTTAAGAAAGAATGTGCTTAGCACATGCTTGAGCCAAATATTCCAAGAAAAAGGATGAAGAAAAAGACACAATGACAAACCACTAAGTTTATTTATACATAGAGAGCTATAAAAAAAAAAAAAAAATTGTTAATTTTGTTTAATACAATAACTGAACATTTTGCAGTCCATATACTCTATCAACACACCATAGTACACATTAGCTCTATACATGCTAATTATACCTTTACAAGTTTACATGCATGCATGTTTTCTATTTCTTTACCATATAAAAAGAGCTAATTAAACAACAACAAAATAATAATTAAGTAATTAATTAACCACACCATGGAGGATAATTAATCCCATCATCTAAGTTGCATGCATATATTCCTGGATCACTCACTGCTTCCTGAAATGAAGTTGTTGCTTTTGCTTCCTCCCATATTGAAGAATCATCAATTTCTGGCAAATTCATATTCAAATCTCTCCACATTTCTCCACCAATTCCTTCATTCTGATTAATATTGTTTTCATCAAACTCTTCAGCTGTTTGATTAATGTCCAGAAACTGAAACGAAACTAGATCTTGATCCCCAGTAGAAAAATTGTTGTTACCAAAATCATTGTTGAAATAGAAAGATGTGTGATCATTTCCCATACTCCAAGTTGAGGGTGATGCCACATCGTAAACAGCAGCTGGATTGCATGTGGGAGGAGCTGAAACTGGGCCTCCAGCATTGTCTAGGCCCATGGTATTGGGCCTAGAATTCTGGGCCTGGGATTGGGCCTGGGCCTGTTTGTTGTAGAGATGAGGTAAGTTGAGTTTAGCATCGGCTCCGTAGAGTTTACGGGCCGCGGCATCGTATGCCACGGCCGCGTCATAAGAATTCTCAAAAGTGCCGAGCCACAAGCGGGCTCCGCGATTGGGCTCGCGGATTTCCGCGACCCATTTACCCCAAGTACGCTGACGGACACCTTTATAAGTGCAGCTAGCATTTTCAGGCCCGCCTTTACCTCTCATACAGCCTTTTCTTGAAGTAGCTTGAGTTATTTTTTTGGTTTTTCTTTCAACAGAGTAAGTTGATGACATTGTAAGGGAAAATGGGACTGAGTTTTTCAGAAGAGAAAATGAGTTTTTGGGTAGATTGACATTGGTTTTAGATGAGAGTATTTATAGTTGAGGAAAGGTGAAAATGGGTTTGCTTTAATGGAGGAAACTGGTATAAGATACGTGTCTGTTTACATGGTTAGCTTGTTGATACTTGTCAAGTGAAACTTTTGATCATGTTTGAATTTTTTTGTATTTTTTTACGTTTTCAGAAGATCATGTTTTGTGTCTCTAGTTAATACAAATGCTTATGCGTTTTTTTTGTTCTGAAGCAAAGGTGTCGAAGAGAAGAGTGTTACACCTCAGAATGCTGTTTTAGGTTTTCTTCTTCTTATTCTTTTTCCTTTTAAAGTTTTCCCATTTCAACCTGCGTTTCATATTAAGAGTGTATGAGTAGACAGTGTTAAGTGAACTCCGAGTACAAGGAGAACAAAACTTTTAATTTGTTGCCTTCCAAAAGTATTATCGAAATTTATAATATTAAACATGCCTTAATATTTTTATAGTTGTGAAAATATCTAATCAAGGGCAAAAATAAGTTCTAATTTTTTTTTAAAATATATGAAAATGTTTCATGTTTTTTAAACAAATTAAAAATGAATGAGTATCATATAAAATTGAAGAAAAAGTGAGGTTTTTTTCCTTGTTTTGAAACTGGCAAGTAGAAAACCAAATTAAAAAATAGGATGAAGTAAATCCTTACGTCAAATCCGGGAAAAAATTGAGTGTGGATAAGTACGGAATCACTCCAAAAACATAGCAGGGGAGATATAGACAATTAAGAAGAGGTAGCTTTTTATATACGTGGCTGTTTAAAGTCTGATGGATAACAGTTGTGTAGAATTGGAAGTTAGTCCAGATTCATTTGTGGTATTCATGGCAAAGTAGAAAAGAGGAAAACTAATGAATGGGCCAAATAGAGAAGATTAGAAAGCTTTGAAGAATTAACAAACTGAAGTCTGTGGGTATAGTAAGTGCAGTTTTCCAAAGAGTTTCTTTTTATTCACACGAGTCTTGTGAGTCCGAGGAAAATATGTCCTCCTGTCGGAACCTTCCTGTCGCTAAGTACAAAATCTCGTACTACTGTCCCCCCCCCCCCCCCACCCCCCAAGCAAAATAACAGCACTGTGTGAATCATGGAAAATGTAGTATGAGATTGGCCACTAGTCATAATAGGAAAACACTGACTAATTCGGATTTGCATCGTGTAAGAATATGCATGTGAACACTATTCACAAAAGGAGCCTTAAATGGCTGTAAAGATCATCGGAAGAGGGAAAAAAACAAAAACGTAACGCGTCATTTAAAAAAAAAAAATTAATGCGTCATGCCTACGACATATGATGTCACAAGCTAAAAAATAAGTTTCTGTTTTCCTTTTTGAGAAAAGAAAATGAAAGTTACATACCGGGTCATGTCCTGATCATTTACGCTTCAATCCCTAACAAAGTTGGCATCAATTAACTGAGACTAAACTTTCATCAAACTAAATTGCTGAGACGTAATGTGTCACGCTCTTGCCTATAAAAATAGTTGACATCGTACAAGGTTTGCATGGTTTGAGGCTTTTCATACGCCTGAATTTTATCACAAGATAAAAGATGCATACACCTTCATAAGTCGTGAGAGAATCTAAAACGCAAAACTATGCATTCCTTTTACCTTTATAATACACTAGAGAAAAGATCATATCATAACAGACAACTTCTTCTTCTTCTTGCCTAAGGAGCTGGAGGTGTTTGAATATTAAACTGAACAAATGAGCGGCAAGGATCAAGGTGGGTCTCAAGAATATTCGCGCGCGCACAGCCGCTAATTTCCAGCATGAGATGGCCGAGGTACAGATCCCAAAGACTGCAGTGTAATAGTATAATCTTTGATAACTTGAAGAGTAGGCTGACAAATTTTGCCTCTATATAGTCCTTAATGCATCCAAAACCCAGGCAACAACAGCATATGATATGTCAAGGCAGCCAATCATTTTAACGGTTTAAAACTTCATCAATCCTGACAAAATACTTTGACAGTAGCAAATGCTGCATCACAGGGATTTGCGAAGCGCCGTCCGTATCTCCTTCAACATCTCATTGACTTTAATCCCTTTCCTACAAGCAACGACATAAGAGAACTTTCACCATTTGCCCCCCAAAGTAACATATAACTATATATAGGCTGAAGAGGTTTGGCTGAAACCAGCGCCGTTCTTTTGTCTTGGAGAATAACATAATTTATTTATCAAATATGGGATCCATAAAATATGCAAAGTATATGTGATGAGCACAAAATAAAATATAACAATGAAGTGTCTTTTTTTCTTTTTTCCTTCTTTTTCTTCTGTGTTATGGAGTAGATTAATTCCTGAAAACTTGGTTGTGACATGACATAATTACAGATATGACAGCGTCAACCATATAAATGGAAATAATGAACCTGACATATTATTTGGACAGTCAAGACTTCTCTTAAACACAGAAAGGTATGTAGGGATATCTAAAGTTCCAAACTGGAGGGTCATATTAGTGTCTTCCTAAATACTTCTCCTATGACAGCAACATCAGATATATCTTGGAATTAAGTGCCTGACAAATAATTTGGAGGAAGAAACTTATTTTACCGGCCAAAAGTCACACACGCATGTCTAAATTTCCAAAATGAAGGGACATCTGTGTGTCTGTTACAGACCATTCTAGTTACGCCGTATTCCAGGGGTTTATACTTTTTAGTAAGGCATATAAGATTCATACACTTCCTAGTTACATATTATGCAAGGGGTTTATAAGTATTAGGAAAGAAGCGAAAGCTTTACCATTACTCCATGAATTCTTTATGTGTTACTAGCTTTGACAACTGAGCTACCAAGCTCTTTTAAGGAACTGCAGACATTCTTTTTCTTCCTTTGCAAATGTAAAAACTAAAAAGAATATCTTTCAATTAGCAACATGAAGACCATTTATTCACGTCTCAACCAGGATTGAGAAAAGTCACAGGGCATATCAAAAACATCTTTCTCTGTGTTAAGAAGAAACACCAGAAATAAGCAGCACAAATCTGCGTTTCTAGATGTAATATTCCTAATACGTATTATCGCATAAAATTTCAAGGAAAAACATGAGGGAGTTTGAGAATAGCTTTAACAGTTTCCAAACGGGTTGCTATGCTAGATTTTAACTCTTAGTAAGAAAAACTACTTCGTAAAAATAAACAGGAAAACTAAAGTTATCATATGGGCTCTTTACAAGGATCTTTATCAACAGAAAAGACAATTCTTACCAGGATATGTTTGTAAAGACTACTTCATACATTTATACAGGAAAACCTCAGAATTTGGAGGACAGGTTTAGGTGAGCTCTCTACGAACTTTCCTTTAAAGTTAAAACCCAAGTAAGACACCAGTCACACCGCCTAAAAATCATACTGAGAGTGTATGATCTTTGAGGCTTGAATTTCTGAAAACCGCTACTGACTAAAAGGTGCTTAAAAGTTAAAACCAGCTTAACATACATCACGAGAAACAATACCACCTATTGCAATTCACTGATGCAGCATAGAAGTTGACTGAAATAATGTGTTACTCAAGGAAAGCCTGATGCATAGAAATACTGTAACATTGAGGTCATCGAGTACAGTAAACCTGGAAAAGGAGAGATAACAGAGGAACTTACAGTACACTAACACCAACAACAGCAAGAGGGCATGGATACTCTTCAAGTTCTTTAACCTTCTGATCCCTAGCAGATAACCCAGAAGAAAGCTCACTGTTTTGGCTCCCGTCAACAGAAATGGACTCAGCCACAGCTCCAGAGCTTGAGTCGGGCTCGGTAGATATTCTTTCACACCCAATTCTCCATATTTCTTCAGTCAAGGTAGGGAGCCTGTCTATTGCCTGTCAACAGCATAATCATATCCTTCATATGTAACCAACTTGATAATCCTCGACAAGATGCATATTAAGATACAACAATTTTTGCAGGTGAAAGTAAGTTGTTGAGAAGGAACCTGACAGCAAAACAGAGAAGATAAGAGCCAGATACCTCAGGTTTGTCAATCTTGTTAAGCACTACAAGGTATGGTCTGTCAAGGTACTCAGGATTGTACATCCGCAGTTCCTGCAAAATCAGAGGTCATTTTCCTCAGCAGAATGTTAAGGAAAGAAGACACCAGGGTATAGATAGGTCAGACGACTTATTCAGAAAGGTGACCCACCCCCCTACAGAAAAAAAAAACCTCCGGCATTTGGGAATTAACCATAAAACACAGAGACTGGATTAGCAGAGTAAGCAATTTTTGCTACAACAGAAGTAGCTTTGAAACAACTTATTCTCCAGCAAAATTATACTATAACAACTAGGCAAACTACAAAACGATCACGTGATACAAGCAACTTTATGGTGTTGTAAACAGACCAAGGTAAAAACTACTCAAGTGCTAAGCCCAAAGCAATTAGGCAAGACATTAATGAATGACATGAGTTAGAGAACATAAAAATTGGATCTCTCTATGATGAGGCATTAAATATTACCCAGTAAGACAAACACATCACATGGATCTATCTGTAAAGAAGGGAATTTAACAAAGAAAAAGGTTATTATACCTGCAATGTAAAATGTTTCTTAGTTGGAAAAACAGATAAAATAGCAGCTCGGTAACCAATACCAAGATGGACATATGAATTCATGTAACACGTAACTTCCACAGACTTTATTCGTTGTCCACCTTAGCGCTTAATCAGTCCAAAACGATTAACAAAAATCATGTTGCAATCCAAAAATGAAGATGAAGGAACTTGCATGGTGAAATAATTCTAAGGAAATAAGTAGGAAAAAGTTGCACATAAGGTAAGTTGATCTTTCAATCGTCCCACCTATGATCTTCGGAAGCCATAATACTACAATAGTAATCAAGAGTTGCTTTAGCCTTTAGATGCATCTGTGGTAAACTGGTCAAATTAAGAGATCCTTAAAAGTTATTATTTTCTTGTCAGACCAAACCGGGTCAATGAAGATGAAACTTACAACTGTGTGATTCCAGACTCATTTTCTTTTGTTAAGAAGCAATTAAGGTGTTATAACTATCTCGAGCAAAAAAATATGTTCGGTGATTGGGGTTAGACTTACTTCTTTCACAGTTCTGTAATCACTGACTGGGTCCTCGGAAGCTGCATCAACAACATGGACCAACAATCTTGTTCTCCTCAAGTGCCTCAAGAAATTACGCCCTAGACCCTGAAAGATAATTAGGACAACATGCATAGCTAGATTTCATTTTTGAGAGCGAAATAAGTAAAAGAGAAAACCACAAGGTTTGAGACCTCAAATTATTAGAGTGACTGCTGAATATAGTACAAGTACCTTCCCCAAATGTGCACCTTCTATGAGACCAGGCAGGTCCGCTAGAGTTGCTTCAGATGAATATTTGTCTGCCCCTAAACTTGGGTCGCCATCAAGACGTCCAAGGTTTGGCATCAACGTAGTGAATGGATAATCAGCAATATCGGGCTTTGCATGTGTAATGGCAGCCAATAGGGTCGATTTTCCAGCATTTGGAAGTCCCTGAGGAAAATTGAAAGAGCAAAGTCAAAGAAGGGTATCGGAAGGAGAAAGAAGAATCTGGGAGATCATTCCTTCTTGCACATGGTGGGAGATTTGGAAGGAAAGGAATCAACGATGTTCTGAAAGCAAATATGAAAGTATACATACATTGAAATATAGATGTATATCTTTTTTGGCTTTTTGGTGTAGACTAGATGATGTTAATAGGATGTTAGACTTTCTCAGCTTCCTACAGTGATTTAAAGGAACCAATTTGCGTGTATTTTGGCACAAACTGTGTGCTTATGTTATAAAATTTTACCATTCTCAAAATAAAACTCAAAGAGCCTAAAGATAACTGAAGAATAATAGACAGAATTGCATCGGTATTTGATCATTTAATGTGATGAACCAATCAGGTTATAGCATCTAGATCTATCACTACAGACAAATTCTACGATCGACCATTATAATCCACATATTACATAAAAAAAAGGGTAGCTCGGTGCACTAAGCTCCCGCTATGCACTGGTCTAGGAAAGAGCCGGACCACATTGGGTCTTATGAATGTAGCCTTACTTTGCATTTCTGCAAGAAATTGTTTCCACCGCTTGAACCCATGATCTCCTAGTCATACGGCGACAACTTTTACCATTGTGCCAAGGTTTTCCTTCATAATCCACATATTACATGTGAGTTTTTGACCAATATTGTCCCTTATCTTTGAGGGTAGGCGTATTTTGATCCCTCAAATATAACCCTGAGCATATTTAGTCCCTTGAGTATGCTAAAGTGGAGCACCTTTAGTCTCACTGATACAATATGTTCAAAAACTAACAGTGTTACCCAACTCCGATTCATGAATCAAAACGTTTCCTCTCCTTTTATTGGATAACGCAAATTTTCACTTTAATTCCTCATTTTTAGATAATGTCTTCTAAAATTTTGACGTTGAAAATATCTCCTTCTGTGCCAGTTTTCAATGAGAAAATGACACTGTATAGTTGCTGTAAAAATAATAGCCGAAAAAATGATAGCCAATTTTTGTATATATATACATTTAAAAATTTTGATTGATTTTTCCAAAAAGAAAAGTTAAAATTTGAAAAAAATAGAGTTGTCAGGATCACTTCTAGGCATATTATTGAAGCAAACGAATAACCAGGTTGTATTATCACTTTTAACCCGTGCCAGACACTATTTACATGAGGAAAAAGTATTTAAAATTTATATAATTTTTGTATATTAACATACGAAGTGTGTGTAAAATATAGAAATTTTATACATTTTTCGGCTATTATTTTTAGAGCGGCTATACAGTGTCATTTTCTCATTGAAAATTGGCACATAAAGGGATATTTTCAAGGTCAAAATTTTAGAAGACATTATCTAAAAATGAGGAATTAAAGTGATAATTTACGTTATCCAATAAAAGAAGAGAAAACGTTTTGCTTCAGAGCAGAAGATTTGCTCCATGAATCAGAGTTGGGTAACACCGTTAGTTTTTGAACACATTGTGTCAGTGAGACTAAAGGTGATCCACTTTAGCATACTTAAGGGACTAAATATGCTCAGGGCTATATTTGTAGGACCAAAATAGACCTACCTTCAAAGATAAGGGACAATATTGGCCAAAAACTCTATTACATGTTATTACTTATTTGTACTTGTCCCAATGACAATATATGTTGTTGGGGATCTAAAAGCTAAAAAGTCATCGAAAAAACTAACATCATGCCATCCTCGCACTTAAGCAAAACAGACATGCGTAATTAAGGAAATGAAGAAGGTCAAACGGGTAAGAGCTAAAAAGCAAAATGAGTGTTTTTCTTACAGCCTCCGTTTCAGAGATCATTTCACTTCTAAAAATAGCAAAGACGCATAGACATCTAAGCATACACAACATCCATGAATATAGTTCACAAATAGCAATAACGAATGCTTAAATTGATTAAGGGGTTAAGGTTTCTAGAATTACTCTCTTTTTTTCTCAAGATTTCTTTTCGATAGTGATGGGTGTCCGAGCTAACTTGTGGCACCTCGACTATGTCATTGGGTACCTGCTACCTCCCACCCAAACAGGTACCGGATATCATTTAGCATTTTCTACCTGTGTTGGGATTTGAACCATGGCCTCTTATGGTTTTCATTCCACTTCATCGATAGCTTAGCTACACCCTTAGGTGCTCTCAACAATTATTTAAAAGTTTCTAAAAGATATGCCACAAACATTGCAAAATCCCTTCCTTACAACAAAGAAGCCAATTTTGACTGAAAGCAGTTCAAATTCTGCCATACAGCATTCAGAAGGTACATAATTTCATTTTACAATGTGACGAACCAAGTTATAGGAGATTTCGCAGACTAATTGAGTAAACGACCTAGCTAAATGTGTAAATGGTTGAAATGAAATATCAATTTGAATATGCATCAGAGTATACCAGCATATATTAGTACATGTCAAGTGAATCATGGATATCAGAATGCTAGTAAAGCTTATGCACATATCTGCAAATCACAAAAAGTTTCAAGTTTAATAATGATACTCACAACAAGACCCACATCAGCAACAACTCTCAGTATCAACTGCAGGCTAACTTCCTCTCCAGGCTGGCCAATAGCTAAAACCTGCGAGAAAGTGAAACAAATCAATACATGCCAACTGCGAACATGCAGGAAGGCTGCTATTTGCTTAAGAAAGCTACAGCGTATTAAGACCAAAAACCACTACCAATATTCATACTGGGTTCTCAGCCCACTTCTTTCTGTTCACCAAGTAAGTTTAGCATGTTAGCTCATCCAGTGTTGTCAAAGGCGCGCTTAAGCCCTAAAGCGAGGCTCAAAACATGTTGAGCGCTTCGCCTTGCTTTGCGGGCACTTCAGTATCGCATCAAGGCTCTAAGGCATACTTTCCTTGCCCATGAGTGTAATCCTGAAAATGCGACACTGAACAATTGATATTTCACTTTATCGTTATTTTTTCTTCAACTTTTTTTGTCCATATATTTGTTATTCATGCTTATAATTATTGGTCTTGGACTACATATACATATTTTTACTTTTTCCTCCGGTTGCGCCTTTTTTTATTAAAGCCCATGCTTTATTTGCCCTTTGCGCTTAAAGCCCCAACGGGCCTTAGAGCTTTTTTGCGCTTTTCGCCTTTGATAACACTGAGCTCATCCAGATACAGTCACTTGAAAGGAGACCTTTTGCCAGCAAAACTGACACTAAGTGCAGTAAGCTGTCAGTAGCAGCAGCATAGCATATAGCATGACAGTCTACAGGATTCCCCTAGCGGGATTACATGAAACTAACACTAGAAAGCTAGTATCAGCTGAGTATATAAAATTAATTTTCCCTAATCTCCTCACCATGCATCATAAGGTTCAGACACGACGAAAGGATTATATCAAAATCAGATGTCTCTTAAAGATTAGGCTTACACAAACCTTATCGCTGTCATCTCTCATCATATTTGTGGTTAAACTCGTCATTTGTTTCTTTTTGTGCTCCGGAACTTCCAACAAGCTAATCTGCCACAACCACATAATACAGAATTAAAGACCAGGCATGCAGTTCCAAATAAGTGATACAGTATCTATTACTTGCAATGAAATACTTGAAGCACCAAAGAGCACATCCGAGAAAAAGTTAAATAATTCACTCCTTTTTTCTTTTCATTTTTTTTCCTTTTTCCTATATTTGATTGCGGACAATGTAGAAGTAAGATACCGACTACTAAAAAAAATAGATAGAAGCATGAAATGCCAAGCATGGTAATTATATTTAAGACCCAAAGATTTCTTACCCCTCCTTGTCCTCCCCTTGCAACAAGAACTTCATCACCTGGATTAGCTAGATCTGCCAAAAACTTTCCTCTTTTATGTTTCACAACAGTACCTGGAAAATATGGAAAAGCATGAGATGAAAACAGTTGGCATCACACAGCTATATGCCTTTCAAAGTACCAAAATCACCATTCTTAAACAGCTCCAAATGATGTGTCTAAGTAGAGAAAATAGATGATATCGATGCATAATCTCAGGGTAACCATCCATAAGTCTAAATTGTCGTTGGAGTTTCCCATGTGCGTTAGAGCTATTAAACTAGAGAAGAGCCAGAGAAAGAACAAACCTAGTGGAACAGGAATTCGCAATGTTGGTGCAGCAAGTCCATTTTGCAAGTAAGATGTTAACACACCCATGGCATCAACATTCCCCCCACGCTTCGCCTTGTGCTTGCTCTTGTTGTGAAACTCCAATAGTGTATCTTTGCTCTCATCTGCATAAATTACAACGTCGCCACCATGTCCCCCCATTGGAAGGATTAATGAGCCATCAAAGTCCCTTTTATAAGAGGGTTTCCTCTTAGTCTTTTCTCTGTCGAATTTTCCTTGTGACTTAGATGGAGCTTTAATGTTGGGCATATTAAGAACGGCACCATGCCCTCCATCTCCAGCACGAACTGTGATAACCACCTCATCGAAATATTTGTGGGGTTCTCTTATGAATGCATCAGAAGCGGGCGAAGGAGGCGTTCTGGCTTTTGCAAGTGCACAATTTACAGTATAGCTTCTATAATTTTCATAACTGTTCCATTTTCGAGAAGCGCTGTAGAAAAAGGACCAATATACATTATAGCAACAAGAACACAAAAAAATGTAAAAATATATCAGAACACGAGCTAACCAAAACAAATGACAAAAACAATCAAATCCATGAAATGATTGAGCGGTAATAGCAAAATGTCAAAAGAATATTCATATCTCAGCAGAAGTTCACGGTATAAATTAACAAAATTGAAGCATAATTTTTACTTTTCTTGACAAGTATTTCATTTATTTGCACAAAGAAGGTGCTAATATGTACAAAGGACTAAAGATTCCTTTTAAATATGGAGGGAATTCTAAAAATTCTCAAAGGTATTATTTACATCATGATTCAGCTTAAAATTACACGCTTACACCAAGAGTACAAAAGCGGCAAATCCTTAAATAAGCATTTAAATAAGCATCATTTATATTACACTTTTTTTTATCAAATGTGGAATAGTCCAAGATAAAGCTAAAAATCGTACCTTTTTGGGAGTTGTGGCAAAGGAGGGGAGAAGGAGAGCGATAAATCATTAGTAAAGTTAAGGTTCAGAAAGGAAGAAGAAGAGTGAGAGAGCATAGACGCCATAGTAGTGGTAAAATGGGTTGGGCGCCAGAATATAGAGGATAGAAGAAAGAGGATTAACTTCCGCTTTTTATTTTCGTGAGCTTCTACTCTACTTTTTCTTTTTCCCTTTCCGCGACTACTCAGCAATTTGTTTTTAAAAAAAAACATAAATATAGTTTGCAGTATCAATATTTTTTGCATTTATACAGCATCATTTGAACTTTAGACCGAATAAATTATAATTAGGCTATGTTATAAGAAAAATTAAATTATGGTGAATGTCTACTATTCTTCCATAATCTTCTCAAATGATTAATGACATATTTTTCTTCACTTTTCATGCCTATATAAATATCTTGTAATATAAATAGGAAAATACACACAATTGAAAAAGAAATAAGAATCTCTATCTCTTTCTCTATATATCTCTTAGCTTATTTTTCTTTATTCTATATTGTTACTTTGAGGCTTTGAGCTATATTTTATAACACGTTATCAGCACGAAGTTTCTAACCTCAAGGTTGAATTCCACTTCTTGTAAGGCATATATCGATGATCTATTGTCAAAATTATCCAGATTTTATTCAGAAAGGTATGTAGTGTTACAGACACGTCTTTCTGCTACAACTACAAGTCCGAGCTTTAAACCAAATAAATTTGTACCCCTATTTAGAATAAACAATGGTCTGGTTATTAGAAAATTAGTATTTATGTGGCTGTTAAGGATGTCACATTATTAAATTTTCATGAACTTATTAATAGGTGGCATGCGGTATACTAAATAATCTACAAAATTAAAGTTATACTTTATTATGTATGCTTATAGGTTTTACCTTATAATACGATTTTAGTATGCCTAGTATAATGATTATACATTAGTTTACTGTCAAATATAATATAATATAATATAATAATAATAATAATAATAATAATAATAATAATAATAATAATAATAATAATAATAATAATAATAATAATATTCGTAACTATTTTATTTTGATAAGATAAAATATTAGTACAAGAAGTATGTACTACACCAAATTTCTCTTTGATGATAGTTCTTATCAAATTAACATGTTGAATCATTTCTATATAGAAAGCATATAGTAGTAGATAGTAGATAGAGATTTGTCCACTATTTTTTTGATTCCCTGATTGACTTAAAGATTCTGCTATATCTTTTTAATTTTCTAGAGAGCATAATACTTAGTCCCCACAAAAGTGCATGGTAACTAGTAGTACTATTATTCTGTTTGATACATAATTTTTCCTTAATGTTCTGGTCATATCATTTTCATCTTGAAGTAAGCTTATTGCAGCAAAAACCACATGTGAATTTTCAATACTATTTTGTATTTTCATATATATGTTTGACACTAAGGTATGTAGTGTTACAGACACGTCTTTCTGCTACAACTACAAGTCCGAGCTTTAAACCAGATAAATTTGTACCCCTATTTAGAATAAGCAATGGTCTGGTTATTAAAAAATTAGTATTTATGTAGCTGCTAAGGATGTCACCTTATTAAATTTTCATGAACTTAATAATAGGTGGCATGCGGTATACTAAATAATCTACAAAATTAAAATTATACTTTATTATCTATGCTTATGGTTTTTACCTTATAATACGATTTTAGTATGCCTAGTATAATGATTATACATTAGTTTACTGTTAAATAATAATAATAATAATAATAATAATAATAATAATAATAATAATAATAATAATAATAATAATAATAATAATAATATTCGTAACTATTTTATTTTGATAAGATAAAATATTAGTACAAGAAGTATGTACTACACCAAATTTCTCTTTGATGATAGTTCTTATCAAATTAACATGTTGAATCATTTCTATATAGAAAGCATATAGTAGTAGATAGTAGATAGAGATTTGTCCACTATTTTTTTGATTCCCTGATTGACTTAAAGATTCTGCTATATCTTTTTAATTTTCTAGAGAGCATAATACTTAGTCCCCACAAAAGTGCATGGTAACTAGTAGTACTATTATTCTGTTTGATACATAATTTTTCCTTAATGTTCTGGTCATATCATTTTCATCTTGAAGTAAGCTTATTGCAGCAAAAACCACATGTGAATTTTCAATACTATTTTGTATTTTCATATATATGTTTGACACTAATTACTTAGCTGATTTGAGTAAACGAAAGTCTATTGTTGAGAATTATATCCAAATAATATTATGAAGAGTTTAACTCAAGAGGTAAGCATTTCCTTCGTATTTGAAATTATTTTTGTCCTTTGCTATTAATGATATCAACTTCAATGAGTTCAAGTCGCAATGCACCATGAGGTTAAGACATCAAGATCAAGTCTTGATGCTCCATGATGATAAGAGTTGGGTTTGAGTCCCGATTCATTATGGCCCAACATGCCTTTATATTGGTAAGACATTGGATTTGAGTCTCACTATACCATATTGATGATATAATGATAACTAAAGAAAAATAATATATTTTTCATGAAAAGGTATGAATATTGTCCCACTTGATTTGCTCCATTCTTGAAGTGAATATGGTAGCGGCGCATAATAAGTCTAAATGAAGACAAGTGGCTGAACAATGAACGTGGGCGTTCCAAAGATCAAAATAATAATAATAATCACTATGATTATAAAAGGAGAACAATAAGGGTTCTCAAAATAGTCCTTCAAAATGTGAAGGGAATGCTTAGCATCAAATTGGTATGAAAAATAATAAAGCACGCTGTTGATTATGATCCATTCCTTGAAGAGAATGTGACTTGTGATAAACATTGAGAATGCAGACCCATTCCTAAAGGTGAATGTGGCAATATGTGATAAAAGGAATGAATAAAGACATGCAATGCATGATTAGATGAATACTACACAACTCACCTCTAAGGGAGGTTTGAATGAAATAAAGAGAATAAATATTATTATGTAGTTACATGAATATGTCATTGGTCGCGCACATGTGATACGCCAAAAAAAATATTTTGTTGTACTTTATAAAAAGTTATTAAAGGCAAAATTAAAGCAAGAAATGATTTTGCTTATGATGATTTTGACAATGACAATTTATTATGATATAATTTCCTCCTTGAAGGAGACATTTATCATATGAATGGTGTGACAAAAGATCTTGTAGTACAAAAGTTATTAAGAGCTCCGGAAAAATTAATTTGTTACTATCCAGATGAATAAAATTATTCACGATATTGATATTGTAAAGTCTCAAAAGAAACTTTTTGAGTTTCAAATGTATAAGTCAAAGTGGTTGGCATATTGAGACTATAAATGAAAGGAATATTGAATATCTTCATATTTCTATAATCATACCAGGTAAATATGAAAGGTTACCCGATTTTCTTTCTATTTGTACTACACAAATATAAGTATGATGATGGAATCATATGGCACAAGTAAACTAGAGGTTTACTGAAACAAATATTAGTTGGCATGACCGGTTGACCATCCCGATTCAATTATGATGCAAAAAATTAATTGAGAATTACATTGGCATATATTGAAGAAATAGAAGATTTTTCAAGAATTCTCTTGTGCTGCTTATTCTCATGATATACCAGTTAAGGTTGGGATTGAATCCCTTAATTTCTGGAACAAATAAAAGGTGATAAATATATGGGGCCAGTTACATGTCATGTAGACCGTTTACTATTATATAATTTTAATAGATGCATCTATTCTATGGTCACATGTGCATTTGTTATCAACTTGCAGTTTAGCTTTTGCAAGATTAATTGCTCAAATTATTAGAGCACAGTTCCAGAATATAAATTATGATGATTTATCTTGATAATACTGGTTTAAATCTAAATTGGTTTAGCAGAAATTTTATGCCTCCAATTATATCTAAACCATTGGTTATGAGAACAAAACTGTCAAAATAAAATTTGGTACGTGATGTATTATTTAATATACAACAGCACTTGTACGCATCTAGCCAAGTTATAATAAGTTCTCCCTATCACAATCGGTTAAGGGTCAGGAACCGAATAATTTACATCTAGAAATATGAATGTGCTATATGATTTAATTGTTCCATCACAATGCACAAAGATGGATCCCCAAATAATGTTAGGGATATGTGTTGGTGATCCCAACAATAGGGGGAGAAAATGGACAGCTGAAAAAGTAATGCATGTAATAATTTATTATTATGAGTACATCTAGATCCTCGTACGAGAAAATGTGAATTTGAAGTTCAAGTGATAATTCATTTACAAAATATTGTCAGGCGTATTTGCTGACCCAAAGCTAAATGTCATATTCAGCTGCTAATGCTCCAAATAAAATAAAGTTCATAATGAATAGAGTTTATGGCATGCATGAAGCATAATAGACTAATCGGTTCTAAAGATAAAACTCTTTGAAGAAGGAGAGGAACAAATGTTCAAGATAGTCATAATAAGGAGGCAAGTGCTCTAGAAGAGCACCACTACATAACACTTCATAAGACCTCATGGGAGAGGTTCAGGTACCTGAAAATAATAAGATAAAGAGATCTCAATAAGTTAAGTCTTTATTGGGTAATAGTAGAACCGATATAAAATGATCGTCGACGATATTGTTTATATAATGTAGCGCTCAATATTATTAATATTGACGAGGATCTTGAGCTCAAATCTGTCATGAAATTTGGACAGATAAATGATTGGCCAAATGAAAAATACGCAATGAAAATTGATTTTACCTGAAAAATATGAAGTTGGACGGATAGTCCCAACACCTGAAAGTATAAAGCCAGTGGAGGTATAAATATGTTCTTGTGCGAAAAAAAAGTCAACTCGATAGACATAAAGAAGACTTGTGTCACAAGAAGATTTGTAAATATCATGGCATTGATTATATAGAGACATGTTCTCCTGTGGTGAATGTCGCCATTTTAGGTTTTAATCTGGCAATACAAGAAAAACGTGATATGCGTATAATGAAAATCATCGAAGGATTTAAATTGTTCTGAAGTATATTAAGGTTTCCAAGAAATTTATTAAATAAAGCTTCAAAAATCCTTATACGGATTGAAACAATCATGGCGCATGTGGTATAATCGCCTGAGTGAGTACCTGTTGAAAAAAGGGTACAAGAATGATTCAATTTGTCCTTGTGTCTTTATAAAAAGATCTGGATCTAAATTTGTTATAATCGCCGTGTATATTGATGATTTAAATCTCATTGGAACTCCTAAGGAGCTTTCTAAAGCAATAGACTATTTAAAAAAAGAATTTGAAATGAAAGATCTTGGAAATACAAAATTTTGTCTTGGTCTACAAATTGAGTATATGAAAGATGGAATTTTTGTCTATCAATCAGCATACACTAAAAATATTTTAAAGCGATTCTATATGGATAAAACACATCCATTGAGTACCCCGATGGTTGTGAGATCACTCGATATAAATAAAGATCTATTCCGACCTCATGAAAATAATGAAGAGTTTCTTGGTCCCGAAGTACCATATCTTAGTGCAATTGGTGCACTAATGTATCTTTCTAACATTACTAGGTCTGACATAACTTTTTCAGTTAATGTCTTAACAAGATATAGCTCTGCTCCTACAAGGAGACATTGGAATGAAATCAAACACATATTGCGGTATCTAAAAGGGACTACTGATATGAGATTATTTTATGAAAATTATTGCAGTCCCGATCTTGTTGGTTATGCCGATGCTGGGTATTTACCTGACCCACACAAGGCTCGATCTCAAACAAGCTATGTGTTTACATATGGAGGCACTGCCATATCTTGGCGATCGACTAAGCAATCAATCGTGGCTACTTCATCTAATCATGCTGAGATAATTGCTATTCATGAAGCAAGTCGAGAATGTGTATGGTTGAGATCTATAATACACCTTATTCGAGACAAATGTGGTTTGAAGTGTGACAAACTACCTACAATTTTGTATGAAGACAATGCAGCATGCATAGCCCAATTGAAAAGAGGATTCATAAAAGGGGATAGGACAAAGCACATTTCACCAAAGTTATTTTTCACACATGATCTTCAAAAGAATGGTGATATCAATGTGCAACAGATCTGTTCGAGTGATAATATGGTTGATTTGTTCACCAAATCTCTACCGACGTCAACCTTCAAGAAATTAGGGTACAAGATTGGGATGCGAAGGCTCAAGGATGTGAATTGTTACTCTCATCGGGGAGAGTTAATATGCGTTGTACTCTTTTTCCCTTATAAGGTTTTGTCCCACTGGGTTTTCCTTGCAAGGTTTTTAACGAGGCAACCAAAAGGCGTATTTCTAAACATGTGTACTCTTTTTCCTTCACTAGGATTTTTTTCCCATAGGGTTTTTTCCTAATAAGGTTTTAACGAGGCACATTATCTATGGACATCCAAGGGGGAGTGTTATAAGAAAAATCAAATTATGGTGGATGTCTACTCTTCCTCCATGATCTTCTCAAATGCTTAATGACATATTCAATGACATATTTCTATGCTTAATGACATATTCAATGACATATTTTTCTTCACTTTTCATGCCTATATAAAGGCCTTGTAATAGATAGGAAAATACACACAATTGAAGAAGAAAATCTCTTCCTTCTCTCTATCTCCATTTCTTGTTCATGTTTTACTAAATTGCTTTTATTTCATAACAACATGTCTTGTTCATGTTTTACTAAGTTGCTTTTATTTTATAACACGTTATCAGCACGAATTGCTCATTTCATAATCTTCTATGTCAAGACTATGTAAGTTATAAGCAGGCAATGAGATCAAGTACAATGAAAAATGTCTTGGATGATAATACAAAGATAAGTTTTACATCCATCTAAACCCATTCATATTTTCATATCTTTGCATTAACTTTATGTGCAGTGTTTAGTAAAAATATTTTTTTCAATTGTATCTAGTGAAATAAAGAACTGAATATATCTCATGTATGTAATATAAAAAATAATTATTTAAGATAAAAAAATATTTATAAAACATATTATATCTGCTTCAGAACTTTGCTTAATTATTTTATTCCAACATCATATATGTTTGAAAACCGTTTTTTTTCTTTTTTTCTTTATATAAAAAAATTATTTATTCTACATGTAAGTCCATAATATAGAGTAAAAAGTGAAAAAATTATAATATTAAAAAATATAAAACAGATAAAGGTTTATTATTTATAGCTTGTTTGGCCAAGCTTCTCATCATGCCAAAAGTGTTTTTTTCCTCAATTTGAGGTGTTTGGCCAAGCATTTTTTTGAAAAAAAAGTGCTTTTGGCTAGAAGCTAAAGCAGTTTTGAAGAAGCAGAAAAAAGTAGCTTCTCCCCAGAAGCAGAAGCAGTTTTGACTTTTCTTCCTACCAAAAATACCCTTTGCAAAATATTATATATATATATATATATATATATATATATATATATATATATATATATATATATATATATCAAAATAACCTTACTTAGTTTAAACTATTAAGTAATATAAAATGACTTTTGGGATGAACTTTCATATTTATTGGATGATTTTTGATATATTTAAATTATCTTGAAAGAATAAAGTACTTTTCAATTTTATTTTTATATTTTACTTAAATAAAATAAAAAACTTAATTATTATCTTTAATAATAAAAATTTATAATTATTTATCTACTTATATAATATTAACTATTAAGCAAATCTGTTCATGTCCTTATTTGTAATTTGACACATAAAAGCACTTTTTGAGAAAGCTTGGCCAAACACAAATTATTGTTCAAAAAGTATTTCTCAAATTGATTAGCCATGCTTTTCTCCAGAAGTACTTTTTTGAAAAGCACTTTTGAAAAAAATATTTATCAAAATAAGCTGATTTTTTCAGCTTGGCCAAATATGCTATTAGAGGGTAAAATTGATATTTAGTCGGTGAAAGTTTATGAAATCTAGTTGAATGACCGTGTTATAGAAATAGCTATATCACTTTTCTGTTACAAAAAAAAAAATAACTTTACTAGATAATTTTAAATAGTTGAGTGACCATTTAAATGATAGACTAAATTATATCATTTAAAAAGAATAGCCCGGTGCACAAAGCTCCCGCTATGCGCAGGGTCCCGGAAAGGGCCGCATCACAAGGGTCTATTGTACACAGTCTTACCCTGCATTTCGAGACTATTTCCACGGCTTGAACCCGTGACCTCCTGGTCACATGGCAGCAGCTTTACCAGTTACGCCAAGACTCCCCTTCATTACTCATGGTACTATGTACACACCCAAAACTTACTACAGCCTGAAAAAGGAAAGAAAATCTTCTCTAGAAAAGAGAGAGATCAGAGATGAAGGCTTGAGGAGCAGCCCCAAAAATGGAAAGTCGTGGAGACGGCAAACCACCAGTTAGCCACAATTTGGATTTTCTTGTGATTATTTGATGGTCAAGAGTTAGTGTCACTTCAGTTTGATTACGAGAAACAACTTGTTTTGATCACTCATGTAAAGAAGGAATGGCTAAAAGAAGTCACTAAAGACATACAGCTATCCTTCTATTTGATCAAAGACATTTTCTCCCTGATCTAATCTTCTTCTAATGTCGAGAGCATAAGAATTTTCATTTGAACAGAGAATTTGACTAACACATTCACTTATGACCTTTTAAGTAAATATAAACAAATGGCGTAACTGGTATCGTGGTATTTAGTAAAACTTAATGTCTCACAGTTGCCCTAAGGCTGACTCGCGAGGTCTTAAAAACGTCATAGAATCCATGATCCGCCGTTCCGTTTTTTGCTTTCTGAAAGTAGACAATGCGAATCTAGCTGCCAGTGGAATTCAAGATGCAGTAATTGCTCCTGTGAGTGGTGGAAACATGTTCCAAAATTGGCTCACCTAGCTCTTCATAAAGTCTTTCAAAGAAAATGGTGGATGCCCTTCCTGCAAACATTACGGTCATCAAAAAGTTAGTATAGCAACTCGATCAGACATCAAGAATCTTGGAACTGCTAAATTTTCAAGTGAGGCAGTTTGGAGCAAGTAGATGGTCCTTGTGGAAAAAAATGATTTAGCGTAAGTAACACGACAAAGAAGTGTTACTTCTTGATAATTGGAGGTTACTGTCCGAGAAGTGTACTGAGGCGGGGAAAAAAATCAAATTTCTACCAAGATAATTGGAGGCTCCAACTGATAAGAAGCCAAATGAACCTAAAGGACAAACAAAAAAGGGACCGGGGGGGGGGGGAGGGGAGAATGTAAGGCCCCAGGGATGGATCATCTGTTGCTATATCAAAATTTTCCCTTTTTAACACTTATTTTCACTCCTCTATACTCCCTGTCCGCAGAATGCTAAGCAACAGATCATGAAATAAAGTTCTAAGATCAAACCTTAGTGGATTCTTGACTTAAGCATTGTCTTACAACAGTTGTCTGCTGTATCAACCTTTCGACTGCAGAATAGCTGGGGAGGTTGGAATTTGCTGCCAGCAGCATGACATAGAAAATGAGTGAGAGGACAGAATGTAGCCATAAGAAATCATAACACCAAGAAAGACCCGTTAAAACACACCAAGTATTGCTCTATTCAAACTATCGGAAACTTGCTGCCTGTACTCCAAGCTTAATAGATGAAACATGGGCGACTTTTCTGGCTCATTGTAAGCTAATAAAGCCATGAAGTCCTGCCACAAAATTCCAATACTTAGACAAGTTCAAGGTAATAAAAAGAGAATATCTGAGAGATTCGCTACGGAAGAAACGTACTTCAAGTTTTTCAACATATTTCTGCACCTTTCCAAAAGGAGCCAACTTCCTCTGTGCAAATTCCAGAGCTTCTGTGCTGCCACAGGAAGATAGTAAAAAATTGTCAGAAAATGTAAGTTCATCTCTGCCAAAGAAGCCATTGGCCTACCGTGCTCACCATTTTCTTGAGCAGACAAGTCCAACAAAATGAAGGCTCAAGAGATCAAAATGCAGATCCTTATTTTTTTCCAATAAGTCAGGAGCGAGCTGCTCTGTAAGTTCAATGGCCTTCAGTACATTCCCCTCTAGTGCCAAATGATAAATCCCTGGAGATAACTCTATGGTTAGGACTATCAATCAAACACGTCTAAAAGACAAAAATTAATAAGTGGAAAACCAGAATCCAAACGACTTCATCTTACAGCATGCCAACGCTTACCGCGGACTGGATAAACTGAATTATAAAGAGGAAAAGGAAAAAAGGAAATAAAACAGCCTCTTGTTAACATATTCAAATCTGCCCCTTCTTTATTGAAATAGGTAAAACCATCTGCAATTCCTATACATTGAAGGTGAACACAACAACACTTCGTCTCAATCCCCAAGCTAGTAGGGTTGGTTATCTGAGTTCTATACATTCATTCTGCTCACTAGGGCTCATTTCATAATTAGGGCTTTTAAATCTCGCGCTTATCCTGATATTGACACATCATTCTTTAACCAAGGTGAAAATATACCTGGTACATACTAGACTTACCATACGTGTACCAACAAAGACCAAACCTTATTCCCGACTAACCAATATTGCCTATTTGGATATTTTCTTCTAATTTGTTCTATCGTTTGCTAAGCCAACATGGACTTTAGAGATTGTAGTTCTTTTGAGACAGCTTCCTTCCATGTTATTTTAGGTCTATCTCGTCCCCTTTTAACACCTTCAATTATTGTGTTAATACATTCAATCGTCAAGCATTGGAGGATAACGATGAAGTAAAATTTGTGCCCCAAGTTTACAGTCTTTTGACATATCAAAATGAGTATGATATGCACAAAAAACAGTAGGATGCAAAATTTGTGTTGGAAAATCAACAGAAAAGCAGCATGGGCATCAAAATGAAGCAAGCTATTACAAACAAGGCTATTTCTCAAATAAAAAATGCTCATTAGGAAAAAAAAGGGGGGTTTAATTATCAAGGAAAACTTTTATCAATGCTCAGAAGCAAACCAATACTATATGGGCTTACGGAAATGTTAATGCCATTACCTGTAACACAATGAAAAGAATGAGAATAAACAAGCTTCAAGAAGCAATCTGAGCCTGATGAAAACTATCACTTACTTTTTCTCTTCTCCATATCCTCCAGATGATTTGCATTCTGCTTCATGCCAGTGGAGGCATTAAATGATTCCAACGTGTCTGTGAAGCAATTATGCTCAAGGTATGACATGACAATGTTGTGAACATCACCATCATTGACAGCCTATTGACGAAGCACGCCAGCAAAAACTAAAAGTTAGACATGATACAAGATTCATCTAAATCATAGATCTTTAATTTTTGAAAGTTTTCCAAGACAGAACAATGAAAGAGAGTCCACAAACAAGAACAAACATCTCTGGCAATAGGTTATTTTCAAAAATTTTCTTAATATTGATCTTAAAGTCAACTTTTTAAAACTTTATCAATCAACTAACTATTATTCAATCCCAAACCAGTCGGAGTTGGCTATATCCCAAACCAGTCAATCCTCATTCAGATCGAGCACATTCCATTGTTAATACTAAATCATTTTTCTTTAAGGATGAACTAGAGGTCCTTTAAAACAACAAGTTCTTTAAATCTCCCACTTATCCCTATACTAACAAACAAACAACACTCCTAGTGAACACCACACCTAATATAAGTGCAACAATAACTAATTCTTAATCCTAACTAATATCGTCTATATATCATTCGATCCCATTGTATTCTTAAGTAAGTCTACATTGGTTATGAGAGACTATAGGTCTCCTGAGACAACACCTCGTGTTTTAGGTCTATCTTGCCCTCTTTTAGCATCTTCAAACATCATAATACCAAACATGTGGACTGGTGCATATTATACTCTCCCTTTACTCGCTTCTCAATTCAAATAGTCATACAAAACAATAGTGATATACGTTTTGTTACAGACTGTTATGATATATGCTTACCACTATAAGTATAATATAATAGTGGCTCATTATTTTGAAATTGGATAAAGGTAGCAACTTGTAGTTTACTTTTTTGCGTCATCTTTCTTTTATGATGGTAGTGTCCGAACCAGCTTACACGCACCTCGACTATTCCACCGAGTACCTGTTACTGCCCACAAGTACAGGTACTTAGTAACTCGCCCACTAAAACTTAGGCATATGGCAAAAAATCACCCAGTATTTTCTTTTTACAGAAACTCAATCTCTAATTTTCAACAAACACAATACCCATGCCTTGGATGACTTCAACAATTGGTCAAATTGATCCTCCAAAAGCAAAATATGATTAAGGAAGGGTAAAAGACGATAAGGTTTCCCCAATTTCCCTAATAAGAAAAAATTATATGAATAAAAAAAAACTAAACAACCCCATATATACATATGACCACAATGTCACATATACAAGTAGCCAATTATCAAAAAGAACTGTCGAAGTCAATTATTAACAAATTACAGATTCAAAAGATTTGAACAAAAGGTCAATTGTACTTATCAAATAACTAAAACTTCGAACGGTAATAGAACATGAAAACGAACCAACTTTATATTGAAATTGCGGAATAAGAGAAAATTAACTTACAATGTGTTCGTATTGTCGGGGATCAATATCCATTCGTCCACCACACCCTTAAAATTATTCGATTATTACTGCGTTGCTGGTACACAATTTTTGGTCGGTTGGAAGAAGAACAAATTTTTTTGCAAAGTAACCCTTGCACTGCTATGCAACGTTTTGATGGCTGCGTTCTCTCTCTGTGTGTGTGTGTGTTTAATAAGACTTTGAAGCAGAGGGAAAGACTGCGGATTTTCGTTGGATACGTTATTTTTCTTGGTTTAGGAATTAGGACACGGCGCCGGGCAGTGGGATCTATCTTTATACGGAAAACTTTATATTAGTGGATTAATTTGAATTTGATACTTTAGCATAAGTTAAAAAGTTTACTGAAATTATAATAAATAATTAGATATGAACCTATTAAGCTATTAGCAGTGGTTGCTTACATACGGACATGTAAGCCTTCTAACTTTAAATATATAATAAGTTTGGTATTAAGAATTTTAAATACTGAACCATAGATCTTAAATGCTAAATTCGTTTATCCAGTTTACTCTCGCACAATCTTTTTCCCTTAAATATGCTCCTTTCACTAAATATTTTCGATCTTTGAAAAATTAGTTTTGTAGGTTTTGATTGTTCCAGAGTATATTTGGATCTTTTCAGTTGTTTAAGGACATGTTACAATATAATCCTATCAGGTGGTGTATCAAGTTAACAAGCAATTTTTCTTTTATGAGGTAAGATAAATTTCACTAAAAATACATCAAGTACATAAAAAGGCTTTAGAAGTGAGCAAAAAGATGTCACCTCCTTCACATAAATTGAAAATAAATGTTGAGGAGGGGAAAGAGAGATGAAACTTGAAACACAAATGAGATGCTTGCCAATGCACTTGAAGTAAGAATTAACCTAAATAGTCGCTCACTCAACTGCTTAACTAAAAATAGTCCACGGATATATAATATATGTATAATCATTGTATAATCTATATACCGATTAAGAAAAGTAACATTAAATTTGACAAGCTATTTGTGTAAAAATTCAAAGTAAATTAAACTTAATATGATCCTCGAGCACATCTTACGCACGTAGGATCGCCATAAATTTAAAACTCAATAATCCAAAGTAAATAGTATTAAGAAACAAATGACAGAACCTAAGAAAATAATACTTTTTTCTATTTTAAAAATATTAATCTGTTAACGAATAAAATTTATTTCATAATATTTAACATTTTAGAAAAATAATACTATTAAGTCATTTAAGAAGTAACGGCCTTATGGAGTTGGAATTAGGAACATCTATAACCTCAAAACAAAATTAGATAAGTGCTTTTCGCCAAACATTACTGTAATCTTTAATACCTATATGAAACAGATTAAATAAATTGCCCAACCCTCTTTTTCTTTTTTTTTTTCTTGTTTAATCATATCTAACATAGTAATTCCATTGTGTAAAAAAGATACACTGTACAAGTATACACAGAAGTATACTAACTGATTATAAAACTAACTAATTACCACTCCACGTGTCGTTTCTTCATTGGTCATATACTAACTGATTATACAACTAACTGACAGAGAGTATTTTATGCAAAAGCTGAAGTATGTGTTTCCACGTGTGAGAATCTTCTGGATATAATATCGGCGAACAGCTGTTCCCATATCAAACGGACGTCCAGGATCGTAAGCTGCATCTCCAGTCTCCAGATATGGGGCTAGGATGATGCCACGCCGTATGTGCACATGGATCGAGATACATTCCAATTTCTCAACACTCGCGAGCCAAAATTCGTTGACTATTTACTTTTTGTTATAAAATAAAAACTATAAAGTAAATAAATCGAATACAAATATAGAGATTGATATATTATTCAAACTTCAAATTTATGTAAATAATGAACTGAAAATTCTTTTATTTATAAAAAAAGGAAGCAGATGCGAGGTTTTTCAGGAAGCAGCTGCAAGACTTTTCTTTAGCTGCTTGTAAGTTGTCTGCATGAGCTGCTTGCAACCTGCCTGTTTAATAAAAATCTACTGCAAATCATTTCATTGGGCTTCTTGCAACCTGCCTGCATCAGCTGCTTGTAGATAAATTTCAACAAAGTACTAAATGGATAATCTTTTTCAGGAAGATTATCTATAGCGGAATAATAAATGGACATTCACAATATAATTATTTTCATAACACTCCCCCTTGGATGTTCATTAAAAGGTATTGTGCCTCGTTAAAACCTTACTAGGAAAAACTCAGTGGGAAAAATTCTAGTGAAGGAAAAAGAGTACACATATTTAGTAATACGCATTTCTAGCTGCCTCATTAAAAACCTTATAAGGAAAACCCTGTGGGAAAAAATCTTAGTAAAGAAAAAAGAATACATCGTGTATTTTATTCCCCCTGATGAAAACCTTGTTTTAAATATTTGAGTCTCTGCATTCCAATCTTGTATACCATCTTCTCAAAAGTTGAAGTTGACAAAGATTTAGTGAATAAATCTGTCGGATTGTCACTTGAACGGATTTGTTGCACATCAATGTCACCATTTTTCTGAAGATCGCGTGTGTAGAATAATTTTGGTGAAATGTGCTTCGTTCTATCTCCTTTTATAAATCCTCCCTTCAATTGGGTTATGCATGCAGCATTGTCTTCGTATAAAATTGTGGGTCTTTTCTCACATTCCAAACCACATTTTTCTCGAATAAAATGAATTATTGATCTCAACATACGCATTCCCTACTTGCTTCATGAATAGCTATTATTTCAGCATGATTTGAAGAAGTAGCAACAATAGATTGCTTTGTGGAGCTTCATGATATGATAGTACCTCCACATATAAACACGTATCCGGTTTGAGATTTAGCTTTATGGGGATCAGATAAATAACTTGCATCTACATAACCAACAAGATCTGCACTATCTTTGTTAGCATAAAACAAACCCATATCAAGAGTTCCCTTTAAATATCGCAATATATGCTTAATCCTCTTCCAATGTCTCCATGTAGGAGAAGAATTATATCTTGCTAGTAAATTAACAGAAAATGCTATGTCAGGCCTTGTAGCATTAGCAAGATACATTAGTGCACCAATTGCACTGAGATAGGGTACTTCGGGACCAAGGAGTTCCCCATCCTCTTCTAGAGGTCGGAACAAATCTTTATTACTTTAAGTGATCGAACAACCATTGGTGTACTCAATGGGTGCGCTTTGTCCATGTAAAAGCGTTTTAAGACCCTTTATGTATAGGCAGATTGATGGATAGAGATCCTGTCTGTTAAATATTCAATTTGCAGGCCAAGACAAAGTTTTGTCTTTCCAAGATCTTTCATCTCAAATTCTTTCTTAAGATATTCAATTGCCTTTTGGAGCTCTTCTGGAGTTCCAACAATGTCACGACCCAAAATCCCACCACAGGCGTCGTGATGACACCTAGTCTCTAAGACTAGGTAAGCCGATTTCTATCACATTTTGAAGCCATTTTTTTTGAATTAAATAAGTAACCAAAACTAACAGCGGAATAAATATGAATATACAACCTCCCAAGACTGGTAGTACTGAGTCACGAACTCTAACTGAATACATGGAATGATCACGAGGACCGAATATACAATACTGTTTGATTAAAAATTAATAGTACAATGAAATGAAAAGACTCCAAGGGACTGCGATGACCAAGCAGCTCTACCTTGAATCCTTACGATCCCGCTTTAACTCTGCTCAAGTCCGATATCTCCAATACCTAGTTCTGCACAAAAATGTGCAGAAGTGTAGTATGAGTACACCACGGTCGGTACCCAGTAAGTATCAAGACTAACCTCAATGGAGTAGAGACGAGGTACAGTCAAGACATTCACTAGTCTAATAACCTATGCAATATAGCATGCAAAAATAATAGAAAACAAATAGCAGTAATAGCAACATCAATCAACTAGTGATTTAAACAGCAAGGTAACAGGAACACCATAAATATTGCTCAAACGAGTAATAAACACAGGTACGGCCAATTAATCGGGTCCTTCAGAATATACATCTTTTATCTAAGTTATTCAATAAAAATCTCTGGAATATAATAATTTTCAATAAATATATTTTCGAATATAATTCTTTCAAGTAAATATCTTTCGAATATAATTCTTTCAAGTAAATATCTTTCAAATATAATTCTTTCAAGTAAATGTCTTTCAAATATAATTCTTTCAAGTAAATACCTTTCGAATATAATTTTTTCAAGTAAATATCTTCAAAAATAATTCTTTCAAGTAAATACTTTTATCTAAGTTATTCAATAAAAATCTCTGGAATATAATCCTTTTCAATAAATATCTTTCGAATATAATTCTTTCAAGTAAATATCTTTCAAATATAATTCTTTCAAGTAAATACCTTTCGAATATAATTCTTTCAAGTAAATATCTTTCAAATATACTTCTTTCAAGTAAATATCTTTATAATATAATTATTTCAAATAAATATCTTTCTAATATAATTCTTTCGAATAAATATCTTTCAAATATACTTCTCTCAAGTAAATATCTTTATAATATCATTCTTTCAAATAAATATCTTTCTAATCTAATTCTTTCGAATAAAAGTCACCATGTGACGCCTCATTTAACTTTCCTGGCGTGAGGAATACAGTCAACATATCACATCAAATGGCACGGCAATACCTTCGTGCACTTAGCTCATTCTCACCCAATATATATATTTGATTCAAATCAATTGGCACGGCAACACCCTTCGTGCATTTATATCTTCCTCACTGTGCATACATATAATAATACCAACTAGGTGGGAGAAATGCCAACAACAATAAAAGAAATAAAGTGGAGGCACACATGAAACAACAACGACTACAAGTCACACAGAATACATATGTGCACAATAACATCTCAAGATAAAGGCATGAATGTATACACAACAAAACGGTATCATAATATAATGTATGTCTCTCGCCCTCGCCTGCACGGAAACACCCTTCGTGCCATGAATATATGATAATATAAAAATAATTGCACGACATCACCCTTCGTGCTTTTACTCTCGTCCTCATCTGATAATATAAATGAAATAGCACGACATCACCCTTCGTGTTTTACACTCTCAATGGCACGACATCATCCTTCGTGCTTTACACTCTCAAATGGCACGTTATCACCCTTCGTGCTTTACACTCTCAAATGACACGGCATCACCCTTCGTGCTTTACACTCTTCCTTACCAAGCACATGTATATCATTAACAAGCAAGGTAGGAAGCATAAATAATATCAAGGAGAGTGTTTAAACCACAACATGATACAATAATTCATATCATAGTTTTCCACTGACCACAACCAAATTCCAAATATGTAGCAGAATCAATAAATTTTTCAACAAATAGCTCAATGCTCCACACAACGTATATAAAACCTCAAAACAATCAACAGAGGTGAAAAATACTCAGTATAGGGCAATACCTTCATTAATCCAAATTCTTGATAATTATATTAACTCCTCAATTTAAACTTATTTAATAAATATTTGCAGATAAGGATTCCTTCATGAATTTAAATTCCATGAAAAATATCAAGTCAACAAACACACAGAATTCACATAAAATCCAAGTGAAAATAACACCAAATTATTATATAAAATACAAATTTGACAATTAAGGAACAAGGCGTGATAATTCAAGGATTTACTAATGCTAACAATTATCTAATTTAATACATAAGAATGCCTAAAACTTTAAACCAATAAAATTTGCACATATAAGCCCGAGTACGTACTCGTCACCTCGCGTACACGGCTTTTCACATTTCACAAATGGCACATAAGACTCGATGCATAAGGGGTAATTCCCTCGCTCGAGGTTAAGCAAGACACTTACCTTATTGAAATTATGCCGATATTCCAAAATCGCCTTCTTGCTTGAATTGACCTCCGGACAGCTCAAATCTATCCAAATTAATTGTACCACTTCATTAAAATTCATCGAAAATAATTTTGAATAATAAAATACCAAATTAAAATTTTATTCTAAAAAGTCAGCGCGGGGCCTGCCCCTCGGAACCCGACAAAATTTTTACGAAATCCGAACACCCATTCCGATAAGAGTTCAACCATACCAAAATTATTAAATTCCGATAACGGATCTCCCTTCAAATCTTAAATTAAAGTCTAGAGAATTTCTACCATTTTCAACCCAATTCACTAATTTAGTGATAAAAACAACAATAGATTCATGTAATTTAACCAAAATCAAGTTAGGATTCTTACCCCAATGTTTTTCTTGAAAAACTCTCGAAAAATCGCCTCACCCGAGCTTCCTTGGTCCAAAAATAGAAGAATAAGGCAAATTTGGACTTTATTCTGCTGCCCAGTTATTTGTTCTTCGCGTTCGCGACCCTTCCCTCGCGTTCGCGATGAACAAATTCTCCAACAACCATTTTCAAACTCTTCTCAAATAGCCTCTAGTATAATGGTCATAACTTTTTGTACAAAATTCCAAATGACAAATGGTTTAACTTTCTGGAAACTAGACTCAAAGAGCTATAACTTTTATTTGTTGATCATCTCCTCATTCCTTATAGATTGCGAGATATAATCTTCCAAAATCAGCCCTGTGCAACAGAGATTTCCAAACTCTTCCCAAATAGCCTGTAGTATATCTACCATAACTTTTGGTACACAACTCCAAATGATAAATGGTTTACTTTTCTGAAAATTAGACACAAAGGCTACAACTTTTATTTTTGGATCATCTCCAAATTCCTTATATATTGCGAGATATGAGCCTCCAAAGTCAGACCATTGCAACAGAGATTTCCTTCTTCGAGAATATGAGAGTCCCTTCGCGAACGCGAAGAACAAAATCCCAGAAGCCAAATCCTTCTTCGCGAACGCGAGAGTCTCCTCGCGAACGTGAAGAACAATACCAGATATCAGAAAATCAGCATCCAAAGTAGCCCAAAATGATCTGAAACACACCTGAAACACACCTGAGGCCCTCGGGACCTCAACCAAACATACCAATGCATCCCATAACATCATACGAACTTAGTCGAACTTTCAAATCACCTTCAACAACACCAAAAACACGAATTACACCTCAAGTTAAAATCTATGAACTTTGAACTTTCAAATTCTATATCTTGTGCCGAAGCACATCAAATCAATTCGGAATGACTTCAAATTTTGCACACAAGTCATAATTGACATAACGAAACTATTCAAATTTCCAGAATCGGATTCCGACTCCGATATCAGAAAGTCAACCCCCCGGTCAAACTTTCCAAAAATTAGATTTCACCATTTCAAGCTTAATTCCACTACAAACCTTCAAATAATTTTTCGGACACACTCCCAAGTCCAAAATCACCCAACGGAGCTAACAGAACTGACGAAACTTCATTCCGGAGTCGTTTTCATACATTTCCAACTATGGACAAAATTGTGATGACCCAACATATCATCTTTAAGTAATTCTATATTCTAAAACCTCAAAAAGTACCATTTATCCTTCCTCGACTTGCGTGCATAGTCCGTAAAATTTTCTGGAAAGTTTTCATGTGAAAAATGAATTAAAATATAAAATAGAGCTTTTAAATTTAAGTGAGTTAACTTTGGTCAATATTTTTAGCAAACTGACCCGGATCAGTGTTTTGACAGTTTCGGTAGCTCCGTATCATGATTTGGGACTTGGGCGTATGCTCGAAATTTAATTTGGAGGTCCCTAGCTCAAGTTATGACCATTTAACGGAACTAGCAATTTAAAGGCTAAATATTCCAAGTTTGACCACGGGGTTGACTTTTTGATATCGGAGCCAGAATCCGATTTTGAAAATTTGAACAGCTTCGTTATGTCATTTATGACTTGTGTGCCAAATTTGAAGTCATTCCGGATTCATTTAATATGTTTTGGCATGCGATTTGCAAATTGAAAGTTTAAAACTCAAAGTTCGAATCGGGGTATGAATTGTAATTTCAGTGTTGTTTTACGTGCCCGAGTCAGTCCGTATTATGTTACGGGACTTGTTGGTATATTCGAACGGGGTCCCGAATACCCCGAGAGTGAAACGGATCGAAATCGGAACAAGAATTGGACTTAAGCAAAAATCTGAAATTTGGGTTCTGGTATAATCGCACCTGCGGAATTTTGACCGCAGGTGCGAGCTCGCAGAAGCGAGACATCCATCACAGATGCGGCCTTTGCAGGTGCGGCCCTTTTGCGCAGAAGCGGACGTCGCAGGTGCGATATTTTGTCCGCAGATGCGGAACCTCGCCTGACAGCCCCTTTTCGCAGATGCGAGCCCAGGCACCGCAGATGCGAAAATGCTGGGTAGAATACATAAAATCGGGTCTTAGCTATTTTTACTCATTTTTGAGTTTTAAGTCTCGGATTTGGGCGATTTCAAGGGGGATTTTCACGACTTTGAACTGGGTAAGTGTTCTTTATCATAAAGTGATTATATTTCACAAATCCATGTCTATATTCATCATTTATTTCGGATTTAGATGGAAGAAATTGGAATTTTTCTAAAACTTTTCAAAAATAAAAATTTAAGATTTGAAGGTCCATTTGATATCGGAATTGGACAAATTTGGTATGGTTGAACTCGTATCGGAATGGGTATTCGAATTTCATGAGTTTTTCCGGGATTTGAGATGTGGGTCCCACTGCCGAATATTTTAATAAATTTTGGATTTTTATCCGGAAAATTTGTGAATAGATTTGAAGCTTTCGGAGGCAAATTTAAAAGAAAAAGCTATGGTTGAATAATTGATTGGAATTTGCAAAGCGAGGTAAGTGTCGGGGTTAACCTTGACTTGAGGGAATAGAACCCTTAAATTGTTTGTTATGTGAATTGCATGTAAACGACGTATAGGCGAGGTGACCAGTGTCTATACGTCGTCAAATTAATTGTTTGCCTGCATACTTGAAAAATCATAAATTATTTTTAATCATAAATTAATTATTATAATAATTATTTCTCTCTTATTCTTTGCAAATATAAATTCTTAAATTCCTGCATTAATTGTTACATGCTATTTGAATTATGTGCCTTAATTCTTATTTGACATTTAGTATAATAAATATTAAACTGCCTATTTGCTCCCTGATTTTCATAATAATTTGCTATTTGTCATTGTTTGCTTCATAATTAAACCATAATTATTGTATGCTTGTTGTCTCGTAATTTTATATTAATTGTTACCTTTATTGGAAAAATTTCTCCTATAAGAATTGGTAAATGAAAATGTTGGAGGAGCGAGTTGCACGCCGCAACATGATTGATTATACTTAATATATTGGAGGATCGAGTTGCACGCCGCAACGGACTTATTAAAAGTCAATGTTGGAGGATCGGGTTGCATGCCACAAAAGACTTATTAAAAGTCAATATTGGAGGATCGAGTTGCACGCCGCAACGGACTTATTAAAAGTCAATATTGGAGGATCGGGTTGCACGCTGCAACAGACTTATTAAAAGTCAATGTTGGAGGATCGGGTTGCACGCCGCAACAGACTTATTAAAAGTCAATATTGGAGGATCGGGTTGCACGCCGCAACAGAACTGAATGTGAATATATTGTGAGAGCGGGTTGCACGCTGCAACAGAATTGAATGTGAATATATTGTGAGAGCGGGTTGCACGCTGCAACAGAATTGGTTGAAATAATAATGGATTATGACTGTTGGGTTGGTTTCAATTATTATAAATGAGATACTTGTTTAATTTATATTATTTGTTGTTATTATCAATATTGCGTAGAGGTTAATGTAAGTGAACCGCCTTAGCCTCGTCACTACTTCGTCGAGGTTAGGCTCAGCACTTACCAGTACATGGGGTTGGTTGTACTGATACTATACTCTGCACTTCTTGTGCAAATTTTGGAGTTGGTCCCAGTGGCGTACCATAGACTTGCTCGGATTTCAGCTACTCGGAGGAGACTTGAGGTATAACTGCAAGGTGTCCGCAGTTCTGAAGTCTCCGTCTATTTTACTTTAGCTGTGTGTTTATTTTCAGACAGCCTTACTTTATTCAAACTTTTATTTGTATTTATTCTAGAAGCTCGTGCACCTGTGACACCAATTCTGGGATGGTATTTAGACATCGTTATTATTATGGATTATTTTAAAATTGCTTCCGCATTTGCTTCCTTGTTATTAATAAATTTAAAAATTATTTTAAAAATAGATAATGTTATTCTAACGTTGGCTTGCCTAGCAAGTGAAATGTTAGGCGCCATCACGGTCTAGAGGTGGGAATTTCGGGTCGTGACAAAAATCCTAAGACTTAAACTTCCGTTTTAGGGACCAAGTGTCTCAAATCACCCCAAATCATTCGGTAACTGAATTCAACTGCGCACGCAAGTCAATATACATAATACGAAGCTTCTCAAGACCTTAAGTCGTTGAACGGGGCGTTAATTCTTAAAACGACAAGTCAGGTCGTTACAAATAAGATTTATGTCATCAATATAAACAACAAGTATAACAAATTCTGAAACCATTTTCTTTATAAAAATACATGGACAAATACCATCATTTATGTAACCCTCTTTCAACAAATATTCACTGAGGCGATTATACCACATGCGCCCGGATTGCTTTAAACCGTACAAAGATCTTTGTAATCTGATTGAGTACATTTTCCGAGATTTTGAATATGCTTCAGGCATTTTAAATCCTTCAGGGATTTTCATATAAATTTCATTATCAAGTGACCCATATAGATAAGCTGTAACCACATCCATTAGATGTATTTCAAGCCTTTCACGTAAGGCTAAACTGATGAGATATCGAAATGTTATGGCATCCATAATGGGTGAATATGTTTCTTCATAATCGACTCCAGGTCGTTGTGAGAATCCTTGTGCAACAAGGCGATCCTTGTATCTTTCAACTTCATTTTTATCATTCCTTTTTCGCACAAAAATCCATTTATGACCAGTTGACTTTATACCAGCAAGTGTTTGGACTACTGGTCCAAAGACCTCTCTTTTAGCAAGTGACTTTAATTCCGATTGAATTGACTCTTGTCATTTTGGCCAATCAGATTTTTGTCGACATTCTTCGACAAATCGGGGTTCAAGATTCTCACTATCTTGCATAATATTAAGTGCAACATTATATGCAAAAATATTATCCACCACTATTTCAGATCGATTTAAATTAATCCCATCACTAGTAGAACTTATTAAAAGTTCCTCACTCACTTGAGTCTCGGGTTCATTGATTTCTTCAGGAATCTCAGAACTAATCAGATCTTGGGTCTCTTCAGGAGATCCCTTCATAATATCATTTTGATCATTTGTCGATTTTCTTTTTCTAGGATTTCGATCCTTAGAACCCAAAGGCCTACCACACTTCAGGCATGCTTTAGGTTCACTAGCTCTCATGCTAGTAGATGGTCCTGCTGGGACATCAATTCGGATAGGCACATTCTCTGCAGGGATATATGACTTAGTTATCCTTTTCAAATCAGTAAATGCGTCTGGCATTTGATTTGCTATATTCTATAAATGGATGATCTTCTGGACCTCCTGATTACATATAGGGGTACGTGGATCAAAGTGAGATAATGATGAAACTTTCCACACAATTTCTCTTTTGTTTTCCTTTTTCTCTCCCCCTAATTGTGGGAAATTTATTTCATCAAATCGACAATCTGCAAATCGAGCAGTAAATAAATCTTCCGTCAATGGTTCAAGATAGCGAATAATAGAAGGTGATTCAAACCCAACATATATTCCTAACCTTCTCTGCGGGCCCATCTTACTGCGCTGTGGTGGTACTACTGGCACATATACAACACAACCAAAAATTCGTAGATGGGCAATATTTGGTTCATGACCAAAAATTAATTGTGACGGAGAATATTTATTATAATGTGTCGATCTGAGACGGATAAGTGATGTTGCGTGCAAGATAGCATGGTCCCAAACAGTATTGGGCAATTTTGTTTTCATAAGTAATGGTCTTGCTATCAATTACAGGCATTTAATAAATGACTCTGCAAGGCCATTTTGAGTATGAACATAAGCTACAAGATGTTCAACTTTTATCCCAACTGATAGACAGTAATCATCAAAAGCTTGAGATGAGAATTCTCTAGCATTATCAAGGCGAATAGCCTTTATAGAATAATCTGAGAATTGTGCCCTTAATCGAATTATTTGGGCTAATAACTTTGCAAACGCCATGTTGCGAGATGATAGTAGGCACACATGAGACCATCTTAAAGATGTATCTATTAGGACCATAAAATATCTGAACAACCCACTTGGTGGGTAAATAAGTCCACATATATCCTCATGTATACGCTCTAGAAAGGCAGGGGACTCAATGCCAACCTTCATTGGTGATGGTCTAGTGATCATTTTTCCTTGATAACAAGCATCACAAGAAAATTTATCATTTGTAAGAATCTTCAGGTTCTTTAATGGATGCCCACTCGAATTTTCAGTAATTCGTCTCATCATTATTGATCCAGAATGACCCAAACGGCCATGCCAAAGCACAAAAGTATTTGAATCAGTAAACTTCTGGTTTATGATAGAGTGTGCTTCAACTGTACTAATCTTTGAATAATATAAGCCAGAAGATAAAGTTGGTAACTTTTCTACAATGCACTTCTGGCCAGAAACATTCTTTGTAATATAATGATATTCCATATTTATTTCATCTATCATCTCAACATGATACCCATTTCGGCGGATATCAATAAAACTCAACAAGTTTCTTCGGGACTTGGAGGAGAATAATGCATTGTCTATAATAAGTTTTGTTCCCTTAGACAGAAATACAATAGCTCTTCCGGAGCCTTCAATCTAACTTATATTACCAGAAATTGTAGAAACATTTGCTTTTTCCTTATGCAAATAAGAAAAGTATTTCTGATCTTTGAATATGGCATGAGTTGTTCCACTATCAATTACACAAATATCTTCATGATTGGTCTTTGATCTAAACATAATTTGAGGATTATCCATATTCTTCAAAATGACATAAACAAAATAAATATGATAGTAAACATCATTGTCAAAGCATAACTTTTATTTATGTACAACTATTACATAACCATACTATTTACTACAAACAACAAAAATTAACATATTTACATCTCTACAGATTCATCACCGATCACATGACTTGTTTCTCCTTCCGGGAGCGTAAAGTAATCAGCTACATCCAAATGCATGAAGTCTAAATTATCTTCAGAAATAAAATTTGCTTCAGCATTTTTCTCAGTTTTCTTCAGGGAGGCTTGATACAGCTCAACCAGGTGCTTTGGCGTATGACATGTACGTGACCGATGCCCTTTTCCTTCACATCTATAGCATGTATTTTCTGCATTTGCTGCTTGCACCGCTTCATACTTTTGTTCCTTCCTTTTCCACTGCTGGTGGTGAGGATGGTTCTTTGGTGCATTATTATTACCATGATTAGTGTTTCTTCCCCGACCACGGCCATGACCACGACTGGGGCCACGTCCTCTTCCACACTTAGCTTGGTGGAAATTCATCTCATTCACTTCAGGGAATGGACAAGAACCAGTAGGTCGGCTTTTATGATTTTTCATTAATAGCCCATTATGTTGCTCGGCTACAAGAAGATGTGAGATAAGTTCAGAATACTTTTTGAATCCCATCTCTCGATATTGCTGCTGCAGGAGCATGTTCGAGGCATGAAAAGTGGTGAAAATTTTCTCCAACATATCATGATCAGTAATATTATCACCACACAATTTTAATTGGGAAATAATTCTGAACATAGCAGAATTATACTCATTAATAGATTTAAAATCTTGTAGCCTTAAATGAGTCTAATCATATTATACCTGTGGAAGAACAACCATCTTCAGGTGGTTATATCCATCTTTCAAATTATCCCACAGTATGACTGGATCTTTAACAGTAAGATATTCCATTTTCAGGCCCTCATTTAGGTGATGGCGTAGGAATATCATTGTTTTGGCACGGTCTTGGTTTGATGCCTGATTTTTGTCCTTGATGGTGTCTGCCAGACCCATCACATCAAGTTGAATTTCGGCATCAAGCACCCAATACATGTAACTTTTGCCCGATATATCAAAGGCTACAAATTCAAGTTTAGAAAGATTTGACATTATTTAGAAAAATAAAGTTCGTACATGTGATACTTTCAAAGTATTTGTTCGAGATGACAGAGTCTCGTGCTGATAACGTGTTATAAAATAAAAACTGTAAAGTAAATAAATCAAAGACAAGTATAGAGAGATTGATATATTATTCAAATTTCAAACTTATGTATATAATGAACTGAAAACTCCTCTATTTATAGAAGAAAGGAAGCAACTGCAAGGCTTTTCTTTAGCTGCTTGTAAGTTGTCCGCATGAGCTGCTTGCAACCTGCCTGTTTAATAAGAAACAGCTGCAAATCATTTCATTGAGCTGCTTGCAACCTGCCTGTATCAGCTGCTTGTAGATAAACTTCAACAGAGTACTAAATGGATAATCTTCTTCAGGAAGATTATCTATGGCGGAGTAATAAATGGACATCCACAATATAATTATTTTCATAACACTTTTCACTGTAATTAATTTTTTTTTAAACTCTGTAATTTTTCCTTCCACTGACATATACAATTTTTTTTTTTTTGGCAATTCCTGTCACAAATCATTATATACACATGAGAATGTGTATTTAATATTTATACTATTAGTGTGTTTTGCTTGTAATAGATTAGGTTGTTTGCTTTGTATTTTAGGTTACTAATTATTGTAGAAGGTTATATATGTTGTTGTAAGTTATTTTAATGATATAAAAAGTGTTGCACTTTAACATCATTTTCTATCAAGAATGAAGGAAAAAACTAAAATTACATGAAATTAAAGGAAAAGTGATCCGACCGATAAATTCCCTTAAACAGTCACTTTGATCTCAAAGTACAAAAACTCTACTGATCATACGGGTGCTAGTATTGACAAAATGATTAAAAAAAATAGTTAACCACCCATATTATTCATCAAAAAATGAATTGGATAATAAATACTTTAAAAACGGGTTAAATATGGATAAGAACCATATTATCCATTTAGAAAATGGATAACTAATGAGTTTAACTTTTATATTTGTAAAGCCTCAAATTTGAGGTTTCTCAAATTTGGAAGACTAGAAATTCTCCCTAAAGTAATAATATTCAAGAAATCATAGATAATATGGTTACCCATATTATTCATCGGTTAATTCATTTTTTATCCGTATTAAATATGGATCGGGTCAAATAATTTATCTATTTTTTATTACCTGCTTTCGACTCGTCCCATATTCGACCCGACCCACGTATTGGACACCCATACGGTTACGTAAAGGTCCCTAAACCCCAGGTTCGTAAAGCGTGAAAAATAGCATGGAAACGGTTGTGTCAGCATAAAGTTGCAAAAATCAAAATTGACTTTTGTATCTGAGAAATCTTTATAACTGAATAACGGATGTAAATTGTTTTCTAAATTCTAACTCCATAAAAAAGTGTAATTAACCACTTATAAATGAAGTGTAGTTCTATGTATTAACGATAAAAATTAATTTACGCAATTATGCTAGTTACATGCACTAATAGTATAAAAATATTTAAACCATCAGGAGACAATTGCAAGTAATTTCTTTAATAAATATTGATTAATAAAAGTAGTTCTATTTAATAAATATTGTTAATAACCTAAAACAGATGATACATAACTAACTATAACAAATTAAATTATGTTGATGGTGTAAAAAATATATTACACCGCCAATTAATGGCCAATCTTCGATCTCAAAAACTCCAACTTTAACATTTACAGCTTGTTTGGATGGTTGTTACCTATTGTATTGTATCGTATTATTACTTTAAATGCGATATTTGTTTTGGTTGTTACTTCAATTTTATTGTATTATATCATTAAATCCGTTAACGACGAAGTGTGCCACTTTATGTAACGACTGATTAGGTGTGGTTGTGTCGTTATCTTGTCTTTTTCTCTCATCTCACCCTTCATTATTATTAAATAATTTTATTTTATTATTTACTCTACCCCTTTTATATAAAAATTTACCCCGTATCATAATTTTTCTTTATAATATTACAAGTTTATTCTTCATATTGCTAGTGTGTGATATCATGAAATAACATCAAACGATACAATTTATAAAAATATTATATTTATCAAACGATACAGTATAATACAATACAATATAATAAGATACATTATGAAACTAGGTGTAACAATCATCCAAACAAGCTGTTACCTAGCAACGAATTCACAAGAAACTCTAATTAAGAAAAAGAGAAAACAAAATGAGAAACGAAAAAGAGGAAACACATGCAATTAATCCTCATTGTTACATTCCACTGAATTCAAAATAACCGCCATTCCCTCCTAAATAAAATTCTGTACGCGATCTCTCTCCCTTCCATTTCCACTGCCATTTATGGAGGAAGCAAAGGAAGATGCAGAAGCTAAGGAGGATACAAAAGCAGAGGAAGATAAAGAAGAAAAGGTAGATACAAAAGCAAAGGAAAAACAATCATTATCGCCATCGCTCCTGCTATATCCCTGTGCAGAACTAGAGGAGGATAACCTATGAGGACTTGAAGTTGGATGCTGAAAGTCCTGCGGTGTACGAAGAAATGCAACGATTTCTCCCATACAAAGTACGAAGTACTGCTTCCCGTGAGGAAAAGGCGGAATACATGAATTCGGTTCTACGCAAGTATCTTCCCGATCAAGGCGACGTAAGTATTACTAGCTAGAATTAACTTTACTTTTAAGTTCAAGTAGATTAATTATCTGTAATATGCCGTCGGAGTAGTCAAGTCAATTAGATGATTTACCGCAAATTAAATTCCGAGTGGCGGCCATAGCTTCATTAGATTAATTTCTCTTAGCTTTATATGTTTCCGGTTCTCTTTTATACTATTCAATGAGTATAAGACCTCAAGAGGATGATTTTCCCAATTTGAGTTATGATAATATAAATACGTAATGAGTAAATGATGAATCTGATTTGGGGTGGGTGCACTAGATCTATGATGTATGTAGGTGCTGATGAATGTTGGTCAATGCTATCCTGATCTGTGTATGTGTTTGGGGTAAAGAATTTAGAGAAAGGCTATACTTAAAACCTAAGAACAGCTTGTAGCATTGGATTGAGTTTGTGATTTAATCAATACATTGATTATCTATGTCACGATCCAATTTCACATATAGGTCGTGATGGCGCCCAACACTACAGCTAGGCAAGTCAAGTTAATAAATTAAGCATAAATTGACAAAATTTAAAACCAAGAAAAATAATAAAATCCAAATTCTACCAATGTGTGTGCCAAGACCTGGTGTCACAAGTGTATGAGCATCTAATAGATTATACAAAACCTCAAATACTGTCTGAAATAAAATAGACAGAATAAAAAAAATATAAGGAGAGACACTAGTAGATGCAGAACGGCTCAGAAAGGCAGCTCACTACTATGCCCTTGGATAGCGTGGGTGTACGATGATAGCCCCCCACTAGTACTTGCCTCAGGTCCTGCACACAAAATGTAGCAAGTGTAGTATGGGTACGAAAACAACTTGTACCCTGTAAGTATCAAGCCTAATCTCGAAGTGGTAGAGACGAGATGACCGACTTTGACACTCACTATGGGTCGATAATAATAATTGAAATACAATTAGGATATTTAAATCAGCATGATTTACAGAATTTAAAATAATTTATTTAATCAGCGGAAATAATCAAATTCTTTCAAATGCAACAATTCTCAATATATTAATTAAATTCCTTCAATTCAAATAATTTCAAATTTATCAATTAAATATCATTTACAGGAATAATAATTAATTCTTTAACAAGCAAGAATAATAATTTATTAAATTCCAAGGATTTTTCAATTTATCAATTAGCTTCATTAAAGTATCGTGTAATTATTATTATTAAGCACGATTTCTACCGAGGACGTACGACCCGATCCAGAGTATCGTGTACACTGCCGAGGGACGTGCGACGCGATCCATAGATGCATCTATCCTGCCGAGGCGTTCGGCCCGCTCCACAAGAAAGGAGGACATTTTCTTATGTACCTCCGGAAGGAGAGTATATTTATTATAAGATAAATTCGGGAGGAAGAACAATTTCTTTTAACAATTAATTAATTTAAACAGAAAATCAAACATATAAATTTTTCATCCTTTAATATTTTTATCTAACAATTCACAACATATATATAAATATATCTAATAATATTAATTTAACAAGGAATACAATTTACACAAGTAATTCATGCTTTGAGTCCTAAACTATCCGAACTTTAGCATTTATAATAGCTACACACGGACTCTCATCACCTCGTGCGTACGTAGCCTCCGTAATTATCAACAATTATTCAATTTAATCCCTGTGGGGTAATTTCCCCTCACAAGATTAGACAAGAGACTTACCTCATCTCAAAGTCCACTTTCCGATTATCGCGTCGCGTAAAATTTTCGATTCAATGCCGAAAAATCCGAAACTATCCAAAAGTTATATAAAATAATTAATATATGTTCAATAATTCAAAATTCATCTATTAAATAAATTACCCTATCCAAAATGGTAAAATTTCTAAAATTCACCCTGGGCCCACGTGCTCGGATTCTGAAAATTTTTGGATGAAAAAGTTACCCATAATCTCAAGAACTTGAATATATAATTTCTACCCAATTCCATAACTATTTTCGTGGTTAAAATCTCATTTTTATAAAAATCTAGGGTTTTCACCTAAACCCTTGCTTTCTAAGATTTACTAGTTATAATCTATCTATAATCTAAGTATTTAACTTAAGGGGTGTGGAATTAACTTACCTCAAAGTTGTTAGTTGAAAACTCCTCTTAAAAAGCTTCAAATTCGCCCAAGAATGGAAGAAAATGGGCTCAAAATGACTGAGCCCCGATTTTTAACATATTTTGCCCAACAGTCATTTTCGCATCTGCGGACAGTGTACCGCATCTGCGACTTTTGCATCTGCGCAAAATCCTCGCATGTGTGAGTTTCACTCGCCTGGGCCAAGGTCGCTTCTGCGTACCCTTCTTCGCACCTGCGCGTTCGCAGGTGCGCAAATTCTCCGCATCTGCGGTCCACTGCCCCTCCCCCTTTTCCGCTTCTGCGAAGAAATCTCGCATCTGCGAGTGCCATGCCTGCGAGCTTCTGTTGCATCTGCGAATGTCGCACCTGCGACTGGCCAAGCGCAGGTGCGATTCTGACAGTAGCTGGGAGCTTCAGTTTTGGCTCCCAACTTCCAATTTTGTCCGAGCCTCGTCCGATTGACACTCGGGGCCCCCGGGACTCCGTCTGAACATACCAACAAGTTTGAAATCATAAAATGGACTAGCTCGAACTCTCGAAATGCGTAAAACAACATCAAATATAAGAATCATACCCTAAACCAAATTGATTCAAATTTAAGAATTTCAAGTTCTTCAAATTACTTCCAATGCGCTGAAATATACTTAAACTACTTGGAATGACACGAAATTTTGCGTGCAAGTCTTAAATCACTATACGAAACTATTCCCAAACTCGAAATTCCAAACGGACTTCAATTACTCAAAATCCTACTCCAAACCAAATTTAAAGAATTTTAAACCTTCAAATAGTTGATTTTTACTATTAAGCGTCAAAACTCTCCTGGGTTATCCAAAACCCGATTCGGACATACGCCCAAGTCCAAAATCATCATACGAATCTTGGACTTTTAAGGCTAACTTAAGGAACCAAGTGTTCCGATTTCAACCCAAACGCTTCCAATTCCCTAACCAACCATCCTCACGAGTCATAAATTAATAAAAGCATGTTCGGGGAGTTTTATTTTAGGGAATGGGTTTCTAAAAGTTAAACTGACCGGTTGGGTCATTACATTCTCCACCTCTTAAACAAAAGTTCGTCCTCGAACGGGTTTAGAATAATACCTGGAGTGCTAAATAAGTGTGGATATTTGCTTCCATGTCCTCATCGGCCTCCCAAGTCACTTCCTCGACTGGTTGGCCCCTCTACTGGACCTTTACTGCAGAAATCCTCTTGGACCTCAACTGGCGAACTTGTTTATCAACAATGGCAAATGGCTCTTTTTCATAACCCAAACTCTTATCTAGCTGAACTGTGCTGAAGTCCAACACATGTGATAGGTCAGTATGATACTTCCGGAGCATAGATACATGGAAAACCGGATGAACTCCCGATAGACTGGGAGGCAATGCAAGCTCATAAGCAACCCCCCCAACTCGTCTCAACACCTCAAATGGGCCTATAAACCTTGGGCTCAACTTGCCCTTCTTCCCGAATCTCATAATTCCCTTCATCGGCGAAACCTTCAAGAGAACTTTTTCACCTATCATAAATGATAAATCACGCGCTTTCTGATCCGCGTAACTCTTCTGTCTGGACTGTGCTGTATAAAGTCACTCCTGAATCAACTTTACCTTTTTCAAGGCATCCCTTACCAAATCAGTACCATATAACTTAGCCTCACCGGGCTCAAACCATCCGATAGGTGAACGGCATCGGCGGCCATTTAAAGCCTCAAATGGAGCCATCTCGATGCTGGATTGGTAACTGTTATTATAAGCAAACTCGGCCAAAGTCAGGAAACGATCCCACTGACCTCCAAAATCAATCACACATGCCCTGAGCATATCCTCCAAAATCTGAACTGTCCGCTCTGACTGCCTGTCGGTCTGCGGATGAAAGGCTGTGCTGAGCTCTACACGGGTCCCTAATTCACTCTGTACTGCTCTTCAGAAATGTGAAGTAAACTGAGGGCCTCTATCTGATATGATGGAAATTGGCACACCGTGCAACCGAACTATCTCCTGAATATAAATCTGGGCCAACCTCTCTGAAGTATACGTAGTCACAACATGAATAAAATGTGCCGACTTGGTCAACCTGTCAACAATCACCCAAACTGCGTCAAACTTCCTCAAGGTCCGCGGCAACCCAACTACAAAGTCCATAGTAATTCGTTCCCATTTCCACTCTGGTATGGTCATTTGCTGAAGTAGGCCACCTGACTTCTGATGCTCATATTTAACTTGCTAGCAATTTAGACACCTAGCTACATACTCAACTATGTCCTTTTTCATTCGTTGCCACCAATAATGCTGCCTCAAGTCACGATACATCTTCGTAGCACCTGGATGAATAGAGTACCGAGAACTGTGTGCCTCCTCCAGGATCTTTTTCCTTAGTTCATCCACATTAGGAACACACAGACGATCCTGGAGTCGCAAAACAACATCTGCACCAATAGTAACTTCCTTGGCACCACCTCGTAGTACTGTTTCTCGAAGAACCATTAAGTGTGGGTCATCATACTAGCGAGCCTTGATCTGCTCAAATAGTGAAGACTGAGCTACGACACATGCAAGAACTCGGCTGGGCTCTGAAATATCTACCCGCACAAGTCTGTTGGCCAAGGACTGGATATCCAAAGCTAATAGCCTCTCTTTTGCTTAAATGAAAGCCAAACTACCCATACTTTCTGCCTTTCTACTCAAGGCATCTCTAACTACATTTGCTTTACCTAGATGATATAGGATAGTAATATCGTAATCTTTTAGTAATTCCAGCCATCTGCGCTGCCTCAAATTTAGGTCCCTCTGCTTGAACAAATGCTGCAAACTGTGATGATCAGTATAAACTTCACATGACACCCCATAAAGATAATGCCTCCAAATCTTAAGGGCGTGAACAATCGCAGCTAACTCCAAATCATGTACCGGATAATTCTACTTGTGGGGCTTCAACTGACGTGAAGCATATGCAATAACTCGCACTTCCTGCATTAATACACAACCCAAACCAACGCGTGAAGTGTCGCAATACACTGTATATATCCCTGAACCGGAAGGTAACACTAACACTGGTGCTGTAGTCAATACTGTCTTGAGCTTCTGAAAGCTTGACTCACAATCATCGGACCATCGAAACTGAACACCCTTCTGGGTTAATTTGGTCAAAGGTGCTGCAATAGATGAAAAACCTTCCACAAACCGACGATAATAACCTGCTAAACCCAGAAAACTCCTGATCTCAGTCGCCGAAGTGGGACAATGCCAATTCTGAACTGCCTCAATCTTTTTGGGATCAACTTTAATACCATCACCCGATACAGTATGTCCCAAAAATGCTACAGACTCAAGCCAGAACTCACATTTAGAGAACTTAACATATAACTTTTGTTCCCACAATGTCTGAAGCACTACTCTCATATGTTGCTCGAGCTCCTCCTTACTGTGCGAGTAGATCAAAATGTCATCAATGAAGACAATGACAAATGAATCAATATATGGCCTGAATACCCTGTTCATCAAATCCATAAACGCTGTTGGGGTATTAGTTAAACCGAAAGACATTACCAGAAACTCATAATGACCATATCTAGTATGGAAAGTAGTTTTCGAAACATCTGAATCTCGAATCTTCAACTGATGGTACCCCGACCTCAAGTCGATCTTAGAGAACACCCTAGAACCCTGCAACTGGTCAAATAGGTCATCAATACGCGGCAACGGGTACTTGTTCTTAATAGTAACTTTGTTCAATTGGCGATAATCAATACACATCCGCATTGTTCCTTCCTTCTTCTTCACAAATAATACTGGTGCACCCCAAGGCGATACACTCGGTCTGACGAACCCTTTGGCTAGTAACTCTTCAAGCTATTTTTTCAACTTTTTCAATTCTTTTGGAGCCATGCGATACGGTGGAATAGTTAGGCTGAGTATCTGGAGCCAAGTCAATACAGAAATCAATATCACGATCAGGTGGCATACCTGGAAGATCTGAAGGAAATACATCGGAGAACTCCCGAACTACTGGCACTGAATCAATAGCCGGATTCTCTACAGTAGTATCCCGAACATAGGCTAGATAAGCCAAACAACCCTTCTCAACCATGTGTTGAGCCTTTATAAAAGAAATAACCCGATTAAATGAACTAACCGACGAACCCTTCCGCTCCAGCCTAGGAAAAGATGGAATAGCTAAGGTAACAATTTTGGAATGACAATCTAGAATATCATGATATGGAAATAACCAGTCCATACCCAGAATAATTTCAAAATCGATCATCTCGAGCAATAAGAGATCTGCTCTAGTTTCATAACCACAGAATATAATAATACAAGACCGGTAGATCCGGTTCACCATAGCAGAATCGCCTACAGGAGTGGACACATAAACATGAGTACTCAAGGACTCATGAGAAACACCCAGGAATGGAGCAAATAGAGATGACACATATGAATGCGTGGATCCTAGATCAAATAATACTAAGGCAACTTTGCCGTAAACAGAAATAATATCTGTAATCACAGCATCTGAGGCCTCTGCATCTGGTCTAGCCGGAAAAGCAAAGAACCTAGCTGGAGCGCCAACTGGCTGGCCTCCCCTTGGCTGACCTCCACCTCTAGGACGGCCCCTACCCACCTGTCCTCCACCTCTTGGTGGTCGGACTACTGGTGGAGCAACTGGTCTGGTAAGCATAGGCTACTGACCCTGCTGTACTGGTCTACTCTGAAGCCTGGGGCAAAACCTCCGCATGTGACTGGGATCCCCGCACTCGTAATAACTCTTCGGTGTGATGGGCTGCTGACTAAGTGTCTAGCCCTGGGGAACTGAATACCCACTGGGAGGACCCTGAATAGATGGTGGACGGTAGGAACTCTCTGGTATAACACTGAGATAAGGTCGCACTGGAACACCTTGAGGAGGTGGTGGTGCTGGAAATGGGGGTCTGCTGGACTGCCCCCTCACGAATTGACCTCTGCCCCTAGACGGGTCACCTCTGAACTCTCTAGAGTACCTGAACCGCTTATCTCTTATAATCTGCTCTCGGCTCCGCTGACGCACACCCTAAATCCTCCGGGCTATCTCCACAACTCGCTCATAAGAAGTACCTATCTTAACCTCTCGAGCCATAGTGGCCTGAATACCAGTATGTAAACCGGCTACAAACCTCCACACTCTCTCCGCCTCAGTAGAGAGTATCATAAGTGCATGGCGAGATAATTCAGAAAATCTCACCTCATAATCAGTCACTGATATCTGACCCTGCTAGAGCCGCTCAAACTGAAACCGTAACTCTTCCCTCTGGGAGGGTGGAATATACATGTCCAGGAAGATACAACGTGAACCTGTGCCAAGTCATGGGAGGAGAATTTGTTGGTCTGCCAAGAACATAAGACTGCCACCATCTACGGTCTCTGCCCTCTAGTTGAAAAGTAGTGAAGTCAACCCCATGAGATTCCAATATCCTCATGTTGTGCAGTCTGTCCCTGCAACGATCAATGAAGTCCTGTGGATCCTCATGTTGCTCACCCCCGAAGACAGGGGGATGTAGTCTAGTCCATCGGTCCAATAATTTCTGAGGATCGGCGGCTACAACTGGCCTGGGCTCAGATGTAGCTACTGCCACTGGCTGGGCTCCACCCACGGGTAGTGCACCCTGGGTCTGATATACAGCAGATGCCTGTCCATGAGCTTGTGCGGTAGGGGTCTGTGCTCCCCCGCCCGCCTGAGATGTGGCTGGGTCTGCCGGAAATAAACCAGCCTGAGTCATATTGTCCAAGAACCGCAGCATACGACCCATGACATCCTGAAATCCCGATGCAGATGTGAAATCCACCGGAGCTGGCTCTGCCACAGACACCTCATCCTGTTCCTCAAAAATGGGGTTCTCTGCTGGATCGACTGGCGGCATAACTGGAAAAGTCCTAGGATGTCCTCGCCCTCTACCACGGGCTGGAGCCCTCCTCCGGCCTCTGCCTCGACCTCTAGCAACTGGGGGAGTAGCTCTTCCATGGCCCGGAACCTCATTCGAGCTCGTTCTCACCATCTGAGAGAGAATAAGAGAAGTATATTTAGAACTACATCAATTGCACGACGGAATATGAAGAAAGGTAATTTCCTAACACCCTATAGCCTCTCGAAGATAAGTACAGATGTCTCCGTACCGATCCGCAAGACTCTATTAGGCCTGCTCATAACTTGTGAGACCCACGTGAACCTATGCTCTGATACCAGGTTGTCACGACCCAATTTCACCTATAGGTCGTGATGACGCCCAACACTACAGCTAGGCAAGCAAAGTTAATAAATTAAGCATAAATTGACAAAATTTAAAATCAAGAAAAATAATAAAACCTAAATTCTACTAATGTGCGTGCCAAGACCTGGTGTCACAAGTGTATGAGCATGTAGTAGATTATACAAAACCTCAAATACTGTCTGAAATAAAATAGATAGAATAAAAAAAATACAAGAAGAGGCACTAGTAGCTGCAGAACGGCTCAGAAAGGCAGCTCACCACTATGCCCCTGGATAGCGTGGGTGTACGACGATAGGCCCCCACTAGTACTTGCCTCAGGTCCTGCACAAAAAAGTACAGCAAGTGTAGTATGAGTACGTAAACAACGTGTACCCAGTAAGTATCAAGCCTAATCTCGAAGTGGTAAAGACGAGATGGCCGACTTTGACCTCACTATGGGTCGATAATAATAATTGAAATACAATTAGGATATTTAAATCAGCATGATTTACAGAATTTAAAATAATTTATTTAATCAGCGAAAATAATCAAATTCCTTCAAATGCAACAATTCTCAATATATTAATTAAATTCCTTCAATTCAAATAATTTCTAATTTATCAATTAAATATCATTTACAGGAATAACAATTAATTCTTTAACAAGCAAGAATAATAATTCATTAAATTCCAAGGATTTTTCAATTTATCAATTAGCTTCATTAAAGTATCGTGTAATTATTATTATTAAGCACGATTTCTGCCGAGGACGTACTGTTCGATCCAGAGTGTCGTGTACACTGCCGAGGGACGTGCGGCGCGATTCATAGAGGTATCTATCCTGCCGAGGCGTTCGACCCGCTCCACAAGAAAGGAGGACATTTTCTTATGTACCTCCGGAAGGAGAGTATAATTATTATAAGATAAATTCGGGAGGAAGAACAATTTCTTTTAACAATTAATTAATTTAAACAGAAAATCAAACATATAAATTTTCCATCCTTTAATATTTTTATCTAACAATTCACAACATATATATAAATATATCAAATAATATTAATTTAACAAGGAATATAATTTACACAAGTAATTCATGCTTTGAGTCCTAAACTACCCAGATTTTAGCATTAATAGTAGCTACGCACGGACTCTCGTCACCTCGTGCGTACGTAGCCCCCACAATTATCAACAAATATTCAATTTAATTTCTATGGGGTAATTTCCCCCTCACAAGATTAGACAAGAGACTTACCTCGTCTCAAAGTCCACTTTCCGATTATCGCGTCGCGTAATATTCTGATTCAATGCCGAAAATTCCGAAACTATCCAAAAGTTATATAAAATAATTAATATATGTTCAATAATTCAAAATTCATCTATTAAATAAATTACCCTATCCAAAATGGTAAAATTCCTAAAATTCACCCCGGGCCCACGTGCTGTGATTCTGAAAATTTTCGGGTGAAAACGTTACCCATAATCTCAAGAACTTGAATATATAATTTCTACCCAATTCCATAACTATTTTCGTGGTTAAAATCTCATTTTTATAAAAATCTAGGTCTTTCACCTAAACCCTTGATTTCTAAGATTTACTAGTTATAATCTACCTATAATCTATGTACTTAATTCAAAGGGTGTGGAATTAACTTACCTCCAAGTTGTTAGTTGAAAACCCCTTTCAAAAAGCTCCAAAATCGCCCAAGAATGGAAGAAAATGGGCTAAAAATGATTTGAGCCCCGATATTTAACACATTCTGCCCAACAATCATATTCGCATCTGCGGACAGTGTACCGCATCTGCGGCTTTCGCATCTGCAGAAAATCCTCGCATGTGCGAGTTTCCCTCGCTTGGGCCAAGGTCGCTTCTGCGTACCCTTCTTCGCACCTGTGCGTTCGCAGGTGTGCAAATTCTCCGCATCTGCGGTCCACTGCCCCTCCCCCTTTTCTGCTTCTGCGAAGAAATCTCGCATGTGCGAGTGCCGTACCTGCGAGCTTCTGTCGCATCTGCGAATGTCGCACCTGCGACTGGCCAAGCGCAAGTGCGATTCTGACAGTAGCTGGGAGCTTCAGTTTTGGCTCCCAACTTCCAATTTGGTCCGAGCCTCATCTGATTGACACTCGGGGCCTCCGGGACCCCGTTCGAACATAGCAACAAGTTTGAAATCATAAAACGGACTCGCTCGAACTCTCGAAACGTGTAAAACAACATCAAATCTAAGAATTATACCCTAAACCAAATTGATTCAAATTTAAGAATTTCAAGTTCTTCAAATTACTTCCAATGCGCCGAAATATACTTAAACTACTCGGAATGACACGAAATTTTGCGTGCAAGTCTTAAATCACTATACGGAACTATTCCCAAACTCGGAATCCCAAACAGACTTCAATTACTCAAAATCCTACTCCAAACCAAATTTAAAGAATTTTAAACCTTTAAATAGTTGATTTTTACTATTAAGCGTCAAAACGCTCCCGGGTTATCTAAAACCCGATTCGGACATACGCCTAAGTCCAAAATTATCATACGAACCTATTGAAACCGTCAAATCCTGATTCCGGGGTCGTTTTCTCAAAATGTTGACCGAAGTCAAACTTGGCCTTTTAAGGCTAACTTAAGGAATCAGTGTTCCGATTTCAACCCAAACGCTTCCAAATCCCGAACCAACCATCCCCGCGAGTCATAAATTAATAAAAGCATATTCAGGAAGTTTTATTTTAGGGGACGGGTTTCTAAAAGTTAAAATGACCGGTTGGGTCATTACAATCTAATATGCAGTGAGAATAGTCCAGTCATTTTGTACCTTTTGGCAGCTAAATGCTTGTTATTTTTACTGTGTTTCTATGGAAGATGCAGAAGCTTAAAGAAGAATATGGAAAACAAATTCTGTCAAACTATCAGGTATTCAACATGACAAATGTTTGCAATATTGTATCGATGTTGATTTTCTTTCTTTTTAATAACATTCCCTTAAGTTTTAGCCTCTACACGTGGAGTTGTATACCCTGCAACCTACAGATTTCTTTGTCCATTCATTTCTTAAGGCGATCAATCAGAATACAGAGGAAGGCTACAGGAGTATAGTGTCTGAACCCTGTCCAGGTGTTTTAACATTTGATATGCTTCAACCACGTTTTTGTTAGATGATGTTGGCTGAGGTACGTACTGTCATGCTTGTTGTTGCTTAACAGAATTTTGTTTCCTTTTTGTTTTCTTATCAAATAGAGTTATAATAATTGCTTAGGTAGAGCATTCTGAAAATTGGATCCGTGAGACATACCTTGTAGTTAAGCGTCGGAAAACTACAAACACAATGTCGACTTGTCATGATTTTCGGCTTCACCACATGCTTGACAAGTTAATGGAGGATTTTGTATGTCCCATTTCAGAAGGTAAGAGCAAAATATATGAACAGTTTATGAAACAGAGATGGAGGTTGTATGTTAATTATTCTTTGATACATAACTGTGCAGTTTTTTTAGCTGAATTTGGTGGATCGACACTGGATTGTCATCTTGAGAATATAAAATTGAACTATTTATAATTACCTCTGGTTTTACTCCGTTAGTATTGTCATATATTTTGGTGAAAAGTCATACTCCGTTAGTAATCGGATGCACAATATTTGTTTCAACAGGATATATTTGAATATTCGCATGTAGTGGGACGTGCGGTTCTTCATTGTGGCCGCCATAGGCGAGGTGCTAGCGCGACCACATCTGGGCTGAGGATCAACTTGTTGCTATTGTGTAGTAAGGTAAATTCCCTTGACTTACACGTTCATATATTATACTAATACTACTGTTTGCTAATTGCAGTTATTTTAATTTTATAGTTCCGTTTTCAGAGATATGACTTATGAGTAAGTACAGGACTGATCTTTCTAAATGTTGTGTGATGTACAAGTCTGAGAAGGAGGAAAAGAAAAGGCAAGCAGTTTCTGCTGTCAAATTGGTAGGTTCCTAGTATTGTCATATTTTTTGTTTTGTGTGACAGCTGGTAAATAATACTAGTAATCATTAGGTAATCTACTTAAATTGTTCTTCTAATCCGTTTTCAGGTGCTGCGCTGATGGAGAATATTTCATAACCTCAAGCAATTTGTCATGTTTGCAGTATACTTGATATGGAAAAACATTACTTAGGGTTCAACTTTTGTTCTAGTACTAGTGGTGGTACAATCAATACTGTACAGAAGTCTTTCGTACAAACCAATTCTAGCTGTATGGCTCGCTTAATTTTGTTCGTTTCTGTTGGCATGAGTAAGTTTGTTTTGATGACGGACAAAAAGAACACATGCATGAACCATGTCCATGGACAGTGTACACAGGTCACAAACAGAATCAAGCAAAAGGCTTGTCCGTGAAAGGGATAAATATAAGTAGTTATATCTGATATTCCCTGAACGAAAATGTTGCATTTTGATAAGGAGCAAGACTTCTTACTTGAAAAGAACTTTATCCAAGCAAAGGGAAGAGTTAGAAGTTGAAGTTGACTATAACTCTTCCACCAAGGAAGAGTGAAGTATTAGAACTCTAGTTAATCTTTATTTACTAACTCTCTATATATCAGTTGTGTTCTCTTATACAGGCGATGCACACATACTGAAGTTAAGCACGAATTGAGAGCAATTCCTGTGAGATTTAAGAGTGCGATCCTAAAGCTACACGAACCAGATTGAAGAACCAACTCCATAAAGAGTTTTATGTGTCTTTCTTTATTTCTAGTTCAAAGTGTAGTAGGCGTTTTGAGTTGTACATTTCAGCTTTCTTAGAAGCAAATTGTACTAGGTACCTGAGTTGTATCATTCAAGTTAGAGTTAACTTGAAGTAGTCGCAACAACATGTGGCATGTTGCTATAAGGGTTAGAGTTAATCCTTAGGTTTGCAAGAGGTTGTAAACTCGAGTTGTTCAAGTTAGAGTTAACTTGAAGCAGTCACAACAGTCTGTGGCTAGTTGCTATAAGGGTTAGAGTTAATCCTTAGGTTTGCAAGAGTTTGTAAACTTTGTTGTTGGCTCAGAGTTGTAGTAAAGTGTTTGGAGAAAATCCTACTGGGTAGTAGGTCGTGATTTTTTTACCTTTTAAGCCGGGTATTTTTCACGTAAAAATTCTTGTGTTCTATACTTTCTGCATTATTTATTCCACAACTGTAGTGTAAGGAATGCATAGAAGAACCAGATCCTTTGATAATCCGGTGCACGGAAAAATCAGGCACCACACAAATCACCTCCCCTCTTGTGTAGTATTGAAGTATAAAACATCAATTGATATTAGAGCGGGTTATCCTTGAAGAGGCTAACACCTTAGGAGAAGATCAAGATGAGTGCACTACCTGAAAACTGGGAAGGGCAATCCACTGCTAGGCCACCACTCTTCAACGGCCAGTACTACTCTTGGTGGAAAAACAGAATGAGAGACCACATCATAGGAGAGGACTATGAGCTATGGGACATTGTCACTGATGGTCCTCTAGCTACCATGAAGAAAAATGCTGAAGGAGTAGATGTGCCAAAGACAAGAGCTGACTACACTGCTGATGACTTGAGTAAATGGGAGAAGAATGCTAAAGCCAAGAAATGGCTTGTTTGTGGACTTGGTCCAAACGAGTACAACAGAATTCAAAGCTTTACCATTGCTAAGGAAATTTGGGATACTTTGCAAGTGGCCCATGAAGGAACACCTCAAGTGAAGAGGCCTAGAGGAACTCTACTATATTCTCAATATGAGAATTTCACCATGAAGGAAGGGGAAACTATCCAAGAGATGTATACAAGGTTCACCACATTGACAAATGAACTTAAGTCTCTTGGAAGGATTATTTCTGAAAAAGACAGAGTTGAGAAGATTTTGACAAGGGTTCTGCCAGTTACTTGGGAGAGCAAAATCACTGCCATTCAGGAATCAAAGAACATTGCCACTCTTAAGTTGGATGAGCTAATTGGAAATCTCACTGCTTATGGACTTAGAAGGAAAACCATGAAGATGGATGTATCCAAGAAGGAAAGGAGCCTGGCACTCAGAATCATTGAAGGTTCTGATCTAGAAGATGATGAAATGGCTATGATCACAAAAGACTTCAAGAAGTACCTAAGGAGAGGAAAGGGTCCTTCAAGAAGTGGAAGCTACAACAAACCAAAGGTTCCTGAAAAGCAAACCAATGAGGGATGCTACAAGTATGGGAAGACTGATCACCACATCAAGAACTGCCCTCAATGGGAAATTGAATGGAAGAAGGAAAGAGCTAAACAAAGAAACAGGAAGAAGGAACAGGTTCAACCCAAGAAGAACAAGGGATCAACAAAGGCTACGGTTGGTGCTTGGGGAGAAAGCTCAGATGATGATGACAGAGATGAACAAGCACTTATGGCCATTGGAGAATCTGATGAGAAATCTGAGGTAAGTGTAATTCATCTCAAAGACAAGATTAAATTTTTGTCTAAAGAAAGGCTATCTGAGTTACTTCTAGATTTAATTGATGAATCTGAGGATGTAAATAATGAAAAGGAACAACTGTTTAAGGATTGTGTGATTTTGAAAGCAAAGTGTAAGAACCTGGAATTTAGGGTTAGTGAGACTATAAGTGAAAATACTGCATTAAAGAACCAGGTTCATGCATTTGAATCAAATGTCTTAGAACTTAGATCTGAAAACCTAAAACTGAAATTAGGAACAAGTAAGAAGACAACTGATTGCACACAACTCACTCTAGAAGAAAATGTAGTTAAAGTAAAAGATGAGTTGTATAAGAAGGATGCGCATGTAAGAATTTTGAAGGAGGATCTAGTCAAGTCAAAGCATGAACTAGACAAAATGTGTAAATGGAACAGTTCCTCCGATGCACTTTCATGGCTACAGGAACATCATAGTAGCAATAGAAGAGGACTTGGCTTTGGGAATCTGCCACCTAAATGGGATCCCAAAAGCAAGTACCTTACACTTCGTGAGAACAAGATTTGCACTCATTGTGGTAAAACAAGTCACTACAAAAGTGAATGCACTGCAAAAGAAAAGGCAAGTCAAAAGAACAAAGAATTTGTTCAAGGGAAAAATAGGCTACCAAGTTGGGCTAAAAAGAATTTGATTCATCCTTTTGCCTATAGAAAGGGACCCAAACTAGTTTGGCTTCCTAAGACTAACCCCTGATTTCCTTTTGCAGGTCCAAGTGAAGGGGAGCAGCAAAATATGATACATAGATAGTGGCTGCTCAAAGCACATGATAGGAAGCAAGAACCAGTTCCTTTCACTTGAGGACATTAAAGGAGGCAATGTCTCCTTTGGAAATGGGAAGAAAGGTGAGATCATTGCGGTTAGAAAGGTAGGTACGACTGATTCTCACTCTATTGAGAACGTCTACTTGATAGATGGACTGAAGTACAGTCTAATAAGTGTATCACAATTGTGTGATAGAGGTAACATGGTGGCATTCACATCTACCAAATGCTTTGTGATTAATCTTACCATTGACAAGATAGTTTTGCAGGAAAAAGAGTGAACAACATATATGTTGTAGATCTGTCCACACTTTCAGAAAATGAACTCACTTGCTTAAGTGTATTGGATAATGATCCCCTCATTTGACACAAGAGACTTGGAACATGCCAGTCTAAGTCAACTAAACAAACTACTCTCCAAGGATTTGGTGATAGGACTACCTAACATTAAGTTTAAGGAAGATAAAATTTGTGAGGCTTGTGTAAGGGGGAAGCAGGTAAGATCCTCTTTTAAAAGCAAGAAAGTGGTAAGCACCACCATGACGATGGAACTGGTCCATATGGATCTTTGTGGACCAACGAGAACATTAAACAGAAGTGGTAAGATATATGTGATTGTGCTTGTTGATGATTACTCTAGGTTTACTTGGACATTGTTTTTAACATATAAAGATGAAGCATTTGACATGTTCACATCTTTTGTTATAAAAACTCAAAAACAACTAGGTAATCAACTTGCATCAATTAGGTCTGATCATGGTACTAAATTTGAGAATGCTAAATTTGCTGAATTTTGTGATGAGCATGGCATAGATTATAATTTTTATGCTCCTAGGACTCCACAACAAAATGGAGTAGTTGAAAGAAAGAATAGGACACTTGAAGATATGGCTAGGACTATGTTTTTTTCTAGTAAACCTCCCCATAGCTTCTGGGCAGAAGATGTAAATACTGCATGCTACATCATAAATAGGTACATGACTAGACCTCTTGTAGAGAGGACTCCCTATGAGTTACTTAAAGGGAAAAAGCCAAACATATCCCATCTTAGGGCATTTGGATACAAGTGCTTTGTGCACAATAATGGTAAAGACTCCCTAGGTAAGTTTGATCCCAGAAGTGATGAGGGAGTATTCTTGGGATATTTTTCACATAGTAAAGCTTATAAGATATATAACAAAAGAACTATGTGTGTAGAAGAAAATGTACATATTGTTTTTGATGAAACTAACATTCTTTATGAGAGGTAGGAACAAGATGATGAAGAGATTGGGCTGATAAGAAATTCATATAGTGAAATAATAGTCCAGCCTGAAGCTGCATCACATGAAGGAACATGTGATGGAATAGGTCCTTCCACCCAGGGCAACATGACATGGAGAACTGACTAGAGAAGAACTGATCCTCAAACCTCGATGGAACCTGTCCATGAACCTATACCTCAGTAACAAAACCAGGAAGGAACATCAAAAAAAATTGACACTCCTATTGCAACATCCACCAAATTGGATTTGGATGAACCTGGTTCATCTGTTGATCAGAAGATGCCTTTGTGCTAGATTTCAGGCAAATCTAAAGGAGTCTCACTTGAAGGCTGTCAAGAGGATCTTGATATACCTAAAAGGCACCACTGACCTTTGTCTATGGTATCTAAAATGTAGTAATTTCAACTTAGTGGGATATGCTGATGCTGATTATGCAGGTTTTCTTGTGGATAGAAAGAGCACCTTAGGTATAACACACTTTCTTGGCTCATATCTTTTGTCTTGGGCCACAAAAAAGAAAATTATGTGGCCTTATCTACTACTGAAGCGGAGTATGTTGTTTCCGCCTCATTATTACACCCCATGTTTTTGTACGTGAAAGTACATCGTAAGTCAATTGATGTAAGCTTGAAAATGAGATCCTCTTTGAAAGAATATAAAGTGATTTAATGATGTTACGTCCCATTTTAGTAAGCCTTTAAGAGTTATCATTCAGTGGAAAATATTTCTAAGGGGACATATTGTTACACCCCGTACTTCAGATGTCACTGTTAGTATAGGATTATCTAAAGTAAGCTCAAAGAGGACGAAATTCTTCTACAAGGATAAGAAAGGTTTACCGAAGTCTTAAGTAAGCTAAGATGAATATGAGACTTTATAATCATGATTTAAATGAGTTTAAAGTCATTAAATGACTATATATGATGTTTGGATATGGAATATAAAGCTTGGGAAAAATCGGATTTAAGTTACGGAAAAATCGAGTTAAGATTTTCCTTGTAACTAGCCGTTTTGGGAAATTAATTCGTAAGTTTTATGCTGTCATTTTGGGACATATATCATACCAAAATGAAGGTATATGAACCTAGTTTTCAACGGTCCAAACTATTTATTTATACGATATCGGAGTAAAGAAATATGGATTTTTAAAGTAGCGTCGCCAAGTCACATCGTCGCACTTTGGAGAAACTGGCAGGTTTATAGGCTAGGTTGCGAGGCAGTTTTCTCCCAATATATTAAGATTTATAAGTAGATCTTTATATTTAATTAATTCCCCATGTGTCTAGTTTCTAACACTTCAAACCGTTCATCAATAAGACATCATTGTAGAGAGATATTTGCGTTTTCGCTAGACTGCGCAGTAGGCGCCTATGGGACCCACTTGGCCGGGGCCCGATCTTCACTTATTCTTATCTTATATTTGGGATGAGCTTTTCTCATTTTTCATTCTCCTTCCAGACTCACACTCTCCAAACCCTCCCAAACAGATCCCCAAAGGCTCCTAACAAATTCCAAAGGAATACACCATAATCAAACATCAAACGTTAGCCTAAGTGAAGAAGGAAGTCTCTATGGTGTCGTGATGTGATTAAGGGTGGTTGTAAGATAAAGGAAGATTTGGTTCGAGTTTTTCCAGATTCTTTAAGGTAAGTATAACACCTTATTTTTTGGGATTAATCTTATCTATGTGTTGGTTAAGTTATTGGATGAAGATTACAAGATAACACTTGAAAGGGGAAGAGTTGTTATTATCTTTTGTTGGGTTGTTTTAAGGATATATATATATGTTGTTATGGATAAAACTTCAATTTGTATCTACTGCCTAAGGTATATAAATCATGTTCTTGGTTGTTCTTTAAGTTAATCATGTGTTGTTTGAGTTAATATCTTCAAGATACTAATTGACATGACATAAGGAATCATTATCTTTTTTGTGGGCTGTGTCGAGGCTATATATATGGTTGGTTGTGGCTGAAAATTGTTATAAATAGTTTGATTATGTTGTGGCTTCTGTTATTAAGCTTATCTATGTGCTAATTCAGTGGATTGAAGAAGATAACATGAAAAACAAGAGGTTGGCGATAAAGGTTAAGGTGCTAGGCGCGTGGAGCATTTTTGAAGATTATTCTTATGATGTTTTGGGATGAAAATGATATGGTAAGCATAATTATGATATTATACAAGTTGTAGGCAGATTCATGGAAAAGGAATTGTATTAAATTATATTTTGTTAATTGTAAATCGAGCTTGCTGCTCAAAATGGTTGTTGAAGTAATCAGAGAGTTTATTGTGAATTATATTGTTGTTATTTGGGTAGTTTGGTGACTTTTAGTAACTTATGGGGTGTAGTAAAAATAGGGGAGGTGCTGTCCGTTCTTTTGTAGAATATTGGTTTTGAAATATGAGAGTTACAATGCTTATATGATGACGACGAAGTCGGGTTACTCATTGTAGACGTAAGAAGATCATATTGAGCTGGGTTGACGATTGGAGAGAAGATTGCAAAGGTATGTTAAGGCTAAACCTTTCCTTCATTTTGGCATGATCTCGTAACTCCATGTTTTTGATAACGAAATATAAAGAGAAGTTCGTATTCCTAAATTTATTCACATTATCCTAGTCTCAGGAGTTACAGTATTCTCCCTTATCGAGACTTTATATTTAGTTAACTATTGTTTTCTTCCAGTCAAGAGAGCAAAAGGTATATATATATATATATATATATATATATACAATATTACAGTATTTTCACCACCATCAAGCTATAATCGATGGGCATGCCCCTATTGGGCAACCTCTGATCAGATGGTAAGTTATATACTGAGCCTACTGTGGCCGAGCGCCTATGAGCGATCCCAGAATGGCCGAGATACAAAACCTAATATGGCCGAGCGCCTAGAGCGAGCCTACTACGGCAGAGCAGTTACACATACCGAGCCTTATAGGGCCGGACAACTATTTTACTTATTATATTGAGATTGTTAAGTCAGTATCAACAGGTAAGCATATCCTCAAATTATCTTTGACTTCCAGTTACTTTCAGTTATTCTATTATCAGTTCAGTTGCTGCTTTCAGTTATGTTATTGTCTTACATACTTGGTACATTATTTGGTACTGACGTCCCTTTTGCCGGGGACGCTGCATTTCATGCCTGCATGTACTGATAGACAGTTGGATAGACCTTCCCAACAAACAGAGTCAAACATCAGATTGGTTGGTAAGCTCCACTTCCTCGAAGTTACCAGGTCTAGACCTTGGAGTCCATTTTATATATACAGGTTTGATGGGTAGGTCGAGGCCCTGTATCAACCATGATACAGTTCAACTATCTCTAGAGGCTTGTAGACAAGTCCTGTATATTTTGTATATCAGTAGATGTTCATGGTGGCTTCGTCGGCCTGCATAGTTATATATCAGCTTTTAGGTATGTTTACCCCACAGATAAAAGAGACGTTATTTTCATACGATTTAGAATATGGCCTTATCGGCCTAAGTTGAGGGTTACCCCTCCAGAGTTCACAGTTACAGAGTGGTACGCTCGGGCCGAGTATGGCACCAGGTGCCGGCCACGCCTCCTCAAGTTTGGGGCATGACAAACTTCATATCAGAGCAGTTCTATCCTAGGGAGTGTACAAGTCGTGTCTAGTAGAGTCTTGTTTATGGGTGTGTTGTGAACCGCACTTATAAACATGAGGCTACAGGGCATTTAAGACTGTTACTTTTTCTTCTTACTCTGGATCTTATGGTAGAGATCAGTTTTAAGAATTCAAACTCCTAAATTTTATTTTATTCGTAATACAACGATACCTAAATCTAGAAAGAGAGTTGGTAAGATATTGAATATGGATGTGGAAGAGTTGAGTAAGAGGAACTCGATTTTGCATCATGCTTATGATAAGTAAATGTGAGGTCCTCTGCAGATCATGTATGTACTAAGATGTGTATGCTTCTTGATAAGGAGCCTTAAGGCAAGAATATCTACCCACCCGTATGGTAAAAAGAACTAAGAGAATCAGAAGGTAGATACAAATTTCAACACATAAAAGAAGCAAGGTGAAGAAGGATACGAGGTACCCAGTTAGTGAAGATTGTCAGTATTTACAATTCAGGCAAATAAATATAAGCATTCTGAGTTACTTTCAACAGTAATAGAGATATATACAATTGACCACACCTATCTAAATTATGCCCTATGAGAGATAATAGATATAGTTTAAGAGAAAGATGAGATATCAGGATCCAGTTGGGATTAGAGTAACCCAAAATTGCAGATGGATTGTTATCATTAGCTAATATTTCTGAAGGATAGTGCAAAATATGGCAATAGTTCTCCTTGCGAGACATCTAGATGGTGCACTCTAGAATTGTATAGTCAGATATGAATATCAGAATGTTCAAAAATTTCAGAAGATAGGCGGTGGAATCCTAGAAGGGATAAATATTTACCTTAATATGACTCCCGTCTCTAGAAAAAAAAGGAGAGAGAATGTTAGGCGTCAGGCGTCCCGAAGAGCCAGTGAGACTAAGCAAGGGGAGCTATAAGTGAAAGAACATTTTGTTGAAGTTTTCAGAATATAGTGATAGACAGAAATATTAGCAGGAGAATAAGAAGAGAGTATATGAAGCATTATGAGTAAGATGTGGTTAATGAGTGATAACAGTAAATCAAAATATGACAGGATGATAAAGTGTAAAAGACAAGAGGTGACATGCCTTGAGGCAATAAAATAGTATAAGCCATAAAGTCATATCCCCATTTCGAGAAATGAGTTGGTGACTCCAACGTGATTACCGGAAGGAAATGTTAGACCCTAGAGTAATAAAAATCAGTATGGGCTAGTGAAAAAGATAAACTAAAAATGAATTAGGGACCGAAGGATTTGATAATAGAAATCCAGTTGGGGTTAGAGTAACCCAAAATTGCAGATGGATTGTTATCATTAGCTAACATTTCTGAAGGATAGTGCAAAATATGGTAATAGTTCTCCTTGCGAGACATCCAGATGGTGCACTCTAGAATTGTATAGTCAGATATGAATATCAGAATATTCAGAAATTTCAAAAGATAGGCGGTGGAATCCTAGAAGGGATAAATATTTACCTTAGTATGACTCTCGTCTCTAGAAAAAAAAAGGAGAGAGAATGTTAGGCGTCCCGAAGAGCCAGTGAGACGAAGCAAGGGGAGCTATAAGTGAAAGAACATTTTGTTGAAGTTTTCAGAATAGAGTGATAGACAGAAATATTAGCAGGAGAATAAGAAGAGAGTATATGAAGCATTATGAGTAAGATGTGATTAATGAGTGATAACAGTAAATCAAAATATGATAGGATGATAAAGTGTAAAAGACAAGAGGTGACATGCCTTGAGGCAATAAAATAGTATAAGCCATAAAGTCATATCCCCATTTCGAGAAATGAGTTGGTGACTCCAACGTGATTACCAGAAGGAAATATTAGACCCTAGAGTAATAGAAATCAGTATGGGCTAGTGAACAAGATAAACAGAACATGAATTAGGGACCGAAGGATTTGATAATAGTCGACATCTGAGAATATCAGTGATCGCGTTCTTGCGATAATAGAATGGACAATAGAAGAATAACCTTTAAAGGTCATCCAGGAAGACGCTTCCTAAAGCAAGTATTGTGAGCAGAGTTAAGCTTAAGGGACTAAGTGTGCAAGTTACACTAGGTGTCACCCTCGTGCGTAAAATTTAGTTATCCTTGGTACATAAGGGTTACCGCAAGATGAGTAAGATGTCAGTGAAAATGTGAAAAGATGCTAAAGATGATGAGGTGAAAGGAATGAGATTGCATTTATTCAGATCCTATGGATATGATATGACTCCAGAATATTATGCAAGCATGACGCTGTGGAGAACCAGTAAGTGTTCCGCACCCTATGTTATTGATAAATAAGTGCGAGAAACACTTAATACATAAGGAGCTCATACGAGAGGTAAGTTAAGACAAAGGGCGTAGCCCAAAAGGGGTTACGCAGAATGTAGATATGAGAATGGACCAACGAGTAGTCTGTAGTTGATTCAGAAAGAGACTAGTTAAGGCTAGACAAGAGGTCATAGACAAATTAGTAGATCATGCAAGATAAACGTAGTGAACCCGACCATAGTGAATTCAGTCCCGCAAATATGACATCGTAACCCTTGAGAAATATTCAGATAGGAGTTGAAGTAATTAAAGGTACCGTATAAGTGTTATAGAAATAAGAGACAGTGCCTCTAAGGAGACAATCAAAATTTGAGTTCAGAAGTAACCCTACGAGCCCAAGGGAACGGAGGTATATAACTAAGGATATTTGTAGGCGAGTAAGAACATCGAGAATTCCTTTGGGTATACAATATAACAAGCTCGTAACTTTACAAGAGCCAGAAGGTCTCCTTAAGTACTAAAAAGAAAGACTAGCTACGGAAATAAGGAAGAAGGCTTCCAACTTAAGCATAGTGACATAAAGAAGAAATGGTCTTGTAATAACAGTCTCACTACAACATTGTATGTACTCCATAAGAAAGTGGCACCTATCGTGGCTAATGAACGGGAAGAAAAAAAAAATCAAAAGCTGATATTTGAGATCATATGAGTTACATGAAATTTCAGTAATTATGGGCAATGAGATAAGCCATGTATTTATGCAACAAGTGGCAGAACGACCAGGAAAAGTAATTGCTTATGTTTAAAGGCAACTGAGAAGGCACGAAAGGAAATCTATGGTACTAGCAAGTTAAAAGAAGATCGCGAGTAGTATAAATAGATATGTGTAGGTCGCAAGCTAAAGTATATTAGAGTGACAAGGTTTTAGGTAGATGGGAGTAAGGATAAGAAAAGATGAGTAAGAAGGTGACAAGAATAGGTAAGGCCCTCAGGATTAAGCCTATCAAAATAAGAGAGTTGATGGTTTTGGTAAGTTATAGAAAGATCAGTATAGCTTGAATTGACTCAGAGGAATCTAAGACTAGGAGCAATTAGAAGAGATAAAATGCTGCCCTGGTAGTAGAATAAGGGTGTAATGGTAATAGATAAGAGGATGACATTTAGGCCTTTGATTGAGTAACAATTTTGAGAAAAAGTTATTTCATGAGTTGCACGAGATTAGAACCTATATGATGAATCACGTTGGGATGCTATGAAATATGGTTATTGAAGTATAGTATCATCCCTAGGAGGATCAGGCAAATCACTTCAAATGTTCCCCGATGAGACGTGAGCCTTAGTGACAATGTATTATGTAAGAGGTTTCAAGTTATCACTAGTAGATTATGGATCAACATTAAGGTGAATCAACAATAGATGGATAAAAGCTACAAAGTATGAGATGAGATTAGGACATCATTCTTTATATGAACAGTAATGAGGAAGAACTAAAGGACTTAGATTTATACATATATGATAAGCATTAAGAGAGTAACCTGGAGTTGGGTAGCAGACCTAGGTAGTAATAAACCGAAGTAAGTGTTATGGTATAGCATGACCTACCTAGTTGTAGTAAAGCCATAAGGACAGATAACCAAGGATAGGAAACAAAATATAGAAATAGTGGTACATTCAACAAAGTACCAAGCGAAGAACTTCAATATACCTATAGATGCCCAGAGGGACAACTTGTCGTAGTCCTGTATATGTTCACAAAGTGAGGCCTAGAGATTGGTTAAAAGCTGGAGGAAAATGAGAGAAGAGTCGCATAGGCAGACATACAAGTACAAAGTTGTACAGACTGTATGATAGCATGTAGCAATAGTTACAAGATCGGAAGAATTCTGACCACGAGTCGTGGCGTGAGAAAGAGGCCTAAAGGGGGGAATGCCCTGGCCTTTGGATTTATTCATAGAACAGTTGCCTGTCTCCTTGTTTACTGTATTTGGTCTCAGACTATTATAGACCGTATTTTCTAGACTTGATTCATGTAATGTTGTGATTTTGTTACACCCCATATTTTTGTACGTGAAAGTACATCGTAAGTCAATTGATGTAAGCTTGAAAATGAGATCCTCTTTGAAAGTATATAAAGTAATTTAATGATGTTACGTCGCATTTTTGCAAGCCTTTAAGAGTTATCATTCGGCGGAAAATATTTCTAAGGGGACATGTTGTTACACCCCGTACTTCAGACATCACTGTCATTATAGGATTATCTAAGGCCAAATACCTATGCAACCCCTTAAACTTGGCTCCAGTTTTCATTTTAACACTTTAACTAAGACCAGTACCTATTGAACACTTAAACCTTATCTTACTTATACCTATTAAACACATTTTTTATAACCCTCAACAGACTTCAAAGCGTGAAGCTACTTGCCATTGACCTAACAAATGACACCAATAAGAAAAAGACAAGTCAGCAAAGAAAAAGAAGAGTAAAAAATCTAGAAAGGAAAAAAGAGAAAGAGAAATGGGTTTCATTCCATCTGCTTAAACGCTGAGTATTGGGGAGAGTCTTCTATGGAATCTGTTTTCTTTCAAGCTCTGCAGCAGATTGACGATGTATGAGATTGGTCCATTGACTAAAAAATAAATATCTGAAGACAAAAATTAATTTGAAGTTCAGGGAAAATTTGCAGAGATTCATGGTCGAAAAATTCTCCATCGTCGTCTTCTTCGTCAATCTCATACTTCACCAATTTTCTTTGATCTAATTTCTGATCAATTTTAGTTATCTCATCAATTCAACCTTCTAAGTCAATTTTTTCTTCGTCTCTGAATTTTTAAATCTCCATTTCATGTAAGGAGGGAAGGTAAGGATCGAGGCTGGTGGTGGCAGTGGTGGGTAGGGAGGAGGAAGAAGGGGAAGGGTGGAGGGTGGTGTACGGAGAAAGAAGAATGAAGGAAAATGGTCGCACCAATGGCGGAGGAGCGACAGTAATAGAGTTAATAAGGTTGTGATATGGTTTCTTTAGAAAAAAGGGTTTTTATTTAAATAATAAAGAAAGAAAAATATAATTTCAGATCCATTCACGCGCTTAAGAGTGGTGAAATACACATTTTTTTGCCATGTCAGCTATTATGTTTAATATGCACAAGTAAGACAGGGTTTGAGTGTTCAATAGGTACTGGCTTTAGTTAAAGTATCAAAATAAAAATTGGAGCCAAGTTTAAGGGGCCGCATAGGTATTTGGCCATTATCTAAAGTAAGCTCAAAGAGGACGAAATCTTTCTACAAGGATAAGAAGGGTTTACCGAAGTCTTAAGTAACCTAAGATGAATATGAGATTTTATAATCATGATTTAAATGAGTTTAAAGTCATTAAATAACTATATATGATGTTTGGATGTGGAATATAAAGCTTGGGAAAAATCGGATTTAAGTTACGGAAAAATCGAGTTAAGATTTGCCTTATAACTAGCCGTTTTGGGAAATTAATTCGTAAGTCTTATGATGTCATTTTGGGACATATATCATACCAAAATGAAGGTATATGAACCTAGTTTCCAACAGTCCAAACTATTTATTTATACGATATCGGAGTAAAGAAATATGGATTTTTAAAGTAGCATCGCCAAGTCACATCGCCGCACTTTGGAGAAACTGGCAGGTTTATAGGCTAGGTTGCGAGGCAGATTTCTCCCAATATATTAAGATTTATAGGTAGATCTTTATATTGAATTAATCCCCATGTGTCTAGTTTCTAACACTTCAAACCTTTCATCAATAAGACATCATTGTAGAGAGATATTTGCATTTTCGCTAGACTGCGCAGTAGGCGCCTATGGGACCCACTTGGTTGGGGTCCGATCTTCACTTATTCTTATCTCGTATTTGGGATGAGCTTTGCTCATTTTTCATTCTCCTTCCAGACTCACACTCTTCAAACCCTCCCAAACAGATCCCCAAAGGCTCCTAACAAATTCCAAAGGAATACACCATAATCAAACATCAAACGTTAGCCTAAGTGAAGAAGGAAGTCTCTATGGTGTCGTGATGTGATTGAGGGTGGTTGTAATATAAGGGAAGCTTTGATTTGAGTTTTTCCAAATTCTTTAAGGTATGTATAAAACCCTATTTCTTGGGATTAATCTTATCTATATGTTGGTTAAGTTATTGGATGAAGATTACAAGATAACACTTGAAAGGGAAAACATTGTTGTTATCTTTTGTTGAGTTGTTATCTTTTGTTGGGTTATTTTAAGGATATAAATATATATGTTGTTATGGCTGAAATTTCAAGTTGTATCTACTGCCTAAGGTATGTAAATCATATTCTTGGTTGTGCTTAAGTTTAATCATGTGTTGTTTGAGTTAAAAGCTTCAAGATAGCAATTGACATGGTATAAGGAATCGTTATCTTTTTTGTGGGCTGTGTTGAGGCTATATATATGGTTGGTTGTGGATAAAATTTTTTATAAATAGTTTGATTATGTTGTGGCTGCTGTTGTTAACCTTATCTATGTGATAATTCAGTGGATTGAAGAAGATAACATGAAAAACAAGAGGTTGATGATAAAGGTTAAGGTGCTAGGCGTGTGGACTATTTTTGAAGATTATTCTTCTGATGTTTTGGGATGAAAATAATATGGTAAGCATAAGTATGATGTTATAAAAATTGTAGGCAGATTCATGCAAAAGGAATTGAATTAAATTATATTTTGTTAATTGTAAATCGAGCTTGCTGCTCAAAATGGTTGTTGAAGTAATCAGAGAGTTTATTGTAAATTATATTGTTGTTATTTGGGCAGTTTGGTGACTTTTAGTAACTTATGGGGTGTAGTAAAAATAGGGGAGGTGTTGTCCGTTTTCTTGTAGAATATTGGTTTTGAAATATGAGAGTTACGATGCTTATATGATGACGACGAAGTCGGGTTACTCATTGTAGACGTAAGAAGATCATTGAGCTGGGTTGACGATTGGAGAGAAGATTGCAAAGGTATGTTAAGGCTAAACCTTTCCTTCACTGTGGCATGATCTCGTAACTACATGTGTTTGATAACGAGACATAAAGAGAAGTTCGTATTCCTGAATTTATTCACATTATCCTACTCTCAGAAGTTATTATATTCTCCCTTATCGGGACTTTATATTTAGTTAAGTATTGTTTTCTTCCTCTCCCTTATCGGGACTTCATATTTAGTTTAGTATTGTCTTATTTCAGCCAAGAGAGCAGAGAGTGTGTATATATATATACAGTATTACAATATTTTCACCACCATCGAGCTATAATCGATGGGCAGGCCCCTATTGGGCAACCTCTGATAAGATGGTAAGTTATATACCGAGCCTACTGTGGCCGAGCGCCTATGAGCGAGCCCAGAATGGCCGAGATACAAAACCTAGTATGGTCGAGCACCTATGAGCGAGCCTACTACGATAAAGCAGTTACACATACCAAGCCTTATAGGACCGGACAAATATTTACTTATTATATTGAGATTGTTAAGTCAGCATCAACAGGTAAGCATATCTTCAGATTATCTTTGACTCCCAGTTACTTTTAGTTATTCTTTTATCAGTTTAGTTGTTGTTTTCAGTTATGTTTTTGTCTTACATACTCGGTACATTATTTGGTACTGACGTCCCTTTTACCGGGGACGTTGCATTTCATGCTTACAGGTCCTGATAGACAGTTGGATAGACCTTCCCAACAGACAGAGTCAAACATCAGATTGGTTGGTAAGCTCCACTTCCTTGGAGTTACCAGGTCTAAACCTTGGAGTCCATTTTATATATACAAGTTTGATGGGTAGGTCGAGGTCCTGTCCCGACCATGATACAGTTCAACTATCTCTAGAGGCTTGTCGACGAGTCCTGTATATTTTGTATATCATTAGATGTTCATGGCAGCTTCGTCGGCCTGCATAGTTATATATATCGGCTTTTAGGTATGTTTACCCCCACAGATAAGAGAGACGTTATTTTCAGACGATTCAGAATATGGCCTCATCGGCCTAAGTTGAGGGTTACCCCTACAGAGTTCACAGTTACAGAGTGGTACGCACGGGCCGAGTATGGCACCGCGTGACACTCATGTTGTGTTCAATTGTTGTGGAACAAACAACAATTAATGAACTTTGGAGTTAATGTTGGTTGTATCCTCATCTTTTGTGATAACACTAGTGCAATTAGTATGACCAAGAACCCGGTTCATCACAAAAGAACTAAGCACATAGATGTTAGACATTACTTTTTGAGGGATAACTATGCAAAGGGTTTAATCCCTGTGGAATTTTGTGCTACTTACAAGCAAATAGATGACATCTTCACAAAAGCTCTAAGTAGAGATCACTTTGAAAGGAATATGATAGAATTAGGGATGATTAAGATTACCTAAGTGGAACCAGTTCTAACTCAGTGATTGGTTAGATAATTTGTGAATTTTGTAAATAATCAGATTAGATATTGCTCAGTCTCATACTTTTATTAGTATACTCTTGTGCCATGTGCTAAAATGTCTCACTGATGTCTAATGATATTATCCTTATTTTCTTGGAAAACAATCAGTCTTACACAAGAGATCTTTCAGTGAAGAACCTGGTTCATCGAGCTTATAAGGTATGTATTCTACACTCCTCATAATTTGAAATAACTGCATATGGATCATGAACTGAAAAGAGTCCCACTTTATCCCAAACTACTTTTGAACCAATTAGCTACAAATGAACTAGTTTCATCAAGAGTTCCATGCACCATAATTGCCGAAATATTTGGGGAAGAGTCTGACGCCTATTCAAACTGAAACTACCAAGATGAAAAGACTTCTAACCTCCAAAAAGTTGTTGTTACGCACTCAACCTTTTCATCTTTAAATTGATCTGACCTTACCCTCTTATCTCAAATTGTTTTCGAAAGAGTAAAATGTCCAAAACCTCAAAACTCTCTATATTTCTCTCAAGTTTCTGAACTGATCAAATGGTAAACACCCATGAGAATCTCAAAAACTCTGAAAACCCTTCCTCAGCACCCAAAGAACCTTCATCCACACTTTCAACCACCCAAACCCCCAAGAAAAAGCATATCAAAATGATTGCATGCAACACAGTGGCCAGTAGAGAACAACCTAAGAAATTGAGTAAGATGCTACGAGGGTGTTGAGGCTGATGCGAGGGGAAGGGTGGAAGAACAAGTGGCTGAATTTGATTCACCCATTGGTTATGGATTACATAATGAGACATATGAAATGGTGGTATGGAGTGAAGAGATTAGTGATAATGAGGAGACTATGAATGAGTATGAGGATAGAATCACAGGAGATAGGTGATAGTTCTGGTGATAGAAGTGCAGCAGATGTGCTGGTTAGGTTAAGGAAACGGTTTCATAAACCAGTTCCTTCTCTTGCTAAAATAGACAAGAGTCCCAATCTGCTGCAAAAAGTGTCAGATAGTTACAATCAAAAGAAGAAGAAGCAGAGTAAGGCCAACGTAAAAAGGCCTTAGCTGAGAGTGCCAAGAAAATCGCTTCGAAAGAAAAAAGCTGGTAAGCCAAGTGGAGTAGTCCAGATTGAGGAGATGAACCTGATTCATGAGGATGGAGATAAAGATGTGGAAGTAACCATACCTAGTGCCAAAAAGAGAAATATTTCTCAAGAAACAAAGGTTGTGGCAGAGGGTTCAATTATGACTAAAACAACCACGTCTACCAAAAAGAGCAAACAAGCTCAAATAGTGGAAGAAAATGGTTAAGGATGTTGAGATTGAACGATTGAAGACTAGGTTGGCTGAAGTAGAGGCTGAGAGAGACTATCTCTAGTGTGAGCCTGCAAAGTAAAAGGAAAATAATGGTGGTATTCTTTAAGATATGCTGAAACTGCTTCAAGCCAAGAACCTGGTCCTTCCCAGTCCTAAATCCTTCCTAACCCAATTGTAACTAGTGACCCAAGTGGGATTTCTCTATTTTTTACTCATAGTTCTATGTTTTTATTTCTTCTTATGCTTTGTGGTAGGATCTTATCAATCAATAAAATTCACTGCTTTTGCTCTAATTGTTTGTTGATATTTCTTTAGATGGCTAATATCCTTAGATTGATAAAGAGAAAATTGAATCCATGATTACAGTTGAAGTAGCCCCAGTGGCCATGAGTGATATCTGCTAAAATCTGGTTACTTAACTTAATTATACAACTTTTCGATGATTACAAAAAGGGGAAGATAAGGTGTGATTTTGCTTTGGACTGTGATGTTTATAACCTAATAAATCTGGTCCTTGATGATTTATGTCTTTAAAATGGAAAGTGTTCTAACAATGTGTTGATGTTGAGCTGAGTTGAAATAGGTTTCATACTTATGAAAAGCACGGAGTTTGTCATCATCAAAAAGGGGAAATTTGTTGGCATGAATAAGTTTGTTTTGATGATTGACAAAGGAACACATGCATGGACCAGGTCCATGGATAGTGTACACATGTGACAAACAGAATCAAGCAAAAGTCTTGCACGTAAAAAAGGATAAGTATAAGTGGTTATATTTGATATTCCTTGAACGAAAAGGTTGCATATTTGATAAGGAGCAGGACTCCTTACTTGAAGAGAACTCTATCTAAGAAAAGTGAAGAGATAGAAGTTGAAGTTGGCCAGAACTCTTCCACCAAGAGAGAGTAAAGCATTAGAACTCTAGTTAATATTTATTTACTAACTCTATATATATCAGTTGTGTTCTCTTATACTGGCGATGCACACATACTAAAGTTAAGCACGAATTGAGAGCAATTCCTATGAGATTTAAGAGTGCGATTCTGAAGCTACACGAACCAGATTGAAGAACTAGCTCCATAAAGAGTTTTATGTGTCTTTCTTTATTTCTAATTCAAAGTGTAGTAGACTTTTTGAGTTATACATTTCAGCTTTCTTAGAAGCAAATTGTACTAGGTACCTGAGTTGTATCATTCAAGTTAGAGTTAACTTGAAGTAGTCGCAACAGCCTTTGACATGTTGCTATAAGGGATAAAGTTAATCCTTAGGTTTGCAAGAGGTTGTAAACTCGAGCTGTTCAAGTTAGAGTTAACTTGAAGCAGTCGCAACAACCTGTGGCTAGATACTATAAGGATTAGAGTTAATCCTTATGTTTGTAAGAGTTTGTACACTTTGTTGTTGGCTCAGAGTTGTAGTGAAGTGTTTGGAGAAAATCCTATTGGGTAGCAGGTCGTGGTTTTTTCACCTTTTGAGCCGAGTATTTTTCACGTAAAAATTCTTGTGTTCTTTACTTTCTGCATTATTTATTCCGCAACTATAGTGTAAGGAACGCATAGAAGAACCAGGTCCTTTGATAATCCAGTGCACCTGAAAATCAGGCACTACACAAATCACCCATCTTGTGTGGTATTGAAGTATAAAATATTATTTTCTTACCCAAAATGAGATGGATGTGCGTTCAGTGTAATATGCATGTCAGCCTGTCATCATAGAACAAGTTCAAACTCTGGTTCATTTTGTTGCATCTCTTGTGTTTTTAATACAAAAAATAAGTCTGATGATAACCCAATTGCCTTTGGTACAATGAGTGAGCAGTCTGCACCAAGCACATTGATTGTTTCAATTTTTCACCCTCAGAGACTGATTTTCAATATGCAAGAAACTCTCTTAACATTGTATTGCAATATCATATCCTAAAGATTTTGAGCTGTCGGAGTTTCGAAACCCCTTTTGTTTTTTTACTTTTGTAAATGATGTTACTTGGAAACAGAACGAATGAGTTCCCTCTTTTTATTTAAACGCCATTGCTTTCTTTATACTAATTTACAGGGCTGATCAATGGTTTGAATTTGTGGGTGAAGACAGTTCTTATGCTTCTATATGAAACCTATCTTGCTGCTTAGTTATACGTAGAAATGGATTCTATTACTTGTTTGTTCTCACTCTTCTTTTGAGGTAATTTCGTTTGTCTTCACTCTTGGTCCTCCTTGATTACTGGGTTGCATTTATGCTCTTTGTTGTGGATTCTACTTTATTACCTTGTGATTTTTATTGTATGATAGTTAGCCGTAGACAGTGCACGACTGGTGTAAATGGTTCATGGTCTTAAAGAGAGAATTACCTGATTCAAGTGAACAAGAGAGCCAATATATGAGGTGCTTTTTATTTGTTGCAAGCCTCTTGTTTTACCCTTTTAAAATGTGCTAGTAGCCTAATGTATAGTTTCATGTCATATGCAGTGGTAAAGCTATAATGCATAATCTAAAATGAAACTTTGGAATCCCATAAGTTTTGAAGTCAAGACAGGCTTCAAGATTTCCTTTGGTTATTTAATTTTTAACTTCAGTTTTTTCCACTCTTAAAATTCCATCTCTATGATAAAGTTCCATTTTTTACTACTTCAGAAAGTCCTCACCAAATTAAAAGTCAGGGATAGTGATTATGCTCTAACCTTGAAAAGACACACAAGCAGGCAAGGTAAACAAAGCTAACCTTAATGCATATGCTGCTTCTCTAGTTCATCAGTAGAATTCTTATCCTACTCATAAGAAAACTTCTGTTTACCCGAAAAATCGGATAACGTTAAATTTAGATATGGTTCTAAGGGTATACGAATTTCTTTGATACAAAATGACAATACAAGTATTTTTGCTATAAAATGGGAATGATGGACGGGAAGACTTAAATGAGTTAGAAAAAGAAGCACAATGAAATCTTAATGTATCTTGGAGGACTTGCCTCTATTGCAGTCTATCCCCCTTTTTATAGTAGAGGATCACTGCTTTATCTATAACAACATAATAAAATAATACATATAGTGGAGGACCCATGATGATTTGTCTCTTTCTTGATTCTCTCCAAGATTCTCTCTCTCGGTGCGGTTGTAACGGCTCTTATCTGCGAGCTTGGCACTGGCTCGAGCTCGGTGTTAGATCGAACCCCCAGTCTTGGTTCGAGCTCGGTTCTGCCTTGGGACATCGATATTCGGGGCCTGTATCGATCGGTGTTGCCCCGTAGTCTGATTCGGACACGGGCTCGATAATGATATCGAGTTTTGCCGTTTATAGCGCGAAGCTCGACGTCCCTACTTCGGAATTCATCCGAGCTTGTCATGTGGATACCCTTCGATTGAAATGTCATTGTCTCGACCGGTCTTTATGACTGAGAATCGGTTTTGACCGTACACAGATAGTCCCCTCGTTTCTCGGAAAGGTTGTGGCAAGGAACGATATGATTTTCCTACGGCTCGATCAAATTTATGCTGACGTTTCTATCAAGCCCGATCTTGACGTATGTGATAGTTGTCACATCAGCTCGATTTTACCGAAGCATTTAATGTGTGTCAGACGGTGGTCGGCCACCGCTGATACCGAACCGTCATGCCTTAGTCTATAAATAGTCTTTCCATACAACCTTTACCACTTTTGCGCCTTCTCTTCTTCCAAACTTTCTTATTTATCCTCTCTATTTCGCTGCTACGGGGCCGCCCATACTAGAATTTTGGTGCTATCTATTTCTTCACCTTCCTTTGCACTCTTTCCTTTCATATCAATGGCGAAAACTTCCAAAACCGTACCTCAGAAGGAGAAAGCTTCTTCCTCACGGCCGTCTGATGATAAGGCGCCGGTGGAGCCGTCAGTTCATGACTATGTTCCTGGCCCGTGCACTTTGAAGACCGATTTTAAGGTGGAGAATCCTTCCTCCGTTCCGGGTCGATGTGAACACATATCGATGTATACGTGCTCTATAACGGAGGATCACCTCGAGTCCGTCCGAAAAGACTGCAACTGGGGTTCCGAGGTCATGTTGCAAATTCCATCTTCCGATGAGAGTTTTACCACTTACGTGGAGGGTTTTTTAAGTATTTATACTTATCCCTTCACACTGGGACCCGTCGACCCGGTGATTATTGATTTCTGCAAAAGGTATCAAGTCACCCTTGGCCAAATTCATCCCTCTCTATGGCGTATAGTGATCTTGTTGCGTTTCTTCTCTATCAAAGCCGGGGGGCTGGATTTTTCTCTGAAGCACCTCATACGACTGTATCGGCCTCAGATCTTTCGAGGACTAATCAGACTGCATCGTCGGGCATCGAAGGCTTTGATGTCGAGCATCGATGAAGACAAGGATCGGGGTTGGATGGGTCGTTATATTCGAGTGAGGACCCGTGATCTCATTCCGCAGGAGAAGATGCCGTTCCCTGAAGAATGGAAGTTTGACCGTAAGTGATTTTTGTTCACTTTTCATGTCCTTTTCTGATTTTTTCTGATGTCATTCCCTGATGTTCTGCTATCCCTTGGATGCCACAAGCGGTGCCTGACCTCGAGGACAGGGTTCGGATTAGCCTCGACCTCCTCTTACACCGAGCGTGTTTGGCGTGACTTGGCAAAAGGCAGATGGGAGGCCAAGAACCATGGTGAGGTTTGCTTCTTGTTTCCTTCGAAGTATTCTTTGCGTTCTATTCGTTACCGATTTCCTTTTGTGCATGCGTAACCATGCCGCTTTGAGGCCTTCGAGCGGTGAAGAAGGAAACAAGTCTCAAGTCCCTAAACAGGGGGAAGATAAGAAGCGAAGAGCTTCCTCTCGGTCAGAGGACCCCAAGCCCAAAACTCGAAGGGTGAGGAGAAAATTAATTGCCCTTTTGATTGACTCGGTCCAATGACTGAGAGAAGAAAAAGAAGAAAATAACTCCTCGGCTTTGGTAGTTTGATCTACGGAGGCCATCGAGGTTGCTAGAGCTCCCGAGCCGATGGCGGCTTTGACTGCCGGGGTTGTTTCCGAAGACCTGAGTCTCGACCGGAGTACTCCGAGTGATTTTCTCGGGCTATGACAATGGGTCATTCGCCTTCTCTTCCATCTTTTTCTGAGGAGGCATTGAAGGAAGCTCGAGAGTTGAAGGCTCCCGATATCGGCGAAGGCTCTGGTGCAGGGGATCCTTTTAGGGATTGTTTTACTGGAGTCGATGATGGTTCCGATATTGGTGATGCTTCTCTTTTATTAGAGGAGGCTCAGCGTTTCATTACTCGGGTAATGATTCTTCCATACTTGGTTTCTTTGTTCTTTTCCATACTTGACTCGTATTTCTTACTGTGCTGGCCATTAGTAGGTTTAGAGTCGATCTTAGCCAGTGTGAGGCCGAGCTCCGGAAGGTCTCAGGTGAGAGATAGGCCCTGCGGCTTCTTTGCAGCCAAAAGGACGAGGCTATAAAGGACCTCCAAGCGGATTTGGCTAAGGTCCATGAAGAAGGGGTCGAGATCGATAAGCAGGTGAGCCTCGTTCTATTAAAGTATGGGTGTGACTCAACCATGGAAGTTAACCCTTCGTTATCTCAGTTGCAGCAAAAGATCAAAAAGATCGGGTTACTTCGAGAAGAAGTCGATCAAATCCGAGCTGAATGCAATCGGTGGAAGGAGACCCTCGACCGCCTGGCAGCGGAAAAAGAAACCATCTTAAAAAAATTATTATCGGCTGATGTTCAACTTCGAAGTGCCAAGCAAAAGGGGTCAGTTCAAGCTAAGAAGATCGAGGAGCTTGAAACACGACTTGCTGAGGCTAAGGCGGAGGTTGAGTCATCGAAAGTCTTGGTGGATAAGTCCATTGCTGTATATCGGGATGATGCTGAGGCTGCTCAGATGGAGGCCCAGGAAGCGACGAAGACCGCCGATACTCGAGCTCATTGGGTTGCCGAACTTGCCAAGTGTAGGTCTCATAGGGAGACCCTCGAGGAGATACACGCTCGAGGTCTCGACCTTACCGAAGATGTAAAAAAGGCAAAAGAGCTCGAAGCGGAAACTGAAGCCTTGGCTTCTGATGATGATGATGATGATGGTAGCAAAAGCGGATCCGACGACGGGGAAGAGATCAACCAGGAAGCTTAATTTCTAATTCTTCATGTTTGCAATTTAATCACGTAGGCAATATATATATATATATATATATATATGTATAACGAGGTCGACTTGTTTTTGTTTTGTGAAGACTTTTAATCGAATGTTGACCTTGTAGTCTCTCTGATCGATCAGATTTGTAGCCTCTGGGTTTGCTTGTTGAGTCGATGATTCAAACTTTGAAGGAACATAATCCGTAGGTGTAATGTACTGGTTGAGTTAATGTAAACTCAGAGTAAAAGTAGCTTATTAGCCGTTGAGTGAATGTTTTGAACTTGAAATATTGTAGCTCGTAGGCGTAATGGTCGAGTGAGTGCTTGCTCGAACTCGGAATAACAGTAGCCCATAGGATTAATAGTCGAGTGAATGTTTCGAACTCGAGATAATGTGGCCCGTAGGCGCAAGGGTCGAGTGAGTGTTTGCTCGAACTCGAAATAAAGGAAGCCCGTAGGCTTAATAGTCGAATGAGGAACTCGAGATAATGTGGCCCGTAGGCTTAATGGTCGAGTGAGTGTTTGCTCGAACTTGAAATAAAGGTAGCCCGTAGGCTTAGTCGAGTGAATGATTCGAACTTGAAGTAATGTAAGTAACCTGTAGGCTTCATATTCGAGTGATTATTTCGAACTCGGAATGAAAGTAGCCTGTAGGCTTAATGGTCGAGTGAGTGCTTGCTCGAACTCGGAATAACAGTAGCCTGTAGGCTTAATAGTCGAGTGAATGTTTCGAACTCGGAATGTCGTAGCCCATAGGCTTAATGGTCGAGTGAGTGCTTGCTCGAACTCGGAATAACAGTAGCCCATAGGCTTAATAGTCGAGTGAATGTTTCGAACTAGAAATGTGGTATCCTGTAGGCGTAATGGTCGAGTGAATGTTTCAAACTCGAGATAATATGGCCCGTAGGCGCAATGGTCGAGTGAGTGTTTGCTCGAACTTGAAATAAAGGTAGCCCGTAGGCTTAGTCGAGTGAATGATTCGAACTCTAAGTAATGTAAGTAGCTCGTAGGCTTAATATTCGAGTGATTATTTCAAACTCGGAATGAAAGTAGCCCGTAGGCTTAATTCTGGTTGCACAATAAATCTCAAGTCATTGCACATATGTTTATGTTTGGGCCAATCTATATGAGCATGGTTCATTTTGACCATTTGGCTCTTACAATTTTTCCTGTTGGAACTCTATTGTTGTGAGATGACTTTCTTGCATCTGAACTCGATGTATTTGAGGGCCCTGATGCCCCCCCCAGTATTCGAGGTCGGTTGGAAAGAGGCCTCGGATATTGTCAAAAGTGCAGCACGATCGATGGTTTCCTCATTAAAAACCTTGCCGAAAAACCCATTTGGGAGAAAATCGGTCTAAGGGAAAAAGAGTGCAATGCGTGCTTTTAAGCGAAAGATTTTCTTCAGCTCTTGTTCGGACTTCTGCATGGGTCAGTTAGATGAATATGGAAAGGTCGTAGCTTAGCAGTAGTACCGTTTTAGATGTGATACATTCCAACTACTTGATAGCTGTTTGCCGTTTATGATGTCGAGCATGTATGATCCTTTTCCAACGTTCTCGAGCACCTGGTATGATCCTTCTCAATTTGGTCCTAATTTTCTTTCATTTGGATTCCGAGTATTGATGGTGACTTTTCTTAACACTAAGTCCCCGAGCTTGAAATGGTGAAGTTTAGTTCTTCGATTATAATACCTTTCGATTCATTGCTTTTGGGCGGCCAATCGGATGAGGGCAGCTTCTCGTCCTTCGTCCGATAATTCAAGGCTGGTGTTCATAGCCTCGTTATTTGGTTCTTCCATCATGAATCGAAATCTGGGACTAGGTTCACCGACTTCGACTGGTATTAATGCTTCGGAACCATATACTAAGGAGAATGGGGTCGCCCCCGTACTGGATTTTGACGTTGTTCGGTATGCCCAAAGGACTTCGGGCAGGATTTCTCTCCATTTTCCCTTCGCGTCGTTCAATCTCTTCTTCAGGTTTTGAAGAATAGTCTTGTTCGTTGATTCGGCCTGACCGTTCCCACTGGGGTGGTATGGTGTTGATAATATCCTCCTTATTTTGTGATCTTCGAAGAATTTTGTGATTTTGCTGCCAACGAATTACTTCCTATTATCGCACACTATTTCGGCGGGTATCCCGAATCGGTATATGATATGATCCCAAATAAAGTCTATAACTTCTTTCTCTCTTATTTTCTCGAACGCCTGCGCTTCAACCCATTTAGAAAAATAGTCAGTCATAAATAAAATAAATTTGGCTTTACCTAGGGTCGATGGCAGAGGGCCGACGATGTCCATTCCCCATTTCATGAATGGCCATGGGGATAGGACAGAGTGAAGTTGCTCTCCGGTTTGATAGATCATTGGCGAAAACCTTTGACATTTATCACATTTACGAACAAATTCTTTCGCATCTTTGCCCATATCGATCCAATAATACCCCGCTCTGATCACTTTTCGAACTAATGTGTCGGCACTGGAGTGATTGCCACAAGTGCCCTCGTATACTTCCCGAAGGATGTAATTGGTATCTCCCGGACCCACACATACCTCCATCAGTCCATCGAATGTTCTTCAATATAGTGTTCCGTCCGCAGCCAACGTGAATCGAGCAGCTTTAGTCCGTAGGGCCCTGGAAACTTTAGGGTCTGAAGGGAGCTTTCCGTTTCTTATGAATTCAATATACTTGTTTCTCCAATCCCATGTTAAGCTAGTAGAATTTATTTTGGCGTGCCCATCTTCGATTACCGATCTTGAAAGTTGAATGACAGTCCCCGAGCTCAAATCATCTACCTCAACCGACGATCCCAAATTTGCAAGAGCATCGGCCTCATTATTTCGTTCTCGTGGAACATGCCGTAGGGTCCATTATTTGAAATGGTGTAAAGTGATAAGCAGTTTGTCCAAATACCTTTGCATTCTACCTTCTTGGACTTCGAAGGTTTTGTTTACTTGACTCACCACCAGCAAAGAATCACAATGCACCTCAATGACTTCTGCTCCCAAGTTTCTAGCTAGTTCGAGACCTGCAATCATGGCTTCATACTCGACCTCGTTGTTAGTTAATCTGATAGTTTTAATAGCTTGCCTAATAATGTTACCCGTGGGGGGTTTCAAAACTATGCCTAACCCGGACCCCTTTATATTCGAAGCACCGTCCGTAAAAAGGATCCATACCCCGGACGATATACCTGATTTCAAAAGGAGTTCCTTTTCGACTTCGGGTATGAGGGTTGGCGTGAAGTTGGCCATGAAGTCTGCCAAAATTTGAGACTTGATGGCCGTACGGGGTTGATATTTGATATCGTACCCACTGAGTTCGATGGCTCATTTGGCCAATCGGCCTGATAGTTCGGGCCTGAGTTCGATGGCCTATTTGGCCAATCGGCCTGATAGTTTGGGCCTATGTAAAATATTACGGAGTGGGCAGGTGGTTAATACGCTTATGGGGTGACATTGAAAGTACGACCTTAACTTTCTGGACGCGCTTACTAGCGCAAGTGCCAATTTTTCTAAGTGCGGATACCTAGTTTATGCTTCTCCTAAGGTCCGACTTACGTAATAAACAAAAAATTGCGTACCTTGATCTTCTCGAACTAGGACACTGCTTACGGCGACTTTCGATACCGCCAAGTACAAGTATAGTTTTTCGTCGATTTTTGGAGTGTGAAGCAGTGGTGGGCTCGATAGATATTGTTTCAAATCCTGTAACGCTTGTTGGCATTCCGGTGTTCAGGCGAAGTCGTTCTTCTTTTTGACTAGGGAGAAAAATTTGTGACTTCGATCTGATGATCTTGAAATGAACCGGCCTAAGGCTGCAATTCTTCCCGTTAACCTTTGTACAGATTTCACGCTATCCACGATGGTGATGTCTTCGATGGCCTTGATTTTGTCGGGGTTGATCTCAATTCCCTGATTTGACACCATGAAGCCGAGGAACTTGCCCGAACTGACCCCAAAAGCACATTTTTCGGGGTTGAGCTTCATGTTGTATTTCTTAAGAATCTCGAACGTTTCCTGCAAATGGGCCAAATGGTCCTCTGCGCGCAGGGACTTAACTAGCAGGTCATCAATATAGACTTCCATTGTTTTACCTATTTGTTCTTCGAACATTCTGTTTACTAGGCGTTGATAAGTAACTCCTGTATTTTTTAGCCCGAAGGGCATTACGTTATAACAATATGTTCCATGTTGGGTTACAAATGAAGTCTCTTCCCGGTCGTCCGGGTTCATCTGAATTTGATTATACCCGGAATAGGCGTCGAGAAAGGTGAGGATCTCGTGGCCGGCCGTGGCATCGATCATGCGATCGATGTTGGGCAGTGGAAAGGAATCTTTGGGGCATGCTTTGTTCAAATCCTTATAGTCCACACACATTCTAAGTTTGCTTCCTTTTTTAGGTACTACAACCACATTGGCTAACCATTCGGGGTATTTTACCTCCCCGAATGGACCCTATCTTGAGGAGTTTGGCTACCTCGTCCTTTATGAATGCGTGCTTTTCCTCGGACTGGGGCCTTCTTTTTTGCTTCACCGGTCTGAACCTAGGGTTCAAGCTTAGCTGGTGTGCCGTTATGTCCGGCGGGATACCTGTTATATCTAAATGGGACCAGGCAAAACAGTCGATGTTATTGATAAGAAATTGAATGAGTTTCTTCCTGAGTTCGGGGCTCAAACCCGTTCCCAGGTATACCTTTCGTTCGGGCCAGTGTTCGATCAGTATGATTTGCTCCAGTTCCTCAATTGTTGATTTGGCGGCATCGAAATCATCGGGTGTTATGAAGGATCGAGGGATCCATCGGTCATCATCATCTTCTTCAATGTTCTGCTTACCTGGTTGGGTCAAAGCCGATGTCTGTGATTGCTATTTGGCTCTCTGCTTTCCGATTGTGTCTCCTTCTAAACCTGATCCTTTTATCATCGAAGACGAGGATATTGATTTTGCTTCTTCGACGGAGAACATTTCCTTTGCGGCCGGTTGTTCTGCGTACACTATTTTGACACCTCCCGATGTTGGGAATTTGAGGACCTTGTGTAGGGTCGAGGGTACGGCTCTCATGCTGTGGATCCACGGCCTTCCGAAAAGGGCATTATATCTCATATCACCTTCGATCACGTGAAACTTTATTTCCTGGATGGTTCCGGCCACGTTTATTGGTAGGGTAATCTCGCCTTTTGTGGTTTCACATGCCATATTGAATCCGTTTAGAACTAGAGTTGCGGGTACGACCTGATCTTGTAGGCCGAGCTGTTCTACGACCCTCAAACTGATGATATTGGCCGAGCTACCTGGATCAATTAACACACACTTAATCTTAGTTTTATTCATGAGTACGGATATTACCAGTGCATCGTTATGGGGTTGGATGATTCCCTCTGTATCTTCATCACTAAAGGACAAAGTCCCTATGGGTGTATAATCTTGAGTTCGGGATCGCTTTTCCCTCACAATCGGTGTTTTAGTGCGTTTAAGCATCGGTCCCTGAGGGGCATCGACGCCACCGATGATCATGTGAATGACGTGTTGCGGTTCTTCTGGCTCGTTTTGCTTGCCGAATTCCTTGTTCCTAAAATGGCTCTTCGCCTTATCACTCAGAAATTCCTGAAGGTGTCCTTTGTTAAATAAGCGGGCCACTTCCTCTCTTAGTTGCCTGCAATCTTCTGTTCTGTGGCCATGGGTGCCATGATATTCACACATTTGATTAGGATTCCTTTGGGCAGGATCAGTTTGCATGGGTCGAGGCCATCTAGTGTCTTTGATGCGTCCGATGGCCGATACGATGGCGGATGTACCAATGTTGAAGTTATACTCCGATAATCGAGGGACTTCTATAGGATCGGCATATTTATCAAAGCCGCTCTTGCTCATAAGTCCCCGAGAATTTTGTCCCCGATCAGTCCTTCGGTTGTTCCGAACCGCATCACGTGCTGAACCGTTGTTCATCCGATCTGTGTCATACGGCTGGTATCAGTCTCTTTTCGTCCTTTGTTCTCTGTTGATTTCCCTCTGATTTTTAGTGGTTGTGTGGTTCTGACGTACGGGCCCATACGGAGCTCCCAATTGATCATCTTCAATCCTGATTTTTGATTGGTACCGGTTGTGTATATCTGCCCAAGTTATTGCTGGGTACTCGATCAAATTTTGTTTCAGCCGATGTGATGCTGTCGAACTTAGCCCGTTCAGTCCTTGGGTGAAAGCTTGTACGACCCAATCATCTGTGACCGGTGGCAAGTCCATACGTTCCATTTGAAATCGGGATACGAATTCCCTCAGCATTTCGTTACCCCTTTGTTTTACTTTGAAGAGATCTGATTTCCTTGTTGCAACCTTTATGGCACCAGCATGTGCTTTTACAAACGAATCTGCTAACATGGCAAAAGAATCAATGGAATTTGGTGGTAAGTTGTGATACCAGATCATTGCTCCCTTTGCGAGGGTCTCTCCGAACTTTTTCAACAACACGGATTCGATCTCATCATCCTCCAAATCGTTGCCTTTGATGGCACATGTGTAGGAGGTGACGTGTTCGTTAGAATCGATCGTACTGTTATATTTGGGAATTTCGGGCATACAAAATTTTTTGGGGATTGGTTTTGGGGCCGCGCTCGAAGGAAAAGGCTTTTGTATGAATTTTTTCAAATCGAGCGTTATACGTTTCCACTTTGATCGACCCTAGCGTTATACGTTTCCACTTTTTTGTCGTTGGCTTCGACGCGTTTTGTGAGTTCCTTGAGCAATTTAGCAATTTCAGGAGAGGTCCCCGATTCCTACTCGTTTGATTTCACTACGGCGAGCTCCGTTCTGGGGGTGACTTCTCGAAGAAGCGTATTGGAGTTCGGCCCGCTTTGCATATGAGTTCGGCTCTGCAACTGAGCTATCACTGTTTGTTGGGCTTGTAATATTTCGAAAATTATACGCAAGCTGACCCCGATTTTTCCCGTGCTGTAGGTGTCTCGGGCTATGGGTCGAGCACCGCCCTGAATGCTTGCTTCCGGTTCAGAACGATGATTCGCTTCTAGAGCTATTTGTGAATTGATATCCAATGGTACTTCGGCTCGAATTTTGGGTCCTTCGATTCGAGCCTTATTACCGTCGTCAGGTAGCCTTCCGGCCCCTGGCACCAAGTTGTTGGTTTCATCTTGAAGGCCAGCTTCGAGGTCGATAGATAGAGCCATTTTGAAGTTGTAAGCTGGAGTGTACTGTAGATTTATATCAAACAATCACTGTTACCCTTAGCCCCACGGTGGGCGCCAAACTATTTACCCGAAAAATTGGATAACGTTAAATTTAGATATGGTTCTAAGGGTATGCGAATTCCTTTGATACAAAATGACAATATAGGTATTTTTGCTATAAAATGGGAATGATGGACGGGAAGACTGAAATGAGTTAGAAAAACAAGCACAATGAAATCTTAATGTATCTTGGAGGACTTGCCTCTATTGCAGTCTATCCCCCTTTTTATAGTAGAGGATCACTCCTTTATCTATAACAACATAATAAATAATACATATAGTGTAGGACCCATGATGGTTTGTCTCTTCCTTGATTCTCGCCTAGATTCTCTCTCTCGGTGCGGTTGTAATGGCTCTTATCTGCGAGCTTGGCACGGGCTCGAGCTCGGTGTTAGATCGAACCCCCAATCTTCGTTCGAGCTCGGTTCTGCCTTGGGGAATCGATATTCGGGGCCTGTATCGATCGGTGTTGCCCCGTAGTCCGATTAGTACACGGGCTCGATAATGATATCGAGTTTTGCCGTTTATAGCGCGAAGCTCGACGTCCCTACTTCGGAATTCGTCCGAGCTTGTCATGTGGATACCCTTCGATTGAAACGTCATTGTCTCGACCGGTCTTTATGACTGAGAATCGGTTTTGACCGTACACAACTTCAACTCGTTCATCAACCTCACAGTTCTTTCTTCGTGAAGAAAGAGACAAGCTCCAAACTTCCATTTTTGTTCTCCAACAAACTTCTATAACATCCATCTGAGTACTGAGTACAACTTTCCTTTTTTTTGTCTTTGCAAAATACTGAAACCATGTTACTAGGAGCCTTGGCGTATCTGGTAAAGTTATTGCCATGTGATCAGGAGGTCATGGGTTCAAGCCGTGGAAACAGCCTCTTGCAGAAATGCGTAGGATAAGGCTGCGTATAATAGACCCTTGTCAGCTGGCCCTTTCCACGACCCCGCAAATAGCGGGAGCTTAGTGCACTAAAATCATTAGATCAAATGTGGCTCAAAATTCATGGTTGGTTTGATATTTTCACTATATACCAATTGTAGGTAGAATGGGCCAAGAACTTTCATCTTATACAGCTTTGAGACACTCTTAAAAGAAGTAAACAAGACCGACAGACAGCTAGGGCAAAACTGAAAAGTCTAATGGAGAAACGAAGAGTACCAAAAAACAGAAAACTAACATATGAAAGATGGTTGAAACACAGGAACTCGACAGACAAATAACTAAATATCAGAAGCTTGAAGAACTCACCCTTTAAAAATAACTATAAGATATAAATAATTAACTTTATTTTGCAGGGTGAGGATTATCTAATTCTAGTTTTCTTCTAGTATTATTTTTCAAATATAACCTGGCTCTTATATGTTTATGAATATGGTACAGCTACTTCAATATCTAATGGATGCTGAGAGCTGCTAACCATGCCAATGCGGGGAGTGAATAGGAAATTTCCCACCATTGATCTCACTGGTTTGTTCAAATGTGAGCTGTCCGATAACTGCGGACGCCAATTAAGTCACCACCAATTAATTAATGTGTCGCGACCCAAAAATCCCTCCACAGGCGTCGTGATGGCACTCTAAGACTAGGTAAGCCGATTTCAATTACATTTTTTTTGGAGCCATTTTTTTAAAATTAAATAAGTAACCAAAACTAACAGCGGAACAAATATGAATGTACAACCTCCCAAGACTGGTAGTACTAAGTCACGAACTCTAACTGAATACATGGAATGATCACGAGGACAGAATATACAATACTATTTGATTAAAAATTAACAGTACAATGAAATGAAAAGACTCCAAGGGACTGCGACAACTAAGCAATTCTACCTTGAATTCTTACGATCCTGCTTTAACTCTTCTCTAGCCCAATAACTCCAATACCTGGCTCTGCACAAAAATGTGCAGAAGTGTATTATGAGTACACCACGGTCAGTACCCAATAAGTATCAAGACTAACCTCAGTGGAGTAGAGACGAGGTACAGTCAAGATACTCACAAGTCTAATAGCATGTGCAATATAATATACAAAATAATAGGAAGCAGATAACAATAAGGGCAACATAAAACAACAAGTAATATGCACAACAGACAACAAGAATACCATTAATATCGCTTAACAATTAATAAATACAATTACACACAATAAATCAAATCCTTCAAATAAATTTTTTTCACATATAATTCTTTAAAATATAATTTTCTCAAATAATTACCTTTCAAATATAATTCTTTCATATAATACCTTCTACATAAAAATCCTTTCAAATAAATATTTTGAATATAATTCTTTCAATTAAAAAGTCACCATGTGACACCTTGTTTCATAATCATAAAAATACGAGTCTCAGCCCATTTCCATATTTTTCGTAAACACGGGTCTCAACCCATTCTTCATATTTCCACGGCACCTCGTACCCATAATTAAATCATCATATTTCCCCCAACACCTCGTGCCCTCATTTCATATCACAACTGCACAGACAATTTACGTGCCAAATAATCACAGCACCCCGTGCCCACAATCTATATCATAACTGCACGGACAATTCACGTGCCAATATCCTCATTATTTATTCACGACACCTCATGCCCACATTTTATTTTATAATCTGCCTGGCAATAGCCACAGACTCTCAATTTCAACATAAATTAGATTGTCATCAATTTACCAACAAAAAAAAAATTGCACAAGGTATAAAAATAAACATAAGAATATCACAACATCACATGAAAATCATCAACCCCACAACCACACATCATCACATATCGTCCCCGACAATAGCCACCCTTATCGCTCCTATTGCCACCCTTATCACTCCTATAGCTACCCTTATCGCTCTACCCAGACAATATCAATAGCCACCCTTATCGTTCCTATTTCCACCCTTATCGCTCATATTGCCACTCTTATCGCTCCGCCCAGGCAATATTCCAACAAACACAACCACAGTGAAATGCCACCCTTATACCCACATAATATCAACGGTGAAATGCCACCCATATATCTTCAAAATAATAATTAACACAACACAATAATTTACACAGAAAATTATCACGGCAACATAACAAAATCAATTCATATCACAATTTGCCCAATGGATACAACCAAAATTCCAAAGATACAACCAAGTCAATTAATTTCACAACAAATAGTCGAAGGCTCCACACAATGTGTACAACACCCAAAAACAATCAACAGAGATAGAAATTACTCAACATAAAGCAAAGTCTTTATGAACTCCAAATTTTCAATAATTATATAAACACCTCTTCTTAAGCTTATTTAATTAATTATTTGTAGAGGGGAAAATCCAAAATAAAATTAAATTCCAATAATTGTCAAACCAGCAAATTCACGAAATTTCATAAATAATCAAATAACAATCACATCAATTTGTCATATTACAACAGAGTCAACAACAAGGATTTAGGCACGACAAATAGATGATTAAATATATGCCAACAATTATCCAATTTACTACAAAATATGCTCAAGACTTTAACTCAATAAAATTTGCACATATAACCCAAGTACGTACTCGTCACCTCGCGTACATGGTTTTCAATTACACAAATTGTACATAAGACTCAATGCCTAAGGGAAAATTCCCCCACTCGAGGTTAAGCAAGACACTTATCTTTTTGAAGTTAGGTCGATATTCCAAAATAGCTTTCTCACGTGAATTGACCTCCGAACTGCTCCAATCTTTTTTGAGCCTTCCTTGCATTACTACGAGGTTCCGAAAATCCTTGCAACTTCAATCTATTTATAAACTATAACGACCCGGCCGGTCGTTTTGAGTGTTATAACCCCGTTCCCCCATTTACTGCTCAATTTATGCTATATAATTATTTTATGACTTACCGGGTTAGTTGGTTTGGGTTCGGAAGAAGTTCGGAATGAAATAAGACACTTAGTCTCATAATTAAAAAATTTAAGTTAGAAAAATGGACCGGATATGGACCTATGTGTAAACGACCTCGGATTTAATTTTTGATGATTCCAATAGTTTCGTATGGTAATTTTGGTCTTAGGAGAGTGTCTGAAATATTATTTGGAGGTCCGTAGTGGAATTAGGCTTGAAATGTCGAAAGTTAAAATTTTGGAAAGTTTGACCGGGGGATTGACTTTTTGATATCGGGGTCGAAATCCGATTCTGAAAATTTGAGTACCTCCGTTATGTCATTTATGACTTGTGTACAAAATTTGTGGTCAATCGGACGTGATTTGATAGGTTCCGGAGTCATTTGTAGAAATTAGAAATTTCAAAGTTTATTAGGCTTGAATCTATGTGCGATTCGTGTTTTAGTATTGTTGGATGTGATTTGAAGGCTCGACTAAGTTCGTATGATGTTTTAGGACTTGTTAGTACATTTGGTTGAGGTAACGTGGACCTCGAGTGAGTTTCGGATGGTTAACGGATCAAATTCGGACTTGGAAGAAATAGCTGAAGTTTCTGCCCTCTGCTGCAATCACACCTACGGAAATTCTATCGCAGGTGCGAGCTCGCAGAAGCGAGCCTGGCAAGCGCAGATGCGCAAATGGACTATGGGGCAGTAGTCGCAGGTGCGAGGGAAATTCCGCACCTGCGTGAGCGTAGATGCGGGCAAAGGCGCAGATGCGGGACTTTTTCAGCACATGCGGTTGGCGCAGAAGAGGCCAAGTTGCCTGTCATGACCCAAATTAACCCTCCGTAAGGTGTCATGATGGCACCTAGTCTTTATGACTAGGTAAGCCTAATACTGCGAAAAATATAAAGAAAACACAACATTTTAAAGATAAACAGCATATTATGAATAGCCAAGAGTAGTACCACTCGGCATATACAAAATAATTTTCCAAGACCCGGAATATCACTAAGTCACAAGATGCTATAATCTATGTAGCTCTATACAAAAGCCTGAAAATAATAAAGAAAGTTTCTAGGCAAGGGAGTAGAAGGGGACTCCGAAGATCTGTGGACGCAAGCAGCAGTACCTTGAAGTCTCCTAAAATCAGCAGCACGCAATAACCCCGAGGCTAATAGCTCCCACCTGGATCTGCACACGAAAAACATGTGCCGGGAAAGGCATGAGTACACTACAATGGTACCTACTAAGTGCCAAGCCTAACTTCGGTCGAGTAGTGACGAGATCAGATCAAGGCCTTACCGGAATAAATGTAATAAATTAAACAGTAAAAGATATAAGTAAAATTTATGTTAACACACTTAAAGAGATTCTCGAAAATTTAACAGTTAAGGGAGCCCTCGGCTCAAAATAATATAAACACAGTGGGAAATCTCCCGGGATACAGTCCCGTAGATCCGAATGAATATGCAGTATAGGGGGATCTCCTGGAATACGTCCGTAGCCCCAAAGTAAATATGCAGTGCTGGGGATCTCCCGGAATACGTCCGTAGTCCCAAAGTAAATATGCAGTGCTGAGGGATCTCCCGGAATACGTCCGTAGTCCCAAAGTAAATATGCAAGACAGGGAGATCTCCCGGAATATGTCCGTAGTCCCAAAGTAAATATGCAGGACAGGGGGATCTCCCAGAATACGTCTGTAGTCCCAATTTAAATATGCAACGCAAGATGAAATGGCAGGTATGTCATCGAGTTATACAATTTATACTGAACACAGATAAGGAAAATAGGGATTTAACTAAGCATGGCGCACAGAATGTCAAATAGGCAGTTAAAACACGTAAGCATGCTTTTTCTAGTCTAAACTAAACAATTAAACATATTAGTACAATTTAATAAGAGAAATAATTTATGGTTTAAAAAAAAGATAAACGGGATTTTTGCAATAACAGCCCGTGTACGTACTCGTTACCTCTCGTACACGGCGCCCACACACCAAATAATATCAAAATATCCTAAGGGGAAAGTTCCCAACACAAGGTTAGGCAAGCCACTTACCTCGAACCGCTCAAATCAACTCGATATCACGTTCTTGCCACGAGTATCCCACTCCAAATGGCCCAAACCTATTCAAAGTAATTGCATAATGTAAATATAACTACAAGTAACTAATTTAACTAATTAATTCGAAGCTAAAGCGTGAAATTAGGAAAAACGCCCAAAAGGTCTCCCCGGGCCCATGTCTCGGAAATCGGGTAAATATTACAAATTTGAACACCCATTCACTCACGAGTCTAACCATATCAAATTTACTAAAATCCGACATCAAATGGTCCTCCAAATCCACAAATCAAACTTCCAAATCCCTAGCCTCCAACTTCCAATTTTTCACCTTAAATACACACTAACTAGGTGGGTAAATACATGGTAACACAAGATTATTGATCAAAAATAAGTACAAGGGACTTACCTTAAGAAATGCCTCGAAAATGCTCTCAAAAAGTCGCCCTAAACCGAGTTTGCAAAGTAAAAAATGACAAAAATCGTGAAGCCCTTCGGTTTTAACCACTGCCTAGGTATTTCCGCACTTGTGGAACCTGGGCTCGCACCTGTGGGTGCGCTTGTACGCTTATGCGGAAAAAGTGCGCATATGCGCAATTAACTTTCCCCCTCTGCCTTCGCACCTTCGACGAAAGGGCCGCACCTGCGCGTGCTCGCCTGCGGAATCCCTTCCGCTTCTGCGTAACTTGCGCACTTGCAAACAGCCTTGCGCATTTGCAGGCATCGCAGATGCGGCCTTTTCCCACGCACCTGCGACCCCTGACCAATCCACCCATCTCCGCTTCTGCGCCAATTTTCTCGCACCTGCGGGCAGTCTTGCGCAGGTGCGATTATAACAGAACCAACAAAAGCACTAGATTTTTCCAAAGTCCAAATTCATTCCGTTAAGCATCCGAAACACACCCGAGGCCCCCGGGACCTCAACCAAACATACCAACCAATCATAAAACACCATACAAACTTAGTCAAGCCTTCAAATCACATCGAACAACACCAAAATCATGAATTAAGCATGTATTCAAGCCTAAGAATTTAAAATTTTTCAAATTCTACAAACGATGCCGAAACCTATCAAATCACGTCCGATTGACTTCAAAATTTGCGCACAAGTCATAATCAACATTACGGACCTATTCCAACTTTCAGAATCGGAAAACGACCCCGATATCAAAAATTCCACTACCGGCCCAAAACTCCAAAAATTCGACTTTCGCCATTTCAAGCCTAAATAAGCTACGGACCTCCAAAACACAATCTGGACACTGCCCTAAACCCAAATTCACCTAACGGAGCTAACGAAAATGACAAAATTCTATTCCGGAGTCGTCTTCATATAGTTCCGACTACGGTCCAAGTCATAAGGCTTAAGCTCTCATTTAGGGACTAAGTGTCCCAAAACACTCTGAAACTCAAAACCAATCATCCCAGCAAGTCACAATAGCAGGAAGAGATATGGGGAAAACAGTTAATAGGGGTTCTGGGCTCTAACTCTCAAAATGACCGGCCAGGTCGTTACATCCTCCCCCTCTTAAAACAATCGTTCGTCCTCGAATGAGTATAAAGACATACCTGAAACTGTGAAAAGATGAGGGTACTGGCTGCGCATATCCTGCTCGGTCTCCCAAGTCGCCTCCTCGACCGGCTGACCCCTCCACTAGACCTTTACTGAAGCAATATTCTTTGACTTGAGCTTTCTGACCTGCCTGTCCAAAATGGCTACTGGCTCTTCAACATAAGATAGATCTTTGTCCAACTGGACTGAGCTGAAATCCAATACATGAGTCGGATCACCGTGATACTTTCGGAGCATAGACAGGTGGAATACCGGGTGAACTTATGCTAGGCCGGGAGGCAAGGCAAGCTCATAAGCAATCTCCCCAACTCGCCGCAATATCTCAAAAGGACCAATGAACCTCGGGCTCAGCTTGCCCTTCTTCCCAAATCTCATGACGCCCTTCATAGGCGATACCCGAAGCAAGACCCGCTCACCAACCATTAATGCCAAATCACGAACCTTACGGTCCGCATAACTCTTCTTCCTAGACTGGGCTATGCGAAGTCTCTCCTGAATCACCTTCACCTTATCCAGGGCATCCTGAACCAAATCTATACCCAACAATCGGGCCTCGCCCGGCTTAAACCATCCCATTGGGGACCGGCACCTCCTACCACACAAAGCCTCATACGGTGCCATCTGAATGCTGGACTGGTAACTATTATTGTAGGAAAACTTTGCGAGTGGCAAGTATTGGTCCCATGACCCTCCGAACTCTATCACACAGGCACAGAGCATATCATCAAGAATCTGAATCATGCGCTCGGACTGCCCGTCTGTCTGAGGGTGAAAGCTTGTGCTCAACTCCACCCTAGTACCCAACTTTTGTTGTACGGCTCTCCAAAACCGTGATGTGAACTGTGTACCTTTTTCTGAAATGATGGATACTGGAATACCATGAAGGCGGAAAATCTCTCTGATATAAATCTCAACCAACCTCTCAGAAGAATAAGTGGTCAACACTGGAATAAAATGAGCTGACTTGGTCAGCCGATCCACGATCACCCAAATAGCATCGAACCTTATCAAAGTCCGTATAAGTCCAACTACAAAGTCCATGGTGATCCGGTCCCACTTCCACTCTAGGATCTCTAACCTCTGAAGTAATCCACCCGGTCTTTGATGCTCATATTTAACTTGCTGACAGTTGAGACACTTGGCCACAAACCCAACTATATCTATTTTCATTCTTCTCCACCAGTAGTGTTGTCTTAAATCCTGGTACATCTTCGCGGCACCAGGATGAATGGAGTACCGCGAGTTGTGGGCCTCCTCGAGAATCAACTACCGAAGCCCATCTACATTGGGTACACAGATCCGGCCCTGCATCCTTATCACACCGTCATTACCAATATTCACATCTCTAGCATCACCTCGCCGAACCCTGTCATGAGGAACTAGAAGATAAGGATCATCATACTGGCGCTCCCTGATATGGTCATAAAGAGAGGACCGATCAACCACACAAGCTAATACCCAGCTTGGCTCTGAAATATCCAATCTCACGAACTGGCTGGCTAAGGTCTGAACATCCAAGGCTAAGGGCTTATCGGCTCCTGGAAGATATGCCAAACTCCCCAAACTCTCTGCTCGGCGACTCAAGGCGTCGGCCACTACATTGGCCTTCCCCGGGTGGTACAATATAGTGATATAATAGTCTTTAAGTAGCTCCAACCACCTCCGCTGACGCAAATTAAGGTCCTTCTACCGGAACAAGTGCTGCAAACTCCGATGATCAGTGTAAATATCACAAAAAACTTCGTACAAATAATGCCTCCAAATCTTCAAGGCATAAACAATAGCTGCTAGCTCAAGGTCGTGGACATGATAGTTCTTTTCATGCACCTTCAACTTTCTGGACGCGTAGGCAATCACCCTACGGTCCTGCATCAATACCGCTCTAAGGCCAATCCTCGAGGCATCACAATAGACAGTGTAGGACCCCGAACCCGTAGGCAATACTAATACTGGGGTTGTAGTCAAAGCTGTCTTGAGCTTCTGAAACCTTTCCTCACACTCCTCGGTCCATCTGAACGGAGCACCCTTCTGGGTCAATCTGGTCATTGGTGCCGTAATAGATGAAAATCCCTCCACAAAGCGACGGTAATACCTCGCCAAACCAAGGGAATTGCGGATCTTCGTAGCTGATGATGGTCTAGGCCAACTCTACACTGCCTCCACCTTCTTTGGATCTACCTTGATCCCATCACAGGACACTATGTGGCCCAAGAATGCTACTGAATCAAGCCAGAATTCACACTTAGAAAAGTTTACATACAATTTCTTTTCCTTCAAAGTCTGAAGCACAGTCCTCAGGTGTTGTTCATGATCTTCCTGAGACCGGGAATATACGAGGATGTCATCAATAAATACAATGACGAAGGAGTCAAGATAAGGCCGGAACACACTGTGTATCAAATGCATAAAGGCTGCTGGGGCATTGGTCAGCCTAAATAACATGACAAGAAACTCATAGTGACCATATCTGCTCCTGAAAGCAGTCTTCGGGATATCCAACTCCCGAATCTTCAACTGATGATAACCTGAACGTAAGTCAATCTTGGAAAACACTCTAGCACCCTGTAACTGATCAAATAAGTCATCAATACAAGGTAGTGGATACCTGTTCTTCACTGTAACCTTGTTCAACTGCCGATAATCAATATACATACGCATAGAACCATCCTTCTTCTTTATGAATAAGATCGGAGCACCCAAAGGTGATACACTGGGCCTGATGAAACCCTTATCAAGCAACTCCTGCAACTGCTCCTTCAACTCCTTCACCTCAGGAGGAGCCATACGGTAGGGAGGAATAGAAATGGGCTGAGTGCCCGGCAATAAAATCAATGCCAAAATCAATATCTCTGTCGGGCGGCATGCCCGGAAGATCAGCTGGAAACACATATGGAAAATCCCTCACTACTGGAACCGACTCGACTGTAGGGGTATTAATACTGGCATCTCTCACATAGGCCAAAAATGCATCACATCCCTTCTCAACCATTCGCTGAGCATTAAGAAATAAAATGACCCTGCGAGGAGTATACTCTAAGGTACCTCTCCACTCTAATCTCGGCAAGCCTGGCATAGCCAGCGTCAAGGTCTTAGCGTGACAATCAAGAATAGCATAATGAGGCGACAACCAGTCCATGCCCAAGATAACATCAAAATCTACCATACTGAGTAGTAACAAATTGGCTCAGGTCTCAAAACCACTAAGAGAAATCAAACACAACCGATATACGCAGTCCACAATGAGAGAATCTCCCACGGGAGTAGATACATAAACATGGGAACTCAAAGAATCCCGAGATATCCCCAAATGTGGAGAAAAATAAGAAGACACATATGAATACGTAGAGCCTGGGTCAAATAATATTGATGCATCCCTATGACAGACAGAGACGATACCTGTGATGACTGAATCTGAAGCAACAACCTCTGAATGGGCTGGAAGGGAATAGTACTTGGCCTGGCCTCCCCCTCTTGGGCGACCTCGACTTCCCCGACCTCCAACTCCAAGCTGGTTGAGGAGGTGGGGTGGCATCTGGTGCTGGGAGAATGGCCGGAAGAACTGGTGGAACACGTGGAGGCTGATAAGTCTGTATAGGTGCTCCCCTCCTGGCTTTGGGGCAATCTCTAACCAGGTGATGAGTGTCACCACACTCAAAACAACCTCTCGGAGGACGCGACTGACTTGAACCTGGCCTGCCGGACTGGCTGGTAATAGCACCTCGAGTATGAGGCATGCTGGATACTAGCGGTGCATAATAGGGCTCCTGAGCTCTAGGAGAAGCTGGAACACCGCTGACTGCTGGAAGAGCTGAATGAACATTGAGACTCACAAAACCCCTGCCATAGCGTGCTGCTGGTGCACGAGCTCCTGAATAATTACCAGTCTCTCGAGACCTCTTGGCCTCTCTCTCCCCTCTGTCCCGGGCAAACATGCCCTCCACTCTCCTGGCAATGCTCACTGCATGCTGATAAGTGATGTCCATCTCCAACTCTTTGGCCATGCTGGTACGAATACTGGGGTGGAGTCCCTCAATGAAGCGACGAACCCTCTCTCTGACTGTAGCAACCAGAGCCAGTGCATGGCGAGCTAACTCACTGAAATGGTCTGCATACTCCGACACAGTCATAGCACCCTGACGCAGCTGCTCAAACTCTGCACGCCAAGCGTCCATGAGGCTGAGGAACATACTCACGCAAGACCATCTCTGAAAACTGAGTCCAAGTGAGTGAGGCTGCCTCGTCCGGCACACCACCAGTGATATGTTGCTCCCCTCGGTTGGACAGCGGTGAAAGAAACCCCACTCGTCTACACAATGCCTATAGTGCAGAGAATACGATGACACTCCTCAAGAAAACCTAGAGCATCATCTAAAGCTAGTCCGCTGAAAGTAGGTGGGTGGTACTTCTTGTACCTCTCTAGTTTGAGTTGCTCTGCCTCGGAAGCAGCCACCCTGATCTCATGCTGAACCGGAGCCACTGGGGGCATAAGAATATACTCTCGGGCCTGATCAACCTGGACCCTCTGCTCAGGAGTGCGGGCTGCGGGAGTCTATGCCCCTACCCCAGCCAGAGATGTAGTGGGAGCTATCGGAAATAGTCCAGCCTGATCCAGAGTGCTAAACGTGCTCAAGAACTGAGCTAAAGTCTTCTGGAGGGCTGGAGTAGCAATAGGGATCTCCGGTGCTGGCCCTCCAGCTGGACCTGCTGGGGCCTCCTCTGATGCAGCTCTCGCAGGTGCTCGGGCTGCACCGCGTGGTCGTCCTCTACCCCGACCCCGGCCTCTGGCAGCTCTGGCAGGGGGCTCGGGTGCCTGATCGTCGGTCCTCCCGGTATGGGTCCTCACCATCTGTGAGAAAGAATAGAATATAATCTTAGATTTTCTTTTTGATGTCAATAACTCGCACGACAAGGAAATCAAAGAAGTATGATTGTTCTTAACAGTTACATAGCCTCTCGAAGATAAGTACGGACGTCTCCGCACCGATCCGCGAGAGTCTAATAAACCGGCTTGTGACTCGCGACTCCTATGAAACTAGTGCTCTGATACCAACTTGTCACGACCCAAATTAACCCTCCGTAAGGTGTTGTGATGGCATCCAGTCTTTACGACTAGGTAAGCCTAATATTGCAAAAAATATAAAGAAAACACAACATTTTAAAGATAAACAACATATTATGAATAGCCAAGAGTAGTACAACTCGGCATATACAAAATAATCTCCCAAGACCCGGAATATCACTAAGTCACAAGCTGCTATTATTTTTGTAGCTCTATACAAAAGTCTGAAGATAATAAAGAAAGTCTCTAGGCAAGGGAGTAGAAGGGGACTCCGAAGATCTGCGGACGCAAGCAGTAGTACCTTGAAGTCTCCTAAAATCAACAGCATGCACTAACCCCGAGGCTGATAGCTCGCACCTGGATCTACACACAAAAAACATGTGCATGGAAGGGCATGAGTACACCACAATGGTACCTAATAAGTGCGAAGCCTAACCTCGGTCGAGTAGTGACGAGATCAGGTCAAGGCCCTACTAGAGTAAATATAATAAATTAAACAGTAAAAGATATAAGTAAAATTTATGGTAACACAATTAAAGAGATTCTCGAAAATTTAACAGTTAAGGGAGCCATCAGCTCAGAACAATGTAAACACGGTGGGAAATTTCCCGGGATACCGTCCCGTAGTTCCGAATGAATATGCAGTACAAGGGGATCTCCCGGAATACGTCCGTAGCCCCAAAGTAAATATGCAGTGCTGGGGGATCTCCTGCAATACGTCCGTAGTCCCAAAGTAAATATGCAGTGCTGGGGGATCTCCCGAAATACGTCCAAAGTCCCAAAGTAAATATGCAAGACAGGGGGATCTCCCGGAATACGTCTGTAGTCCCAAAGTAAATATGCAAGACAGGGGGATCTCCAGGAATACGTCTGTAGTCCCAATTTAAATATGCAACGCAAGATGAAATGGCAAGTATGACATCGAGTTATACAATTTATACTGAACACAGATAAGGAAAATAGGGATTTAACTAAGCATAGCGCACAAAATGTCAAATAGGCAGTTAAAACACGTAAGCATGCTTTTCTAGTCTAAACTAAACAATTAAACATATTAGTGCAATTTAATAAGAGAAACAATTTGTGGTTTTAAAAAAATGATAAACGGGATTTTTGCAATAACAACCCATGTACGTACTCATCACCTCACGTACAAGGCGCCCACACACCAAATAATATCGAAATATCCCAAGGGGAAAGTCCCCAACACAAGGTTAGGCAAGCCACTTACCTCGAACCGCTCAAATCAACTCGATATCACGTTCTTGCCACGAGTATCCGACTCCAAATGGCCTGAATCTATTCAAAGTAATTGCATAATATAAATATAACTACAAGTAACTAATTTAACTAATTAATTCGAAGCTAAAGCGTGAAATCAGGAAAAACGCCCAAAAAGTCTTCCCCGGCCCACGTCTCGGAAATCAGGTAAAAATTACAAATTTGAACACCCATTCACTCTCTAGTCTAACCATATCAAATTTACTTAAATCCGACACTAAATGGTCCTCCAAATCCACAAATCAAACTTTCAAATCCCTAGCCTCCAACTTCCAATTCTCCACCTTAAATACATACTAACTAGGTGGAAAAATACATGTCAAGGCAAGATTATTGATCAAAAATAAGTACAATGGACTTACCTCAAGAAATGCCTCGAAAATACTCTCAAAAATCGCCCTAAACCGAGTTGGCAAAGTCAAAAATGACAAAAATCGCGAAGCCCTTCGATTTTAACCACTGCCCAGGTATTTTCGCACCTACGGGTGCGCTTGTGAGGAAAAAGTGCGCATCTGCGCAATTCACTTGCCCCCTCTGCCTTTGAACCTGTGCGTGAGCGCCTGCGGAATCCCTTCCGCTTCTGCGTAACTTGCGCATTTGTGAACAACCTTGCGCACCTGCGGGCTCGCACCTACGGGAAGTCTTGCGCAGGTGCGATTACAACAGAACCAGCAAAAGCACTAGATATTTTCTAAGTCCAAATTCATTCCGTTAAGCATCTAAAACACACCCGAGGCCCCTGGGAACTCAACCAAACATACCAACCAATCCTAAAACACCATACGAACTTAGTTGAGCCTTCAAACCATATCGAACAATACCAAAATCATGAATTAAGCATGGATTCAATCCTAAGAATTTAAACATTTCCAAATTCTACAAACGATGCCAAAACCTATCAAATCACGTCTGATTGATCTCAAATTTTGTGCACAAGTCATAATCAACATTATGGACCTACTCCAACTTTCGGAATCGGAAAACAACCCCGATATAAAAAATTCCTCTACCGGCCCAAAACTCCAAAAATTCGACTTTTGCCATTTCAAGCCTAAATAAACTACGGACCTTTAAAACACAATCTGGACACGCCCCGAAACCCAAATTCACCTAACGGAGCTAACGGAATCGACGGGATTCGGGGCTCTAACTCTCAAAATGATCGGTCGGGTTGTTACATTGCCGCAGATGCAAAAATCCCTGGACAGTAGAAAAACAGAGGGGTTCCGAGCTTTTGCCATTTTTGGGCATTTCAAGCTCGGGTTGGGCGATTTTGAGCAAGGTTTTCACGGGAACACTTGAGGTAAGTCCCTTGTGATCATTTATACTCCGTAATATTGAATTATCATCGAATAATCCGACTAGATTACATGTTTTTGAGGTGTAAATCGGGGGTTGGAACTTAGGGATTTGAAAATAAGATTTGAAGCTTTGCGAGGCAAAGGCATAGCAGAGTAAATAGTTTCACGTTTTGAGGAAGTAACGGTTTTAAATCTGGTCCTAAGGGTATTAAACCCCGGATTTTGGTATCATGTGATTATTTAGGAGGTGACGCACATGCTAGGTGATGTGCGTGTGGGCGTGCACCGAGGGGATTGTGACTTGGTCCATCCCGTAAAACTATAAAGGTGAATAATTTGTTGTTAGCTATATGCTCTCTATGTGTTGATAAAATTTGACTGTAAATCATGTTAGAAATCATGCTTAGTCTATGTGATAGTACTTGTCACGACACGAAATTTCCACTTTCGGACCGTGATGGCGCCTAACATTTCACTTGCTAGGCAAGCCAATGTTAGAATAATATTATCCATTTTAAAAACAATTTTTAAATTTATTAATAACAAAGAACAATTGCGGAAGTAAAGTCTGAAATATAGTGAATAATCCATAAATAAACAACGATCTCTAAATACCATCCCAGAATTGGTGTCACAAATGCACGAGCTTCTAGAATAATTATAAATAAAGGTCTGAATAAAATAAAGCTGTCTGGAAACAAACACACAGCTAAAGTAAAGTAGATGGGGACTTCAGAACTGCGAATGCCGTGCAGTTATACCTCAAGTCTCCTCTGAGTAGCTAAAACCCGAGCAAGTCTATGGTACGCCACTGGGACCAACTCCAAAATCTGCACAAGAAGTGCAAAATGTAGTATTAGTAAAACCGACCCCATGTACTGGTAAGTGTTGAGCCTAACCTCGACGAAGTAGTGACGAGGCTAAGGCGGGTCACTTACATTTCTTGTACGCAATATTAGTAACATCAACAATAATAGAAATAAATCGGGTAACTCATTTATAATAATTGAAGCCAACTCAGCAGTCATAACCAATTATCATTTCTATCAATTCTGTTGCATCGTGCAACCCGCTCTCACAATATATTCATTTTAATCAAGTCTATTGCAGCGTGCAACCCGATCCCCCATATATATATATATATATATATATATATATATATATCGACTTTTAAATAAGTCTGTTGCGGCGTGTAGCCCGATCCTCCAATATGGACTTTTAATAAGTCATTGCGGTGTGCAACGCGATCCTCCAATATGGACTTTTAATAAATCTGTTGCGGCGTGCAACCCGATCCTCCAATATGGACTTTTAATAAGTCTGTTGCGGCGTGCAATCCAATCCTCCAATATGGACTTTTAATAAGTTTGTTGCGGCGTGCAACCCGATCCTCCAATATGGACTTTTAATAAGTCTGTTGCAGCATACAACCCGATCCTCCAAAATATTCATTATAATCAATCCTGTTGCGGCGTGCGACCCGATCCTCCAACATATTCATTTACCAATTCTTATAGAAGAATTTCCCCAATAAATGCAACAATTAAAATAAAATTATAAGACAACAAGCATACAATAATTATGATTTAATTACGAAACAAACAAAGGCAAATAGCAAATTATTATAGAAATCAGAGAGAAGATATGCAGTTTAATATTTAATATGCTAAATGACAAATGACAATTATGGCACATAATTCAAATAGCATGTAACAATTAATGGAGGAATTCATGAATTGATATTTGACAAAGAATAGGAGAGAAACAATTATTAGAATAATTAATTCATGATTTAAAACAATTTGAGGTTTTTCAAGTAAGCATGCAAACAATTAATTTGACGACGTATAGACACTCGTCACCTCGCCTATACGCCGTTCACATGCAATTCACATAACAATTAATTTAAGGGTTCTATTCCCTCAAGTCAAGGTTAACCACGACACTTACCTCGCTTTGCAAATTCCAATCAATTACTCAACCACAGCTTTTCCTTTTAAATTTATCTCCAAAAGCTTCAAATCTATTCACAAACAATTCAATATACTCAATACGAATCATAGGAATTAATTCCATATGAATTTACAAATTTTTCGGATAAAATCCAAAATTCATTAAAATATTCGGTAGTGGGGCCCACGTCTCAAATCCCGAAAAAACTTACGAAATCCGAACACTCATTCCGAGACGAGTCCAACCATACAAAAATTATCTAATTCCGATGTCAAATGGACCTTCAAATCCTAAATTTTTGTTTTTGGAAGATTTTATAAAAATTTTATTTTTCTTCCATAAATTCACGGATTCATGATATAAATGAGTATGAAATCATGAAATATAATTAATATATGATAAGGAACACTTACCCCAATATTTTCCCGTGAAAATTGCCCAAACATCGCCTTACTCGAGCTCAAAAATGGAAAACGGTTGAAAATGGGACGAATCCCATTTTTCCAGAACTTAAGTTCTGTTTCTGGGATTTTTACCCTTTGCGGACGCGGTCAGTGCCTCGTGTTTGCGAAGAACAAATTTGTGTTGTCCCATTTTACACTTCGCGAACGTGAGGGCTACTTCGCGAACGAGAAGCTTGCCTAGCTTGGCCTTCGCGAATGCGAGATGCCCTTCGCGCATGCGAAGGCAATAATCCTGGCCAGCCTCTTTCCTTTCGCGAAGGCGGTCACTCTGTCGCGAACGCGAAGCACAAAATGTTCCAGTCCCAATTTGCTCTTCGCGTTCGTGAGAGTTACTTTGCGAATGCGAAGAAGAACACACCAGAAGCCTGAAGTGTGCAGAAAACTAGATTTCCTAAGTCCGAAAATGATCCGTTAACTACCCGAAACCAACCCGAGCCCTCGAGGCTCCAAACCAAACATGCACCCAAGTCCTAAAATATCATACGAACTTGCTCGCGCGATCAAATCGCCAAAATAACACCAAGAACTATGAATCGGACACCAAATCAAAGGAAGTTTTTTAGAAAACTTTAAAACTTATATTTTTACAACCGGACGTCCGAATCACGTCAAAGCAACTCCGATTCTCACCAAATTCGGCAGACAAGTCATAAATTTTATAGTGGACCTATACCGGGCTCGGAACCAAAATACGAACCCTAGGTCAATAAATTCAACATCAGTAATTTCTTAAAAATCATTAAGCTTTCAATTCCGGGCATACGCCCAAGTCCCAAATCATAATACGGACCTACCGGAATTGTCAAAACACTGATCCGGGTCCGTTTGCTCAAAATATTGACCAAAGTCAACTCAGTTGAATTTTAAAGCTCTGTTTCATATTTTAATCCATTTTTTACATAAAAACTTTCCGAACAATTGTACGGACTATGCACGCAAGTCGAGGAATGATACACAGTACTTTTCAAAGTCTTAAAACACAGAATTACTTATTAAATTTAAAGATGACATTTTGGGTCATCACATTCTCCACCTCTAAAACAAAGTCCGTCCTCGAACGGTGTTAGAAAAAGTACCTGAGCTGGTGAATAAGTGTGGATATTTACTCCGCATGTCCGACTCGGACTCCCAGGTAGATGCCTCTACCGACTGACCTCTCCATTGCACTCAAACTGAAGGATAACTCTTAGACCTCAACTGCCGTACCTGCCGGGCTAGAATAGCCACCGGCTCCTCCTCGTAAGTCAAATCTTTGTTCAATTGGACTAAGCTGAAATCTAACACATGTGACGCATCACCATGATATTTCAGGAGCATAGACACATGGAACACCGGATGAACCGTTGATAAACTAGGTGGTAATGCAAGCCTGTAGGCTACTTCACCCACCCTTTCAAGAATTTTAAAGGGTCCGATATACCTAGGGCTCAACTTGCCCTTTTTTCCAAACCTCATTACACCTTTCATAGGTGAAACCCGGAGCAATATTCTTTCTCCAACCATGAATGCAATATCACGAACTTTTCGGTCGGCATAAATCTTTTGCCTAGATTAAGCTGTGCAAAGTCGATCCTGAATAATCTTGACCTTATCCAAGGCATCCTGTACCAAATCGGTACCCAACAACTGAGCCTCTCCTGGTTCAAACCAACCAACTGGCGATCGGCATCGCCTTCCATATAATTCCTCATATGGAGACATCTGAATGCTCGACTGGTAGTCTATTATTATAAGCAAACTCTGCAAGTGGCAAGAAATAATCCCAAGAACCTCCAAAGTCTATAACACAAGCGTGGAGCATATCTTCCACTGTCTGAATAGTGCGCTCTGATTGTCCGTCTGTCTGTGGATGAAATGATGTACTCAACTCCACCTGCGTGCCTAACTCACGTTGTACATCCCTCCAGAAATGTGAGGTAAACTCGTACCTCGATCTGAAATAATAGACACGGGCACCCCGTGAAGGCGGACAATCTCACGAATGTAAATTTCAGCTAACCTCTCTGAAGAATAAGTAACTGCCACTGGAATGAAATGTGCTGACTTGGTCAACCTGTCCACATTGACCCAAACTGTGTCAAATGTTCTCTGAGTCCGTGGGGGCCCAACAACAAAATCCATAGTGATACGCTCTCACTTCCACTCAGGAATTTCTAACTTCTGAAGCAAACCACCAGGTCTCTGATGTTCGTACTTAACTTGCTGGCAATTCAGACACCGAGCTACATATGCAACTATATCCTTTTTCATTCTCCTTCACCAATAATGTTGCTGCAAATTTTGATACATTTTGGCGGTACCTGGATGAATAGAATACCTGGAACTGTGTGCTTCTTCAAGAATTAATTCACGAAGCCCATCCACATTAGGCACACAAATACGACCCTGCATTCGTAGAACCCCATCTTCCCCCACAGCAACCTATTTGGCATCACCGTGCCATACTGTGTCCTTAAGGACAAGTAAGTGAGGATAATCATACTGCCTCTCTCTGATGCACTCATATAAAGAAGACAAAGCGAATGTGCAAGCTAGAACCCGACTGGGTTGAGAAACATCTAACCTCACGAACTAATTAGCCAAAGTCTTAACATCTGCAGCTAATGGCCTCTCACCAACCGGAATATACGCAAGATTGCCCATACTCACAGCCTTTCTACTCAAAGCATCGGCCATCACATTGGCCTTTTCGGGGTGATACAAAATGGTGATATCATAGTCTTTCAACAACTCAAACCATCTTCTTTGCCTCAAATTAATATCCTTTTGTTTGAGCAGATACTGAAGGCTACGATGATCAATAAATACCTCACATGAGACGCCGTAGAGGTAATGCCTCCAAATCTTTAGCGCATGAACAATGGCTGCCAATTCTAAGTCATGAATAGGATAATTCTTCTCGTGAAATTTCAACTGCCGCGATGCATATGAAATTACCTTGCCATCTTTCATTAATACTGCACCAAGCCAAATGTGAGATGCGTCACAATATACCGTATACGATCCTGAACTTGTGGGTAATACCAACACTGGCGCCGTAGTCAAAGCGGTCTTGAGCTTCTGAAAGCTCAACTCACACTCGTCTGACCATCTGAATGGGACACCTTTCTGGGTCAATCTGGTCTTAATAGTTGTTCTTAATCAATTACAGAATCGTCAATTAACTTCATGTTATCAAAAATCTCGTTTCAAACCTTCACAATACTAATAATGAGATGTGAGGCATGAAGACCTCATAATTATTTACCCGAATTAACGAGTCATATCTAACGCCACCTAGGCGGGCACCTACCTCGTAGGTTACAACTCAATATTACAACACGAATTTGGCAAGTATGCAGAGAAAATTTCATACAAACATTTCTCAAATAAGCCTAGTAGGCATGACTCCCTATTATTACTATAGTACAAATTTAATTTTCATAAGGGAGAATTTAAAAACAAGAATTTTTATCACTAGGATCTCGTCCTTATATAACTTCCACCGCAGCTCATATCCCGGTTTAAACATATCAATTTATTTTAAAATACGAGGACCTCAGCTTCAGTTCTGAATCACAAGTAATATGCATATCTTGCCAATCGAAACTTTCCATTTTCTCCTTTTAAATAACTTTCGTTAAACAAAATCACAACACATAATGAACCCCACACCGGTAGGGCATATAATTCACAATTTGTAATTAATTATCTGTAAATACATCAAAACATACCGAAATAAGTACCAGAAAGGCACCTTTATCCTCACAGATCTTATTAGAGTCCATCATGGAATGATAGGTGTAGTTATCTCCATAAAACCTTCCAACAGAAGTAAAAACATAAGTATATTATAGAATTACGAAGCTCACTCATAAGTGGAGCACAATAGGAGGACTCGTCTTGATACTCAGAACCGAATCAAGTTAAGGAAATTATTCCTTTATTTTAAATCGAGGTCGTACCTAAAATGACACCATCTGATGTAACGACCTCCACCATACCATAAAACAAATATAACAATGGCTGGGTCTCCACCTCTAGGACGCCTTCTACCCGCATGTCCTCCACCCTTAACTGATCGTGTGGGTGGTGTAGTAACTGCAATGGGGCACATAGCCTGAGTGCTTTGATGAAATATGCCTCTCCCAAGTTTGGGATAATTTTTTTTCATGATGTGCCTAGTATCGCTGTATTCATAACAACCCCTTTGCGGGTTTGGCTACTCATATTGAGTCTGTGCCAGATAACTGGAATAACCATTGTAGGAAACTCATGTCGGTGGTGCATTAAAAGAACTTACTGGAGCACCTCGATTAATTCGATGTGCGAACTGGGCTGGCCAACTATCCGAGCCCCTGCCACAATGATTTATACTCGCAGCGTAGAATCCACGGAATCCCCCAACACCTCGAGACGTCCTGGCCTCCTTAGTTTCCTTTTTCCTCACCCCGAACAGGTTCTAATATCTTGGCAACTTCTACCACTAGTGGAAATGAAGTATCAGCCTGTAGCTCCCGAGTCATACAAAATTTTACGATCATAATTGAGTCCTTTAATGAGTCTGTGGACTCGCTCTCTGGCTATTGGAAGCAAAGTAGGAATATGACGGGCTAACTTATGGAACCCGATGACATATTATGATACTGTCATGGTGACTTGACGTAACTATTTAAACCCTATGCGCCACGCATTACGGAGAGTCCGGGAAACAAACTCTTTCAAAAGCGTTCCGGGAACTGAGCCAAGTAGGCAGTTTTGCATTGGCTGGTCTACCCTCTTCATAGGCTTGCCACAGACACCTGTGGAGAATTATCTCTCCCAAGGCCAATTTCTTCTTTTGTTATGCTGACCCAACACTGTTGAGCTGACGCATTTCTTAACATGCTCTTCGAATCTTCTTTGGGGTAACCCTTACCCCCATTTATACACAACAATCACAAAAGTAGAGCTCCATACAGGCAAATCTTGGCACGAACCACATAGTCCAGAATCTCGTCAACCACTGTACTTCCTCCAAAGCACCCCCAAAATCTGCAACCATAACGTCCACGCTGAGTAGACCTTCTGTAAATTTAATGCTGTTTCTCTAACTCCTTTGGTACTAAAGTATAAGATTATTACGGAGGCGGACATACCGCAAGTCCTAACCTTATTCTCTACAAGATCTCAGGCCTTAAACACATGTAAATTTTGGGAGAACCTTTCAGTACCACATATATACATTTCATGCCAAAACTGATATAACACATGACTCGCAATCCATACATTGATAGTGGACTCCCCCACTCGGCGCGAAGTCATAGTTCACCACGTCTGATGGTCCACTGTCACACCCCTTTTTCTACCCGCAAAGTAATATTGTGTGGATTAAAGGGTTTTTCCAATTAAAGTGACAAAATTGAGTAGAGATTATTTTATTTACAGAGTCGCCACTTGGAATTGATTTTGTTGGTGTTCCAAGTCACCTTTTATTTGAATCCCTAATCAAAGAAAGATTTGACTCTATTATTATTGGTCTGCAAAAATAAAGTCCGGGTAAGGAATTCTATTAACCGGGGAGAAGGTGTAAGGCATTCCCCGAATCCTGTGGTTCTAGCACGGTCGCTTTTATTGACTAAAATTTGGCTTGAATTATTTTTGGATAAAGTGTGTATTATTTGCCTTAAGTTACTATTGTCTAGTGCTGCTTAATAATTAATAATTTTGGCCTAGGAGCGTGCAAGCACACAAAGTCCTTATTTGATTATATGTATTAAAACAAAGAGCGTGTCGGTACACATGGTTTAAATACAATTAATATTAAAAAGTCAAGGAGCGGGAATGCACACATGACTACTTTATTTAAAACAAAATCGACCAAGGACCGTGTATGAACACATGGTCTACATCTCAAACGTGCCTAAAATTGCCTATCGCTTAAATTAATTAAAAAGCGCTTCTTTTTTATTTATTACTTGTTCGACTGGAAAAAAAATATTATTATTAAAATTAATTTTCACTAATGCAAGACATTAAACCCGGGTAGGTTTATGTTAAGCTTTCATTGTATTGAGCCACTTATTTTATTTAACTAAAGACAATTTATTGGTTTTAAAGAAAATGCCCATCTTGCTTTCTATTGTCATTGGGCCTACAAATTTTAGCTTATTTGGACCATGTTACTTAAGAGCCTCGATGACCAAGACAACACAAAATAACAAGTATTCTTCTAAGCCCAAATTGTTTCTTACATTGATGTCCAAACTAAAATTTATTTTTTTTTCATAAAAGAAACTTACATGCTAATTATTATATTTTATCTTCTTAACCAACTATTTCTTAAGGACTAACATAATATTTCTACTCATCTACACCAATCATGGCACTAATCAAACTACACTCATTAACAACATAAAAACCACGACTAAATATAAAAACTACAAAAAACGGTAATACTTCAATGCTAAAGAGAAGAACTATATTAAGTATAACATTATGTTGACTATAATTCAAAGCATCAAAATATTTGAAGCTAAAAATCTTTCTTAGATAATTATACATGAACCATGAAAGTAACTCACGGAAAAGAGCCCAAACTAAACAAATACGGTTAAAAGTGGGGTCTTTATCTTTTCCTTAAACTAAGTAATCTTAACAGAATGCAATTTCAATCACATGTATAAAGAAGAAAATGATAATTTAACTAATTTTTAACAGATTTACATGATGATAACACTAATATAACATTCATCTTGAAACAAAATCAGATCTAATATGTTCCATCAACCAAACCGGGATCAAATCCTTCTTATTATCATCACGAATCTGCAATATAAGAATTTGAAAGTTACCTGGTTTGTGGAATAATAAAATACAGCAGTGCAGCAACAAAAAACTCAGCAGCAAATACAGTAGAAACAGCAGCAACTCAAGTGTTAAGACAACCCAGAAAACTCAACAAAGATGCTTGAAACTGGTAGCTATCAACTTCACAAATTGCCTAAGGGATCTTTTTATTTTTCTCGAGGTTTTTGCACTCAAATAATCCTCACAAAACACTGAAATTTCAGCTTGTTATATGTATTAAGCTGCTGATTTTTCTCAAAGATATATGTCTTTTTGCAACTCTCCAAGATGTGTTTCAGTATAAGATAGAGTGTCCCCCTTTTCAGTGAGTAAGGATCTCTGCATTCTAAGTGTAAGACAGTCCCTTTTATAGGAGAAAAGCAGCCCTTTCAATAGGCAAATAAAGTTAGATTTTTGGACAGATTTTGGTTCACCAAAAATCTGTCCAAAAGACTGACTTTGTGTGCTAAACACTGTTCAAGGTCTGTCCCAAAGGTGAAAGGACAACCTGAAAATCTGCTGTGTCAGAAGCAAGGAGAAAAAATGTCCTTTCAGCCACCCTACTAGTAAAAGTAAGCTACTATTACCCTATTTTGTGATAAAATAAACTAAACTTCAGATTTTAACCATCAACAACAAACTACTTGCTCAACACAAATCAAACTTGGACAACTATGAACTGACAAAGCATAGACGAGACTAAAAACGTAATTGAACTAAGTATTAAAACCAACTTGATGGGAATGAATTGGATTTGTGCAAACTAATTACTAAACAAACAACTAAATTCACAAACTAATGCTCAAAACAGAACGAGCATCGTTAATAATTGAACAACGACTAACAACAACTAAATAATCGACTAACTAAGTGAACGATTTAACTAATACACTAAAGATCATGTTTAAATCAATAACGAATCTAACAAACCACTAAACTAAATAGAGATAGCTAATTAAATAAACCTAACTTGAAACTCTAATTAACAAGAAATAACCAAAATAGAAAAAATAAATAAATAAAAAAAATTAGAAACTAATCTACTAAATTAAAATAAATCAGAAATTAATTAAAAAGATGATGATTATACCTAACAAGTATGCTTGAAGCCGTTCGAGCCATGAGAAGACGCCGGAGATGCTAAAAGGCGACTACCCGACTCCGAAACGCATGTTTCTTTCGGGTAGATGCTAGAAGGAAATGCGTTTCAGCATCTCGCCAAAAGAAATGAGTGTCTTTGAGTCGAAAAATAGCTAAAATAGGGGTTCGGGGCATTTTGGCGGTGGTGAGGCGGTGGAACCGTGGCGGCGGCGAGGAGCGGGCCAGCGGCGACGGGGATTTTGGGGGTGAAATGGGTAGGAAAAGATAGGTCTCGTGGAGCTCTATCCATACATGTATGTGTTGTAGGGTGGTGTTGGCCGGAGCTTCAAGAATTTGGACCAAAAAGTGGCGGCTAAAGTTTCTTAGATCTAAAATTCAAGGAGTTTGAGGGTTTTTTGAAGTAATTAGTTTGGAGATATGGGAAGAGGAGGTTGTGGAGATTATATGGTGTTAATTTGGAGGTGTTTGGAGGTGGTCCGCCGCCGGTGGGTGATTTTCGGAGGCGGCGGCGGTGGAGAGAAGAGAGAGAAGAGAGAGAAAAGAGAGAGAGAGAAGACAGAAAAGAGAGAGAGAGAGAAGAGAGAGAGTTATGGGTGAAATGAGGGAATTTTTCAGATTTTTGAGGCTTTAAATACCTCTTGAGAGATCAAATATGGACCATTAGATCAATAGGTGATCAATGGGTGAGATTTGATCTTGGGTCACTTAATGAAACGACGTAGTTTTGAGGCAAAACTACGTCGTTCCGGACCCTTTCAAAGGCAGCCCCTTATCTTGCACTTTTGGCCACTTTCTCTTTCAAATTTGGCCCAATTTCTTTCTTAATCCTACTTATTAAACTAAATTTACACAAACAAATAAATTAATTAAGTAACTTATTCAAATGATCAATTAACTAGATTAATTCACCAATTGAATAGTTAGTTAATTCCTAAAATACACAAATAAAGAAAGAACTAATTTTTGGTATTTTCATGATACGAAATATGCAATCAAAGACACAAATATTGGGAAATATAATTAAAGCAACAAAATACTAATGACTTTAGGAAGTGTTAAAATAGTACAAAAATTAGGTATTCACAGCTGCCCCTCTTTGCTCGAGAACATGAAGAGTTTTCGTGCAAAGAAAAGTGAATGGCATGGCTAATTTTTGCTCACATATTACTCCAATGAAAGCATTTTTTTTAAAAATGGTGACCGAACCCTGCTTCCGAGGTAGCCTACATATCTTTATTTAGAGGAATCAGGTCAGTGTAGTTCTGGGAAAATTTGGTAGCTGGGACTACCAGACACTAGATTTAAGACTGTTGTTGCTGCTGTTGTTGCTGTTACTGTTACTTGCTGCTTGCATCAAAAGGAAAAGAGAAAGAACTACATATGTCTGGAAACTAAGAGTTACAAAATTCCTAATCTATGTGTCTTGTGGAGTCAAATCTTGATTCTTGACCTGCTCGCTTGTGTTGACCTTAGATTGGATCTTGATGCTCTTTGAGTAAAGGATCATGGCTCATTCTCGATTGCTTGCTTTCCGGATCAGAGTTCGGGAAAATGAAACTCGAGAAGCTAGGCTGCTGACACATTATCCAAGCTAACTCCAACTATCTTGTGACCGAAAAACTTCTTTATTATGATGAGAAAGCTGAAACTGCAAGCTTTAATCGTCACAACATGTGCTCTACGACAGGGCCTGCAAAGCCATCAAAGACAAACAAAATGAACAAAATTTTCTGCCCCAGTTTGGCACTGAGAAAATTTTGCGAGTTATTGGGTAAAACTGCAGGTCAGCTTATTTTATTTGAAAGATCCAAAAATGAAACTAAAGGCTCCGAAAAGGATGTTCTTATCTTAGGTATAAAATTGATATAACTTGGACTTAGGAGGTGCGTGTCCCATGGGTATCATTGGAATGGCTGTGAGATTGAAGGACTCGAACTAGGAATTGCATCTCCTTGGAATAATGACTCATATTAGGGAGTGCATCTCCTATTAAAATGAATACGGTTGACTCAAGCTAGGAAGTGTGTCTCCTACGAGTGAGGTTGAAAGACTCGGACTAGGAAGTGCGTCTCCTAGGATTAATGGTTCATATTAGGAAGTGTGTCTCCTATTGGAATGACTCAAGCTAGGAAGTGCGTCTCCTACGAGTGAGGTTGAAAGACTTGGAGGTAATGTAACCAGGGGTTGGCGCCCTGTATCACTGATAAAGAATGTAACTAGGGGTTGGCGCCCTGTATCACTAAGAAAGAATATAACCAGGAGTTGGCGCCCTATATCAATAAGGGGGAATATAGTCAAGGGTTGGCGCCCAAACTAGGAAGTGCGTCTCCTACGAGTGAGGTTGAAAGACTTGGAGGGAATGTAACCAGGGGTTGGCGCCATGTATCACTAAGAACGAATGTAACTAGGGGTTGGAGCCCTGTATCACTAATAAAGAATGTAACCAGGGGTTGGCGCCCTGTATCACTAAAGGGGAATATAATCAAGGGTTGGCGCCCAAACTAGGAAGTGCGTCTCCTACGAGTGAGGTTGAAAGACTTGGAGGGAATGTAACCAGGGGTTGGCGCCCTGTGTCACTGAGAATGAATGTAACCAGGGGTTGGCGCCCTGTATCACTAACAAAGAATATAACTAGGGGTTGGCGCCCTGTATCACTAAGGGGGAATATAATCAAGGGTTGGCGCCCAAACTAGGAAGTGCGTCTCCTACGAGTGAGGTTGAAAGACTTGGAGTGAAGGTAACCAGGGGTTGGCGCCCTGTATCACTGAGAACGAATGTAACCAGGGGTTGGCTCCCTGTATCACTAACAAAGAATGTAACCAGGGGTTGGCGCCCTGTATCACTAAAGGGGAATATAATCAAGGTTTGGCGCCCAAACTAGGAAGTGCGTCTCCTACGAGTGAGGTTGAAAGACTTGGAGGGAATGTAACCAGGGGTTGGCGCCCTGTGTCAGTGAGAATGAATGTAACCAGGGGTTGGTGCCCTGTATCACTAACAAAGAATGTAACCAGGGGTTGGCGCCCTGTATCACTAACAAAGAATATAACCAGGGGTTGGCACCCTGTATCACTAAGGAGGAATATAGTCAAGGGTTGGCACCATGTATCAGTGAGAAAGAATGTAACCAGGGGTTGGCACCCTGTATTACTAAGAGAGAATATAGCTAGGGATTGGCACCCTTTATCGCTGAGAGGGAATGTAACCAGGGGTTGGTACCCTGTGTTACTGAAAGAAGTGTAACCAGGGGTTGGCACCATGTATTACTGAGAAGAAATGTAACCGGGGGTTGGTACCCTGTATTACCGAAAGGAAACGTAACCAGGGGTTGGTACCCTATATTATTGAAATGAGTGTAACCAGGGGTTGGCACCCAGTATTACTGAGAAGGAATGTAACCAGGGTTGGTACCCTGTATTACCGAAAGGAAATGTAACCAGGGGTTGGTACGTTATATTATTGAAATGAGTGTAACTAGGGGTTGGCACCCGGTATTACCGAAAGGAATGTAACCAGGGGTTGGCACCCTGTATTACTGAACGGAGCGTAACCAGGGGTTGAAAGGGTTCTACCTAGGTTAAACTACGAAAAGAAAACCTGGGCGAAGAGTAGTTCTACCCAGAAACATGAGCCGGTACCCCCTAGGTGAAAAGGTTCTACATGCGTTAAACTACGAAAAACAAGCCTGGGCGAAGAGTACTTCTACCCGGAACTATGAGCTGGATCCCCCTAGGCAAAAAGGTTCTACCTCGGTTAAGCTACGAAAAGCAACCTGAGCGAAGAGTACTTCTACCCGAAACTATAAGCTGGATCCCCCTAGGCGAAAAGGTTCTACCTTGGTTAAGCTACGAAAAACAAGCCTAGGCGAAGAGTACTTCTACCCAGAACTATGAGCTGGATCCCCCTAGGTGAAAAGGTTCTACCTGGGTTAAGCTACGAAAAACAAGCCTGGGCGAAGAGTACTTCTACCTGGAACTATGAGCTGGATCCCCCTAGGCGAAAAGGTTCTACTCGGGTTAAGCTACGAAAAACAAGCATGGGCGAAGAGTACTTCTACCCGGAACTATGAGCTGGATCCCCCTAGGCGAAAAGGTTCTACCCGGGTTAAGCTACGTAAAACACCCTAAGCGAAAAGTACTTCTACCCGAAACTATAAGTTGGATACCCCTAGGTGAAAAGGTTCTACCTAGGTTAAGCTATGTAAAACAACCTGGGCGAAGAGTACTTCTACCCGGAACTATGAGCTGGATCCCCCTAGGCAAAAAAGGTTCTACCTGGGTTAAGCTACTGTAAAACATATGAGCGAAAAGTACTTCTACCCAGAACTAGGAGCTAAAACCCCCTAGGCGAGAAGGTTCTACCTGGTTTAAGCTATGAAAATGGGAGGTGTGGACAGTAATGATGCATGCTACGAATAAAGGAAAGTGGAGATTTTGCGAAAACTTACCTTTGGTGACATTCGCCCTTTGAGAATCTCCATTCTGCACTGCTTTGATCCTGCTTCAAACAAAGAAAAATTTGTGAGTTTTTAAAGTGGTGGTCGGTTTGTGGCCTTGATGCCCTTAGTAGTTTGAATTCACCCCTCCGCTGTCAAAGAACTGATTTTGTCAGTGTGATACCGAAGTTCCCGAATACTTTGTATCACTTTCTAGAGACATTGTCTTTCTGACATTGCCCCTGGCTATTTCATACCCGGATGTCCATGGTACCGCTAATCCTTGTCCCTAAGGCAAGGCAATTTTCCTTTAAAATCAAACTTAGTTGTCTTTCAACTAGAACCAATTTCTGACTGTAGTGCTTATCAACTTTTCCCATGAAGCAAGTCTTGCTTAGGCGACCTTTTCAGTTTCTTTGAGACACTTTGTCTGCCTTATCAAAAGAGATCACATATGGATTCCTGCCTTCGTCAATGCCGTATATGCTCCAAATTATGCTCGGTATTACGGGGAAACTGTGGCCAATTTTGCAACCATTTTTTTTGCTTTGCTTTTGATGCAAGATTAGACCAAAAGGGAATTTATGGAAAAGAGTAGAAGAGCAATTGGAAATGAAAAGGAATTGTGTCTAAATAAAAGGTGTCCCTTTTTGGGGAGAGAAATAAGGAGACTTATCTGGAGATATGTGCCGACTTCAATAAATCATGACATGCATTTTGGACTGGACGCCTGATCTGTCTGAGCTGTCTAATTCTCAAAATACGTCGCAAATGTTCATCTTGAAACTGTCTTAGTTGTGCTCATGTCGGAGCATCGAAGACCCTCATTCGGCTAGTAGCGCCCTTTGCAGGTTTTCGCTAACTGACCTCTCTCATTTCTCTAATCACTGGCGCCTTACAGTGCCCATACGGGTTTTCACCAATAAGACTTTCTCATTTCTTCTTCTTCTTCTTTTTTTTTACTAAGATACGACATGCGGAAGGTTGGCCAATGCCCCTGGCATGGGGACTTCAAGTATTCTCAGAGATCGATCAGAAGTTCTTAACAGGAAAAGGCAAAAGGAACCTTGAACTGAATTAAAACTTTTGGAACTATTTCTACATGAAAAATCGTAAGATAAAAACAAACTTCTGCCCCAGTTTTGGAGTATTGGGAATATGGATTTTTGTTGCGATGGGACTAAACCCAGGGTAAGGTTGCCTATGTATCCTTTCGGAATCAGGTCGGACGTAGTTCAATGACTCAGAAAATTTGTTGTTTGACTTTTTTTTGGGGTAAGTACACATGTTCCAAAAGGTGGAAAACAAGGAAGAAGAAAAATACAGCTTAAAAGGGGTAACAAAAGGGTGACACTTGCATGGAATAGCGAGCAATGGTAGCCTTCGTCATCTCGATCTAAGAAAATCATGCGTGAAAGTTCCACAGTGGGTATATATCAGAGATAATATCTTTTGACTGCATCTACATTAATAGTCATGTCTGGTACTCGTCCTTCTTCATCTACCAAGTGCAAGGCCCCTTTTGGTAACACTTTCTTGATGATGTAGGGTCCTTTCCAGTTTGGGGCGAACTTTCCTTTAGCTTCTACTTGGTGTGGAAGAACGCGTTTCAAAACGAGTTGGCCTACCTCGAAGTGCCTTGGACGCACTTTCTTGTTGTAAGCGCGTGCCATTCTTTGCTGGTATGTCTGGCCAAAGCACACTGCTGCTAGCCGTTTTTCATCAATCAACATTAATTGTTCTAATCAGTTCTTTACCCATTCTGCATCTTCAATCTCCGACTCCACAATGATCCGAAGAGAGGGAATTTCGACTTCAGCCGGTATTACAGCTTCCGTCCCATATACCAACAGATAAGGAGTTGCACTAACAGATGTGCGAGCAGTCGTGCGGTATCCCAAAAGAGAAAAAGGCAACTTTTCATGCCATTGTCTCGAACTTGGATCATTTTCCTAAGAATCTTCTTGATGTTCTTGTTCGCCGCTTCAACGGCTCCATTGGCTTTTGGCCGGTAAGGGGTAGAATGGCGATGCATAATTTTAAATTGCTCGCATACCTCCTTCATCAAATGACTATTGAGATTGGCTGCATTATCAGTGATAATGGTATTTGGGATACCAAAGCGGCAGATGATGTTGGAATGAACAAAGTCTACCACTGCTTTCTTGGTGACTGCTTTGAAAGTGACGGCCTCCACCCACTTGGTGAAGTAATCAATTGCAACCAAAATGAATCTATGCCCATTAGAAGCCTTTGGCTCAATTGGCCCAATAACATCCATTCCCCAAGCAACGAAAGGACAAGGAGAGGACATGGGATGCAACTCCGAAGGTGGCGAGTGAATCAGGTCACCATGAATCTGGCATTGGTGACACTTGTGAACAAAACTGAAGCAATCTCGCTCCATTGTAAGCCAATAATACCCTACCCGCAGAATCTTCTTCGCCAAAACATATCCATTTATGTGAGGTCCGCATACCCCCGAATGCACTTCATTCATGATCCGCTCAGCTTCTGTGGCATCTACGCATCTCAACAAGTTCAAATCTGGGGTCCTTTTGTACAAAATTTCCCCATTCAGGAAGAAACCGTTAGCGAGCCGCCTTATAGTTCTTTTTTGATCTCCCTTGGCTTGCTCTGGGTATTCTCTCATTTTCAAGAATCGTTTTATGTCATGATACCATGGTTCACCATCTGGTTCTGTCTCAATTGTATTGCAGTAACCGTGGTGATTCCGAACTTGGATTTCTAGTAGATCGATATGGGTGTTTCCCGGATAAGGGAGCATCGAGGCTAAAGTAGCCAAAGCATCGGCTAGCTCGTTGTGAAACCTGGGAATGTACCTGAACTCGATGGTTTTGAATCTTTTGCTCAAATCTTGTACACATTGTCTGTATGGAATAAGCTTGATGTCTCGAGTCTCCCATTCGCCTTGGGCTTGCCGGATAAGCAAGTCAGAATCTCCCATAACCAATAGTTCATGCACATCCAGATCGAGGGACATTTTCAAACCCATGATACAGGCTTCGTATTCTGCCGTATTATTGGTACAGAAGAATTGAAGTTGGGCTATTGCAGGGTAATACTGTCCAATAGGTGAGATGAGGATTTCCCCGATCCCAACTCCTTTGATATTGACAGCTCCATCAAAATACATTTTCCATAGGGGGTTGTCGTCTGGAACTACTTCCTCTATTGAGTTGACCTCTTCATCTGGGAAGTATGTGGTAAGTGGCTTGTACTCATCATCAACTGGATTCTCTGCCAAATGATCGGCCAAAGCCTGTGCTTTCATTGCGGTGCGAGTGACATAGACGATGTCGAACTCTGTGAGCAGGATTTGCCATTTTGCGAGCCTGCCGGTGGGTATTGGCTTTTGGAAGATATACTTCAGAGGATCCATTCTGGATATGAGGTAAGTAGTATAGGCCAAAAGATAATGTCTCAACTTCTGAGCGACCCAAGTCAAGGCACAACATGTCCTTTCTAAAATGGTGTACTTAACCTCATAATTGGTGAACTTCTTGCTCAAATAATATATTGCTTGTTCCTTTTTGTCTGTTGCATCATGTTGCCCTAGAACGCATCCAAAGGAATTATCCATCACCGATAGAAATAAAAACAAAGGCCTACCAAGTTCAGGTGGGACCAGTACAGGGGGTTTTGATAGATAATCTTTGATCCTGTCAAAAGCATTTTGGCAATCGTCTGTCCACTTGATTGCATCATCCTTTTTCAGCAACTTAAAGATGGGCTCGCACGTGGTTGTTAGCTGAGCAATGAACCTACTGATGTAGTTCAACCTTCCGAGCAAACTCATGACCTCCTTTTTGTTCTTCGGGGGTGGCAGATCTCGAATGGACTTTATCTTAGATGGATCCAATTCGATGCCTCTCCGACTGACTATAAAACCAAGGAGTTTCCCAGATGGAACCCCAAACGCATATTTGGCTGGATTGAGCTTAAGGTCATACCTTCGAAGCCGTTCGAAGAACTTTTTCAAATCATTCACGTGATCAATCTGTGTCTTTGATTTTATGATGACATCATCGACATATACTTCAATCTCTTTGTGCATCATGTCGTAAAAAATGGTGGTCATGGCCCTCATGTAAGTTTCCCCTGCATTCTTTAAACCGAATGGCATGACCCTGTAACAATAGGTACCCCACGGAGTGGTGAAAGCAGTTTTTTCTGCATCACCCCCATCCATTAGAATTTGGTGGTACCCAGCATAGCAATCCATGAACGATTGTATCTCATGCTTTGCACAATTATCTACAAGAATATGGATGTTCTGCAAAGGAAAATTATCCTTCGGACTTGCTTTGTTCAGGTCTCTGTAGTCAACACAGACTCTAGTTTTTCCATCTTTCTTTGGCACGGGCACAACATTTGCCACCCAGGTGGTGTATCGTACGGCTCTTACAACATTGGCGCTCAATTACTTCATTATTTCCTCTTTGATTTTATCACTCATGTCCGTTTTAAATTTACGTTGCTTCTGTTGGACTGGTGGAAAATCAGGATACGTAGAAAGCTTATGAACAACTAAATCGGCGCTTAAACCCGGCATATCATCATAAGACCAAGCAAACACATCTCTATACTCAAATAAAAGTTGAATCAAGGCATCTCTAGTTTTTTGTTCAGTGTGAATGCTTATCTTTGTTTCTCTGACTTCTTCATGACCTTCGATATTAATTGGCTCAGTTTCATTGAGGTTGGGCCTAGGCTTGTTTTCAAATTGTTCCAACTCTCTTTTTATTTCATCAAAAACCTTATCTTCATCATATTCGACCTCTTGATGCATTATTTCGAAATTAGATAGCTTTTTGAGATCTGGACGTGAATTACGCATGCATGTCATGTTATTAAAGCCGGCATTAACAAAACTGAAATGAAAATAAAATGGCAGGAATTAGGAAAAGGAAAAGATACAAAATTTAATACAAAAATGAACTGCATTTCATTGAATTTGAAAGGATATAAGGGTTAACGTCAAAATAAAACAATCATACTAAGATATTTGGATTACAAACCTGAAAGTAACCCAAAGTACAAAAGAAAGAAGTTGCAAGAGTCAACTACCAAGACTCCTTCCTTGTGGGGAGAGGAGTTGCTTCCCAGTTATTGAGCATGGTTTCTGGGCCAATTAGTTGCATATCGGCACGACTAGTGCCTTCACCAGCCTGGATCATATTCATTTCAGAAAACATCTGCCTGAGGCCATGGAAAATTTCATCAATGTTTGCATGCGCCGAGGAATTTTGACCATGTTTGAATCGTGGCTCGACAAAAGTGTAGAAAATGTGAGGGATAGGTTGCTACAAGACCCACCCATGCTTTTTGCGGTGCTTGGCTTTGTCTTCGTCTGCTTGTGTTGGCCTGAAGCCTAAACCAAAAGTACCCCTGTTACTGAACGGAGAAATGGGTTCTGAAATTCCTTGCAATGATGCCCCCAAACCTTTTCCTGGCTCATAACCTTGTCTCATTATAAGTGCAGCCACCATTACAGATGTGGCGGAGAGACGCAGATGTAGAATGGGTTTTCCTTCCTCAACATGGTCCACAACAACTACTTCGAAAGCCTGATAGACAATAGACTCGCATCCTTCCTTGGCCTTAATACATGGGATTAACGGGTCTTTATAAATGGATGACTCGTCTTCTCCGTGAACAATAATTTCTTTCATGTCGTGCTCGAATTTGAGCATCTGATGCAAGGTGGATGGAACAGCTCGGGCCATATGGATCCATGGCCTTCCAAGAAGAAAGTTATAAGAAGTTTCCATGTCCACTACTTGGAAGACAATTTCAAAATCAACAGGCCCAATCGTCATGGTGAGGTTGATCTCCCCAATGGTATCTCTCGCTGAGCCATCAAAAGCCCGGATGCGAACATTGCTGGGTCGGATCCTGTCTGTATTGATCTTCATGCTTTGCAAGGTAGAGAGAGGGCATACATCTACACTCGAGCCTCCATCAACCATGACTCGCTTCACATAATGCCCCTCACATTTGACAATCAGGTGCAAAGCCCTATTGTGACCGGCTCCCTCCTCAGGAAGTTCATCATCAGTAAAGGAAATTCTGTTAACCTCAAAAAATCTATTGGCCATCTTCTCTAACTGATTCACGGTGGTATTCTCTGAGACATGTGCCTCGTTCAGGATTTTGATTAGTACACGGGCATGCTCTCCTGAGTGTATAAGCAGAGATAACAGAGAGATTTGGGCAGGAGTCTTTCTCAGCTGGTCAATGATTGAGTAATCCTGAACTTTCATCTTTTTCAAAAACTCCTCCGCCTCTTCTTCAGTGAACGGGTTTCTTTATTGGCATTTGGCCTTCTCTGATTTGCTTAGCCTTACTCAACTCTTCTGGAGAGTAACACCTCCCTGATCGAGTCAAACCTCCAGTTTCCCCCACTTCTTCTATGATTTCCTTACCTTTGTAGGTTACTACGGTTTTGTTATAGTTCCAAGGGATGGTTTTCGTATTTGTTACACGGGGTTGTGTGGCAGGCTTGATTATGATCGACTCTATTATACCCGTCGTACCGCCCTGATTCTCCTTTGTGATGGGGTGACCTCCAAGGACATATAACTTTGGGCTTGGAGCATTGGAGCGAACCTCCAACCTCGAGATTTTTGGAACAAATAAAGTTTCCCTCTCTGAGCTCTGGGCACCTTTCACAATCAACGGTGCATCTAGGCTTGGACTTACTTCCAGTTTGGTTCCCTCTTGAATTGTTACCACTGTCATTTCTGCTCGACCAACCGGCTTGTATACATGATCTCGTCCAATCATTCCCACAAAATGAACATCATTGTGTACTGGCAACGGGTTATTGGTCACATTAGGAGGGTCCTCGCCATTCGTGACTACAATCAATTTTTCAACAATGAGTCTTTCTAGGACTCTTTTTAGGGTCCAACAGTCATCAGTGCTATGCCTCGGAGCACCTGAATGGTATTCACATCTAGCATTTGCTTGAAATCCGTGCGAATCAGGATGCATATGGTGGGGAGCGATGGGTCCAATCACGCCCATCTACTTCAACTTCTGGAATAGACTAGAGTATGATTCAGCCAATGGAGTAAATTTTTCCACCGGCCTCTACTCTCGACCATAATCCTGCCTAGGACGAGCATTGTAGGGTGCCCAAAAATTTTGCTGCTGAGGTCGGGGGAATCTTGGAGATTATGCCCGTACCTGTTGATTGGGAGGACGAGCATATGATTGAGCATTAAACACTGTATATTGTGGTGGTCCCACGAAGTACTGAGGAATTGGCGGGGGATAGTAATGTTGAGGGTAGCTGGATTGCCCCTGCTGAACTTGCACATAAGGGTGCGATGCCCCTCTTTGAACTTCCCTAGATCCCGAAGTCATCATGGACCCTTCATCTCTCTTCTTTCTATTTGCCAAACTTCCCGACCCATTTTGAATAGCTTGGGTGGTGGCTTTGAGAGCAGCTTGACTTACAATTCTGCCAGTATTGAGGCCATTTTCAACCATTTCTCCTATTTTGATCGCTTCCGCAAAAGGTCTACCCATTGCGAACATCATGTTATGAAAGTAATCAGGCTCTTGGGCCTCCAGAAAAATAGTGATCAACTCGTGGTTATCCATGGGTGGCTTAACTCTAGCTGCTTGCTCCCTTCACTTGATTGCATACTCCCTAAAGCTTTCAGTCAGCTTTTTCTTCATATTGGAAAGGGAATTGCGATCCGGCGCAATATCTATGTTATATTGAAATTGTTTGATGAAGGCTTGGGCTATGTCGTCCCAGACATGCCAGTGAGAGATATCTTGGTCAATGAACCATTCGGAGGCTACCCCCACAAGACTTTCCCCAAAATAAGCCATCAGTAATTCTTCTTTTCCACCTGCACCCCTCAGCTGGTTGTAGTACCTTTTCAAATGGGCGATAGGGTCGCCGTGTCCATCATACTTCTCGAATTTTGGGGTCTCGAACCCTGGTGGCAAATGGATGTGAGGGAACATGCATAGATCACTGAACGAAACACTTTTGTGACCCCCTAGTCCCTGTATGTTCTTTATATTCTATTCAAGACTTTTTATTTTCCTGGCCATCTCATCCGGCTCAACCGTCTTGGCAAGCTTTTCATTTTCCACTGGTGACTCGTACTGAGGAGTCTGATTATATGGAGCCGAGACCCCGAAAGCCATATTTGGAGAGTAGTATTGGCCATCATAAGCATGAGATGGTGGCTCGTTGATTGGCCTCGTCACAGGAGGTGGAGGCGGGATTGTGTATGCCGGTGCGCCAGACACGACTGGAGGAGTGTTCCTGACCGGTGCGACTGGAGGTTGCACATTAGAGGTTCCAGGAGTAACGTGGAGGCTGTAGTTTGGCACATACCCTGGTGGTAGGATGTGGTTGCTCGTTGTATGGAGCGGTGGTTGAGTAGCCAGGGGTACGGTGGAAGTTCCCTCTGAGGGACCATGGGGTGGAGGATGACCAGACACCCAAGCTTGATATACATCAGACAATTGCTGTCTTAATTTTCTTATTTCCTCCGACTCTTGTTCAACTGATTGACCCTGGGGGTCGTCAGTGATCAGCTCGATCTCATCATCGTTGGCCATTACTACTGCTCCCTTAGATCTAGTGAAGTAATGGTGTGTTGTCAGTTTCACCACAAACCAACCACCTTAAGCTTACTACGTAAGACACAGCAAACGTGTTAGGGTTAAGCATTTTATAGATAAGAATCACACATAATTTGCCATGCTCCTATCATTGTCACTATTTCTAGCATGCTTTTGGAGGCTTCATGTTTCATTCCGGCTTATGAGGTTGCTTCTTATTGACGCTCTTTCTTTTTTTTTTCTTTTTTTTTTAACTCACGCCTCATTTTGATCCCTCATCTTAGAATCATTGAAAAATATTTTGATCGAACCTTTTTTGGGTTGCCTACGTATCATGTCGCCACATGAATCAGATCATTACGTAGTTCAAGGGGAAATAATAACAATTTTTTTTAATATTATTATTATTATTGAAATTGACTCTAAAGACATAAGTATGACTGAAAATGCGACAAATATAAAATTAAAAATGCGACAAATGAAAAATGAAACTACAAACTAATTGACTGCACTAAAACTTTAATCTTCAATGGTATTCTTGCTTAAACTGATATCATCAAAGGTCTGTATCCCTTGGCCTCCACTCTCCCCCTAAAATCTCGTATAAATTCTGAAACACTGCCGGCAACTGTGGAACAAGGGTACATGCTTGTTGACCAACTTTCTCATTGTTTAGATGACGATGATCGTTGTGAATATATGTTGCTTTCTCTGCCAATTGAAGTACTTGCTCTCTGGCTTGCCCCATATTCACGTGACAATTTGTAACCATATCTGGGTAATGTTGAGGGTGTTCCCCATTTGTGTCTTGTGTCCCTCGTATTCTTCAATACGGCGGTTTAGCACAGCTCTCTCAATCATCCACTGACGCCGCTCTGCCTCAAAATCTGCATGTTGATGACCTCTCTTATGCCTTTTTATTTCTTCCAATTGTGCATGAAACTGACCCTTTGAGTGTATCCAATAGGCCCTTTCTCTTTCAAACTGCTCTCTCTGCTGATCAAACTCCAATTGTTATTGGTGCGCATCCTCTTCAACGATACTCAAGTCTTCTTGTAGCTTATGTATTTCAGCATTTTTATTTGCCTCAGCTCTTCTAACTAAACCAATAGTGCTTGACAGTTCTTCTTCTAAGCAGGCCGCCTCATTTTTAGCATCCTTTAGATATTTATCCATGACCCGTAAGGTAGATTGATAATCTTTCTCAATACTTAAATGAATCTGAGCGACTACGGCTTGTAGTTGAGCTTGTTGTTTGGATATGGTCATCCGGGCATGCTCCAATTCCTCATTTAACCTTTCTATAGCTCTTTGATAATTTCTCCTCCTATTGGACCCTTCAGGCCCATCTCTAAGCGACGAAGGGTCATGAAACTAGGTAATATATTCAGGGATCACCTCTCCACGATCTCGGTCTTCTACCATATCATTCAACTCCGAGACTTTACTTGCATACCAAATTTTCATAATTTCTTCTTCGTCATGAGGTTGATCTTTACCAAAATCATAACAGAACTTGCTCATATCTCGTGTTGGTGGCACCTCCTGTAGTCGTGCAAATTGGTGCATTACCTGAAGTGGAGCATAAGACTGAACACCATCCAATCCTATGAGTACTAAATAAGAATGGTATGCAGACTCACAAATGACCTCTTTAGAGGAGAACCAATCGTAGTTCCAAGTGATCAGTTTGGCAGATAGAGTAAGAAGTAGTTCTTTCCAGGCGCCAATCCCCTTTGGTAAGTCACATTCGTCAATTCTTTTCTGGTGATCATAAGTATGATTGGGCCATAGCTCACTAAAATTAGTGATCGTAGGATGACGATAGAAATGCTCCAAAAACCATATCTGTAACAAAATGTTGCAACCATCAAAGTTTCGTGCACCCATTTTACATCTAGTTAAAGCACGAAAAATGCAAGAAAGAATCATAGGGACCAAAGTATAATCACCCCCTTCTGAGGTCAGAGCCTCAACTACATCTGCCAAGCGGATGTCAATGCGTCCCTCTCTTTCCGGGAAAACTACATGCCCCAAAAAGGTGACCATAAATGCAAACCTTCTATGCACCTTCCATGTTTCCTTATCTTCCTTTGATTTCAATTTTCCCACATTCCTTTCGAAATTGCATTCTAGGCCATACAACTGAAACAAAAAGCCCAACTTAACCCATTTGCCTCCTAGACCTTCATATTGTCCGTAATTTATGTTCAAAAGCTTCAGAAACCTACCCTCGTTAACATTTTTTGGTACTATGGGCCTTTGGCGGCGAAGATTGCGGCCCCACCCTGGAAATGGGCGATTTCCTCTAAGGTCGGAGTCATTTCACAGTCGGTAAAACGGAACACATTATTTTCAGGATCCCAGTGCGGAATCAAAGCTTCAATCACATCCCTCCTGGGCTTTATCGTAATCATGTGAACCAAATGTCCCAAGTATTTCTTTATCTGGTTTCGCTCATATTCCTTAAAGTCTCTCCACCAATCCCATAACAACTGTGGTATCTGATCGACAATCAGAAAATCTGGTATCCCTTCTGATTTGGGCCTCTTTTCAGACTTACCTCTTTCCCCACTCACGGTATACCTGTCTACCCAGACACGGGGTTAGACTTTGATCAAACATATTATTGACACACAAAAATTTTGATTTCTCGGGTTTTGACTCTTATAAAAGAATAAAAATAAATAAATAAATAAATAAAAGCTAAACTGTGGGACTAAAAAAAGTATTTTTGGATTTTTATTTTTTTTTGGATTTTCTAAGGAAATAATTGTAAATAGGGAATTAAGGAAAAGGAAAATATTTTTGAATTTTTTCTGAAAATTGGGCCGGAACCGATGAGGTTTGCCTACGTATCTCACATCCGGTGAGAATCAGACCCGCGTAGTTCGGTGATAAAACTTCCAATGAAACTAACTATATTTTCTCTCTTTATGAAAAATTAATCATGGACACCAAACGCACCAAATTACTTCGGTTTTTTTTTTTAAATTTTAAAAAGAACGAACATTTGTATAGAAATCGGGAGCATGTTTTATTTTTTTTTATTTTTCTCTGCTTATTCAACTAATCCACCCTAAAGCCGGTCGACATGCAAGCCTCCCAAATAAAGTAACATGTAGCACATAAGTGAACGTTATGGTCTCAAAGAGGATACCTGTCTTATACGGACCCGGCCCCTGTGCCGAGTTTCGCTAAGTCAAATGCACGTGATGCAAATAAAGCGAACCTACTAGGGATATCCGGCATGAGGTATGTTCTTCTAGGTTGAAATCTTGATGGAGAAGGTGTCTAGACTGGCTTACTCGAGCGGACAACCCGAGCCGAGGAGCATCAAGCGTCACCAGTAGTAGAACAGCACTGGCTAGCTAACGACTCTCTCGTCTAAGCATGTGTGACTAAATCCTTCACCAGAAGCTGATAGGCTAACTGGCTTTATCTCAAGACAGAAATGTTATGATGCTGGTAGGCAAACACAACATAACTAACTATAAGAAGACTCAGAGGGGTGCGAGAGAGGATACAATTTATATGTACAGTTCAACAATATCAAAACAGTATAAAGTGGACAAGTAACAAATTAGGCCCAAATAAATCACAATATATACAAAAATTAATAAAGCCAAATAAAGTCAATATACAAGCTCGAATTCTTAATGTCCCCAGCAGAGTCGCCAGAGCTGTCACACCCCTTTTTCTACCCGCAAAGTAATATTGTGTGGATTAAAGGGTTTTTCTAATTAAAGTGACAAAATTGAGTAGGGATTATTTTATTTACAGAGTCGCCACTTGGAATTGATTTTGTTGGTGTTGCAAGTCACCTTTTATTTGAATCCCTAATCAAAGGAAGATTTGACTCTATTATTATTGGTTTGCGAAAACAAAGTCCGGGTAAGGAATTCTGTTAACCGGGGAGAAGGTGTAAGGCATTCCCCGAATCCCGTGGTTCTAGCACGGTCACTTTTATTGACTAAAATTTGGCTTGAATTATTTTTGGATAAAGTGTGTATTATTTGCCTTAAGTTACTATTGTCTAGTGCTGCTTAATAATTAATAATTTTGGCATAGAAGCGTGCAAGCACACAAAGTCCATATTTGATTATATGTATTAAAACAAAGAACGTGTCGGTACACATGGTTTAAATATAATTAATATTGAAAAGTCAAGGAGCGGGAATGCACACATGACTACTTTATTAAAAACAAAATCGACCAAGGACCGTATATGAACACATGGTCTACATCTCAAACGTGCCTAAAATTGCCTATCGCTTAAATTAATTAAAAAGCGCTTCTTTTTTATTTATTACTTGTTCGACTGGAAAAGAAATATTATTATTAAAAACAATATTCACTAATGCAAGACATTAAACCCGGGTAGGCTTATGTTAAGCTTTCATGGTATTGGGCCACTTATTTTATTGAACAAAAGATAATTTATTGGTTTTAAAGAAAATGCCCATCTTGCTTTCTATTGTCATTGGGCCTACGAATTTTAGCTTATTTGGACCATGTTGCTTAAGAGCCTCGATGGCCAAGACAACACAAAATAACAAGTATTCTTCTAAGCCCAAATTGCTTCTTACATTGATGTCCAAACTAAAATTTTTTTTTCATAAAAGAAACTTACATGCTAATTATTATATTTTATCTTCTTAACCAACTATTTCTTAAGGACTAACATAATATTTTTACTCATCTACACCAATCATGGCACTAATTAAACTACACTCATTAATAACATAAAAACCACGACTAAATATAAAAACTACAAAAAACGGTAATACTTCAATGCTAAAGAGAAGAACTATATTAAGTATAACATTATGTTGACTATAATTCAAAGCATCAAAATATTTGAAGCTAGAAATCTTTCTTAGATAATTATACATGAACCATGAAAGTAACTCACGGAAAAGAGCCCAAACTAAACAAACACGGTTAAAAGTGGGGTCTTTATCTTTTCCTTAAACTAAGTAATCTTAACAGAATGCAATTTCAATCATATATATAAAGAAGAAAACGATAATTTAACTAATTTTTAACAGATTTACATGATGATAACACTAATATAACATTCATCTTGAAACAAAATCAGATCTAATATGTTCCATCAACCAAACCGGGATCAAATCCTTCTTATTATCATTAAGAATCTGCAATATAAGAATTTGAAAGTTACCTGGTTTGTGGAATAATAAAATACAGCAGTGCAGCAACAAAAAACTCAGCAGGAAATACAATAGAAACAGCAGCAACTCAAGTGTTAAGACAACCCAGAAAACTCAACAAAGATGCTTGAAACTGGTAGCTATCAACTTTACAAATTGCCTAAGGGATCTTTTTATTTTTCTCGAGGTTTTTGCACTCAAATAATCCTCACAAAACACTGAAATTTCAGCTTGTTATATGTATTAAGCTGCTGATTTTTCTCAAAGATATATGTCTTTTTGCAACTCTCCAAGATGTGTCTCAGTATAAGATAGAGTGTCCCCCTTTTCAGTGAGTAAGGATCTCTGCATTGTAAGTGTAAGACAGTCCCTTTTATAGGAGAGAAACAGCCCTTTCAATAGGCAAATAAAGTTAGATTTTTGGACAGATTTTGGTTCACCAAAAATCTGTCTAAAAGACTGACTTTGTGTGCTAAACACTGTTCAAGGTCTGTCCCAAAGGTGAAAGGACAACCTGAAAATCTGTTGTGTCAGAAGCAAGGAGAAAAAATATCCTTTCAGCCACCCTACTAGTAAAAGTAAGCTACTATTACCCTATTTTGTGATAAAATAAACTAAACTTCAGATTTTAACCATCAACAACAAACTACTTGCTCAACACAAATCAAACTTGGACAACTATGAACTGACAAAGCATAGATGTGACAAAGCATAGACGAGACTAAAAACGTAATTGAACTAAGTATTAAAACCAACTTGATGGGAATGCATTGGATTTGTGCAAACTAATTACTAAACAAACAACTAAATTCACAAACTAATGCTCAAAACAGAACGAGCATCGTTAATAATTGAACAACGACTAACAACAACTAAATAATCGACTAACTAAGTGAACGATTTAACTAATACACTAAAGATCATGTTTAAATCAATAACGAATCTAACAAACCACTAAACTAAATAGAGATAGCTAATTAAATAAACCTAACTTGAAACTCTAATTAACAAGAAATAACCAAAATAGAAAAAATAAAAAAATAAAAAAAATCAGAAACTAATCTACTAAATTAAAAAAAATCAAAAATTAATTAAAGAGATGACGATTATACCTAACAAGTATGCTTGAAGCCGTTCGAGCCACGAGAAGACGCCGGAGATGCTAAAAGGCGACTACCCGACTCCGAAATGCATGTTTCTTTCGGGTAGATGCTAGAACGAAATGCGTTTCAGCATCTCGCCAAAAGAAACGAGTGTCTTTGAGTCGAAAAATAGCTAAAATGGGGGTTCGGGGCATTTTGGCGGTGGTGAGGCGGTGGAGCCGTGGCGGCGGCGAGGAGCGGGCAGGCGGCGACGGGGATTTTTGGGGTGAAATGGATAGGAAAAGATAGGTCTCGTGGAGCTCCATCCATTAATGTATGTGTTGTAGGGTGGTGTTGGCCGGAGCTTCAAGAATTTGGACCAAAAAGTGGCGGAAGTTTCTTAGATCTAAAATTCAAGGAGTTTGAGGGTTTTTTGAAGGAATTGGTTTGGAGATATGGGAAGAGCAGGTTGTGGATATTATATGGTGTTAATTTGGAGGTGTTTGGAGGTGGTCCGCCGCCGGTGGGTGATTTCCGGCGGCGGCGACGGCGGTGGAGAGAAGAGAGAGAAGAGAGAGAAGAGAGAGAGAGAGAGAGAGAGAGAGAGAGAGAAGAGAGAAAGAGTTATGGGTGAAATGAGGAAATTTTTCAGATTTTTGAGGCTTTAAATACCTCTTGAGAGATCAAATATGGACCATTAGATCAATGGGTGAGATTTGATCTTGGGTCACTTAATGAAACGACGTAGTTTTGAGGCAAAACTACGTCGTTCCGGACCCTTTCAAAGGCAGCCCCTTATCTTGCACTTTTGGCCACTTTCTCTTTCAAATTTGGCCCAATTTCTTTCTTAATCCTACTTATTAAACTAAATTTACACAAACAAATAAATTAATTAAGTAACTTATTCAAATGATTAATTAACTAGATTAGTTCACCAATTGAATAGTTAGTTAATTCCTAAAATGCACAAATAAAGAAAGAACTATTTTTTGGTATTTTTATGATAGGAAATATGCAATCAAAGACACAAAAATTGAGAAATATAATTAAAGCAACAAAACACTAATGACTTTAGGAGGTGTTAAAATAGTACAAAAATTAGGTATTCACATCCACAATATTAACCTTCACAACTCGTATAAATCAACCAGATGCCAAGGTACGTTGCACCCCCCACATTATTCACTGGGTGATCTCTTTATACGTCCGCATCTTCAGTCGGAATCACACGTCGAAGCAATGTTTGAGCATCTCGGGCCCCCTCGTAGTTCAGTTGCGGCATCATGAATCGTCGACGCACAACTGATACCGAGTGCGCAATGTCATACACGAGTAGATACAAAGGAATGTGAGATATAGGTTTCAAGCAAAATCAATGTCGTACGATAAGGAATGAAAGAGGTGATATTGTTCCTAAACTTCATAGCCTCGGAGAGATAAGTACCGACGTCTCTGTACCGATTCTTCAGACTCTACTAAGCTTGCTCGTGACTCGTGTGACCTATGTAACCTAGTGCTCTGATACCAACTGTCACGACCCGAAATTCCCACTTTCGGACCGTGATGGCGCCTAACATTTCACTTGCTAGGCAAGCCAACGTTAAAATAATATTATCTATTTTTAAAACAATTTTTAAATTTATTAATAACAATTGCGGAAGTAAAGTCTGAAATATAGTGAATAATCCATAAATAAACAATGGTGTCTAAATACCATCCCAGAATTGGTATCACAAGTGCACGAGCTTCTAAAATAATTACAAATAAAGGTCCGAATAAAATAAAGATGTCTGGAAACAAACAAACAGCTAAAGTAAAGTAGATGGGGACTTCAGAACTGCGAACGCCGTGCAGTTATACCTCAAGTCACCTCTGAATAGCTGAAACTCGAGCAAGTCTAAGGTACGCCTCTGGGACCAACTCCAAAATCTACACAAGAAGTACAGAGTGTAGTATGAGTAAAACCGACCCCATGTACTGGTAAGTGCTGAGCCTAACCTCAACGAAGTAGTGACGAGGCTAAGGCGGGTCACTTACATTTCCTGTACGCAATATTAGTAACATCAACAATAATAGCAATAAATCGGGTAACTCGTTTATAATAATTAAAGCCAACTCAGCAGTCATAACCAATTATAATTTCCATCAATTCTGTTGTAGCGTGCAACCCGCTCTCACAATATATTCACATTCAATTCTGTTGCAGCGTGCAACCCGCTCTCACAATATATTCACATTTAGTTCTGTTGCAGCGTGTAACCCGCTCTCACAATATATTCATTTTAATCAAGTCTTTTGCGGCATGCAACCCGATCCCCCAAATATATATATATGTATGTCGACTTTTTAATAAGTCTGTTGCGGCGTGCAACCCGATCTTCCAATATAGACTTTTAATAAGTCTGTTGCGGTGTGCAACCCGATCCTCCAATATGGACTTTTAATAAGTCTGTTGCGGCGTGCAAACCGATCCTCCAATATGGACTCTTAATAAGTCTGTTGCGGAATGCAACCCGATCCTCCAATATGGACTTTTAATAAGTCTGTTGCGGTGTGCAACCCGATCCTCCAATATATTCATTATAATCAATCCTATTGCGGCATGCAACCCGATCCTCCAACATATTCATTTGCCAATTCTTATAGAAGAATTTCCCCAATAAATGCAACAATTAAAATAAAATTATAAGACAACAAGCATACAATAATTATGATTTAATTACGAAACAAACAAAGGCAAATAGCAAATTATTATAGAAATCAGAGAGAAGATATGCAGTTTAATATTTAATATGCTAAATGACAAATGACAATTATGGCATATAATTCAAATAGCATGTAACAATTAATGGAGGAATTCAAGAATTGATATTTGACAAAGAATAGGAGAGAAACAATTATTGGAATAATTAATTCATGATTTAAAACAATTTAAGATTTTTCAAGTAAGCAGGCAAATAATTAATTAATTTGACGACGTATAGACACTCGTTACCTCGCCTATACGCCATTCACATGCAATTCGCATAACAATTAATTTAAGGGTTCTATTCCCTCAAGTCAAGGTTAACCAGGACACTTACCTCGCTTTACAAATTCCAATCAATTACTCAACCACAACTTTTTCTTTTAAATTTGTCTCTGAAAGCTTCAAATCTATTTACAAACATTTCAATATACTCAATACGAATTATAGGAATTAATTTCATATGAATTTAAAAAATTTTCGGGTAAAATCCAAAATTTATTAAAATATTCGGTAGTGGGACCCACGTCTCAAATCCCAGAAAAACTTATGAAATTTGAACACCCATTCTGAGACGAGTCCAACCATACAAAAATTATCTAATTCCGATGTCAAATGGACCTTCAAATCTTAAATTTTCGTTTTTGGAAGATTTTATAAAAAAACTGATTTTTCTTCCTTAAATTCACGGATTCATGATATAAATGAGTATGAAATCATGAAATATAATCAATATAGGATAAGGAACACTTACCCCTAATGTTTTCCCGTGAAAATTGCCCAATAATCACCTTACCCGAGATCAAAAATAGAAAAGGGTTGAAAATGGGACGAATCCCATTTTCCAGAACTAAGTTCTGTTTCTGGGACTTTTACCCTTCGCGAACGCGGTCAGTGCCTCGCTTTCACGAAGAACAAATTTGTGTTGTCCCATTTTACACTTCGCGAACGCGAAGCTTGCCTAGCTTGCCCTTCGCGAACTCGAAGGTAATAATCCTGGCTAGCCTCTTTTCCTTCGCGAATGCGAGGCTTCGGTCGCGAACGCGAAGCTTTGAACCTCAAGCCTTCGCGAACGCAGTCATTCTGTCGCGAACGCGAAGCACAAAATGTGCCAGCCCCAATTTGCTCTTCGCGTTCATGAGAGTACCTTCGCGAATGTGAAGAAGAACACACCAGAAGCCTGAAGTCTGCAGAAAACTAGATTTCCTAAGTCCGAAAATGATCCGTTAACCACCCAAAACCAACCCGAGCCCTCGGGGATCCAAACCAAACATGCACCCAAGTCCTAAAACATCATACGAACTTGCTCACGCGATCAAATCGCTAAAATAACATTTAGAACTACGAATCAGACATCAAATCAAAGGAAGTTTTTAAGAAAACTTTAAAACTTATATTTTTACAACCGGACATCCGAATCACGTCAAATCATCTCCGATTCTCACCAAATTTGGCAGACAAGTCATAAAATTTATAGTGGACCTATACCGGGCTCCAAAACCAAAATACGGACCCGAGGTCAATAAATCCAACATCAGTAATTTCTTAAAAATCATTAAGCTTTTAATTTTTCATCAAAATTTCATATCTCGGGCTAGGGACCTCGAAATTCGATTCCAGGCATATGCCCAAGTCCCAAATCACGATACAGACCTACCGGAATTATCAAAATACTGATCCGAGTCTGTTTGCTCAAAATGTTGACCAAAGTCAACTCAGTTGAGTGTTAAAGCTCTATTTCACATTTTAATTCATTTTTCACATAAATATTTTTCGGACAATTGTACGGATTGCGCACGCAAGTCGAGGAATGATACATGGTGATTTTTGAGGTCTTAGAACATAGAATTACTTATTAAATTTAAAGATGACATTTTGAGTCATCACAATACTGTTAGGACCCACAGAGGTCGGGTACTTGTTGAATTGCCTGCTAAATGCTATATGTACTCAGTCTCAGCTTTTACTTGCACATTTTATCTCAGTCTCTATTATTATTATTGATACATCATAACATTGTTATTTGGGCTGATTTCATGATTATTAAGAGCCCGAGATACTGGAGAGATTTATGACTGAGTGAGGCCGAGGGCCTGATTGTGAGATATTGATACTATAGCACGTGAGTTGTCCGCGCAGCATGTGAGTTGGCCGTACAGATCCTTATATTATACTATAGCAGGTGAGTTGGCCGTGCAGCACATGAGTTGACCGTGCGGATCCTTATATTATACTATAGCACGTGAGTTGGCCGTGCGGATCCAGATATTTATATTATGGCACGTGAGTTGTCCGTGCAGTTTATAGCGCTTGGGCTGTAGGAGCCCCTCCAGAGTCTTTATGCCCCCAGTGAGTGCTGGTACCCATTGAGAGTGAGTGAAGAGGGCTCGGAGCCCAGTGAGTGATTGTTTTCCTAAGAGGTTGTACTTGATTTTCATTTGTTGTTGCACTTAGTTGCTATCTGCCATTGTTGTGAAATCTCTGAAAGATTGTTGATATACGGATTACATGAACAGGAACTGTATAAAAAATGATTTGACATTAAACTGCCAGATTTGATAACATGTCTATTCTTTGCTGGAATTACTGGAAATGAATCATAACTGTGTAGCTCGTTAGTATCTTCAGTTTCTTATTTATTATTTTTACTTGCTGAGTTGGTTGTACTCATACTACACCCTGCACTTCATGTGCAGATCCAGGTGTTCCCGGACATAGTGGGTGTTAATCCTTTCGCGCAGTTGATTTTCAGGAGATTTTGAGGTAGCTGTCGTGTTTCGCAGACCTTATCTCTCCTTCTCTATCTCTTTGCTTACTGTATTTGGTATCAGACTATTATAAACTATATTTTCCAGACTTGTATTCATATTATATGCTCATGTACTCAGTGACACCAGGTTTTGGGGAGTGTTTGTATTGTATTTAAATATTATATTTTTAACCTTAAAGAGATATTTTGGTTTATTGAGCTTATTGGCTTGCCTAGTATCGAGATAGGCGCCTTCATAACAATTTGGGATTTTGGGTCGTGACAAGTTGGTATCGGATCCTAGGTTATATAGGTCTCACGAGTCATGAGCAGGTTTAGTAGAGTTTTGCGGATCGGTACGGAGACGTCTGTACTTATCTTCGAGAGGCTGCAGAACCCTTAGGAAACTTTCACTTTCTTGTATTCTGTCGTGCGGATTTGTTGATTCTGGAAACTAAATTTCTGCTATTCTATTCTCTCACAGATGGTGAGGACACGTACTACTGGATCAGACAGTCAGCCACCAGTTAGGGTCGCGAGAGGCCGGGGTCGTGGTAGAGGCCGTGGCCGAGGTAGAGGTCGAGGTGTAGCTCGTACCATAGTTAGAACAACACCTGTATTACCACCAGTTATTCCAGCTCAGGAGCAGATTCCAGATATAGTTGAGCCGACAAGATCAGCTCATGCACCAGCTGTGCCCATTGAGATTGCAGGAATTCAGGAGACTTTGGCCTAGATATTGGCAGCCTGCACTGGTCTTGCTTAGGTGGTTTCGGCTCAACCCGCACCTGCCACTTCTCAGGATAGAGAGAGGATGGGTACTCATACCCCTGTTGACCGTACTCCAGACCAGGTAGTATAGGGACTTCAGATACCGAGAGAGCTACCAGCCCAGTCGGTTGCAACTACTCAGGCCCCGATAGTTCCTGTTATGGCAGATGATGAGCAGAGGAGACTTGAGAGATTTGAGAGGCTTCGACCTCCACTATTTAGCGGTACTGATTCAGAGGATGCTCAGGATTTTCTGGATAGGTCTCAACGGATGCTTCGGACAACGGGTATTTTGGAGACCAGTGGGGTCTCATTCACTACTTTTCGGTTTTCTAGGTCTGCACTCAGATGATGGGAGATTTATGAGAGACGTAGGCCTGTTGGCGCATCACCCCTTACTTGGCATCAGTTCTCCGTGGTCTTTTTGGAGAAGTTTGTACCTCAGTCCCGTAGAGAAGAGCTGCGCAGACAGTTTGAGCAGCTTCGCTAGGGTGATATGTACGTGACGCGGTACGAGATGAGATTTTTTGAGTTGGCTCGTCACGCAATCTAGTTGGTTCCCACTGATAGGGAGAGGATTAGGAGGTTCATTGATGGCCTCACATATCAGCTGCGGTTACTTATGACTTGGGAGAGAGTATCTGGTGCTACTTTTGATGAGGTAGTGGACATTGCTCGACAGATAGAGATGGTTCGTAGCCAGGAATGTGGAGAGAGAGAGGCTAAGAGGCCTCGTGGTTTGGGTGATTACAGTGGTGTTCCTTCAGGGAGTCAGTTTCATCGAGGTAGGGGTCATTCTTACATACACACTCATACGGGTCGTCCAGCTCATCGTGGTGCATCAGCTAGCCATGGTTCTTACAGTGCTCACTCAGGCCAGTCTTCATTCAGTGCACTACCAGCGCAGAGTTCTCATCATGCCTCGTCCGCATAGGCTTCTGCAGGTCATTGCTCGGATTATCAGGAGCAGCAATTTCATTAGAGGAGGGGTTGTTTCAAGTGCGGAGAATTTGGTCATTTCAAGAGAGAGTGTCCTAGGCTGTTGAGTGGGGTTTCACAACAGAGTTCTTGACCGATGGCACCAGTACCAACAGTTACACCACCCACCCTGCCATTTCGGGGTAGGGGTCAGGCAGCTAAGGGTTGCCCAAGAGGGTGAGGCCGATCAGGTGGCGGGCAGGGTCGATTCTATACTTTCCTACCAGGCCAAATATTGTTGCCTCAAACGCAGTGATCACAGGTATTGTTTTAGTGTGCCACCTGGAGGCTTCTATATTATTTGACCCCGGTTCCAGTTATTCATATGTATCATCATATTTTGCTCATTATCTGGATATGCCCTGTGAGTCCTTAGTTTCACCTATTTGTGTATCTATACCGGTGGGCGATATTATTATTGTGGATCGTGTGTATCGGTCGTGTGTGGTAACTATTGGGGAACTGGAGACTAAAGTTGATCTCTTATTACTTGGTATGGTTGATTTTGATGTAATCATGCATGTGGATTGGTTGTCTCCATGTCATGCTATTCTGGACTGTCACACAAAAATTGTGATGTTGACGATGCCGGGGTTGCCAAAGATTTAATAGAGGGGTTCTCTAAATCTTGTTCCTAGCAGGGTAATTTCTTATTTGAAGGCCCAACGTATGGTTGGAAAGGGATGCTTGTCATATTTGGCCTTTGTGAGAGATGCTGATGCAGATGCTTCTATTATTGATTCAGTACCGGTCGTGCGAGACTTTTCAGATGTATTTCCTGCAGACCTATCGGGTATGCCACCCGACAGGGATATTTATTTCGGTATTGACTTGGTGCAGGGCACTCAACCCATTTTTATTCCTCTGTATCGTATGGCACCAGCTGAGTTAAAAGAATTGAAAGAGCAACTTCAGGAACTCCTTGAAAAGGGGTTTATTAGGCCTAGTGTGTCATATTGGCGCCTAACATTTTACTTGCTAGGCAAGCCAACGTTAAAATAATATTATCTATTTTTAAAATAATTTTTAAATTTATTAATAACAAATAACAATTGCGGAAGTAAAGTCTGAAATATAGTGAATAATCCATAAATAAACAATGGTGTCTAAATACCATCCCAGAATTGGTATCATAAATGCACGAGCTTCTAAAATAATTACAAATAAAGGTCCGAATAAAATAAAGATGTCTGTAAACAAACAAACAGCTAAAGTAAAGTAGATGGGGACTTCAGAACTGCGAACGCCGTGCAGTTATACCTCAAGTCACCTCTGAGTAGCTGAAACCCGAGCAAGTCTAAGGTACGCCTCTGAGACCAACTCCAAAATCTGCACAAGAAGTACAGAGTGTAAAACCGACCCCATGTACTGGTAAGTGCTGAGCCTAACCTCAACGAAGTAGTGACGAGGCTAAGGCGGGTCAATTACATTTCCTATACGCAATATTAGTAACATCAACAATAATAGAAATAAATCGGGTAACTCGTTTATAATAATTGAAGCCAACTCAGCAGTCATAACCAATTGTCATTTCCATCAATTCTGTTGTAGCGTGCAACCCGCTCTCACAATATATTCACATTCAATTCTGTTGCAGCGTGCAACCCGCTCTCACAATATATTCACATTCAGTTCTGTTGCAGCGTGTAACCCGCTCTCACAATATATTCATTTTAATCAAGTCTTTTGCGGCATGCAACCCGATCCCCCAAATATATATATATATATATATATGTATGTCGACTTTTTAATAAGTCTGTTGCGGCGTGCAACCCGATCCTCCAATATGGACTTTTAATAAGTCTGTTGCGGCGTGCAAACCGATCCTCCAATATGGACTCTTAATAAGTCTGTTGCGGAATGCAACCCGATCCTCCAATATGGACTTTTAATAAGTCTGTTGCGGTGTGCAACCCGATCCTCCAATATATTCATTATAATCAATCCTATTGCGGCGTGCAACCCGATCCTCCAACATATTCATTTACCAATTCTTATAGAAGAATTTCCCCAATAAATGCAATAATTAAAATAAAATTATAAGACAACAAGCATACAATAATTATGATTTAATTACGAAACAAACAAAGGCAAATAGCAAATTATTATAGAAATCAGAGAGAAGATATGCAGTTTAATATTTAATATGCTAAATGACAAATAATAATTATGGCACATAATTCAAATAGCATGTAACAATTAATGAAGGAATTCAAGAATTGATATTTGATAAAGAATAGGAGAGAAACAATTATTAGAATAATTAATTCATGATTTAAAACAATTTAAGGTTTTTCAAGTAAGCAGGCAAATAATTAATTTGACGACGTATAGACACTCGTTACCTCGCCTATACTCCATTCACATGCAATTCACATAACAATTAATTTAAGGGTTCTATTCTCTCAAGTCAAGGTTAACCACGACACTTACCTCGCTTTACAAATTCCAATCAATTACTCAACCATAACTTTTTCTTTTAAATTTGTCTCTGAAAGCTTCAAATCTATTTACAAACATTTCAATATACTCAATATGAATCATAGGAATTAATTTCATATGAATTTACAAATTTTCCGGATAAAATCCGAAATTCATTAAAATATTCGGTAGTGGGACCCACGTCTCAAATCCCAGAAACTTATGAAATCCGAACACCCATTCCGAGACGAGTCCAACCATAACAAAATTATCTAATTCCGATGTCAAATGGACCTTCAAATCTTAAATTTTCGTTTTTGGAAGATTTTATAAAAAAACTGATTTTTCTTCCTTAAATTCACGGATTCATGATATAAATGAGTATGAAATCATGAAATATAATCAATATAGGATAAGGAACACTTACCCCCAATGTTTTCCCGTAAAAATTGCCCAATAATCACCTTACCCGAGATCAAAAATAGAAAAGGGTTGAAAATGGGACGAATCCCATTTTCCAGAACTAAGTTCTGTTTCTGGGACTTTTACCCTTCGCGAACGCGGTCAGTGCCTCGCTTTCGCGAAGAACAAATTTGTGTTGTCCCATTTTATGCTTCGCGAACGCGAAGCTTGCCTAGCTTGCCCTTCGCGAACTCGAAGGCAATAATCCTGGCTAGCCTCTTTTCCTTCGCGAATGCGAGGCTTCGGTCGCGAACGCGAAGCTTTGAACCTCAAGCCTTCGCGAACGCAGTCATTCTGTCGCGAACGCGAAGCACAAAACGTGCCAGCCCCAATTTGCTCTTCGCGTTCATGAGAGTACCTTCGCGAACGTGAAGAAGAACACACCAGAAGCCTGAAGTCTGCAGAAAACTAGATTTCCTAAGTCCGAAAATGATCCGTTAACCACCCAAAACCAACCCGAGCCCTCGGGGATCCAAACCAAACATGCACCCAAGTCCTAAAACATCATACGAACTTGCTCACGCGATCAAATCGCTAAAATAACATTTAGAACTACGAATCAGACATCAAATCAAAGGAAGTTTTTAAGAAAACTTTAAAACTTATATTTTTACAACCGGACATCCGAATCACGTCAAATCATCTCCGATTCTCACCAAATTTGGCAGACAAGTCATAAAATTTATAGTGGACCTATACCGGGCTCCGAAACCAAAATACGGACCCGAGGTCAATAAATCCAACATCAGTAATTTCTTAAAAATCATTAAGCTTTTAATTTTTCATCAAAATTTCATATCTCGGGCTAGGGACCCCGAAATTCGATTCCAGGCATATTCCCAAGTCCCAAATCACGATACAGACCTACCGGAATTATCAAAACACTGATCCGAGTCAGTTTGCTCAAAATGTTGACCAAAGTCAACTCAGTTGAGTGTTAAAGCTCTATTTCACATTTTAATCCATTTTTCACATAAATATTTTTTGGACAATTGTACGGATTGCGCACGCAAGTCGAGGAATGATACATGGTGATTTTTGAGGTCTTAGAACATAGAATTACTTATTAAATTTAAAGATGATATTTTGAGTCATCACAATACTGTTAGGACCCACAGAGGTCGGGTACTTGTTGAATTGCCTGCTAAATGCTATATGTACTCAGTCTCAGCTTTTACTTGCACATTTTATCTCAGTCTCTATTATTATTATTGATACATCATAACATTGTTATTTGGGCTGATTTCATGATTATTAAGAGCCTGAGATACTGGAGAGATTTATGACTGAGTGAGGCCGAGGGCCTGATTGTGAGATATTGATACTATAGCACGTGAGTTGTCCGCGCAGCATGTGAGTTGGCCGTACAGATCCTTATATTATACTATAGCAGGTGAGTTGGCCGTGCAGCACATGAGTTGGCCGTGCGGATCCTTATATTATACTATAGCACGTGAGTTGGCCGTGCGGATCCAGATATTTATATTATGGCACGTGAGTTGTCCGTGCAGTTTATAGCGCTTGGGCTATAGGAGCCCCTCCGGAGTCTTTACACCCCCAGTGAGTGCCGGTACCCATTGAGAGTGAGTGAAGAGGGCTCGGAGCCCAGTGAGTGAGTGTTTTCCTAAGAGGTTGTACTTGATTTTCATTTGTTGTTGCACTTAGTTGCTATCTGCCATTGTTGTGAAATATCTGAAAGATTGTTGATATACGGATTACATGAACAGGAACTGTATAAAAAATGATTTGACATTAAACTGCTAGATTTGATAGCATGTCTATTCTTTGCTGGAATTACTGGAAATGAACCATAACTGTGTAGCTCGTTAGTATCTTCAGTTTCTTATTTATTATTTTTACTTGCTGAGTTGGTTGTACTCATACTACACCCTGCACTTCATGTGCAGATCCAGGTGTTCCCGGACATAGTGGGTGTTAATCTTTTCGCGCAGTTGATTTTCAGGAGATTTTGAGGTAGCTGTCGTGTTTCGCAGACCTTATCTCTCCTTCTCTATCTCTTTGCTTACTGTATTTGGTATCAGACTATTATAAACTATATTTTCCAGACTTGTATTCATATTATATGCTCATGTACTCAGTGACACCAGGTTTTGGGGAGTGTTTGTATTGTATTTAAATATTATATTTTTAACCTTAAAGAGATATTTTGGTTTATTGAGCTTATTGGCTTGCCTAGTATCGAGATAGGCGCCTTCATAACAATTTGGGATTTTGGGTCGTGACAAGTTGGTATCGGATCCTAGGTTATATAGGTCTCACGAGTCATGAGCAGGTTTAGTAGAGTTTTGCGGATCGGTACGGAGACGTCTGTACTTATCTTCGAGAGGCTGCAGAACCCTTAGGAAAATTTCACTTTCTTGTATTCTGTCGTGCGGATTTGTTGATTCTGGAAACTAAATTTCTGCTATTCTATTCTCTCACAGATGGTGAGGACACGTACTACTGGATCAGACAGTCAGCCACCAGTTAGGGTCGCGAGAGGCCGGGGTCGTGGTAGAGGCCGTGGCCGAGGTAGAGGTCGAGGTGTAGCTCGTACCATAGTTAGAACAACACCTGTATTACCACCAGTTATTCCAGCTCAGGAGCAGATTCCAGATATAGTTGAGCCGACAAGATCAGCTCATGCACCAGCTGTGCCCATTGAGATTGCAGGAATTCAGGAGACTTTGGCCTAGATATTGGCAGCCTGCACTGGTCTTGCTCAGGTGGTTTCGGCTCAACCCGCACCTGCCACTTCTCAGGATAGAGAGAGGATGGGTACTCATACCCCTGTTGACCGTACTCCAGACCAGGTAGTATAGGGACTTCAGATACCGAGAGAGCTACCAGCCCAGTCGGTTGCAGCTACTCAGGCCCCGGTAGTTCCTGTTATGGCAGATGATGAGCAAAGGAGAATTGAGAGATTTGAGAAGCTTCGACCTCCACCATTTAGCGGTACTGATTCAGAGGATGCTCAGGATTTTCTGGATAGGTCTCAACGGATGCTTCGGACAACGGGTATTCTGGAGACCAGTGGGGTCTCATTCACTACTTTTCGGTTTTCTAGGTCTGCACTCAGATGATGGGAGATTTATGAGAGACGTAGGCCTGTTGGCGCATCACCCCTTACTTGGCATCAGTTCTCCGTGGTCTTTTTGGAGAAGTTCGTACCTCAGTCCCATAGAGAAGAGCTACGCAGACAGTTTGAGCAGCTTCGCTAGGGTGATATGTACGTGACGCGGTATGAGATGAGATTTTTTGAGTTGGCTCGTCACGCAATCTAGTTGGTTCCCACTGATAGGGAGAGGATTAGGAGGTTCATTGATGGCCTCACATATCAGCTGCGGTTACTTATGACTTGGGAGAGAGTATCTGGTGCTACTTTTGATGAGGTAGTGGACATTGCTCGACAGATAGAGATGGTTCGTAGCCAGGAATGTGGAGAGAGAGAGGCTAAGAGGCCTCGTGGTTTGGGTGATTACAGTGGTGTTCCTTCAGGGAGTCAGTTTCATCGAGGTAGGGGTCATTCTTACATACACACTCATACGGGTCGTCCAGCTCATCGTGGTGCATTAGCTAGCCATGGTTCTTACAGTGCTCACTCAGGCCAGTCTTCATTCAGTGCACTACCAGCGCAGAGTTCTCATCACGCCTCGTCCGCATAGGCTTCTGCAGGTCATTGCTCGGATTATCAGGAGCAGCAATTTCATTAGAGGAGGGGTTGTTTCAAGTGCGGAGAATTTGGTCATTTCAAGAGAGAGTGTCCTAGGCTGTTGAGTGGGGTTTCACAACAGAGTTCTTGACCGATGGCACCAGCACCAGCAGTTACACCACCCACCCTGCCATTTCGGGGTGGGGGTCAGGCAGCTAAGGGTTGCCCAAGAGGGTGAGGCCGATCAGGTGGCGGGCAGGGTCGATTCTATACTTTTCCCACCAGGCCAAATATTGTTGCCTCAAACGCAGTGATCACAGGTATTGTTTTAGTGTGCCACCTGGAGGCTTCTATATTATTTGACCCCGGTTCCAGTTATTCATATGTATCATCATATTTTGCTCATTATCTGGATATGCCCTGTGAGTCCTTAGTTTCACCTGTTTGTGTATCTATACCGGTGGGCGATATTATTATTGTGGATCGTGTGTATCGGTCGTGTGTGGTAACTATTGGGGAACTGGAGACTAGATTTGATCTCTTATTACTTGGTATGGTTGATTTTGATGTAATCATGCATGTGGATTGGTTGTCTCCATGTCATGCTAATCTGGACTGTAACACAAAAATTGTGATATTGACGATGCCGGGGTTGCCAAAGATTTAATAGAGGGGTTCTCTAAATCTTGTTCCTAGCAGGGTAATTTCTTATTTGAAGGCCCAACGAATGGTTGGAAAGGGATGCTTGTCATATTTGGCCTTTGTGAGAGATGTTGATGCAGATGCTTCTATTATTGATTCAGTACCGGTCGTGCGAGACTTTTCAGATGTATTTCCTGCAGACCTATCGGGTATGCCACCCGACAGGGATATTTATTTCGGTATTGACTTGGTGCAGGGCACTCAACCCATTTTTATTCTTCCGTATCGTATGGCACCAGCTGAGTTAAAAGAATTGAAAGAGCAACTTCAGGAACTCCTTGAAAAGGGGTTTATTAGGCCTAGTGTGTCATATTGGGGTGCACCGGTTCTGTTTGTAAAAAAGAAAGACGGTACTATACGGATGAGCATTGATTATAGGCATTTGAACAAAGTTACAATCAAGAATAAATATCCATTGCCGCGTATTGATGATTTCTTTGACCAGCTTCAGGGAGCGAGGGTGTTCTCCAAAATTGATTTGAGGTCTGGGTATCACCAATTAAAAATTTAGGATTCGGGTATTCTAAAGACGACATTCAGGACTCGTTATGGCCACTATGAATTTCTTGTGATGTTTTTTGGGCTAACCAATACCCCAGCAGCATTTATGCATTTGATGAATAGTGTATTTCAGCCATATCTTGATTTATTTGTCGTGGTATTCATTGATGATATTCTGGTGTACTCACGTAGCCAGGAAGAGCATGCACAACACTTGGGTATTGTATTACAGAGGTTGAGAGAGGAGAAACTTTATGCCAAATTCTCTAAGTGTGAGTTCTGGCTTGGTTCGGTGGCATTCTTGGGACATATAGTGTCCAGTGAAGGTATTAAGGTGGATCCGAAGAAAATAGAGGCAGTTCAAAATTGGCCCAGACCATCCTCAGTTACTAAGATTCGGAGTTTTCTCGGCTTGGCCGATTATTATCGTCGTTTCGTGGAGGGTTTCTCGTCTATTGCATCGCTTATGACTAAATTGACCCAGAAAGGTGCTCCGTTCAGGTGGTCGGATGAATGTGAAGAGAGCTTTCAGAAGCTCAAGACAGCTTTGACTACAGCTCCAATATTGGTGTTGCCTACAGGTTCAGAGTCTTTTACTGTGTATTGTGACGCATCGCGGATTGGTCTCGGCGCAGTACTTATGCAAGATGGTAGGGTGATTGCCTATGCGTCCAGAAAGTTAAAGGTACATGAGAAGAATTATCCAGTCCACGATCTTGAGTTAACAGCTATTGTTCATGCCTTGAAAATTTGGCGGCATTACTTGTACGGTGTCCAGTGTGAGGTATATACCGATCATCAGAGTCTACAACATTTGTTTAAACAGAAGGATCTTAACTTGCGGCAGCGAAGGTGGTTGGAGTTGCTTAAGGATTATGATATCACCATTCTCTATCATCCCGAAAAGGCCAATGTGGTGGCCGATACCTTGAGTCGTAAGGTAGAGAGTTTGGGAAGCTTAACATACTTACCTGTAGAAGAGAGGCCTTTAGCCTTGGAAGTTCAGGCCTTGGCTAATCAGTTTGTTAGATTGGATGTTTCCGAGCTGAATCGAGTTTTGGCCTGTGTGGTTTCTCGGTCTTCTTTATATAATCGCATCAGAGAGCATGATCCACATCTGCTTGTCCTTAAGGACACGGTTCAGCACGGTGATGCCAAGGAAGTCACTATTGGAGATGACGGTGTATTACGGATGCAGGGCAGGCTATGTCTACCTAATGTAGATGGTTTGCATGAGCTGATTCTCCAGGAAGCTCACAGTTCGTGGAACTCTATTCATCCAGGCGCCGCAAAGATGTATGAGGATTTGAGATAGCACTATTGGTGGAGGCGGATGAAGAAAGATATAGTTGGGTTTGTATCTCGGTGTTTAAATTATGAATAGGTAAAGTACGAGCACCAGAGACCGGGCGGATTGCTACAGAGACTTGAAATTCCGGAGTGAAAGTGGGAGCGTATTACCATGGACTTCGTAGTTGGACTCCCACGGACTTTGAATACGTTTGATGTTGTTTGGGTGATAGTAGATCGGTTGACCAAATCTGTGCATTTTATGTGGGTCGGTACTAATTATTCTTCGGAGCGGTTGGCTGGGATTTATATTCGTGAGATTGTTTGCCTACACGGTAATGCCGGTGTCCATTATTTCAGATCGGGGTACTCAGTTTACCTCACAGTTTTGGAGGGCAGTGCAGTGAGAATTGGGCACACAGGTTCAGTTGAGTACAACATTTCACCCTCAGACGGACGGACAGTCCGGGTGCTCTATTCAGATATTGGAGGATATACTACGCGCTTGTGTCATTGATTTTGGGGGGTTCTTGGGATCAATTTCTACCACTCGCAAAGTTTGCTTACAATAATAGCTATCAATCAAGCATTTTGATGGCTCCGTATGAATCTTTATATGGGAGACGATGTCGGTCTCCAGTGGGTTGTTTTGAGCCTGGTGAGGTTAGACTATTGGGTACTGATTTGGTTCAGGATGCTTTAGAGAAGGTCAAAGTAATTCAGGAACGGCTTCTCACGGTACAGTCTAGACAGAAGAGTTATGCCGACAGGAAGGTTCATGATGTTGTTCACATGGTTGGGGAGAAGGTTCTGTTCAAGATTTCACCCATGAAGGGTGTGTTGAGGTTTGGGAAAAAGGGCAAGTTAAGCCCTCGGTATATTGGGCCTTTTGAGATACTTAAGAAAATTGGGGAGGTGGCTTATGAACTTGCTTTGCCACCTAGTCTATCAGGTGTTCATCCAGTGTTCCATATATCCATGCTCTGAAAGTATGTCGAGGATCCGTATCACATTCTGGATTTCAGTACAGTACAACTAAACGGTAATTTGACTTATGATGTGGAGCCGGTGGCTATTTTAGAATGGCAGGTTTGAAAGTTGAGGTCAAAGAACATAGCATCAGTGAAGGTGCAATGGAGAGGCCAGCCAGTCGGAGAAGCTACTTTGGAGATGGAGCACGAGATGCGGAACAAATATCCACACTTATTTGAGACTCCAGGTATTATTCTAAGCCCGTTCGAGGATGAACGTTTGTTTAAGAGGGGGAGAATGTAACGACCATGCCGAGCGTTTTGAGTGTTATAACTCCGTTCCCCCATTTACTACTAAATTTATGCTATATAGTTGTTTTTGACTTACCGGATTAGTTGGTTCGGGTCCGGAAGGAATTCGGAATGAAATGAGACACTTAGTCTCATAATTGAAAATTTTAAGTTAGAAAAATGGACCGGATATGGACCTATGTGTAAACGACCTCGGATTCGAATCTTGATGATTCCAATAGCTCTGTATGGTAATTTTGGGCTTAGGAGAGTGTTCAGAATATTATTTGGAGATCCGTAGTGGAATTAGGCTTGAAATGCCGAAAGTTGAATTTTTGGAAAGTTTAACCGGGGGGTTGACTTTTTGATATCGGGGTCGAAATCCGATTTTGAAAATTTGAATACCTCCGTTATGTCACTTATGTCTTGTGTGCAAAATTTGTGGTCAATCGGACGTGATTTGATAGGTTTCGGAGTCATTTGTAGAAATTAGAAATTTTAAAGTTCATTAGGCTTGAATCTATGTGTGATTCATGTTTAGTGTTGTTGGATGTGATTTGAAGGCTCGACTAAGTTTGTATGATATTTTAGGACTTGTTGGTACATTTGGTTGAGGTCCCGGGAGCCTCGGGTGAGTTTCGGATGGTTAACGGATCAAATTTGGACTTAGAAGAAATAGCTGAAGTTTCTGCCCTCTGTCACCTGCGGAATTCTATCGCAGGTGCGAGCTCGAAGAAGCGAGCCTGGCAAACGTAGATGCGCAAATGAACTATGGGGCAGTGGTCGCAGGTGCGAGGGAAATTCCGCACCTGCGTGAGCGCAGATGCGGAGGGACGCGCGCAGAAACGGCCTGCGCAGGAGCGCAAACAAGCGTGCAGATGCGGGCAAAGGCGCAAATGAGGGACTTTTTACGCACATGCGGTTGGCGCAGAAGAGGCCAAGTTTCCACACATGCGAAAATCCCTGGACTGTACAAAAACAGAGGGGTTCTGAGCTTTTGCCATTTTTGGGCATTTCAAGCTCGGGTTGGGCGGTTTTGAGCAAGGTTTTCATGGGAAAACTTGAGGTAAGTCCCTTGTGATCATTTCTACTCCATAATATTGAATTATCATTGAATAATCCGACTATATTACATGTTTTTTAGGTGTAAATCGGGGGTTGGAACTTAGGGATTTGAAAATAAGATTTGAAGCTTTGGGGGTCGAGCTGAGGTCGTATTTTGGCACAATTTGTATGGTTAGACTCGTGGTTGAATAGGCTTTCGGATTTTGTAACTTTTGTCAGGTTCCAAGACGTGAGCCCCACGGGGCAATTTTTGAGCTAAATTTCGGATTTTTATGAAAAAATTAGTATTTTCTTGTGGAATTAATTCCAAGAAATTTTATTGTCTGAAACGAATTATTTGTGACTAGATTCGAGGCATTCAGAGGCCGATTTGCGAGGCAAAGGCATAGCAGAGTAAAGAGTTTCACGTTTTGAGGTAAGTAACAATTTTAAATTTGGTCCTGAGGGTATTTAACCCCGGATTTTGGTATCATGTGATTATTTTGGAGGTGACGCACATGCTAGGTGACAGGCATGTGGGCGTGCACCGAGGGGATTGTGACTCGGTCCGTCCCGGGAAACTGTAAAGCTGAATAATTTATTATTAGCTATATGCTCTCTATGTGTTGATAAAATTTGACTATAAATCGTGTTAGAAATCATGCTTAGGCTATGTGATAGTACTGTTGGGATCCACAGAGGTCGCTTACTTGTTGAATTGCCTACTAAATGCTATATGTACTCAGTCTCAGCTTTTACTTGCACATTTTATCTCAGTCTCTGTTATTATTATTGATACATCATAACATTGTTGTTTGGGCTGATTTCATGATTATTAAGAGCCCGAGTGAATAGAGAGATTTATGACTGAGTAAGGCCGAGGGATTATTGAGAGCCCGAGAGACTGGAGAGATTTGGTACTGAGTGAGGCCGAGGGCCTGATTATGAGATACTGATACTATAGCATGTGAGTTGGCCATGCGGATCCTTATATTATACTATAGCACGTGAGTTGGCCGTGCGGATCCAGATATTTATATTATGGCACGTGAGTTGTCCGTGCAGCACGTGAGTTGTCCGTGCAGTTTATAGCGCTTGGGCTGTAGGAGCCCCTCCGGAGTCTGTACACCCCGAGTGAGCGCGGGTACCCATTGAGAGTGAGTGATGAGGGTTGGGAGCCCATGGAGTGATGAGGGCTGGGAGCCTAGTGAGTGATTGTTTTCCTAAGAGGTTGTACTTGATTTCCATTTGTTGTTGCACTTAGTTGTTATCTGTCATTGTTGTGAAATCTCTGAAAGATTGTTGATATACGGATTACATGAACAGGAACTGTATAAAAATTGATTTGACATTAAATTCCAAGATTTGATAGCATGTCTATTCTTTGCTGAAATTACTGGAAATAAACCATAACTGTGTAGCTCGTTACTATTTTCAGTTCCTTATTTATTATTGTTACTTGCTGAGTTGGTTGTACTCATACTACACCCTGCACTTCGTGTGCAGATCCAGGTGTTCCCGGACATAGCGGGTGTTGATCCTTTCGCGCGGTTGATATTCAGGAGATTTTGAGGTAGCTGCCGTGTTCCGTAGACCTTGTCTCTCCTTCTCTATCTCTTTGTTTACTGTATTTGGTCTCATACTATTATAGACTATATTTTCCAGACTTGTATTCATATTAGATGCTCATGTACTCAGTGACACCAGGTTTTGGGGAGTGTTTGTATTGTATTTAAATATTTTATTTTCAACCTTAAAGAGAAGTTTTGGTTTATTGAGATTATCGGCTTGCCTAGTATCGAGTTAGGTGCCATCACGACAGGTTGGGATTTTGGGTCGTGACATAAACATAACAAAAGTGAACCATAATTAGGAAGATTTTCATGGTTTCAGCTCATTTGAGCATTTTATCAAACACTAGGTGTGCAAATTTGGTTACAAGGTTCTTTTACAAGATTTCCTTCATTCCACAACCCAATCTTTACTTATTTGATCTCAACCATCTTCCCATAAACCTTATTGGTACTAGAATATATACATAATACTCTTACACCCAAGAATCATACGCCCAACCACCAATCTTTTACCCCAAACTCGAAATTGAAGACTAGGGGTTGAATCTTACCTCTTTGATGAAGATCTTGTGATTAGCTTCCTTGATTCTTGAAGATTGGATGATTAGAATGTTAGGTTCCCTCATTCTCTCTAAAATGCTCTTACCTCTCTCTAAAACCCTCAGAAAAATACCCCAAAATAAGCCCCAAAGCCTATTTATCAAAATGGGGTTGGGTTATGAAAATAGAAAAATTAACCCTGCGAAAGCAGGTCTGCGGTCGCATAATGGACCACAGAATGGGTATGCGGGCTGCAAAATTGATCGTAAAATTAGTGCCCAGAACTGGGCTCTTCTGGTCCACTCTGCGACCAGTTTGCGGTTGCAGAAGCAGTTTTGCGATCGCATAACTGTTTTGCGATCGCATAATTGGTCGCAGAATTGTATTTTTTCCAGCCTTTGGTAATTTGGTCATAACTTCTTGTAGTAATGTCCAAATGATGAAAGGTTTGAAGATTTGGAAAGTAGACACATAAACCTTGATTTTTATGGGTAACACACCGTATAACTCTTCATATCAAGAAAGGTATGATTGTTTGAAGTTAGATCTTGTGCGAACTCACTGGAAACTTTAGTCAATTATGAAATTTCCAACTTCAACATTCGATGCCGAAACCTATCGAATCAAGTCCGATTGACCTCAAATTTTGCACACAAGTCATAAGTGGCACAACGGACCTATTCAAATTTCCAGGATCAGATTCTGACCTCGTTATCAAAAATTCAACCTTCGATCGAACTTTTAGAAAATCGTCTATTTTCCAACTTTCGCCAAAATGCGCCGAATTGTCCTACGGACTTCCAAATCCAAATCCGAACACGCGTCTAAGTCCGAAATCACCACACGAAGCTATTGACATCATCAAAATTCTATTCCGATGTCATTTGCTCAAAAGTCAACTCTTTGGTCAACTCTTTCCATTTAAGCTTCAAAATGAGAATTTCTCTTTCAATTAAATTCTAAATCGTCCGAAAATCAAACTCGACCTCACCCGCGGGTCATAATACATATTATGAAGTTGATCGGGATCTTAAGTTGTTGAACAGGGCATTAATTCTTAAAATGACAAGTCGGGTCGTTACACAATTACTTTCGATGGCATTAACAGTACTTTGGCAACATCCGAAAAAATGGGAACTGCTATTTTGATTAATGGAAGACGAAGTACATTGGCATGTTTATATGGTAAAGTGATTTACAAATGTTTGCTTATTTATGACTAAATTTGTAAATTAAAAATTAGTATCAATAATCTTGTAAAAGAATCATTATGGCACATCTAAATAATTATGAAACAAATCTGTATACAATAAATTTGTGTCGAGAAAATAATTAATGTTGGTCCAAATAAAGTTTGTTTTGATGATTGACAAAGGAACTCAAGCATGAACCGGGTCCATACACAGTGTACACAGACACGGGCGAATTCGAGCATAAGGGATGCATATGAAGGAGATAAGCTTAAGTTGTTATATCTGATATCTCCTGATCGAAAAGTTTGCATAAATGATAAGGAGAAAGACTCCTTACTCTAAGAGAACTTTATCCAAGATAAGGGAGGAGTTAGAAGTTAAAGATAACTAGAACTATTCCATCAAGGAAGAATATAGTATTAGAACTCTAGTTATTTCCCATTCTACTAGCTCTATATATTGCAGGATGTTCTCATTTTATAGGTCGAGAGCAAAATAGCAAGGCATTTTGCAAGCAATTCTTGTGTGATTCAAGTGTGCGAATCTGAAGCTACATGAACCAGATAGAAGAACCAGTTCCAAGTATCAGTCTTTTATTCTAGTTTAATTGTAGTAGGGCTTTTCAAATTATACCTTTTAGCTTTATCTAGAGGCAATTGTATTAGGTACTCTGTGTATTCAAGTTAGAGTTAACTTGAAGTTATCGCAACAGTTAGAGGATGGTTGCCACAATGGGATTAGAGGTAATCGTTTACAAAGAATTTTGTAAATGCTGTTTTGGCTCAGTGATTTAGTGAAATGTTGGGGAAAATCCTACTGAGTAGTAGGTCGTGGTTTTTTCACCTTTTGAGCCGAGTGTTTTCCACGTAAAAATACTTGTGTTCTTTACTTTCCGCATTTACTATTTTCGCAACAATAGTATAAGGAACACTTAGAAGAACCAGGTCGTTCTATAGTCAGTGCATGCAAAAATCGGACACCACACAAATCACTCCCCCTCTTGTGTGGCATTAAAATATAAAACAACAGTTGATATCAGAGCGGGTTATCCTTGAAGAGGCTAACACCTTAGGAATAGATCAAAATGAGTGCACTACCTAAAAACTATAAAGAGCAGTCCACTAGGCCACCACTATCTAATGGTCACTATCACTTGAAGATGATTGATGGATGCTTCCGGAACCAAAATGTAGTTCTTTTGGACTCAAAGAACAAAAATATGTGAAAAATATATATAGTGACCAAAATATATATAGCGTCTTTTTAAAAGATGCTATAACTTAACGGCCATTTGTCCAGTTAAGTATAGCGTCTTTTAAAAAGTCGCTATATTTGAATTAAAAAGCGGGAAACTATAGCGTCTTTAGTTAAGACGTTATATATATATAAAAGACGATATATATATATAATATAGATCGTCTTCTTCCTTCACCCAAAACAGAATCATCGTAACCCCCCCTCCCCTCCCCCCCCCCCCATTTTTAATCAAAAAAAACTTGTGTGGAGCCCACACGTCCCACAAAAAGTAAAGATTCTCGGTCCCACGTGCTAGCTAAGGCGTTATCTCGGACACTGTTGCTTGTTTCGGCTCCAAATCACAAAATCTTCGACTTTCTAAAAACCTTAAATCGAGGTATTCCGACTTAGTTTTTGTTAAAACTTGTATAAAAAATGCATATTAGTTGTTTTTTATGTGCTCTATGTTATTTTGTGATTGTTTTGCGATTTAACTAATTTGTTGTTTTTTATCCGGACTATAGTTTTAGTGTGCTAAAAAAAATCAAAAATAGAGAAACTATTACTAGTTGTCAAAAAAATGTTAATTAGTTACCTTTTACAGTGGTATATGTATTTTTGTGATTGTTTTGTGATTAAATTGATTTGTTGTTTTATCCGGTTTAGATTATTTATTTGCTAAAGACTAGTAAACTAGATAAATTGTTACTTTAGTTCCCTATAGTGGTATCTTGTGGCCTAATGTAGTGTTCGTATTTGTAATATAGTGAACTTTTAGCATAGTAAAACGTAGTACCCTTTAGCGTAGTATCCTTGTAGTTATAGAAATTAATCATTTAAGTATCTCTTATTCCCAAAAATACATCAAAAACTGATAGTTCAAACACAAACTATCTCCAATAATAGTCAACAAATGTAAGAACATAAGAATTCAGGATACATTCGTGCTACTGGGCCTCAAATATTGTGTCTGGAACCAAAATGTAAATATTTAATAATTAAATCTTGTATAGTTATGAAAATTAATTATTTAATTTTAGTATAGTAAAAAATAAGTCAGTAACAAACAAACAAACATATAAAATAACAAAACTAACATATTAAATAATAAAACTAACATATAAACTATTAAACTAACATATAAAATAACAGACCTGTTGAGTGAAAAATTGAAAACATTTTCTCATCATGAGCATAAGAATTCAGGATACATTGGTGCTACTAGACCTTAAATATTGTGTCCGGAACCAAAATGTGAATATTTAATAATTAAATCTTGTATAGTAAAAAATAGGTGAATAACTAACAAACATATAAAATAATAAAACTAACATATAAAATAATAAAACTAACATATTAAAGTAACATATAAAATATAAAATTATAATATTGAAAATGTATGAACCTAATTAACAATATAGTAAAAATATCGAATAAAATTTAATATTCAAGGTATTGCAATATATTTGAGCAATGGAAAAGAAAAATAATGTAATTAATTTTGTTCAATTTACAGTAGTCGTCATGGAGGTTCCGCCTTTGCATCCCGGACCTGCCTCCTTAGAGCTACTATTGCTACAGGCCGAGCATACGTCTTCCTACATATGGGAGGGGCAGTTATTGGCCCAGACTTTACGTTCTAGGAGAGTAGACGATATGTGGGACTTTCTTAAGACCCGCCTGCTCCATACCCATATAGTCAGACACCTGTAGGATATGGGTTTCTATAGGATCATTGAGATCAGTCGGTTGTAGCTGGATTGGTCGTTGATCATGACTTTGATAGAGCGGTGGCGACTAGAGATGCACACATTCCATTTGCCCATTGGCGAGGCCACTATGACGCTGCAGGACGCGGAGGTTTTGTATGGGTTGCCAGTTGATGGGCTTCTGGTTGCTTTGCTGCATGCCATGAGAGATTATATGGGAGATCAGTACCTAGAGACGTTGCAGTGACTCACCGATTTCCGGCCAGAGGATGAGGGTGTATTGGTTGGGGCTAGTAGTCGTGCGTTGACGCCCGTCCGGCTGCATTTGGAGGCCATGCATGATGACATTACTCATGATACACCGGATCTTCATATTAACCGGTATACAAGGTTGTTGTTGCTGCTTATGTTTGGAGGCATATTGTTCCCGAACACTTTGGGAAACCTAGTCAGCTTGAGATTTCTTCATCATCTTGATCGGCTAGATGATTTACATCAGTACAGCTGGGGTGTTATTCTTCTTGATTACTTGTACAGGCAGATGTGTCGGGCATGCATGGGCGCCCAGCGAGACGTTGCAGGATTTATGCCACTGCTGCAGGTGAAAACATAGTCAAATACTCTCTTCATTATAATATACATCATAAAAATATACCTTAAAGTTTACGTCCAAATGTTTAGGCCTTGGAGAGGTTCCTGCAGTTTCAGCCACCTCTACCACCCATAACTCAGGATGCACCACCTCTACTGTTTCTCCCTATGGCTAGGAGGTGGGTTGATAGGCGGGGATACGGACGCGAGTACGAGGCTCGACATAATCTCCCCTATTGCAGGGATTTGTTGGATTTACTGGAGGACGCGTACATAATTCTATACTTAAGTATACTTGGCCTGGATTAATATGTCTTGTGTATACTCACGGTTCTTGTTTTAACGTAATAGTTTATTTGGAGGCCATATAGTGACGAGCTAATAGCTAGTTTTCCCGATTATTGCTCGACCGGGCGACTTATCTGGAGCTATTCCATCCCGTTGATGTGTCTCGATATTGTCAAGCATCATGCCACCGAGTGATTCCTTTACCAGTTTGGTCGACCGCAGCTTGTACCTCCACCGCCCGCTTGGCTTATGACACATTACCAGTGAGATGATCGTTCGAGGGTTGACCAGGCATATGAGGCATGGCTAGAGTTGCAGATCGAGACTTAGGACCAACGGCGTGACCTGATTCTGCCACCCCCTCCACCCGATCTTATGGATGGTAAGCATGCGTATATGGGCTGGTACCGCAGCATTACCCGACTTTTCGTCGGGAATCCCGTTCATCGAGATGGTGGTCGGTTCGTTCCATACACCAGGAGGCATGAGGCGCTGATATGTTATTTGGTATACTTAGTTATAACATTAACATTACCTTTTCGTAATTAATATTTTACATGTTGTGCAGGTTATTGTCCTACATCTGTTCCACCAGTTGGGACTGCAGATGCAGCAGCATACCGGAGAGAGAGCGGCCGCTTTGCACGACTATGGCCGGCAGGTTACAGATTTGGCTGCTCGGACATTGCAGCGAGCCCGGGATGATGAGCTCTTAGGACACGAGGTTGATTATATGGCACCAGAGCAGTACCATCATAGGCCAGCAGTGCAGCCTGCACGTGGTTGATGTGGCAGGGGTGTCCCACGAGGTAGGGATGTCCCACGAAGTAGGGTTATCCCACGAGGTCGTGGGGGTCTGCGAGGAGGTGGTCCCCAGCAAGGGGGCGTTGAAGCACCTATTGAGAATGTTGGAGTTGATCGGCTGGGTGACCACCCTGAGCCACAGTCAACTCCTAGTGATATCCCGTCATTTAGTATGGGGCTTACTCTAGGGACTTCGCAGGTGACCCCGTCAGCTCCATTGTTGATCGCGGGCATGACCTTTACCTCACATGACTGGGATGCGTATTTTCCTGACCCTCTAGAGGCATCGACTGTTGTTGTTGTTCGTCTTCTACGAGATGTGGATAGTGGGCGTCGACTGAGTTATGGCTCATCATCAAGGGATGCTAAGGATCTTTCACAGGATTTGGTTAGTTTGTATTACTATTATTTATATTTGTGTTTATATCATTGATTAGTCATAAATATCTAAAGCCTATTTGTTTTTTTGAAGCCATCTTCCTCGCCCGTCACAGACAGACCTGAGACGGATGATTATATTGAGGAGGCCGCTGAGACCATGGTAAGACATTTTAATTATTTTTAGCTAACACGTACATTACTAATATATATTTCATTTACTAAAATATCTCATTATTCTGTAGGTTACTGCTGGATCGACGGCCCGTTCTACCGAGCCTGCCAGCCTTACTGACGATCATGAAGCAGTGCATCCTCCGATAAAGAGGCGACGTGATGAGGATGATCCTGAGAGTGTAGTCGGGCGGGATGGGATGCACCTCAGGCCAGTGGCTGCTTTAAAGCATAAAGGTTGTGGGACACATTGATTTTTTTTTATTTTATGTACATATGAAAATCAGTAAATAATAGCAACTTTATCTATGGTTTAGCATTATAGCAACTTTATTATTTCTGGGCAAAACAAACATAGCAACTTAACATAATTTAAACTCAATACAACTAATAAAAATACATGACACGGAAAATTTAAAGATAAAATACCACACTCAACACATACATGTGTTTGTTTAGTCACTACCGCCCATTACCCCCTGCTCCAACCACTTAAATTTCTCTTCCATTTTATTTTTTTCTTCTTCCGCCTCTTTTAGTTTCTCCTGCAGTGCCTCAATTTCTTGTTGCATTTGTCACGACCCAAGCCGATGGGCCGCGGCGGGCACCCGGTGCCTTACTCAACCAAGTACCAACATAATGTATCTTTCCTATCGTACTATCATTGGAAAATGGCCAAACGGGCTGTCATGGGCTAACCAGAATAAATATAGAACGACCCAACCTGATATAGAAAGTTATATACGTGACATACGGGCCTATAAGGTCAACATGATCATTTGTAAACTCAAAACATAAGCCGACAAGGCCATACAAGTATTCGTATACATGACATCTGTCTACAAGCCTATAAGAGTACATAAGTATCATAAAGGTTGGGACCGGGCCCCTCCATACCCATCAATAGATGTCCTAATTATACTGACCAAATAAGCAACTCCGGAGCAAATAGAGCGCACCAACACCTTCCGCTGAGCTGATAGCCTACTTGAAGGACTCTCAACCTGTCTATCGGAACCTGCGAGCATGAAACGCAGCGTCCCCGGGCAAAAGAGACGTCAGTACAAATAATGTACCGAATATGTAAGGAATGAAATTCAGTAATTAAAAGACATGAGAGACATGTAAGTATGAATAGCTCTGTGAACCATTTAATACTTATATTGTCATGCATATGCATATAAATGTCATACCATGCATAGATATATGCGTTCATAACATCATCAAGCCTCTGAGGGTATCCCATCATATCATCTCGGCCACTGTGGGCAAATCATCAACTTATATCAACTGATCAGGTGGTGGCGCGTATATAACGCCGTAACCTTTTTCCATATCCCATATACATATAATATACATATATACGCGTATATAACGCCATCTGGTCATGGGTCAATGTAAATGAATGCAATGCATGAGAAGTACATCAATAAAATCTCTCGGAATGTCATAAAACCATTATGCCTCTAATTAATATCATAAAATAAACTTTATCAACTTACGTATTTTCTGAGACTCATGAATAAATGATAGAATAATAGGACACATGGGGAATCAAGAACATAAGCATCTCTAGCATTTCTATGAATAGAGTCATTTGTGGAAGTTGTGCATTTTCTCATTTCGTTTGTAACGTATGGATCATGTGTAACGACCCGGCCGGTCATTTTGAAAGTAATAGCCCGGATCTCGTATTTACTGCTTCTCCCATATCTATTTCTGCTATTGTGGCTTGTCGGGAGGGGTCGTTTTAGTTTTTAGAGTGTTTTGGGACACTTAGTCCCTAAAACGGAAGCTTAAGTCTTAGAATTGTGACCATAGTCGGAACTGTGTGAAGACGACTTCGAAATGGAGTTCCGTCACTTCCGTTAGCCCCGTTAGGTGATTTTTGACTTAGAGGCGTGTCCGAATTGTGTTTTGGAGGTCCGTAGCTTATTTAGGCTTGAATTGGCGAAAGTTAAATTTTTGGAGTTTTGGACCGGTAGTGGAAATTTTGATATCGAGGTCGGATTCCGATTCCAAAAGTTGGTAGGTTTGTAATGTTGAATGTGACTTGTATGCAAAATTTGGGGTCAATCGGACGTGGTTTGATAGGTTTCGGCATCGGTCGTAGAATTTTGAAGTTTCAAGTTCTTTAAGTTTGAATTGGAGAGTGATTCGTGATTTTAGCGTTGTTTGATGTGATTTGAGGGCTCGACTAAGCTTGTATGGTGTTTTAGGACTTGTTGGTGTATTGGGTTGAGAACCAGGGGTCTCGGGTGTGTTTCGGATGCTTAATGGGTCATTTTTGGACTTAGAGAAGTAGCAGATTTCTGGTGTTTTATTGCAGAAAAATCCTTCATCGCGTTTGCAAGAGGTGCCTCGCGATCGCGTAGAGCATCTTGGAAAGGCAGCTAAGTTGTTCTTCGCGTTCGCTATATTGTTCCCGCATTCATGAAGGTGTGGGACCTTAAGCCTACGCGTTCGTGATATGGTCCTCTCGTTCGCGTAGAGGAACGGGGCAGAGGGAGCTTCGGGCATTAACCCTACGTGTTCGCGAAGAGGTTCCCGCGTTCGCAAAGGGTCCGTCAGTGGAAGGCACGCGTTCGCGAGAGTCCCATCGCATTCACGAAGGAGGAATTTTGGGCCAGTGAAAGATTGTTCATCACGTTCGCGATCGTGATGTCGCGTTCGCGAAGAAGAACGGACCTGGGCAGAATTTAAGGTTCAAAAATGAGGGTTGAGTTCATAACACAAAAATTTGATTGAGAGCTCGGTAGAAGGTGAAATATGGAGAGATTTTCGGAGGAAGTTTTTGGGTAATGATTCCTAACTCCTTTATGGTTATATTCCACTAATCTATGGTTGATTTCACTATTTAATTTCGGATTTTGGGGTTGAAATTGGAAAAAATTTGGAAGAACTTCTTCAACAAAGATTTTGAGTTTTGAAAGGGGATTTGTGGTCGGATTTGAGTAATTTTTATATGGTTAGACTCGTAAGTGAATGGGTATTCGTATTTTGTGAATTTTACCCGATTCCGATACGTGGGCCCCACGGGCAATTTTTGAGTTAATTTCGGATTTTTTGTTAAAGTGTTGATTTCATTAATTAGATGAGTCTATTATGGTTGTATTTATGATATGTAATTGCTTTTGGCTAGATTTGGGCCATTCGAAGCCGGATATTCATGGCAAAGGCATTGTGACCAATTGATTGAGCTTGGTTCGAGGTAAGTGGATTACCTAACTTTGTGGGGGGAAATCCCCTTAAGATTTGTAACTATTGTGATATGTGAGCGTCGTGTACGTGAGGTGACGAGTACGTACATGGGTTAGTTGTGTTAAAACCCGATTTTCTTACTGAACAACAACATGTTTTCCAGTTATTTTGAGTTATACCATTTTAATGAGTACTAATCTATTTTCATTCTTAATTGAGTTATTCCAATATGTGTAGCTATCATGTTTAGTCTAATACAACATGTCTACGTGTCTTAATTGTTTTATGTGAATTATGTGCAACATGCTTAGTGAATTTCCTGCTTCTTCCCTGACTGGTACTTAGTCTAAATTATAAGAATTTCGTGATGTAGTTGTATTTCTATCGTTCGCGCTACATATTTACTTTGGGACTACAGAACGGTATTCCGGGAGATCCCCTTGTACTTCATATTTACTTTGGGACTACAGAACGGTATTCCGGGAGATCCCCCTGTACTGTATATTTACTTTGGGACTACGGAACGGTATTCCGGGAGATCCCCTTGTCTTGCATATTTACTTTGGGACTACAAAACGGTATTCCGGGAGATCCCCCTGTACATTTACATTTGGGACTATGAGACGGTATCTCGGGAGATCCCCTGTTGTGTTTCTGTGTACTGAGCTGTTACCTTCTATGATTTCATTGTTGTTAAATTTCAGCCTTTATTTTATTGCGGTATTACACTCTATATTGTTTTTATTATATATCTACCAGTATGGCCCTGACCCGACCTCGTCACTACTCGATCGAGGTTAGGCTTGGCACTTACGGGGTACCGATTATGGTGTACTTATGCTACTCTCTGCACATGTTTTATGTGTGCATATCCAGCTGCACCTTATCGGCCGCACTATCAGTGAGCTGGGACAGCTTTGGATATTTCAAGGTATATCTTCCGCGTCCACAGACCTCGGAGTCCCCTTCTACTCTTTCTCATGTCCATTATCTTCTGTATTTTTCCTTGTTAGACTCTGATATATAGAGACACTAGATTTTTCCTTCTGTAGTTTGTGATTCACGATGTTCCGGGTTTTGGGATTTGTTGTGTATTTTTGAATAGTTGGTTAAATTTATATTTTTATTTCATTATTCCGCAAAATGTTAAGCTTACCTAGTTGTAGAAACTAGGTGTCGTCACGACATCACACGGGGGGGAAATTGGGTCGTGATATCATGCCAAAAGAAAGAAGGGATAACCTTAACATACCTGAGTCGATTCTCTTGATAATCCCTCTAATACACATCACTTGCGACAACACTTAATGACATATCAAAGTAGGAAAAAATTCGTATGATATTCTTGACAAAGATTGTACAGTGCTTTCTTAGAATTGCATCTCACGCATAATAGGATCTTGTATGATTTTTTGTTGAATCACTTTATGTGCCATAGCAGATCCGTATGATGCCTTTCCCAAAATGAATGAACGAATTTGAAAGGTCCCTTATTATAGTGGTGTGGGCCCCACTTGATAAGGCTTACTTAACCAGCCAAAAATCTCCTAAAATGCCACCTAAATTTCCTAAACCAAGAGTCACTACTTGGTTCTTTATCTAACCTCATGGGATGCCACGTGGGGAGCCCTTACTCTTATCCAAATACCCACCCATATTTCCTTAATCAACTTTGTTAATACCCCACTAATTCAATAATTAATTAATTACTCACATAATTAAGAATTATCTCAAAGTACTTAAAATACTACTTACTTTTAACACACTTTATACACCTTACTATCATGGTCACATGGTACCTTGTATGGCACTAGTCCATAAATACCGGGTCTTATAGCTCGAACCGTATTTTATCTCAAAATGACAACCTTCGACGAAACTCATTTTCTTCGATTCACTTATCCTCTCACCTTCATAAATTTACTTATCACTTGTTTGAAATAGCATAATATTTAAAACTTCAAAATAATCTCATTTCCGAGCTTTCATCAATTTACTTATGGCATACTTTCACGTATGAAAACATGGGGTGTAATACCATTCTCCCCTTTGGAACATTCGTCATCGAATGTTGACTGATGCACTTATTATCATCATAACCTACAGCTCTTGTGAATACTTTTATACTCTCCTTGCCCTCTAGGCAACTGTTCTGTGAATAAATCCAAAGTCCAGGGTATTTCCACCTGTAGGTCTCTTTCTCATACGACGTCTTGTGGTCGAAATTCTTCCAATCTCGTAACTCTTGCTACCTTTTGTCATGAGCCTGTATGACTTTTTTCTTATATGTGCGCTTATTTTCTTTTCCCTCCAGCTTTTAGCCAATCTCTAGGCCTCACTTTGTAAATATATACAGAGCTTGACAAGATGTCCCTCTGGGCATCTATAGGTATACTGAAGTTCTTCGCTCGGTACTTTGTTGAACTCACGAATATTGCTATATCTTATCTCATAGACCCGGTTATCTATCCGTATGACTTTACTACATGTAGGTAGGTCATACTATACCATAACTCTTACTTCGATTTATCGTTGCTGAGGTCTGCTACCAAATTCTAGCTTACTCTCATTGCTTATCTTATATGTATAAGTCTAAGTCCTTTAATGCTTCCTCATTACTGTTCATCTTAAGAATGACGGCCTAATCTCATCTCATACTTTGTAACTTTTATCCATCCATTATTGATTCACCTCAATATTGATCTACAATCTACCACTGATAACTTGAAACTTCTTACGTAATACATTGCCACTAGGGCTTACGTTGCATCAAGGAATATTTGAAGCGATTTTCCTGATCCACTTAGGGGCGATACTATACTATACTTCCATAATCGTATTACATAGCATCCCAATGTGATTTACCTTATGTGGTATTTTAATCATGTACAATTCATGAAATCATTACTCAATCGAAGGCCCAAACGTCATCCTTAATCTATCACAATTGCACCTTCATTCTACTACCAGGGCAGCATTCCATCTCTTCTAAATGCTACTAGTCTTAGACTCCTTTGAGTTCATTCAGGCTATACTGAGCTTTCTATAACTTAGAGAAACCATCAGCTCTCTTGTTTTCATTGGCTTAATCCCGAGGACTTATCCATTCTCATCACCTTCTCACTCGCCCTTTCTTATCCTTACTCATGTCTTCCAAAAACCTTGTCGCTTTACCATACTTTAGATTGCGACCTACATATCTATTTATATTATTCGCAACCTTCCTTCAACTTGCTTGCACCATAAATTTCCTTATGTTATGCTGGAACATCAAGCGAGACATCACATCGTCTCCAACCCTTCTTTGCTCTCTTGACTAGATCTCTCGGTACCTAGAAACCATAGGCTGGAAGACATGCCACTAACGATGCCGCTATCACTCCTGGATACTGAATCCCCGCGCTTCTAGCCTTCTATCCGAAGTATGAACTGTTCACAACCTTCTGTATTTGAGTATCTCGTATGTTGTTCACCTTTACCTTACCTACCTTAAAATCTCGCATCATATCTTCTATCTCTTTCATGACCTCTCTTTAACACAGGTATAATTCACATCCACAACTTGAAGCTCTATTATAATACTTGCCCCTCTGGTGCATACACAATCCTGTGAAAGCTTCATACTAACTTCCTATGAGGATGGTACTCTTTCTAACTGGCTTTATCGTAGAGCCATTATAGAATATGGTTGTTGTACTATCTCTCTTGTACCTCTGATATTAAGAGTGATTTCGCAATGTTCTCAATCATGATATCTAAAATTTTCTAGGTCCAATAATCAGACTCCTGATTTTCTTCGTTGATGTAACTCATTAATTTCCTCTTCCTTCTGATCAGCCTTTATGTAGGCTTAAGCTATCTTCCGATCTACGGCTCCTGATATTAGTTATTACTTTAGCCTTCCGTGGACGCTAGGGAATATCCATGATACAATCTTCTAACAATTCAATCCTTTGTCTATGACCTGGACTCAATTCTTTCTTTTAACTTATATCGGAGTCTTCTACGGCTGTATGATTGTCAACATATATGCTGCATGGATTATACTCCAAAATCTTGAGTGCATTCATAACGTAACTAACTCTGGATCATCGATCGAATAATTCCTTCCGTTCCTTCTCAACTTTCTTTAAATGTAAGCAATTAATTTTCCTAGTCGTTCTGCCACTTGTTGCATGAATACTTAGCTTATCTTAGTGCCCACACATATTGGAATTCCATACAACCCATATGATCATGAATATCACCTTTTGAATATTTTCTTCTTCTCGTTTATTAGCCACGGTAGGTGCCACTTTCTTATGGAGTACATACAATGTTGTTGTGAGACTGTTGTTACAAGACTATTTCTTCTTCAAGTTACTATGTTTAGGTTGAAGCCTTTTTCCTTATTTCCTTAGCTAGTCTTTCATTGTAGTATTTAGGGAGGACCTTCTGACTCTTGTAAAGTTGTGAGCTTATTACATCGTATACTCGACGGAATTTTTGATGTCCTTCCTCGCCTATAATTATCCGTAGTTACTTATTTCCACGCCCTTGTGCTTGTAGGGTTGCTTCTGAACTAATATTTTGATTGTCTTCCCAGTGGCATTCTCTTTTATTTCTGTAACACTCATACGGTACCTTTAACTACCCCAACTCCTATATGAATATTTCTCAAGGATCACGATGTCGTATCTGCGAGACTGAATTCCCCATGTTGGGGTTCACTATGTTTATCTCGCACGATCTGTTGATTTGTTTGTATCCTCTTGTCTAGACATAACTAGGCTCTTTTTGAATCAACTACTCGTTGGCCCATTCTCATATAAATATTCATTGTAATCTTTCTTGGGTTATTTCTTTTGTCTTAACTTACCTCTCGCACTGGCTCCTTATTTATCCATAACATCCCGGGCAGGAACCCTTACTTTCTTTCTTTGACGTCATGTTTGCATAATGTTCTGGAATCGTAGCATATCTGTAGGATTCGGATAAGTGCAATCCCATTCCTTTATTATTTTTATCTCATTCTTCCTTTACCATTCCATAATTACTAGAACTGCTTAATTCTGTCTTAATGCCACATCACTCCATATTCCCCCTTTTAGGGGAGTACTAAGATTTAGTGTTACGACGAGCTACCTATAGATGTTTTACCTCTTCCTCTTAGGCATCTTTTCACATCATCGATGATCCTTACTCACCTTGCGGTAATCCTTCTATACCAAGGATAACAAATTTCCTTACTCGCAAGGGTGACACTTAGTATACTGGCACATACAGTCCCTTAAGCTTAACTTTCCTCACATTGCTTGCTTTAGGAAAGCGTCTTCCTGAATGACCTTCAAAGGTTATTCTTCTGTCGTCCATTCTATTATCACTGGAACACAATCTCTGAATTTCTCACAATGCCGACTATTATCAAATCACTCAGTCCCTAATTCATGTTTAGTTTATCTTGTTCACCAGTCCATACTGATTTCTGTTACTCTGGGGTCTAACTTTTCCTTCTGGTAGTCGCGTTAGAGTCACGAACTTATTTCTCGAAATGAGGATATGACTTTATGCCCTATACTCTTTTGTTGTCTCAAGGCTTGTCACCTCTCGTCCTTTCCCTCACTTGACTATAAACTCTGTAATATTGTCATCATTTTGATCTACCGTTATCATACATGTATCACATTAATGTTTCATTAACTCTTTGCTTATTTCCCGCTAACATTCTTTCTCTACTAGGGACGGGAGCCACACTAAGGTAATATTTATCCCCTCAAGGCTTCCAGTGTCTATCTTTGTAGTACTCATATCTAGCTGTACTATTTTAGAGTGCACCATATGGGTGTCTCACAAGGAGATCTATTACCACATTGGCAATATCCTTCGAAAATGTCAACTAGCACAAACAACCCATTCACCATTTTGGGTTACTCTAACCCCAGCTGGATCCTGATATCCTGCCCTTCTCTTAAACTACACATGTCATCCCCCATAGGGCATAACTGAAATGGGCGTGATCAATTGTATATATCTTTGTTACTGTTGAAAGTAACTCAGAATGCTTATATCTCCCTTCCTGAATGGTAAATAATGATAATCTTCACTAGCTGGGTACCCCCTACCCTTTTTCATCTTGCTTCTTTTACTTGCTGAAACTTGTGTCTACCTTTAGGTTCTCTTATTTCGTTTTACCGTAAGAGTGGATAGATATTCTTGCCTTAGGGATCCTTATCAAGAATCTTACACGTCTTAGTAGACACATGTTCTGTTAAAGACCTCACATTTACTCATCATAAGCATGATGCAAAATCGAATTCCTCTAACTCCACTCTTCCACAACCACATTCAATCTTTTACCAACTATCTTTCTAGATGTAGGTATCGTCTTATTACGAATAAAATAGAATTTAGGGGTTTGAATTCTTACAAGTGAGCTCTACCACACGGTCTAGAGTAAGAAGAAAGAGTGACAGTCCTAAATGCCCTGTTGTATCCTACTTATAAGTGTGGTGCACAACACACCTATAAACAAGACTCTACTAGACACGACTTGTAGACTCCCTAGGACGTAACTACTTTGATACCACTTTTTTCATGACCCAAACCGATGGGCCGCGACGGGCACCCGGTGCCTTACTCAACCAAGTACCAACATAACATATCTTTCGTATCATACTATCATTGGCAAATGGACAAATTGGCTATCATACATTAGAGAATACTTGACATAGAACGACCCAACCTGATATAAAAACTTACATACGTGACATGCGGGCCTATAAGGCCAACATGATCAATTGTAAACTCAAAACGTAGGCCTACAAGGCCATACAAGTATCTGCATATATGACATCTGTATACAATCCTCTAAAAGTACATAAATATCACAAAGGTTGGGACTGGGCTCCGCCATACCCATCAATACATGTCCTAATTATATTGACCAAATAAGCAACTCTGGAGCAAATGGAGCGCACCAAAACCTTCTGCTGAGCTGATAGCCTACTTGAAAGACTCTCAACCTGTCTATCGAGACCTGCAGGCATGAATCGCAGCTTTTTCCAAGCAAAAGGGACGTCGGTACAAATAATGTACCAAATATGTAAGGAACGAAATTCAGTAATTAAAAGACATGAGAGACATGTAGTAAAAACTCGACACGTAAGTCTGAATAGATCTGTGAACCATTTAATACTTATAATTTCATGCATATGCGTATAAATGTCATACCATGCATAGGTATATGCGTTCATAACATCATCAAGCCTTTGAGGGCATCCCATCATATCATCTCGGCCATTGTGGAAAAATCATCAACATATACCAGCTGATCAGGTGGTGGTGCGTATATAATGCCGTAACCTTTTCCCATATCCCATATATATATAATATACATATATACGCGTATATATCGTTATCTGGTCATGGGTCAATGTAAATCAATGCAATGCATGAGAAGTACATCAATAAAATCTCTCAAAATATCATAAGACTATTATGCCTCTGATTAATATCATGAAATAAACTTTATCAACTTACGTATTTTCTGAGACCCATGAAAAAATGATAGAATAATAGGACACATGGGGAATCAAGAACATAAGCATCTCTAGCATTTCTATGAATAGAGTCATTTGTGGAAGTTGTGCATTTGCTCGTTTCGTTTGAATCGTATGGATCATGCCAAAAGAAAGAAGGGATAACCTTAACATACCTGAGCCGATTCTCTTGACAATCCCTCTAATACACGTCACTTGCGACAACACGTAATGATAGATCGAAGTAGGAAAATATTCGTATGATATTCTTGACAAAGATTGTACAGTGCTTTCTTAGAATTGCATCTCACGCATAATAGGATCTTGTATGATTTTTTGTTGAAGCAATTTATGTGCCATAGTAGATCTGTATGATGCCTTTCCCAAAATGAATGAACGAATTTGAAAGGTCCCTTATTATAGTGGTGTGGGCCCCACTTGATAAGGCTTACTTAGCCACCCAAAAATCTCCTAAAATTCCACCTAAATTTCCTAAACGAATAGTCACTACTTGGTTCTTTATCCAACCTCATGGGCTGCCACGTTGGGAGCCCTTACTCTTATCCAAATATTCACCCCTTTTTTCCTTAATCAACTTTGTTAATCCCCCACCAATCCAATAATTAATCAATTACTCACATAATTAAGAATTATCTCAAAGTACTTAAAATACTGTACTTACTTTTAACACACTTTATACACCTTACTATCATGGTCATATGGTATCTTGTATGGCACTAGTCCATAAATACTGGGTATTATAGCTCGGAGCGTATTTTATCTCAAAATGACAACCTTCGACGAAACTCATTTTCTTCGATTCGGTTATCCTCTCACCTTCACGAATTACTTATCACTTGTTTGAAATAGTATAATACTTGAAACTTCAAAATAATCTCATTTTCGAGCTTTCATCAATTTACTTATGGCATACTTTCACGTACGAAAACATGGGGTGTAACAACATTTCATAGATATGGCATTGGTATTCAGCGTTCATATTCCAAACATATTGCAAAATTGATTTGTAGTAATAGGTTTATCATACCATTCCTCAAACATACAATGATTTCTGTCATTGCCTCCAAACCTATATAGACACGTCCAGTAGTTGCGCCCAACATTACCATCGGACCAACATGCCTTAATAATCGCATGTTTGCCACAATAGCACATTGGTTGGTCATTGCGTCCAGACATTTGTTAATGCAAGAAAAATGAAAAATTTATGGAAAGTTTTGCTATTTGTTTTGGCTAAGCGCAGATAATAACTAAAATGCGCTAGTCATTTATAAGCAAAAAAACACATAACGTGGTATGTAACCGCGCTATGCTTCGCATGCTAATGATTCTTTAGCTTTTCCAGAAGACAACTTTTCCAGAAGGGCAACTTTATTAGGTTTACAAGAAAAAAACACATAACGTGGTATGTAACCACGCTGTGCTTCACGTGCTAATGATTCTTTACGGTAAAATAATGCTTTTCCAGAAGACAGCTTTTCCAGAACGACAGTTTTATCAGGTTGACAAGACAATACACATAACGTGGTATGCCACCGCGCTATGCTTCGCGTGCTAATGATTCTTTACGGTACAATAAGAAAGCTTCTTAAACTGAACCAAGTCATATGTATTTCTAAGACCTTTTGAATAAACATTACAACATCCATTAAAACAAATGCCACTACGTGTATTAATGTTAAATATCAAAAAGATTGTTTTGAAGGTTATTTTTTAAAAATGGGTTTATGTTAGATTATTGTACTGAAGTATTAATGTTAAATATCAAAAAGATTTAACAATAATAGAAACATAATTTTATTTCATACATTTTGCAAGATAAATAAGTACATACACTTATTACAACCACATAACGGGGAAAAAAACACTACGTGTATCCTTGATTGTTGGGCACATTAGATGAACTTCCACCGGGAGCAGGATTACCACCGACACCCAAAGCAGCTGAAAGATATTTACGACTGTCGTGTCCTGTTTGCGAGCATATGCCACATTTACGCGCATAAATGGTATTACCAACATCCATTTGGTTTTGTATACGCGTTCTTTTTTGCATTTGTAGCTTACGCAAATACTCCTTGTTACACACCATTTTAAATGGTTTTGGCGGACAATAATGCTCAGCACCCACTGGCTGCAACTGCCCACTATAAGTGTTTAAGTATGCAGCAACACTATATTGCTTATCAACGTACCGGGTTGCCGCAAAACCTGTATGTTGAAAGCACTTCATGGCATGAGAGAATGGCATGTGGTAGATGGACCATTTCCCACAAGAACATAACCTACTGGCTTTATTTATAGTGTGTGTATTATTCCCCCGGTTTTGATGGATAGCGATGCGAGCTTCAAAAATATTTTGCTCGTTGCAATACTGTAAAAATGAATGCCAATGTGCTCGCCTCCTATATTTCTCAAATCTTTTCATTGGTGTTGGCCCAAATTCAACACCCCTCTCCATCAATTCTGATGCACCTATATGCCTTTCAACAAACCTCTCTGCCATATGTTTGAATGACATCCGCACCATGGCAGTGACAGGCAATCCACGTGCAGACTTCAATAACCCATTGAAAGACTCTGACACATTTGTAGTCAGGGTTCCCCATCGTCTACCACCATCCGCATACAATTTCCACTTGTCAAGCTCATGTATCATCAACCAATGATAGGCTCTTTCAACTTCTTGCCTGATAGATTTCATGCGCCTCCTGAATTTGCACTCCTGGTGATTAGTTGCAGCCATCCACATTAAATCATGCAAGTCCTTGTTGGGATGTGCCTTCTAGAAATTGGCCTTCAGGTGCCTCACACAATAATAGTGGTATGCATATGGTTCCTGCCATTCAGGAAAATGTTGTACATAACTTAAAATACTGCCATGCCGATCAGATATTAGACAAATACCTGAACGTTGTTTGACAACGTGCTCCTTCAAGTGGTTCAAAAATAGCGTCCACGTCTCTTGGCTTTCATTGGCACAAATAGCAAAATCTAGGGGAAATATTTGTTCATTAGTATCTACTGCAATGACGATCAACAGCTTAATATCATACTTTCCATAGACATGAGTGTCGTCTATGGATATTACCGTCTGGCAATGCACAAAACCATCAATTGTTGGTTTGAAGGCCCAGAAAACATATCTGGATATATATTCCGGTATTCCTGGACTCTGCTCAAGCTTCCATTCAACAACAGTCCCGGGGTTAAAGTGTTGCAATGTGGCCATGTACCTGGGTAGAGATGCAAATGACTTATCCCAATCACCACAAACAATTTCAAACGCACGTTTGCGCCCGAGAAATGCCTTTCTTTTGGTAATGGTATACCCATATTCCTGGTGGACAGATGTAATACACTCTTTGATCTTGTACCCTATGGAGGCTTCAATGTGTGGAATCAAGACAAGAGAAATCAAGTCAACATCTAAGTTAAAGTGATTCCCGCTGAATGTGTCCATTTCACAATTGTGGGTGACAATGTATTTACCCACAACTCACATATTTGTTTTCTTCTTCCTTGCACGCAACATCCAATTACAACCCGTAAACCATCTATGACAAATAGCCTTGTATACATATGGAGATAACTCACATACTATCATCTCACGGCACTCTTTTACGATGTATATTTTCACCGCCCTTATTAGGCGCACCTTATCAGGAAAACGCATGCTCTTTGACAGCACCGTTGGTCTAGATTCATTCCACATTGCTGTCCGAATTTCGTCAATATCCCTTGTGAGGGCATCCATATCCGGCATACTTGGAAAATGATCAAGGTAGGGAATATACCTTGAATGAAACGGCACGTGGGACTTGTATACTCTTGGTCTAACGGGAGGTGGAGCATGCTCCCTCGTCAAATCAGGTTCGGCATTCTCTTCCTCTTCATCATCACCCTCGTCAGGGAAGGGTGTGTCATCTCCAGACTCATCGGCATTATTGTCATAATCACTATTCTTTTCCTGACTCTGCGCATCTGCCAGATCCCAATTAAATACATTATCTTCGGGAAATTGAGTAAGGACAGGACCATCAAGTTGCTCGTTTTCATTGCACAACCAAAGAAATAATGAGTTACTCAAATTGGTCCAAACAATACATATAACTTTATATATTCACTTACAAATCATAATGTGTTGATATCCCATGATGCACATTATCTTGTTGATGCTGACTCCCGGATGGACCACCATGATCCAACACACCAAAACTCGGAATATTCCAACTGGCCGTTGGTTCATAACTTGTAAAATTCATATCTGGTCGGTACCCCATGTGGAATATATGAGTGTTAATACAAATACAATACACAAAAATATACATCTTAACATAAAGGAAAATTAAAGTTTACCACTCTGCTTGTGGATTATGTATACTAGGGGAGAAATTATTTCCTCGCTCCTCATTCGCCCGTGGAGATAAGTTTAGATCCGGCCAAACTCTTTCAGCCGGAACCTGTTCGGCTAAAAATGCTCCAAAATAACCACCCGATGATTGAGGGATTTTCCTACTTTGCGCAACCACATTATTGCGAACGTCTCCAGCCTTGACGTACATTTTCAACATTTTTATCACAATAAATTCTTGGTATTCATCCGGAGTCCTCAAACAATCTCTCAGAGTTTTATCGTCTTCGATGTTAAACTCATCATAACAAGCAACCCCTTGCGGAGTCACAGAATATAGATATCTTCCGGTTATTTTAAGATTCACCAAACGTTTGCTCACACTCATTTTTTTACATAACAACGATACCAATGTATCGTACTCCATTGTAAGTGACAACTTAACATGAGACTGTGGAGATAAACTATAGCTTACTGAGTTATTCGCCACCACAACCTCACCCCCCTCAATATAATAAACCCTAATTCTTCGCTCTTCAGACATTATGACAAAATGCAAAACAACTTAACAAAGAAAAATTTCACAACACTTGAGAGTATTTCTGAATGTATTTTTACAAAATCCTTAACGTCCTTATATAAGTCAAAAACTAGTCTGGGGGTGAATTATTTGAGGTATATCGTCTTAGCTTAAGACTCTATACCCAGTTGAATTATTGTTATGTCAATTAAGCCCAGAAGAATTATTTGTGGGCACACATAATACATATAGCGTCTTAGTGAAAAATGTTATATATATAGCGTCTTTTTAAAAGACGCTATACTTAACTAGCCAAACGGCCGTTAAGGTATAGCGTCTTTTAAAAAGACGCTATATATATTTTGGTCACTATGTATTTTTTTCACATATTTTTATTCTTTTAGTCCAAAAGAATCACATTATGATTTCGGACTCGATAACCAGGACCACATGATCAAGAATTGTCCTAAGTGGGAAGTCGAGTGGAAAGAGGAGAGATCTGAAAGAAGGATCCATAAGAAGGAACAGGATCATGATAAGAAGAACTACAACAAAAGGCCATTCAAAGCAATGGTTGCTACTTGGAAAGAGGGTTCAGATGAGGACAACGATGATGATAATGTTAAATGAGCTCTTATGGCAATTGGAGAATCTGTAGATAAACCTGATGAAGAATGTGAGATAAGTTTTCTAGACCTTAAATAAAAAATTAAATTCCTTTCTAAAGATAGACTATTAGAATTGTTGCTAACTTTAATTGATGAATCTAAGAATATAAGTTCTGAAAAAGAACAATTGTCAAAAGAGTGTAACCTTTTAAAAGAAAAATGCAAAAACTTGAAAATTAGGGCTTGTGAAACTAAAAAAGAAAATACTACCTTGAAGAACCAGGTTCATGCATTTGACATAGCTATCTTAGAACTTAGATCTAAAAATTTGAAATTGAAGTTTGGAACAGGTAAAGAAATAGCTAGTGTCACACAACTCACACTAGAAGAAGATCTAGGAAAGGTAAAAGATGAACTATACAAAAGGGATGAACATGTAAGAGCTTTGAATGAGGACTTGACTAAAATTAAGCATGAACTTGATAGAATATGTAAATGGAACAGGTCCTTCGATGCACTTTCATGGCTACAAGAACATCATAGTAGCAATAGAAAGGGACTAGGCTTTGGGAACTCTGCACCTAAATGGGATTCCAAAAGCATGTACCTAACACTTTATGAGAATAAGATTTGCACTCACTGTGGTAATACTGGACACTATAGGAGTGAATGTGTAGCAAAAGAAAAGGCAAGTCTAAGGAACAAAACATTTTTTCCAAGGAAGAATAAGTTGCCAAGTTGGGCAAAGAAAAATTTAATTTATCCATTTGCCCATTGAAAGGGACCCAAACTATTTTGGGTTCCTAAGACTAATCTCTAATTTTCTTTTGCAGGTCCAAGTGAGAGAGAGTAGCCAAAAATGATATATGGAAAGAGGTTGCTTAAAACACATGACAGGAAATAAGAAAAGGTTCCTTTCACTTGAGGAACTTTTAAAATGGGAAGAAAGGTGAGATCATTGGGGTTGGAAAAGTAGGTAAGACTGATTCTCATTCTATTAAGAAGGTCTACTTGATAGATGGACTGAAATACAGTCTAATAAGTATATCACAATTGTGTGATATAGGTAACATGGTAGCATTCACCTCTACAAAATACTTTGTGATTAATCTTACCACTGACAAGATAGTTTTGCAGGGAAAAAGAGTGAATAATATATATGTTGTAGATCTGTCCACACTTTCAGATAATGAACTCACTTGCTTAAGTGTGTTGGATAATGATCCCCTCCTTTGGCACAAGAGACTTGGACATGCCAGTCTAAGTCAACTCAACAAACTAGTATTTAAGGACTTGGTGATAGGGCTTCCTAACATTAAGTTCAAGGAAGATAAAGTTTGTGAGGCTTGTCTAACAGGGAAGTAGGTAAGATCCTCTTTCAAAATCAAGAAAGTGGTAAGCACCACCAGGACGATGGAACTGGTCCATATGGATCTTTGTGGACCAATGAGAACATTGAGCATAGGTGGTAAGAGATATGTGATGGTGCTTGTTGATGATTACTCTAGGTTTACTTGGACATTGTTTTTAACATCTAAATATGAAGCATTTGACATGTTCACTTCTTTTGTTAGAAAAACTCAGAAACAACTAGGTAATCAACTTGCATCAATTAGGTCTGATCATGGTACTGAATTTGAGAATGCTAAATTTGCCGAATTTTGTGATGAGCATGGAATAAATCATAATTTTTCTGCTCCTAGGACTCCACAACAAAATGGAGTAGTTGAAAGAAAGAATAGGACATTGGAAGAAATGGCTAGGATTATGCTTCTTTCTAGTAAACTGCCCCATAGTTTCTGGGCAGAAGTTGTGAACACTGCATGTTACATCATAAATAGGTGCATGACTAGACCTCTTGTTGAGAAGACTCCCTATGAGTGACTTAAAGGGAGAAAGCCAAATATATCCCATCTTAGGGATTTGGATGCAAGTGCTTTGTGCGCTATAATGGTAAAGACTCCCTAGGTAAGTTTGATCCCAGAAGTGATGAGGGAGTATTCTTGGGATATTTTTCACATAGTAAAGCTTATAAAATTTATAACAAAAGAACAATGTGTGTAGAAGAAGATGTACATGTGGTTTTTGGTAAAATTAACATTCTTTCTGAGAGGTAGGAACATGATGATGAAGCAATTGGGCTGGTAAGAAACTCAAATGAAACCACAGCCTAGATTGAAGCTGCACCAGAGGGAGGAACATGTGATGGAATAGGTCCTTCCACCTAGGGCAACTTGATAGGGGGAACTAAACAAAGAGGAGCTGATCCTCAAACCTCGAGAGAACATGTCCATGAACCTGTTCCTCAGTAACAAAACATTGAAGGAACATCTAAGGGAAACCAGCTGGTTGTGAAACCTTACAAGTATCAAAGTTCTCATCCCATTGAGAGCATAATTACTGACCCAACCTCTAGAATCAAAACCAGATATTCTTTGAAGAATCCTTGTGCTTTTGATGCTTTTTTATCTCTTATTGAACCTAAAAATTTTGTTGAGGCTTTGCATGATGATGATTGGGTGAATGCAATACAAAATGAACTCAACCAATTTGAGAGAAGTCAAGTTTGGCATATGGTACCAAGACCCAAGAACAGATCAGTAATTTGTACAAAATGGGTCTTCAGAAACAAACTTGACGAAGATGGAACAGTTACAAGGAACAAGGCAAGACTGGTGGTTCAAGGATATAGTCAAGATAAGGGCATAAACTATGATGAGACTTTTGCTCCAGCTGCAAGATTGGAAGCAATTAGACTCCTTATAGTCTTTGCTGCCTACATGGAATTCACTCTCCATCAGATGGATGTCAAGAGTGCCTTCCTCAATGGCTATCTAAAGGAAGAAGTGTTTGTCAAGCAACCTCCGGGATTTGAAAGCAAGGAATGTCCTGATCATGTGTACAAGCTTGACAAGGCACTTTATGGGCTCAAGCAGACTCCAAGAGCATCGTATGAAATATTATCAAAATTCTTGCTTGAGCATGGCTACAAGAGAGGTAAAATTGACAATACTTTATTCTTGAAAGAAAAAGATAAAGATCTATTGGTAGTTGAGATATATGTTGATGATATAATATTTAGAGCAACTACTGATAAGTTAAGTAAAGAATTTGCTAAACTAATGGGGAGTGAATTTGAAATGAGTATGATGAGTGAGCTTAATTTCATTTTAGGCTTACAACTTAAACAAAATTCAAATGGAACTATGATCCATCAATAGAAGTATGTAAAAGAGTTGTTTAAAATGGAAGACTCCAAAGAAATTGACACTCCTATACAATAGCCACAAAATTAGATGTAGATGAACTTGGTTCATCTATTGATCAGAATCTGTATAGGGGAATGATTGGCTCTTTGTTATATCTCACTGCTAGCAGACTTGATATTATTTTCAGTGTAGGCCTTTGTGCTAGATTTCAGGTCAATCTAAAGGAGTCTCACTTGACTGTTGTTAAGAGGATTTGGAGATACCTAAAAGGCACCACTGAACTTTTTCTATGGCATCTAAAAGGTAGTAATTTCAACGTAGTGGGATATGCTGATGCTAATTATGCAAGTTTTCTTGTGGATAGAAAGAGCACCTCAGGTATGCCACGTTTTCTTGGCTCATGTCTTGTGTCTTAGGCCACCAAAAAGCAAAATTTTATGGCCTTATCTACTGCTGAAGCTGAGTATGTTGCTGATACCTCATGTTGTGCTCAATTGTTGTAGATCAAACAACAATTAATGAACTTTGGAATTGATGTAGGTTGTATTCCCATCTTTTGTGATAACACTAGCGCAATTAGTATGACCAAGAACCCAGTTCATCACAAGAGAACTAAGCACATAGATGTTAGGCATCACTTTTTGAGGGACAACTATGAAAAGGGTTTGATCACCGTGGAATTTTGTGCTACTGACAAGCAAATAGCTGACATATTCAAAAAACATCTCTACGTAGAGATCACTTTGAAAGGAACATGTTAGAATTAGGGATGATTAAGATCACCTAAAAGGAACCGGTTCTAACTCAAAAATCTGGTTAGGAAATCTGTGAATTTTTGTACATAATTAGATTAGATTTTGCTCAGTCTCATACTTTCATCAGTATACTCTTGTGACATGCGCTAAAATATCTCATTAATCTCTAATGATATTATCTTTATTTTCTTGGAAAATTCAGACTTACACAAGAGATTTCTCAGTGAAGAACCTGGTTCATTAAGATTACACAGTACGTACTCTCCACTCTACATATTTTGAAATAATTATATTTGGATTACGATCAAAAGTAGAGTCCCAATTAATCCTAACCTCCTTGAGTTTATTCGTTACGAAATGGACCAATTTCATCCAAATAGAGTCCCAAAATGCAATAGGTTCCTAGATTCTAGGGAGAGTCTTTAACGTCTTTTCAAACTGACTCCTAGTTTGATTAGACTTCTGAGCTTTTGAAAAAGTTTTCGTTACCCAATTAAACTCTTCCCCTTTATATTAATTAGGCCTTATTTGTTTTTTCACTGCTATTTCACAACCGCCAAACAATTCCCTCTAATCTTCTCTCATCTTCCAAAAAACACATAATCATCTTCTCTCATCCTCTAATCATCAATGGCTAACACTTCTGAAAATCTCTCATCACCACCCAAGAATCCATACCCACTTCTTCGACCACACCCTCAACCACACCTATCTCTAAGAAAGAAAGATTCAAGATGCTTGCTCATAAAGTAGTCGCTGGAGGAGAATAAATCAAAAAAATCAATGAGCAACTGAAGGCAGGTCAGGAAGATGAACCCCGAAAATCTGAAGATTCTTTCAAGTCTGTAACAGAGGGGGAAGAAACTGTTTCTTTTGAAACAGAGCAGGTAATATCTGGTCCTAAAATTTCATATGAAGTAATCTCTAAGGCTGTTGTAAATCTGGAAAATAGATGTTTTCTTGTAGGAACTATGGCTAGGGTAGAGACCACTGAGTTTGGGAAAATTGGTAGTAAAAATAAAAGGATAAAAGAAAATGAGAGTGAGGGTGCTCAAGGCGATGTGAGGGGAATTGGAAAATGAGTGATTGAATCTTCACCCACTCCTATTGGTTTGACTGTAGAAATTGGAACTATGGTAGTATGGAGTGAGGAATATACTGGAGAAGAAGAAAGTGTGAGAGAAAAAGGGGGAAGTGGGTCTGGCGAAGCTGCTGAGGGGTTGGCTAGGTTGAGGGAGAGACTCCAAGAACCTATTCCGTCTGTTCAGGAACCCCTCGCAGACCTATTGAGAAGAGTGTCTGATAGATACAATCCTAAAAAGAAAAGGATTTCAGTAGTATAAATTCATGGTACTGCGAGGGCAAACAAGAAAAGAAAGATTGCCTCTTCTATACCTGTAGTGACTCCTCCTACAAGAGGAAGAGCTACAACGAGTCAGAAGAAACAGAGTGAGGCTGAACTGGAAAAGGCCCTAGATGAAGGTAAGAGAAAAGTTGCTGCAAAGGGAAAGAAGAATGTTGTTGAGCCTGTTCATGCAGTTGAAATAGAGGAGATGGATCTGGTTCTTCGTGATGAAGAGGAGGCGGAAGAAATGGAGGTTGTGACTCCAAAGGCAAAGAAGATCAATACTTCCACAAAGAAGTCTGTTTCAAAGACAAAGTTTGCAGTGCCCTCTACCTTGGCTAAAAGAACCAGGTCTGCGTTGAAGTCTAGAAAAGTGAAAAAGGTGGAAGAAGAATAGAGTAAATAAGAAGAAGAATATGATGCAGAGAAGGACAAGATGGTTAAGTTTGGGAAGAGAACCATCTTAAAAGGTAGACTCCTCAGGGACTTAGAGGAGGAAGGCATGATGATGATGCTGGAAAAGTTACAACTGCATGGTTGGAAAGGCATGGTCCTTCAAATAGATGGAAAGCTTTCCAGAACTGAGATTGTGGAGTTCATGGCAAATTGTGAGATCAACAATGGCAGAGTCCCCAGTAAGGTGAAGAGGGTGACAGTGAGTTTTGATGACAAGGAAATGGGAGAGATCTTAGGTGTACCTGCTGAAGGGTACAATGATTACAAGAAACTCAAATGGCCAAGTTTAGAGAATCTCTCTACCTCCATTGCCATTACAAGGAAGTTTGGTGACAATGAATAAGAGCTTGAGCCCAAGGCTATATACAAAAGTGATATGAATCCACCCCACAAAGTGTTGTTCGAATTTGTTAACAAAGTTGTGCTACCTAGGCAGGAAATGAGGCATATTGCCACATTCATAGACATGATCCTTATGGAATGTGTGGATAGTGGAAGGCAAATCAATTGGCCTGGATTCATCATCCAGCTTCTCGATAGGGTTCTGACTAGCACCAAAACTCATGCCATACCCTATGGGTTCATTCTCACGGCTATACTCGCACACTTAAAGGTACCCATCAAGAAATGGGAAGTTGGTACAAGCAAGGATCACTTTGGGGAAAATACTTTGACTGCTTGTGACTATGAAGTCCACACCACTCCCAAAGAACCTGGTTCATCCAAGAAGGTACCTGTTAACAACAAAGTTTGAGCCTTGGTGCAAGAAAGTGGGGCTAAGGATGCTGAGATTGATAGGCTGAAGAAGAGGTTAGCAGAGGTGGAGACTGAGAAAGATGCTCTCAGAGCTGAGCTTGTAAAGGAAAAAGAGAAGAATGATGGCATTCTTCATGATATCCTGAAACTGCTTCAAGCCAAGAACTAGAACATGGTCCTTCCCAGCCTTAAAACCTTTCCTAGCCTAGTTAGACAAACCAGTGACTCGAATGGAATTTCTTTTTGATCTTTTTGCTCATGATCCAGTGGTTTTATTTCTCTTTATGCTTTATAGATGACTAGTATCAATGATAATCAACTATTTTTGTGCTCTAACTGTTTGTTGATGCTTCTTAGTTGACTAATATAATTAGATTGATAAATGATACTTGATTCCATAATTGCATTTGAAGTATCCCCAGTGGCCATGAGTAATTTCTATTAAAATTTGGTTATCTAACATAATTATGCAACTTTTCGATGATGCCAAAGGGGGAAGATAGGTTGTGCTTTTTACTTTGGACTATGATGTTTATAACCTAATGAATCGGGTCCTTGATGATTTGTGACTTTCAAATGGAAAGTGTTCTAACATTCTGTCGATGTTGAGCTGAGTTGACACACGGCCTATACTTATGAAAAGCACAAAGTTTGTCATCATCAAAAAGGGGGAATTTGTTGGCCCAAGTGAAGTTTGTTTTGATGATTGACAAAGAAACTCAAGCATGAACCAAGTCCATACACAGTGTACATAGACACGGGCAGAATCGAGCATAAGGGATGCACATGAAGGAGATAAACTTAAGTTGTTATATCTGATATCTCCTGATCAAAAAGGTTGCATAAATGATAAGGAGAAGGACTCCTTACTCGAAGAGAACTTTATCCAAAATAAGGGAGGAGTTAGAAGTTGAAGATAAAGAAGTTGAAGATAAGTAGAACTCTTCCATCAAGGAAGAGTATAGAATTAGAACTCTAGTTATTTCCCATTCTAGTAACTCTATATATTGCAGGTTGTTCTCATTTTACAAGTATGCACAAACGCTGAAGTTAAACGTGAGTTGAGAGCAAAATAGCGAGGCATTTTATAAGCAATTCTTGTGTGATTTAAGTGTGCGAATTTGAAGCTACATGTACCATATAGAAAAACCAGTTCCAAGTGTCTCTCTTTTATTCTAGTTCAATTGTAGTAGGGCTTTTCAAATTGTACCTTTTAACTTTATCTAGAGACAATTGTATTAGGTACTCTGAGTTTTCAAGTTAGAGTTAACTTGAAGTTGTCATAACAGCTAGAGGTTGGTTGCCACAATGGGATTAGAGGTAATCCTTAGGTTTACAAAGAGTTTTGTAAATGCTATTTTGGCTCAGTGATTTAGTGAAGTGTTGGGAAAAATCCTACTGAGTAGTTTGTCGTGATTTTCTCACCTTTTGAGCCGGGTATTTTTCACATAAAAATACTTGTGTTCTTTACTTTTTGCATTTACAATTTTTGCAATAGTAATATAAGGAACACTAAGAAGAACCAGGTCCTTCTATAATCAGTGCACATGAAAATCGGACACCACACAAATCACTCCCCCCATGTGTGGCATTGAAGTATAAAATAACAATAATCTAAACTGAAAAATATTACAACAATCGTAGTATTTTATTACGAGTAATATGAGTGTTACAGTCTCTATGAATCCTCTGATTCTGCTATCCAATAGTAAATAAATTTAAGGACCCTTGAGTTTGATTTTGAATCTATATTTGTTGCCATGAACGATGATCTTGAATTCAACTAGCACGAACTTTGATTTGAACTCGTACTCCTTGAACCTTGATTTGTTCTTCGTTTTTGAGCTTGAACTTGATTTCTTGAACTTGAACTTGATTGTTTGAAGCTTGAAACTTGTAGAGAAATTTGAGGCGTTTGATCCACGAGCTCTCTTTTGCTTCTTGTTATAACTTCTGGTGTTTTTTCTGTGTCATGAAGACTCATATTTATAGTTGTGGAAGAGAAGAGTTGTGATGAGAACAAACTCTTTTCGACCAATCAAATTAAAGCGTGATAAGGCTGCATTTGATTGGCCAGAACATGCCACTTGTACGCGTGGCGCACTATTATTGTCCTTTTATTTGACTTGGTGTGCCTTATCATTTTTGACACATGGCATACTTCTTGTGATGACCCAAAAGGCCATCTTATGTTTTAGAACTCGAATTTGTGCTCTTAAGCCTTAAAAATCTCATTTTTACCCTCCTCAATTTGCGTGCGCAGTCCGGGCGTGTTTCCAGAAAGCTTTTATGTTAAAAATTGATGAAAATGAGAATTTATGCCTTAAAAGTTGATTTTAGTTGACTTTGGTCAACATATTTGGTAAACGGTCCCGGATCCATGTTTTGACGGTCCTGGTGGGTCCGTATCGAATTATGGGACCTGGGCGTATGCCCGGAATCGAATTCGGAGGTCCCTAGCTCAAGTTATGAATTTTTGATGAAAATTAAAAGTCTGAAAATTAATTATTTTTAAGAATTGATTGATGTTCTGCTTTGTTAGTGCCGGGTCCGTATTCTAGTTTCGGAGCCCGGTACAGGTTCATTATGATATTTAAGTCTTGTCTGTGAAATTTGGTGAGAAACAGAGTTGATTTGACGTGATTCGGACGTCCAGTTGAGAAGATATGAATTTTAAAGTGTTCTTGAGAAATTCATTTGATTTGGTGCTAAATTCGTAGTTCTAGGTGTTATTTTGGCGATTTGATCGTGAGAGCAAGTTCGTATGATATTTTTAGACTTCTGTGCATGTTTGGTTTGGAGCCCCGAGGGCTCGGGTGAGTTTCGGGTAGGCCACGGGATGTTTTGGACTTTGAAAATCTGGTATTTTACTGCAGCAGGTGTTCTGGGAGGTTCTTCTTCGCATTCGCGAAGGTACTCTCGCGAACGCGAAGAGTAAACTGGGCAGCTGAAGTTTTCTTCTTCGCGAACGCGAAGGCTTAGTCGCAAACGCGAAGCGATGGGGGCGTTACCCTTAGCGAACGCGTAGTGTTAGGCATACCTGGGGGAGGGTTGGTCGTTCCTTTATCGCGAACGCGAGCAATGTCTTGCGAACGCAAAGGCCGGGGGGTAACCATCGAGCATGGTCTCGCAAACGCGAAGGCTTGGCAGCCAGTACCCTTCGCGAACGCGACAGTGGCCTCGTGAACGCAATGCACATTGTCGCCCAATGCATAAAACAGAATCAAACACGGGTTTAAGCCATTTCTTCAGCATTTTTCAAGAACCAAACGGGAAGAGGAGATTTTCAAGAGTCATTTTCTTCCCCAAAGTGTTGGTAAGTGGTTCTAAATTATTTTCTTTCAATTACCCATTACATTTCTTGAATTATCAACCTAAAATCTAGAGTTTTCATGGTAGAATTAGGAGTTAGGGTAGAAACTAGGAATTTCGGAAATTTAGGGATTTAGACCTCAATTTGAGGTCGGATTCCAAAACCAATTATATATTCGGGCTCGGGGGTAAATGGATAAATAGATTTTGGTCCGAACCTCGGGTTTTGACCAAGCGGGCCCGGGGTCGTTTATTCGACTTTTTGGAGAAAAATTAAGAAAATTTAATTTATGCAATATAATTAATTTCTTTAGCAATTTTGATATTATTGAGTTATTTTTGAATAGATACGAGTGGTTTGGAGGTGAATTCCAAAGAAAAAGTTGTGATTCAGAATTAAGTGGCCTTCGGAGCAAGGTAAGTATTGTGTTTAACACTGACTTGAGAGAATTAGGAACCTTAGATTATTTGCTAAGTGAAATTCATGAGAACGGCGTATATGTGAGGTGACGAGTATTTATGCACCGCCAATTTACCTGTATTCCATGTTTCTTCCATTTTCTTATATTGTCTCTTTCCTATGCCTAATTGCTACATATTTATACTAGTGTTGTTAAATTGATCGTCATTATCATAGTTACAGATTTTCTATTAGTAATCGAGTATTCATTTAAAAGTTGAGATTTATATTGTGGAACCAAATATTGAAGTAAGGTTTGTACTTATTATTCTATCTCCCTGTTGTTATTTATGCATTGCATTATGGTAAGGGAGAGTGTTAATGCACGAAGGGTGATGTCGTGCCATATTGTGAGTGTTAATGCACGAAGGGTGATGCCGTGCCATATTGTAAGTGTTAATGGATGAAGGCTGATGTCGTGCCATATTGTGAGTGTAAAAGCACGAAGGGTGATTCCGTGCCATGATATGAGAGTTAATGCACGAAGGGTGATGCTATATCGTTTCTATTAATTTTATGGTGAGATTGAGAGTAAAACCACGAAGGGTAATGCCGTGCATTTTTCCTTTACTGTATTCACCATTCCTGTTGATTCATGGTATATCGACTGCTCCGGTGATCATTCTGTTGTAGTTCTTTATCTTGTATTCCCCTCAGTATGTTCCCCTCCCGACATTTCCTGTTTAGTTCTTCATTTCTGTTATTTGTATATACACTGTTAAATTGTACATGTTGATTTGTAGGTGCCTTGCCTTAGCCTCGTCACTACTTCGTCGAGGTTAGGCTCGACACTTACCAGTACATGGGGTCGGTTGTACTGATACTGCACTTTGCACTTTCTGTGCAGATTTTGATACCGGCTAGGGTTGATCGAGATTTTTCTATTGGTCCGCTGTCCGGAGACTCAAGGTAGATTTGTCGGCGTTCACATATCTTGAAGTCCCCGTTTATCTTTTATGTTCTATTGTTTCTTTCATTCAGACAGTTGTATTTCTTTCAGACTATTACTTGTAGTAAATTCTAGAATGCTCGTGAATTGTGACTCCAGATCCGGGTGGTAGTAATTAATACAATTTTATGATATTCCGCACTTATTATATTTCATCTTAGTTAATTATTGATAATTACTTAATGGGAATAAGGAATTGGTTTAATGATTCTCTAACGTTGGCTTGCCTAGTAAGTGAAATGTTAGGCGCCATCACGATCCCGTCGGTGAGAAATTTCGGGTCGTGACACTTCTATTGGCTCTTTTGTTTGACTTGGCGTGCTATATCATTCGACACGTGGCATGAACATTGGGTTAATAAAGTGGGTTTTTCTCTTGAAGGCTAACTCAATGGACTAGCCCAAATAAAGTTGGACTTATAGTTTGAATCCATGTCTTAGGCTTAAATAATACAACTTGATTTGGTCCAACATCTTTTGTATTCTGGAATTAAGACCAGATTTTATATGGCCAAAATTCACTAAAATTTGAATGTCTACAAATGTCCCTACTTCAAGACTTGTCGTGTATAGACTTGTTAAAGCTTAATGACAAGGCTTGAAGTATAGACTTGTTAAAGCTTAGAGATGAGGCTTGAAGTACTTGTCGATCGACAATCTTTACGTGAAGTGATCGGCTTGTTTAATTCTATTCCTTGCCAGAAATTACAAGTTGCATGCTATGGTAATGTACAACCAATAACTCCATCTATTTAGTCAAATAAGAACTTAATTAAAATTTACAGTCCCCTAACTGATTAAGTGATGCACCTGAACCAAAATAATTCCATGTATCTGTGCAACAATTCTGCATAAACATATAAGCATATATCAATTTCAATAAAGTTCCAAATGTCACCTAGTTAGGAATCTTCGTAGAGACCATTGTTTACTGCTTTTGGAATTTAATTTGGAGAGTTTGGCTTCCACTTGACTTCATATGCAATTATAATGTCTTATCTTTGACACATTACAAATCGCAACAGTAGCAGCAAACTACTACGCGGATACAAGTCCATTCCCCTTCCTTTTTGCTGCCACTTTGCAAACAAATTGAATTCCAACAATTTGAAAATCAATTCCGTGAAACATAGCAATTCCACTTTGATTAGGCCTTTAGGTGCCAGAATCAATGTAGAACTCTTTGGATGAGAGTATAACTCAAGATAGGACTTCTAGCTTCACTTACGCCTATAAAAGGAGCTTGTGTGATTTATTTTGTATCAACCACTACTTGAGGTCTCTAAGGGAATACATGATGGTGGCTATCACTGTCCTGCACACTTCGCAACTATTACCGCAAATACAGACTAACAAGGGTCCTTATTTTCTTTCTCTTTTAGCACTTGATAAACACGTGATTTCTTTTTTGTTTTCAGAATCATTGAAGGATGCACCAGCACAAGAAGTCTCAAATCTGCAAACCCTTGAGAAACAGAGATAGAGTTCGTGAATAAACTTGGCCACAAGTTGTAGTTTCGTGCATTCTCGCCGAATAAGCCATAACTTGAGGCTGGAGCCTCTAAATCACAAATGGTTTGTGTTTCTTAAAATTAGACATCTAGAACTTCAACATATTTATATTTCAGGTCATAATTCCATGTCGATAGACCGGTACAATGTTTTTCGAAGTTGATCGAGACGTCTGACCAGGTAGCATTCCAGTTTTGCATACTTTCATGAGCTCTTTCATCAGACTATCCCTATATCTCCCCAGATATTTTCTTGAAGTCAAGCAACGAAATCTGTCGTGTTAGCTTGTCTTCAGTTTTGCGTGTTTTCATGAGCTCTTTCTTTTTTTTTTTGCAGATTGTCAACGCGTAGAGAACCTTGAACCCCATAAGCAAAGACGCACTTCAGTCATGATAACCATACCCGTTCCTTGAGATCGTTGGCGGCAAGTAAAATTCGCGCGCCGAAGTTCTTGCTTTGAAAGTTCATCCTCTGGTGAGAGGTGCCTTCCTTTTACAGTTTTTGACCTGGCGAGGGACTAGTTGGTATATCCACCTCTCTTGAAGAAGCACGTGATTCATCTCCTTTTTGCTGCTTGATAAAGTAGTACATGCACGTCTCCTTCTTGCGGCTTGGTGAGAAAGAGGCTTGGACCAACCATATTCCATCCTTGCGGCAGTGGCGAGGAGTAACTTCTTCTGGAACTTGGTGAAGAAGTCATGGAGTTTCCTAACCTTAAGGCTCTGACTTGGGACTACATCTTCAAGTCATTACGAGTTGATCCTTCTATATACATCACAATACATAGATAACAAATCCATATCACCATATAGACGGATAAATCTACATCACCATATAGGACAAATTCTCAACAACATATAGATGGATCAACTCGCAACAAGACTGGCTTAAGGTGCAAAGGAACTTAAATGTCCATCTTAAGCTTGGAAAATTGCAGATCCTTTTAAGAGCAAAACCATGAAGAGGGCAACTTAAGGTGCAAAGGGACTTAAACGTCCACCTTAAGATTGAAAAATTATAGTTCATTTTAAGAACAAACCCGTGAATAGGACAACTTAAGGTGCAAAGGGTCTTGAACGTCCACCTTAAGATTGAAAAGCATAGTTCCTTTTAAGGACAAACCGTAAAGAAGCCAACTTATGGTGCAAAAGAATTTAAATGCCCACCTTAAGATTGGAGAATTAGAAAGCCTTAACTTAAAGACGTAGTGAATTTGTAGACCTCAACTTGAAGACCGACAAACTTGATGATTTGGCAGACTTTGACGCGTCAACTTGAAGAGCGATGGACTTTAAACTTCAACTTGAAGAATTAGCAGACTTGAAGGCTTCAACTTAAAGAATTGGAGGGCTTAAAAAACTCAACTTGAAGATCGATGGACTTGAAGACTTGGAGGGCTTTAATACTTCAACTTAAAGATTGGCAGACTTGCAGACTTCAACTTGAAGGACAGTGGACTTGAAGACCAACAAACTTGAAGGTTTGTCGAACATGAAGACATAGCGAATCCCCGGATTTCAATGCAAATACTTGGCATCCTTCTAAAGTCGTCCCATGGAAGATACCAATTTACCATAGAGGATTGTCCCCTTTAAATCAAATGAGATCCAAAGTTCCACAGAAGAATAGTGTTTCAGCTTGATTTTACATTCCTTCATACTTCACTCGGACAACAATTGGGGCAATATGTATCTTTTGAATTTATGCGACTGAACTTAGAATGAAACTCTAAGTTGCCTACGTACCTCGGTGAAGAGGATCAAGTCATACCGTAGTTCAGAATGGGTTATTTTGTTTTTAATGTCCTAACTTTTGCCTAGGCCGCCTCTTTCAAGGTTTTCAACCTAGCGGACTTTATTTTTTGGCCGTACACAGTTTATACTCTAGTGCCTGGAGAAACATACAGTTTATGCTCTTACGTTAAGGAGCATAGCGACTTGTAGTTTAACCTCGCATTTTGAGCAGCTTTGCAACTTGAAGATTTTGCTCAAACTTGAAGAGCATTACAACTTGAAAATTTAGCTCAAATTTTTAGAGATTCATGACTGCAGTTTAGGCTCGTGCCTCTAGGAGCATAGTAATTTAAAGATTTACCTTACATCACGAAACGCTTTGCAACTTGAAGACTTGCTCAATTTTGAAAAGCTTTGCAACTTAATATTTTGCTCGATTTTGAAGAGCTTTGCGACTTGAAGTCTTTGCTCAACTTTGAAGAGCTTGCGACTTAAATATTTTGCTCGAATTTAAAGAGCTTTATAACTTGAAGACTTTTCTCGAATTTGAAGAGCTTTACGCCTTGAAGATTTGGTTCAAATTTGGAGATCTTCGTGACATATAGTATAGGCTCATGTGCCAAGAAGCATTATAACTTGCAGTTTAGGCTCGTGTGTTGAGGAGCATAATAACTTGCAGTTTAGGCTCGTGCATTGAGGAGCATAGTGACATGCATAGACTCTTCAATTTCATCTTCGAATGAATACTTGCCCCCATTCTCAGCATCCTGTGCTTCTATTTCATCATGAGGCTAAAAGCCAGAAAACCTTTGATCTCCACTTGTAGCCATACTTAATTCCATTTCATGTGTAGAGTTGCTAGTTCTTCAAATGTTTTGGGCTTTATGCCTTGTAAGATATAGCGAAGACTTCAATGCATGCCTTGAATGTACACTTCGATGCCAGAAGTTTCGCTAAGGCGATCTTTGCAGTTAAGGCTTAAGCTCCTCCAGCGGTTGATAAAGTCAATAACTGGTTCATCCTTTTGTTGATGAGCGTTTGTAAGTTCAATCATTCTTACGACGCGTCTTGTGCTATAGAAACGATTGAGAAACTCATGTAACTGCTTTCAACTATCGATAGAACCAGATTCGAGATCTGTGTACTAATCGAATGCATTATCTTTGAGAGATAGAATAAACTGTTTGACAAGATAATCACCGTACGTTCTAGCATTATTGCAAGTTTCAACAAAGTGCACTACATGTTGTTTCGGATTTCCCTTACCGACGAATTGTTGCAACTTAGGAGGCTGATAACTAACATGCATCTTCAAGTTATCAATTCCTTGTGTATACGGCTTTGTATATGTGAGAGATATTTTGGACGACGGTTAAGGATTATCTTTGATAGCCTCCATGATGAAGTCCTTCAATTTCTCAACGGGAATCAGACCTTCAGCGGAAACTTGGATCTCCTTAGTTGTTGTTGCTTGCTTTTTGGATGAGTCTCCTTTCTCTTGTGACCTTTGAAGATTTAAATATTCTTGTGTGGATTCTCCTTCTACTAGGCTATCCAACTTGTTTGTTAACTTAAAAAGTTTAGAATCTTGATCTTGCACACGCTTTGACAAGCCTTCAACTGCTCTTGTCAAATTTCAAGTTGTTCTTCTATGGTAGAAACTTCAATAACCATTGCTTGCATTATCGCCATAAAGGATGAAGAATGATATGGATCATTATTAGGATAGAGCTCAGAGGTCGTATTAATGTTGACTAGAGTAGATCCAACGCTCAAGTCGTCATCCTCGGCTGGCATGAAAGGTTTCTCGAACTTAGATGAACTAAGTTGGGCAAGAACCTTTTTTTATCCTTTTGACGACGTCATTTCCTTTTGGGGTCCTGCTTGTAAAGAATCTTGCTCCTTTTGAGGATGATGATCCGAAAATAGGGGTTGATGTGGACGACATTTGGAGTGCTTGTTGTACTAAAAAGCTTGCTTTGCTCCTTTTAGTCGGCCCAAAGCTTCCAAAGGTAACATCGAGGATGCTTTCCACATCAGCATAGAACTTGGAATTAGCAGCCTTAGTGGAAGTTGATCTGGAGTTGATTTTTTGTGAAGCCATTTCGATATTCTTGAACTTTGGTTATTGAAAAGTTGAGATGAGAGGTAGAGATTGTCCCACTGGGTGTGCCAGATTTTGTAGACAATAAATTTGCGTCGAGAAAATAATTAAGATTGAAAAATATTACAATAATCGTAGTATTTGATTTCGAGTAATATGAGTGTTATCTCTATCAATCCTCTAATTCTTCTTTCCAATAGTAAATAAATTCAAGGGCCCTTGAGTTTGATCTTGAATCTATATTTTTTACCACGAACGATGATCTTGAATTCAATTAGCACGAACTTTGATTTGAACTAGTACTCCTTGAACCTTGATTTGTTCATCGTTTTTGAGCTTGAACTTGATTTCTTGAACTTGAACTTGATTGCTTGAAGTTTGAGGTGTTTGATCCATGAGCACTCTCTTGCTTCTTATTATAACTTCTGGTGCCTTTTCTGAGTTATGAAGACCTCTATTTATAGTTGTGGAAGAGAAGAATTGTGATGAGAACAAACTCTTTTCGACCAATCAGATTGAAGCGTGACAAGGCCGCATTTGATTGGCCAGAACATGTCACTTATACGAGTGACGCACTATTATTGGCCTTTGGTTTGACTTGGCGTGCCTTATCATTTTTGACACGTGGCATACTTCTATTGGCGTTTGACTTGGTGTGCCATGTCATTCGACACGTGGCATGGACATTGGGCTAATAAAGTGGGCTCTTCTCTTGAAGGCTAGCTCAATGGACTAGCCTAAATAAAGTAGGACTTATAGTTTGAATCCATGTCTTAGGCTTAAATAATTCAACTTGATTTGGTCCAACATTTTTTGTATTTTGGAATTAAGACCAAATTTTATATGGTTAAAATTCACTAAAATTTGAATGTCTACAAAATCAACTCTAACTAAAATATTATTTCTAAAGTTTTTCTTTTTACTTTTATGAATGATGTGATTTAATTTACAACACTTTTTAAAAATATTTTTAAGTCTCTAAATTTATTTTCTTGTAAAAAAAGGTTAGTAGCCAATTTTAATATCTTCTAATATGATAATTTAATATCGTTTGATGAAAGGAACATCATGTTTATACAACTTCAAGAGTGAAATCGGATACTAATTGTTCCTTTTTTCACTAGAGAATTTGCAAAATTACCACTATTGTTAGTTTGTTACTATATGGAGAGGAGAGTCAAAAAGTTATTTTTCCGTCTACAATATTTCCAAACTTTTCTCAATATTTTCAGTTACAAAAGATTGTGATCGGTTGTAGACTTGTAGTTTTATGTAGTCCTTACTTGTGTCATTTATTTCCAAAAAAACAGCTAAATCATTTTGGAATTATAGAAACGAAATTTTAGATGATGTTTTTACCATGTGACATATAAAAGGGGAGGAAATAATCCTATGTTCACTTAAAATTTAAATAGAAAAAATATAACTATAAAGATTTCCCGATTTTGTATGTTAAAGTTTTTTATTGATCTCCTATAAAAAAAATTATATAACTAAAATAACATTTATAATAATAGATATAAACCAAATCAAATTCAAAAGAAGGAAATGAGTAATAAAAAGCGCCGTTTTTATGTAAGGTAATTTCACTAATTTGGTGCCGAAGTATGCCCTAAAATGCAGTAGAATCCTATTCATATACCACCAGAGGAAACCCTCATACCCTATTTCTATACATAGAATCAATCAATCTCTTGTACATATTTATACACCAAAATACATTTCCCCTACCAATAGAGTTTGAAAGCTTTTTTTGTATCCTGTAAGTTTTATTCTCTAAAAAAATTACCAACTTTTCTAATAACGACCTATGGATCAGAGAAGGGAGGCACAAGCTAACGAGATTAATGGGAGTCGGAGCAATGAAAACGACAGCGTTTCGTCGAAGGGGCCAGCGCTGCGGCTGTACCCATGTGTAGAGAAGAAGGCGGAGAAGTATGAGGATTTAGAAGAAGAATTGGAGTTCAGCCCACATCTATACAGTGCTCTTGAGCGGCATCTTCCGACCAGCGTCCTCAGTTCATCTCGAGACAACAAGGTCCAATACATGACTGATATTCTCCTCCGTTACTCTCCCCGCTCCGATCGCAGTCGCGTAAGTATAGTACTGTATTTATAATTTTATATACAGTTTGCATGCATGGGATCATTGTTACATAATCGCCTTTGCCCGGAACACTTTATCTCCGATGTATGACTTCCTAGTGCAGAACTTTTTTGAAAAATCAAGCTTTTGGAATAAGAAAAAAAAAAGTAGCTTCTTTTCAAATGTACTTTTGAGAAAAAATACATTTAGAAGCGGTTTTTGAAAGGCTATTTAGAAGTGTTTTTTAAATTAATTAGTCAAACACAAAAGTGTTTTTCAAATTAATCAGTCAAACACAAACTGCTTCTCATACAAAATATTTTTGAGAAAAACACTTTAATTTTGAGAAAAAACACTTCTCAAAATAAAATAAAGTTATTAGTGGGGTCCTTACTGAACAACGGGTGGAAATCAAGGAGATTCAACGCTTATACGGAGTAATAAAAAAGTTCACTTTTGGCCTATTTGCATACAGTATTAATGTTGTTTTAAGTTCTTTCCTACAGCCACTGTTTGTATGTAAGCGTTGTTACTTATGCATAAAAATTCACTTTTACCGCTGCTGATCCGAAAGTTATTATTTGATCACTAGTATACTATAGTCCATCTGTGGGTGATATATATTTGCTGCGATTGTGGCATGGTTAGATTTATAGTATTGAATTGAGGTTAGAAGCTAAGGCGTGTTATATTTATATATATAGTCAACTCTACATTAGCATTCATCTTTGATAAGTTTTTACCATTTGACTTCAGTAAAAAGAGGATTTTTAATGATATGACTAGTATTTCTTAAGGATTGCCAATCCTTTGTGAGCTAATTAATTAAGGAGCTTATGGAACAAAAAAGTTGAAGCTTTTCAGTTTAAATTTGTAATAATAGCTGGAGATTTTTCTTTGACTTTTGGAGCATGTTGGTATGTATATTTGGTGGGTGAACATGTCAGTGCCCCAACGTGAAAGCTGTCTTCAATTTATCCTTTAGGTCTTCTTCCTTTCCAAATTGCCATCCATATTTTATGCCTATTTTTGCTTAATTCAGCTTCTTTTAGTATAATGAAACTTCTTTATTATACTTAGGTCTTTTACCAATCAATCAACTCTAGTTAGCTTTTAACTGTGTTTGGTATTACATATCAGTTGCAGAAACATGGAGAATACAGGCAGAAAATCATATCAAACTATCAGGTACATCACACATTATATGTTTTTTGTAAATAAGCTAGTGTTTAATAAATTAAATAAACATGCTTCCCGGACCTTCAGTGCCGCAATTGCGAGGTTTTAGTCGGAATTGCATGCGAACCCATATCGCAATTGCGATAACTGCAATTGAACATAAGGTCTGAAATCCTGGATTATTATAGCGCCTGGGCTGAAGGAGCCCCTCCGGAATCTGCACACCCACAGTGAGCGCAATGGATATTATATTTGGGATGGAGTTCCCTAGGCATGGAATTGCCCTATATATTCACATTTGGGTAAAAAAAAACAAAAATATCCTATAATTCATAGTACCGAGCCTTTCTTACGTGTCATTGATATTGTTTTTCATCTATTTTCTGGTACTTATGATGCTTTTATTATTTCTATGCTTTCTGTTATTGGTACTGATATATTGTCTTTTTCGTCTGCTTGAGCCGAGTGTCTATCGAAAACAACCTCTCTACCTCCTCAGACCCCACTTGTGGAATTTTACTGGGTTGTTGTTGTTGTTGTTGATCCTATAGTATATAAGCAAATCTCAATCTTCTTCCTTTTTAATTGTCTTCCCTTTTATCTTTCAGCCTCTACATAGGGTGTTATATACCATGCACGCTGCAGATTTCTTTGTGCCTTCATTTATTAAGGCGATCAGTGAGAATACGGAGGAAAGCTTCAGAAAAATAATGTCTGAAGCTTCTCCAGGTGTTTTTACATTTGAAATGCTTCAACCACGTTTTTGTGAGATGATGTTGGCTGAGGTACTAATTTAGGATCTGTTTTTCCTCTGTGTAATTTATTTCTTTTCTGTTTTCTTATCAAATTGTGATAATATCTACTCTAATTAGGTACAAAACTTTGAGAAATGGGTTCGTGAAACAAAATTCAGAATCATGCGCCCCAATACTATGAACAAATTTGGATCCGTTCTTGATGATTTTGGCCTTCAAAACATGCTTCAGAAGTTTATGGAAGATTTTATACGCCCTATTTCAAGAGGTAACAACTAATTATATGAAGAATCTAACGAAAAATTAACGAAACGGAGACGTTAGGATTGATCTACTGTTGAACTTAATCATTCTTTGATATAATTGTGCAGTTTTTTTTACTGAAGTTGGTGGATCCACACTCGATGGTCATCATGGTTTTGTCGTTGAGTATGGAACAGACAGAGACATTGACTTGGGTGAGTATGTAACGATATCTATTCAGTAGTTGCATGAATGGACTGTGTTATGTGACATTGAGCATAGATTTTTGCAGTATATCTTAATAGCTTTACTTTTCAGGTTTCCATGTTGATGATGCGGAGGTCACTTTGAATGTGTGCTTAGGAAAGCAATTCACAGGTGGAGAGTTGTTCTTTCGAGGTGTGCGGTGCGAGAAGCATGTGAATTCTGATACACAACCAGAGGTAATTATTACTCTCTTCGTTTCAAACAGATCGTCTTAGTTTGACTTGACACAAACTTTAAGAAAGAATGGAAGACTTTTGAGACATGTGGTCTTACACAAGCCATAACATTTGTGTGGCTGTAAAACTTTTAAAACTTGTGGTCTGAAATCTGTCGTAGCATTTGTATCGCTATAAATACTTCTTATTAGAAAAATAGACTAATAAAGAAAGAAATAGTGTCAATCTTTTTTAAAACATAGGGAGTACTACTATTATTCGTCAAGTTGATGAATAATAATTCCTCTATATTTTGGTAGCAAGTGATATTCTACTATTAATTTGGTTCCGTGTAATTGATATATTGATCTAGTTCTATATAATTATTTTTTCAACAGGAGATCTTTGATTATGCGCATATCGCGGGGCGTGCAATTCTTCATTGTGGTCGCCATAGGCATGGTGCTAGAGCGACAACATCTGGGCAGAGGATCAACTTGTTGATATGGTGCAGAAGGTACTGATCAATTCCCTGGCTTTCTATATGTTCTTGTTGATCTTTACTGGCCATCTTGCTTCTAATACATATTCATAGAGGCGGAGCGAGAATTTGAAGGTTATGGTTTCGGAGTTCTGATCCTTTTAAAGTTACTGGATTCTGAATTAGTAATTAGTACATATTTAATGAATTTCACAAGACAAATATAGGATTTGGACCAAAAGCTACTGGATTCGGCCGAACCCGCAGTTGATTGGCTATCTCCTCCCCTGCATATTCACATAAATGTCGTGATATTTTTATGATAATATTTAACAGTTCTTGGCAACATTAGAGAGCGTTTATGTCAGTATAATACCAATTACGACTGAATATGCAAACTAATCATGTGGAAGAGGGTAGTAGCATGACATAAAAGAATAACTCTCCGATTATGAATATTGAATACCTAATTATTTGCTATTTTCAGAATATACTAATGTCGATTACCTAATTATAGTTACTTTCATCTTGCAGCTCTGTTTTCAGAGAGACGAGGAAGTACCAAACAGATTTTCCAAGCTGGTGTGCAGAGTGCAAGCGTGAGAAGGAAGAAAGGATACGGCAGAAAGTTTCTACTCTCAAATCGGTAGGTTCTCTAGTATTTTTCTATTTGTTTTTCCTTTCGACTGGTAAATAATAATCATTCCGTTTTATTGTATACAATAATATTCAACAGGGCATAAAGCTTGAGTAATAAAAAAAAGATTTTAGACACATAATCTAAACAAAATATACATTCGCAGTACTCTGTATATCTTGCTTCTATAATATGTCACGTACTCTTGCGTAATATGGCCATTAATTTGACTTCTTCTCAAGTGGGCGTCGAATTTTCATGACATTTGTCATGACATAATATCCACTATAACAAAATTTGTGGATCGTGACATTTGGCATGACATAATATCCACTATTAGGCCAAGAATTTCTTGCTATAAATAGAGGTGTTTCTCCTTATTTGTAAACACACAAATTCAAGAGTTTTTCACTCTTGTCTTTTCTTTCTCCTCCTTTATTTTATTATAGAGTATTTTGTAAGAGAGTGAGTGTTGGGAAACACTTGTGTGAACCCTTTCTTTGGAGTGATTTTGTGAGGTTATTCTCTTGGGGTATTTGGGAATTAGAGTATTTACTCTAATTTTGTACTCTCTTTTGTACTCTTGTTGGTATAGTAAAATTTTGGACGTAGGTCACCTTGACCGAACCACGTTAAATTTGTGTCTTCTTTATCTTCTTTAATTGTCGTTATTATCAACTTGCATTGTCTTTGTTATTGTCATTATAACGTTGTTTGGCTTAATTCCGCGCTACCTGATTTTTCGATCCTAATAAATTGGTATCAGAGCCAGATCTAACTTGGTTAGTTTAAATAACCAAAATGACTCTAACAAAGTCTTATATTGATAAATTTGACCGAAGTGCAAATTTCGGAATGTGGCAATTAAAGATGGAAGCTATCCTAATTCAGGATGGCTTAGATTTGGCATTGCAAGGAAAGGAGAAGATGCAGGATAAAATGACGAACGAGGAGTTTGCCATTATAGACAAAAGGCAAAAGCATATATTATTTTAAATCTTTCAAATGAGGTTTTGCGTGAAGTTGCAGAAGAAAGCCCAGCCAAGGGCATATGGGAAAAGCTTAAAACCCTATATATGAAAAGAACAATAGAAAATAGGCTTTACCTAAAACAAAAACTCTACACTTTTCGTATGGCTGAAGGTAGCTCTATACTTACACATCTTGATACTTTTGATTCTCTTCTTATGGATTTAAGTAACATAGATGCTGAAATCAAATATGAGGATCAATCTGTGTTATTACTTATTTCCTTACCCCAGCCGTTTAAACATATAAGAGATATTATCCTTTATGGAAAGGATAATATCTCTTATAAAGATATCAAATCTATTTTGAAATCAAAAGAACAAATAGATAGAGATTTTTACTGGGAAAACTAGTGGGAACCAATGGGAAGGCTTATTCATAAGAGGTAGATCCAATAAGAAAGATTCAAGTAGTGAAAAACCTAAATCAAGGTCAAAATCCAGATACAAAAATGTCATGTGCAAATATTGTCACAAGAAATGTCACATTATTTCTGAATGCTTTAAATTAAAAAACAAAGAAAAGCATACAGAAAAGAAAAATGAGCACAAAAATACTGACACTGTCGAAGCAAGTGTAGCTGCTGATGAGACTGAGGGAACTATTTTTTAGCAACTAATAATAGTTTCAAATCTAACAATTAGTGGATTTTAGATTCGCATTACTTTTTCAGTTGTCCATTTTCTCCCCTATTGTTGGGATCACCAACACATATCCCTAGCCTTATTTGGGGATCCATCTTTATGCATTGTGGTGGAACAATTAAATCATATAGCACATTCATATTTCTAGATGGAAATTATTTGGTTTCTGACCCTGAACCGATTGTGATAGGGAGAACTTATCATAACTTGGCTAGATGCGTACAAGTGCTGTTGTATATTAAATAATATATCACATACCAAATTTTATTTTGGCAATTTTGTTCTCATAACCAATGGTTTAGATATAATTGGAGGCATACAATTTCTGCTAAACCAACTTGGATTTAAACCAGTATTATCAAGATAAATCATCATAATTTATATTCTGGAACTGTGCTCTAATAATTTGAGCAATCAATCTTGCAAAAGCCAAATTGCAAGTTGATAACAAATGCACATATGACCATAGAATAGATACATCTATTAAAATTATATAATAGTAAACGGTCTACATGGCATGTAACTGGCCCCATATATTTATCACCTTTTATTTGTTTCAGAAATCAAGGGATTCAATCCCAACCTTAACTGGTATATCATGAGAATAAGCAGCACAAGAGAATTCTTGAAAAATCTTCTATTTCTTCAATATATGCCAATGTAATTTTTAATTAATTTTTTGCATCATAATTGAATCGGGATGGTCAACCGGTCATGCCAACTAATATTTATTTCAGTAAACCTCTAGTTTACTTGTGCCATATGATTCCATCATCATACTTATATTTGTGTAGTACAAATAGAAAGAAAATCGGGTAACCTTTCATATTTACCTGGTATGATTATAGAAATATGAAGATATTCAATATTCCTTTCATTTATAGTCTCAATATGCCAACCACTTTGACTTATACATTTGAAACTCAAAAAGTTTCTTTTGAGACTTTACAATATCAATGTCGTGAATAATTTTATTCATCCGGGTAATAATAAATTACTTTTTCCGGAGCTCTTAATAACTTTTGTACTACAAGATCTTTTGTCACACCATTCATATGGTAAATGTCTCCTTCAAGGAGGAAATTATATCATAATAAATTGTCATTGTCAAAATCATCATAAGCAAAATCATTTCTTGCTTTAATTTTGCCTTTAATAACTTTTTATAAAGTACAAAAAAATATTTTTTTTTGGCGTATCACATGTACGCGACCAATGACATATTCATGTAACCACACAATAATATTTATTCTCTTTATTTCATTCAAACCTCCCTTAGAGGTGAGTTGTGTGGTATTCATCTAATCATGCATTGCATGTCTTTATTCATTACTTTTATCACATATTGCCACATTCACCTTTAGGAATGGGTCTGCATTCTCAATGTTTATCACAAGTCACATTCTCTTCAAGGAATGGATCATAATCAACAGCGTGCTTTATTATTTTTCATACCAATTTGATGCTAAGCATTCCCTTCACATTTTGAAGGACTATTTTGAGAACCCTTATTGTTCTCCTTTTATAATCATAGTGATTATTATTATTATTTTGATCTTTGGAACGCCCACGTTCATTGTTCAGCCACTTGTCTTCATTTAGACTTATTATGCGCCGCTACCATATTCACTTCAAGAATGGAGCAAATCAAGTGGGACAATATTCATACCTTTTCATGAAAAATATATTATTTTTCTTTAGTTATCATTATATCATCAATATGGTATAGTGAGACTCAAATCCAATGTCTTACCAATATAAAGGCATGTTGGGCCATAATGAATCGGGACTCAAACCCAACTCTTATCATCATGGAGCATCAAGACTTGATCTTGATGTCTTAACCTCATGGTGCATTGCGACTTGAACTCATTGAAGTTGATATCATTAATAGCAAAGGACAAAAACAATTTCAAATACGAAGGAAATGCTTACCTCTTGAGTTAAACTCTTCATAATGTTATTTGGATATAATTCTCAACAATAGACTTTCGTTTACTCAAATCAGCTAAGTAATTAGTGTCAAACATATATATGAAAATACAAAATAATATTAAAAATTCACATGTGGTTTTTGCTGCAATAAGCTTACTTCAAGATGAAAATGATATGACCAGAACATTAAGGAAAAATTATGTATCAAACAGAATAATAGTACTACTAATTACCATGCACTTTTGTGGGAACTAAGTATTATGCTCTCTAGAAAAATAAAAAGATATAGCAGAACCTTTAAGTCAATCAGGGAATCAAAAAAATAGTGGACAAATCTCATATGTGTGCCAATCGGGATTTATTTACCATATATAAATCTATTGGAGGTGGAGTTGTCTTGATGAGCAACAATGTTGCCTGCAAAGTTATTGAAAAAGGTACAGTCCAAAATGCACGGTGGTGTGGTGAGAACTCTCACCGATGTTAGACATGTTCCTGACTTGAAGAAAAATCTTATCTCTTTGGGCAATGTAGAATCTCTTGGGTGCAAGTATATAGGTGAAGGTGAAGTTCTGAAAATTTCTCATTATGCTCTTGTGATCATGAAAGCACGTAGATCTTGTACGTTGTATACTCTTTTGGGATCTACTGTTACAGATGTTGCTGTTCTTTCAATATCAGATAAATTAGATTCGGATACCACCAAATTATGGCATATGCGATTGGAACATATGAGTGAAAAAGATCTTTCCATACTCAGCAAAAGAGGTCTCTTATGTGGCCAAAGTACCGAAAATATGGAGTTCTGTGAACACAGTGTGTTCGGGAAGCAGAAAAGAGTCAGCTTCAAATCTCCAACGATTCATAGAACAAAAGGTACTTTGGATTACATTCATTCAGATCTTTGGGGTCCTTCACGTACCCCATCAAAAGGTGGTGCCAGGTATATGTTAACTTTCATTGATGATTATTCAAGGAAAGTTTGGGTTTATTTCCTGAAAAATAAAAGTGATATTTTCTTAAATTTCAAACAATGGAAAGTTTTGATTGAGAAGCAAACAGGAAAACAGTTTAAGCGGCTTAGAACAGATAATGGCTTGGAATTTTGTAATGATGAATTCAACGAATTTTGCAAGAAGGGAGGAATTGCTCGACATCGTACTGTGAGAATGACACTTCAGCAAAATGGTGTGGCGGAAAGGATGAATAGAACTTTTTTGGAAAGGGCTCGTTGCATGATTTCAAATACTGGGTTGACAAACGCCTTTTGGGCAGAAGCTATCTCTACAGCTTGTTATATTGTCAACTGAGCTCCTTCTGCACCTTTGAACTTTAAGACTCCAGAAGAAATGTGGTCAGGTACTCCTGCTAATTATTCTGATTTAAAAATATTCGGTTGCCTTGCATACATGTATGTAAATGATGGAAAATTAGAGCCAAGGGCTAAAAAGTACATTTTCCTTGGGTATGCATCTGGGGTGAAAGGATACCAACTATGGTATCCTGATCCCACGGCACCAAAATTCATAATTAGCAGAGATGTAACCTTTGATGAATCATCTATGTTACATTTTAGAAAAAAGTTTTCTAGTTCTTGTAATACAGATAAAGGAAAGAGTACACGGAACCATGTGGAGATTGAGATTGACATTCCTTCTGAGCCAAGCTCATCAACTTTGGAGCAAAATACAGTTGAAACTCCTGAAGTTGAGAAAGAAGCTGAAATTCCTGAAGTTGAGACTCCTGAAGTTGAACCAGAAGAAGATAAGCCAAACATAGACCAAGAAGAGAAGGTAAACAACCATTAAGGTTTGGAGATTATGTTGCATTTGTTTTTTCAGTTGCACAGGAAACTAAAGAAATTAGAGAACCATCAAAATATTCAGAAGCAGTTTCTGGTGCTGACTCAGCCAAGTGGCTGATTGCAATGAATGAAGAAATTGAGTCTCTCCACAAGAATGGTACTTGGTCTTTTGTGAAGCCGCCATTAGTAAAAAGAATTATTGATTGCAAATAGGTCTTCAAGAAAAAGGATGTTATTCCAGGGGTTGAAGATGCGAGGTATAAGGCACGATTAGTTGTAAAGGGCTATAGTCAGGTACAAGGAGTTGATTTTAATGATATTTTCTCACATATTGTTAAACATAGCTCTATTCGTGTCTTGCTTGCCTTCGTTGCCATGTATGATTTGGAATTAGAACAACTTGATGTTAAGACAGCTTTCTTACATGGCGAACTTGAGGAACAAATATACATGCATCAACCCGAAGGATTTGAAATTGAAGGAAAAGAAGATCATGTTTGCTTGTTGAAGAAATCCTTGTACGGATTAAAGCAGTCTCCAAGGCAATGGTATAAAAGGTTTGATTCCTTTATGTTGGGTCATGGTTATTCGAGGAGCATGTATGATAGTTGTGTTTACTTCCGGAAGTTAAATGATGGTTTATTTGTGTACCTATTGTTATATGTTGATGACATGCTCATTGCTGCTAAAGATTTAATAGAAATTCACAATTTGAAAGTTCAGCTGAAAAGTGAATTTGAGATGAAAGATTTGGGAGCAGCTAAGAAAATCCTTGGCATGGAGATCAAAAGAGATCGAAAAGCCAACAGGCTATTTCTGACCCAGAAGAAGTACTTGGAGAAAGTTTTGGAGAGGTTTGGCATGAAAGATGCTAAACCAGTTAGTACCCCTCTTGCTGCTCATTTTAAGTTATCAGTTGCTCAATCCCCGCAGTTAGAGGAAGTAGAGAGGTACATGGCACAAGTTCCTTATTCCAATGCAGTCGACAGTATTATGTATGCAATGGTTTATACACGTCCAGACATTTCACAAGTAGTGAGCGTGGTAAGCCGGTATATGGCTTGCCCTGATAAAGCTTATTAGCAGGCTGTGAAATGGATTCTCAGATACTTGCGAGGTATTTCAAACACATGTTTGGAATTTGGGAGAAATACTAACACTTTGGTTGGTTTTATAGACTCAGATTATGCAGGTGATCTTGATAAAAGAAGATCACTGACAGGCTATGTATTTTGCATTGGTGGTTGCGCTATTAGTTAGAAAGCTACATTATAACATGTAGTAGCTTTATCTACTACCGAAGCAGAATATATGGTAGTGACCGAGGCAATCAAAAAAGCCTTATGGTTAAAGGGTCTATTTGCGGAACTCAGTTCACACCAAGGTGGTCTTACCATTTTCTGTGATAGTCAAAGTGTCATTCACTTGACTAAAGATCAGATGTATCATGAGAGGACGAAACACATTGATATAAAGTATCATTTCATCCGAGAAACCATTGTTGAAGGAAAAGTCTATGTTCAGAAGATCAACACTAGAGACAATCCTGCTGACATGTTCACAAAACCTCTTCCAGTGTCCAAGTTCAAGCTTTGCCTGAACTTGATTGGCATTTATGAAGAATGATTTTGCCCATTGGAATTTTTGCGGAGAAGGTGGAGCAAATTTACTATATATAAGCCGAAATTAGGCCAATGTGTCGATTTGTAATATGGCCATTAATTTGGCTTCTTCTCAAGTGGGCGCCAAATTTTCATGACATTTGTCATGACATAATATTCACTATAATAAAATTTATGGATCATGACATTTACCATGACATAATATCCACTATTAGGCCAAGGATTTCTTGCTATAAATAGAGGAGCTTCTCCTCATTTGTAAACACACCAATTCAAGAGCTTTTCACTCTTGTCTTTCTTTCTCCTCCTTTATTTCATTATAGAGTATTTTGTAAGAGAGTGAGTGTTGGAAAACACTTGTGTGAACCCTTTTTTTGGAGTGATCTTGTGAGGTTATTCTCTTGGGGTATTTGGAAATTAGAGTATCTACTCTAATTTTGTACTCTCTTTTGTACTCTTGTTAGGTATAGTAAAATTGCTCCTCTCCGCTTGTGGACATAGGTCACTTTGACCGAACCACGTTAAATTTGTGTCTTCTTTATCTTCTTTAATTGCCGTTATTATCAACTTGCATTGTCTTTGTTATTGTCATTATAACGTTATTTGGCTAAATTCCGCACTACCCGGTTTTCCGATCCTAACATCTTGTAAGATCACTCAATTAAAGATAAAATGATAACATTAAAATTAAAGAAATTTCAAATATAAAAATATGTTAATATTTTGAATCGGCTAAAAAAAGAATATCATAAAAAATGGAACCAAATACCTAGTAAATATCAAATACAATCAATGACACAGCTGTCTCATTATCGTAAAGTGGTCAATATATACTTTAAAATTATTTTTCTTACCTTTTCAGGAGCTGCGCCTGAGAACTGTATAGCAATTTTTCTTATCCATTGCGAGAAGAGTAGGGGAAGCAGCTGCATATCTGTTTGGTGATTTTATTTGACTTTCACCTGCTGTATAGGATTGGCCATCATTTTCAAGCGATTTTCTTGCAAATGATATATGAATGGATGCTAGTTTTTGCCATTTGCAGAATAACGTGCTTTACATAAAAATGAACCTTTTATTAAGAAGGGAAAAAAAAATCAAAACAAGAATGAGAGTTTTGGCCTTATTTATTTGCATTTAATGGAGGTCTGAATCGTAATCATTCAGATCTCAAGTTTATTTATTTTTTTTATTTCACAATTATTTAATGGGTATGAATAGGTCTATATGATTAAGATATATAACAAAAATTTAATTTCATTAATATGCTACCATTTGCATTCATTACTAACTGCGGCCACCGCCTATCGTTATCAATTACCGCAACCGTCACCACTACCACCACTATCCTCAACCATAACCACACACTTACTCACCTCAACTATCACCACCACCAACCCCATCACCATCAATAATCATAGCCGGCACCGCCCACTATTATAAAATACCACTACCCACCATCACTTTCCTCAATCATAATCACAACCACCACCCACCATTATTAACTATCATCCCCATCCCTATCTCCATTACCGCCATCCTCAACCATAATCGTTACCGCTACCAATCACCACTAGTTACTACCTAGAACCACCACCATCAACCAAAATCACCACCAACTGCCGTCTCTAGTCAGCACTCACAAGCACCTCTGTTAACTATCACCACCACCAACTACCATATATATAAAGACCAATTCTATTAGTATTTTTTAGATGTATTCATAAGTATTTTATTTGAACTATATTTATTAATTTTTAAATAAAGACCAATTCTATATATTTAGATGTTTAAAAAACAAACCGTCTTAATTATTCAGTATTCAAATTTTAAAATACATCTTAATATTGAGACGTGTATTTAGATTCAAATGTCTTATAGCATGTTTGGCCAAGCTTCTCAAGAGGCCAAAAGTGTTTTTCTCTCAAAACTATTTTTTTCCTAACTTGAGGTGTTTGGCCAAGCTTTTTTGGGGAAAAAAGTGCTTTTGGGAAGAAGCAGAATCAGTTTCTCAGAAGCAAAAAAAGTAGCTTGTTCCCAAAAGTAGAAGCAGAAGCAGTTTTGACTTTTTTTTCTTACCAAAAATACCCTTAACAAAATATAGTATATACCAAAATAACCGTTAAACCTAATACTTAGGATATTAATGTATAAATATTTCTTATTATTTTTAGGATAGCTTTCTAATATATAGTGACTTTAGGGGTGAATACTTTTATATTTGTTGAATAATTTTTAATATATTTAACTTATATTTGTGAGGACCTAATTTTTTTCCCACATAGGAAATTACTCCTAAAAAATAGTCCAAAAATAATTTTTATAAATTTTAGGAGTTTTTCTTTTATTTGTTTTGCATTTATTCGCATTGTTCACGCATATTTAGAAATATTTTAAATCATCAAAAAATCATCAAAAAAATAGTTTATCTTTCATTTAGTGTGTTAATTGCATTTAGTAATTAATCATAAGTTAAAAGCATGATTAAAATAAAATTTATTTGATTAATTGGCCAAAATATGAATTTTAACAATGAGGGAAAGAGAGCTGCCTGAAATTGGGCTAATTTCCAGTGGCCCAAGTGAATTTCACAAGCCAGCAGCCCAAATTCCCCCACAATTACCCGGCCCGGCCTCCTTGACTTTCAGTCACCCAAACGATGTAGTACCATATCAATACTACGTCGTTTCTTCTTCTTCAATTATTACCCCCATCTCCCCAAATTGCGAGAGAGAAAAAAATCGAACCCCCTCCCTTTACACCAAAACCCTAGCCGCCTTTCAATTCCAAAACCCCTCGACACATTCATTGATCTCTCACTCATCTGCATCCACACACCATCATTCTCTTTTATTATTCACTCATATCCCACCTCACTCTCCCTTTCACTTATACGAAAATCTAAAAAAAAAAATCTAAATTCGAAAATTGCATCTCAAATCTGGAAACAAAAGCTTCATAAAAATGAAAAACAAAACAACAAAAGAGGGGAATTCAGAATTACTTCAATCTCTATTCATCCGGTATACAAATTAAAAACTTATACACAACTTTCATACATTATTTCTACCCTATTATATACAACTACAATATCATATCAATTAAATACAAATTTTATACAATATGTCTTTTGTATATTTTGTATCTGATTTATACATAGTAAAAACAAATTTCAACAACTAATTATATATTATACAATTTATCTACAACTTTCATATATTATTTTTACCCAGTTATATACAACTACAATATCATACCACTTAAATATAATTTTTATACAAATTTTATACAATATGTCTTTTGTAGATTTTGTATCTGATTTATACATAGTAAAAATAAATTTCATACAACTAATTATATATTCTACAACTTATCTATAGGGTTGGCAGCAATTCCACTATCTCTCAACTGATTGAAGCTCAGAACATTGCCAATGAAAAGATAAGAAAGTTGAAGGCACAAAATGATATTCTTGAGGGACAACTTAGTTAGGCCCATGTAACGACCCAAAATTTGCACCTTCGGACCGTGATGACGCTTAACATTTCACTTGCTAGGCAAGCCAATGTTAGAATAATATTAACCAATTTTTAAATAATTTTTTAAATTATTAATTATCAAACAACAAATACGGAAGAAAAGTTTGAAGTATAATGAATAATCTATAAAAACAACGGTGTCTAAATACCATCTCATAATTGGTGTCACAAGTGCACGAGCTTCTAGAATAAATACAAATAAAGGTTTGAATAAAATAAAGTTGTCTGGAAATAAACACACAGTTAAAGTAAAATAGACGGGGACTACAGAACTGCGGACGTCATGCAGTTATACCTTAAGAAGTCTCCTCTTGTAGCTGAAATTCGAGCAAGTCTATGGTACGCCGCTAGGATCAACTCCAAAATCTGCACAAGAAGTGCAGAGTGTAGTATCAGTACAACCGACTCCATGTACTGGTAAGTGCTGAGCCTAACCTCGACGAAGTAGTGGCGAGGGCTAAGGCGGGTCACTTACATTACTTGTACGCAATATTAGTAACAACAACAATAATAGAAATAAATCAAGTAACTCATTTATAATAATTGAAGTCAACGCAGCAGTCATAATCAATTATCATTTCCATCAATTCTGTTGCAGCGTGCAACCCGCTCTCACAATATATTCACATTCAATTCTGTTGCAGCGTGCAACCCGCTCTCACAATATATTCACATTCGGTTCTGTTGCGGTGTGCAACTAGCTCCTGCAATATATTCATTCTAATTAAGTCGGTTGCGGCGTGCAACCCGATCCCCCAATATATAAATATGTATGTCGACTTTTAAATAAGTCTGTTGCGGCGTACAACCCGATCCTCCAATATGGACTTTTAATAAGTTTGTTGCGGCGTGCAATCCGATCCTCCAATATGGACTTTTAATAAGTCTGTTGCGGCGTGCAACCCGATCCTCCAATATGGACTTTTAATAAGTCTGTTGCAGTGTGCAACCCGATCCTCCAATATATGGAATTTTAATAAGTCAGTTGCGGCGTGCAACCCTATCCTCCAATATGGACTTTTAATAAGTCTGTTGCGGCGTGCAACCCGATCCTCCAATATATTCATTATAATCAATCATGTTGCGGCGTGCAACCCGCTCCTCCAACATATTCATTTACCAATTCTTATAGATGAAATTTTTCCAATAAATGTAACAATTAATATAAAATTATAAGACAACAAGCATACAATAATTATAATTTAATTATGAAACATACAATGACAAATAACAAATTATTATGGAAATCAGGGAGAAAATACGCAGTTTAATATTTAATATGTTAAATGTCAAATAACAATTAAGGCACATAATTCAAATAACATGTAACAATTAATGCAGGAATTCACGAATTAATATTTGACAAAGAATAGGAGCGAAATAATTATTATAATAATTAATTCATGATTTAAAATAATTTATGATTTTTCAAGTAAGCAGGCAAACAGTTAATTTGACGACGTATAGACACTCTTCACCTCGCCTATACGCCGTTCATATGCAATTCACATAAAAAATAATTTAAGGGTTCTATTCCCTCAAGTCAAGATTAACCACGACATTTACCTCGCTTTGCAAATTTCAATCAATTACTCAACCACAACTTTTCCTTTTAAATTTGTCTTTGAAAGCTTCAAATCTATTCACAAACAATTTAATATACTCAATCCGAATCATAGGAATTAATTCCATATGAATTTACTAATTTTTCGGATAAAATCGTAAATTCATTAAAATATTCGGTAGTGGGACCCACGTCTCAAATCTCGGAAAAACTTACGAAATCCGAACACCCATTCCGAGACGAGTCCAACCATATAAAAATTATTCAATTCCGATATCAAATGGAACTTCAAATCTTAAATTTTCGTTTTTGAAATATTTTAGAAAAATCTGATTTATCTTCCATAAATTCACGGATTTATGATATAAATGAGTATGAAATCATGAAATATAATCAATATAGGATAAGGAACACTTACTCCAATGTTTTCCCGTGAAAATCGCCCAAAATCGTATCTTGAGGCTTTAGGTTTTGAAGATTTGGGAAATGAATCAAAACTCCCGTCCAAAAGTCATTTTGTTCAGCCGTAGGTGTCGCAATTGCGACCTGAGCTTCGCAAATGCAAAGGAACACTCGCAATTGTGATGCCCTTCACAATCCCGTTGCCTTCGCAAATGCGAAGATTATGTCGCATTTGCGACAATTGGCCAGATAAACTCGCAATTTCGAGAACGCGCCTAGGCTTTCTTCGCAATTGCGATAAAAACCTCGGAATTACCATACCTGCTTGGTTCGCATTTGCGATGCCTGATCTCGCAATTGCGAAATCAGAGGCCTGCAACAGGTTCAGTTATACCAGCAAAATTTTCTAAGTTCAAAACATCATGTGGCCTATCTGAAACTCACCTGAGCCCTCGGGGCTCCAAACCAAACATGCACGCAAGTCTAAAAACATCATACGAACTTGATCGTGCGATCAAATCTCAAAAATAACACCTAAAACTAAGGATTTAGCACCAAAACTCATGAATTCCTTTAGAACATTTCAAAACTACTATCTTCTCAACTGGACATCCGAATCACGTCAAATCAACTCCGATTTCTACCAAATTTCACAGACATGACTTATATATTATATTAAACCTGTACCGGGCTCCGAAACCAAAATACGGGCCCGAGATCAATAAATCCAACATCAGTAATTTCTTACAAATCATTAAGCTTTTAATCTTTCAAGCTTTCAAGCTTTCCGCAAGTCTAGGAATGATAAGTGGTACTTTTCGAGGTCTTAGAATACAGAATTACTTATGAAATTTAAAGATGTCATTTTGGGTCATCACATTCTCCACCTCTAAAACAAACGTTCGTCCTCAAACGGAGTTAGAAAAAGTACTTAAATTGGAGAAAATGTGTGGATATTTACTCCGCATGTCCGACTCTGACTCCCAGGTAGATGCCTCTACCGGCTGACCTCTCCATTACACCCGAACTGAAGGATAACTCTTAGACCTCAACTGTCGGACCTGCCGGGCTAGAATAGCCATCGGCTCCTCCTCGTAAGTCAAATCTTTGTCCAACTGGACAGAGCTGAAATCTAACACATGGGATGGATCACCATGATATTTTCGGAGCATAGACACATGGAACACCGGATGAACCGCTAATAAACTAGGTGGTAATGCAAGCCTGTAGGCTACTTCACCCACCCTTTCAAGAATTTCAAAGGGTCCGATATACCTAGGGCTCAACTTGCCCTTCTTTCCGAACCTCATTACACCTTTCATCGGTGAAACCCGGAGCAATATTTTTTCTCCAACCATGAATGCAATATCACGAACTTTACGGTCGGCATAATGCTTTTGCCTAAACTGAGCTGTGCGAAGTCGATCCTGAATAATCTTGACCTTATCCAAGGTATCCTGTACCAAATCGGTACCCAACAACCGAGCCTCTCCCGGTTCAAACCAACAAACTGGCGATCGGCATCGTCTTCCGTATAATGCCTCATATAAAGCCATCTGAATGCTCGACTGGTAGCTATTATTATAAGCAAACTCCATAAGTGGCAAGAAATGATCCCAAGAACCTCCAAAGTATATAACACAAGCGCAAAGCATATCTTCCAATATCTGAATAGTGCACTTTGACTGTCCGTCTGTCTGTGGATGAAATGTTGTACTCAACTCATCCCCCGTGCCTAACTCAAAATGTACAACCCTCCAGAAGTGTGAGGTAAATTGTGTACCTCGATCTGAAATAATAGACACGGGCACACCGTGTAGGCAGACAAATCTCACGAATGTAAATTTCAGCTAACCTCTCTGAAGAATAGGTAACTGCCACTGGAATGAAATGTACTGACTTGGTCAATCTATCCACAATGACCCAAACTGCATCAAATTTTCTCTGAGTCTGTGGGAGCCCAACAACAAAATTCATGGTGATATGCTCCCACTTCCATGCAGGAATTTCTAACTTCTGAAGCAAACCACCAGGTCTCTGATGCTCGTACTTAACTTGCTGACAATTCAAACACCGAGCTACATATGCAACTATATCCTTTTTCATTCTCCTCCACCAATAATGTTGCCGCAAATCTTGATACATTTTGGCGGTACCTGGGTGAATAGAATACCTGGAAATGTGTGCTTCTTCAAGAATTAATTCACGAAGCCCATCCACATTAGGCACGCAAATACGACCCTGCATTCGCAGAACCCCATCTTCCCCCACAACAACTTGTTTGGCATCACCGTGACGCACCGTGTCCTTAAGGACAAGTAAATGAGGATCATTATACTGCCTCTCTCTGATGTGCTCGTATAAAGAAGACCGAGCGACTGTGCAAGCTAGAACCCGACTGGGTTCTGAAACATCTAACCTTATGAACTGATTAGCCAAAGTCAGAACATCTTCAGCGAATGGCCTCTCACCAACCGGAATATACGCAAGACTGCCCATACTCACAGCCTTTCTACTCAAAGCATCGGCCATCACATTGGCCTTTCCGGGGTGATACAAAATGGTGATATCATAGTCTTTCAACAACTCCAACCATCTTCTCTGCCTCAAATTAAGATCTTTTTGTTTGAACAGATACTAAAGGCTACGATGATCAGTAAATACCTCACACGAGACACCGTAGAGGTAATGCCTCCAAATCTTCAGCGCATGAACAATGGCTGCCAATTCTAAGTCATGAACAGGATAATTCTTCTCGTGAACTTTCAACTACCGCGACGCATATGCAATTACCATGCCACCTTGCATTAATACTACACCAAGTCCAATGTGAGATGCGTTATAATATACCGTATACGATCCTAAACCTGTGGGTAATACCAACACTGGCGCCATAGTCAAAGCGGTCTTGAGCTTCTGAAAGCTCAACTCACACTCGTCTGACCATCCGAATGAGACACTTTTCTGGGTCAATCTGGTCAATGGGCTTGTTATAGATGAAAACTCTTCCACGAACAGACGATAATAACCTGCAAAACATAGGAAACTCCAGATCTCTGTAACTGAAGTAGGTCTAGGCCAATTATGAACAACCTCAATCTTCTTAGGATCCACCCTTATGCCTTCTGCCGATAAAACATGCCCCAAAAAGGCAACTGAGTCTAACCAAAACTCACATTTTGAAAACTTGGCATATAACTAATTATTCTTCAAGGTGTGAAGCACACTTCGAAGATGCTGCTCATGCTCCTCTCGACTGCTGGAGTAAATCAATATATCATTAATGAATACAACCACAAAAGAATCCAAATAAGGCTTGAACACCCGATTCATCAAATCCATAAATGTTGTTGCGGTATTTGTCAACCCAAATGACATCACTAGGAATTCGTAATGCCCATACCGAGTTCGAAAAGCTGTTTTAGGGACATCAGATGCCCTAATCTTCAACTGATGGTGACTAAACCTCAAATCGATCTTCAAAAATACCTTGGCACCCTGAAGCTGATCAAATAAGTCATCAATTCTTGGCAGCGGATATTTGTTTTTGATAGTGGCCTTGTTCAACTGTCGATAGTCTATACACATCCGCATCGAGCCATATTTCTTCTTTACAAATAATACTGGTGCACCCCAGGCGAGACACTGGATCTAATGAATCCTTGATCAAGCAAGTCTTGTAATTGCTCTTTCAATTCTTTCAACTCTGGCGGGGCCATACGATATAGTTGAATAGAAATGGGCTGAGTGCCCGGAGCCAAATCAATACAGAAATTAATATCTCTGTCGAGTGGCATCCCCGGCAAATCTGTAGGAAATATTTCTGGAAATTCACGAACAACTGGTACTAAGTCCATAGAAGGAACATCCGCACTGGGATCGCGAATATAAGCCAAATAGGCTAGACACCCTTTCTCTACCATACGTCGAGCTTTCATATAAGAAATAACCCTGTTGGCAGAATGACCAGGAGTTCCTTTCCACTCTACCCGAGGTAACCCGGCATAGCTAGGGTCACTGTCTTGGCATGACAATCCAATATAACATGATAAGGGGACAGCCAATCCATACCCAAAATGACATCAAAATCTACCATATCAAGAAGTAGAAGATCCACACTAGTCTCAAGATTACCAATAGTAACCATACACGAACGATAGACATGATCTACTACAACAGAGTCTCCCACCGGTGTAGATACACACACAGAAGCACTCAAAGAATCACAAGGCACAACCAAATATGAAGCAAAACAGGAAGACACATAGGAATAAGTAGATACTGGATCAAATAGAACTGAAGCATCTCTATGAAAAACTGAAATAATACCTGTGATCACAGCATCAGATGACTCGGCCTTAGGCCTAGCTGGAAAAGCATAAAATCGGGGTTGGGCCCCACCACTCTGAACTGCGTCCCTAGGACAGCCTCTGACTGGCTGGCCTCCACATCTAACAGTCTGACCTCCACCTCTAATGGCCTGACCTCCACCTCTAGCTGCCTGACCCCTACCTCTAACTGGCTGAGCAGGCGGTGAAGAAATCGGTGCTGGTATGATGGCACGAGAATCTTACCGAGATCTGTTACTCGCCAATCTAGGGCAATACCTCCTGATGTGACCAATGTTCCCACACTCATAGCACCCATCCTGATGTCGTGGATGCTGAAGCTGACCCAAATGGGCCGGATAACCACTATAGTAACTCTGGAGGGGTGGTGCACTAATAGGAGCTGAATGTGCACTAAATACTGGCTGACCAGAGTAAGGCATAATAGGACTGTGACTCCCTGAAGAACCGGGAAGATGACCCCTCCCAAAATTACCCCTGCCTCCAGATGAGGCACCACTAAAATCGCCGAACTAACAAGGCCACTTATCGGACCTCTGCCCTCTCTCCTGTGCAAGAACCATCTCGATCCTCCTTGCGACATTAGCAGACGCCTGAAAAGAAATCTCACTTCCGGTCTCCTTGGCCATCTGAAGTCTGATAGGGTGAGTGAGTCCCTCAATAAACCTCCTCACTCTCTCTCCATCCGTAGGTAGTAAAAGGAGAGCATGACGGGCCAAATCCACAAAACGGGACTCATACTGAGTAACAGTCATACTGCCCTGCTGTAGACGCTCAAATTGCTTGCGAAATTCCTCCCTCAATGTGATAAGAAGGAATTTCTCTAGAAATAGTTGAGAGAACTGCTCCCAGGTAAGTGCAGGCGATCCAACTGGTCGGGTCAATGTATAATCTCTCCACCACCTCTTGGCGAAACCCGTCATCTGAAATACAGCAAAATCAACCTCATTGGTCTCAACTATATCCATGTTCCGCAGCACCTCATGGCAGCGTTCAAGATAATCTTGTGGGTCCTCAGAAGGTGTACCACTGAAGTGAATTGGAAAGAGCTTAGTAAACTTATCCAGTCTCAATAAGGCCTCAAAAGACATGGCGGGCCTATCACCGATCTGTGCCACAACAACTGGCTGAACTATCCCAACTGGCGGGGCTACTGGAGCCTGATTCTGGGGAGCCATCTGCTCTGGAGAGGGAGTAGTGGGAGTTTGTGCTCCTCCCCCAGCCTGTGAGACGGCTGGTGCCACTGGAAATATTCCATTTTGGGTCACGCCCTCCATAAGACTTACCAAACGGACTAGAGCGTCCTGAAGTACTAGAGTGGCTATGAATCCTTCTTGGACCTGAACTGGTCCAACTGGTACATTCTGAATTGGAACCTCCTCCTGAAGGTCCACCTGAGGTTCTACAACAGGTGCAGCTGCTCGAGCTCTGGACTGAGCTCTACCTCGGTCTCTGCCTCAGCCTCTAGCACGACCTTGGTCTCGACCTCGACCCCTGGCCATAGTTGTCACCGGGGGTTCTGTTCCTTGTCTATCGGTAGAGGTATTACGTGTTCTCACCATCTGCGAAAGAATAAGAGTAGAATGGTTCAATCATCGATGATAGAATAAAATCACACGACAGAATAAGAAAGAAGTGATATTGTTCCTAAACTTCATAGCCTCTGAGAGATAAGTACAGACGTCTCCGTACCGATCCTTCAGACTCTACTAAGCTTGCTCGTGACTCGTGAAACCTATGTAACCTAGTGCATTGATACCAACTGTCAGGACCCGATATTCCCACCTTCGGACCGTGATGGCGCCTAACATTTCACTTGCTAGGCAAGCCAACGTTAGAATAATATTAACCAATTTTTAAATAATTTTTTAAATTATTAATAATCAAAGAACAAATGCGGAAGCAAAGTTTGAAATATAATAAATAATCCATAAAAATAACTGTGTCTAAATACCATCCCATAATTAGTGTTACAAGTGCACGAGTTTCTAGAATAAATACAAATAAAGGCCTGAATAAAATAAAACTGTCTGGAAATAAACACATAGCTAAAGTAAAATAGACGGGGACTTCAGAACTGCGGACACCATGCAGTTATAACTTAAGTCTCCTCTTGTAGATGAAATCCGAGCAAGTCTATGGTACGCCGCTGGGACCAACTCCAAAATCTGCACAAGAAGTGCAAAGTATAGTATCAGTACAACCGACCCCATGTACTGGTAAGTGTTTAGCCTAACCTCGACGAAATAGTGACGAGGCTAAGGCGGGTCACTTACATTACTTGTACGCAATATTAGTAACAGCAACAATAATAGAAATAAATCAGGTAACTCATTTATAATAATTGAAGCCGACTCGGCAGTCATAACCAATTATCATTTTCATCAATTCTGTTGCAGTGTGCAACCCGCTCTCACAATATATTCACATTCAATTCTGTTGCAGCGTGCAACCCGCTCTCACAATATATTCACATTCGGTTCTGTTGCGGCGTGCAACCCGCTCCTCCATTATATTCATTTTTAATCAAGTCTGTCATGTATTTATTTCTATATATATATATATATATATATATATATATATATATATATATATATATATATATATATATATATATATATGTGTGTGTGTGTGTGTGTGTGTGTGACTTTTAATAAGTCTGTTGCGGCGTGCAATCCGATCCTCCAATATAGACTTTTAATAAGTTTGTTGCGGCGTGCAACCCGATCCTCTATTGTAGACTTTTATTAGGTTTGTTGCGGCGTGCAACCCGATCCTCTATTGTAGACTTTTATTAGGTTTGTTGCGGCGTGCAACCCAATCCTCCAATATGGACTTTTAATAAGTCTGTTGCGGCGTGCAACCCGATCCTCCAATATGGACTTTTAATAAGTCTGTTGCGGCATGCAACCCGATACTCCAATATAGACTTTTTAATAAGTCTATTACGGCGTGCAACCCGATCCTCCAATATAGACTTTTAATAAGTCTGTTGCGGCGTGCAATCCGATCCTCCAATGTATTCATTATAATCAATCATGTTGCGGCATGCAACCCGCTTCTCCAACATATTCATTTACCAATTCTTATAGATGAAATTTTTCCAATAAATATAACAATTAATATAAAATTATAAGACAACAAGCATACAATTATTATGATTTAATTATGAAACAAACAATGACAAATAGCAAATTATTATGACAATCAGGGAGAAAATAGGCAGTTTAATATTTAATATGTTAAATGTCAAATAATAATTAAGGCACATAATTCAAATAGCATGTAACAATTAATGCAGGAATTCAAGAATTAATATTTGACAAAGAATAGGAGGAAAATAATTATTATAATAATTAATTCATGATTTAAAATAATTTATGATTTTTCAAGTAAGCAGGAAAATAATTAATTTGATGGCGTATAGACACTCTGCAATTCACATAACAAATAATTTAAGGGTTTTATTCCCTCAAGTCAAGGTTAACCACGACACTTAACTTGCTTTGCAAATTTCAATCAATTACTCAACCACAGCTTTTTTTTTTAAATTTATCTCTGAAAGCTTCAAATCTATTCACAAGCAATTCAATATACTCAATACGAATCATAGGAATTAATTCCATATGAATTTACTAATTTTTCGGATAAAAGCTAAAATTCATTAAACTATTCGGTAGTAGGACCCACGTCTCAAATCTCGAAAAAACTTACGAAATCCGAGCACCCATTCAGAGACGAGTCCAACCATACAAAAATTATCCAATTCCGATATCAAATGGACCTTTAAATCTTAAATTTTCGTTTTTGGAAGATTTTAGAAAAAACTGATTTTTTCTTCCATAAATTTACGGATTCATGATACAAATGAGTATGAAATCATGAAATATAATCAATATAGGATAAGAAACACTTACCCCAATGCTTTTCCGTGAAAATCGCCCAAAATCGTCTCTTGAGGTTTTAGGTTTTGAAGATTTGGGAAATGAATCAAAAATCCCGTCCAAAAGTCATTTTGTTCAGCTGCAGGTGTCACAATTGCGACCTGAGCTTCGCAAATGCGAAGGAACACTCGCAATTGCGATGCCCTTCACAATCCCGTTGCCTTCGCAAATGTGAAGATTATGTCGCATTTGCGATAATTGGCCCTTCGCAATTGCGAAGATAAACTCGCAATTGCGTGAACTGCTGGCCTATGCTTTCTTCGCAATTGCGATAAAAACCTCGCAATTGCCATACCTGCTTGGTTCGCATTTGCGATGCCTGATCTCGAAATTGCGAGATCAGAGGCTTGCAACGGGTTCAGTTATACCAGCAAAATTTTCTAAGTTCAAAACATCACGTGGCCTATCTGAAACTCACCCGAGCCCTCGGGGCTCCAAACCATACATGCACGCAAGTCTAAAAACATCATACGAACTTACTCGTGCGATCAAATCACAAAACTAACACCTAAAACTATGGTTTTAGCACCAAAACTCATGAATTCCTTAAGAACATTTCAAAACTACTATCTTCTCAACCGGACGTCCGAATCACGTTAAATCAACTCCGATTTCTACCAAATTTCACAGACATGACTTATATATATTATATTAAACCTGTACCGGGCTCCGAAACCAAAATACGGGCCCGAGATCAATAAATCCAATATCAGTAATTTCTTAAAAATCATTAAGCTTTCAAGCTTTTAAACTTTCATCAAAATTCCATATCTCGGGCTAGGGACCTCGGAATTCGATTCCGGGCATACGCCCAAGTCCCAAATCATGATACGGACCTTCCGAAATTGTCAAAATACTGATCCGGGTATGTTTGCTCAAAATGTTGACCAAAGTCAACTCAGTTGAGTTTTAAAGCTCTATTTCATATTTTAATCCATTTTTCACATAAAATCTTCCCGAAAAATTGTACGGACTGAGCACGCAAGTCGAGAAATGATAAGTGGTGCTTTTCGAGGTCTTAGAATACATAATTATTTATTAAATTTAAAAATAATATTTTGGGTCATCACAATAAGCAACAGAATATATTTTTTCTACAATTATACTACAACTTTACTACAATTTCGTAAGTATAATGTATGTCATGTTTTCTTCTTCTTCTTCTTTTTCTTCTTCTTCTTCGAGTTTCAATCTGAAATTCTGCCAAAATCAAGTCTAATCTTCACAAAAACACCCTCAAAATTGAGATATAAACTCCAAACAATATTTTCCATTTGTTTGCAACAATATCCAATCCAAACAAATAACGGTTTCTGAAAACCCAAATTCAAATTCAAAGTTTCAAAACTTTTTAATGGTTGTCAATTGTGGAGAGTCAAACACCTTCAAAATTTATTGATTGACAATTTCAATTTGAACACCAATTGTGCAACATTACTGGAATTTGAACACCAATTGTACAACACCTTTAGCTCTACGTTACTGAAATTTCAATAAGCATAGAATTGCTGCTCTCTTTCCCTTTACTCTACATTACTGGAATTAGGGATTGAGAGATAGAGAGAGACGTAGAGAGAGAGAGAGAGAAAGCGCAGGAGAGAGAGACGGAGAGAGAGAGAGAGCGATGGAGAGAAAATAAGGATGTGAAATAATTGATTCGTAATATAAATGGATACTCATTTAATTTCTAAAATGTATATAATTGGTAAATTTGTATATAATATGTAATTAAATTGAGACTTGAGTATGAAGGATAATAAAGTTTCAAATAGTATATAAGAATATAAAAATTTCTTTTTTATTCAAAAAATAATTTTCACACACAGACAGTAAAAAATATTTACGAAACGGGACCACTTGAAGTCTTGAACCACCAATGTGGGCCCGCCCCCGGTTAAAACCACGAGTCTCATTCATTCTTTTTCTTTTTGGCCAGATCAAAATCATTTTCCAACCATCTTACTCCTGTTCCAGATTCAAACCATTCTATTTCTTCTTAAATCCATATTTTTCTTTCTTTTTCTTCTCGATTCAAGATCCATTTTACTCCTCCATTCAAACCCATTTATTCAGCATAAAGCAGGGACTAGGTTAAGAGGCAAAGTCAAATACCTTGAAGTAGTGGATTCAATTTTGACGGAAGCACAGGTTGCAACTGCAACCGTGAAATAGCTGGATTGTCGGAATCCGAGGGAAGACAGTGGCAGGGAAAAATTACCGGCAGCGGCAGAGTTTGAAGAACCGAACGGGTGGAAGTGGAAACCACGGGTGTGATTTTTGTGCAAGTGTAATGAGTCGGAGCAGAGGGGGCATAAAGTGGTTATATAGAAGAATGGGATGAACTTTTAACCGTGGTCTAAAAAAGAGCTAAACATGAGATGACTAAAACTGAAGCAAAAACAATGTGGGAATTAGGGGCGTTCGTTGGTCGTAACGGTACGGTATTTAGATGTTTCGATTCGGTATTTTTAGTATTTGGTATCCTAAAATGCTATACCAATATCGTACCTAATGAAATTCGGTATGGTTCGACTTTTTGCCTTTCAGTTTCGGTTTATTCGGTACGGTAACTTCGGTTTATTCGGTTCTAAGACAGCTTCTGAATGTTATATTTAGGGGAGAATAACACCTTAACTAGCAGCAAAATTAAAATTATAACTAGCCAACAAAATTAATCTTATGAATGCAATAACACTACACATCATATATGGGACTTCTATAAACAAGAGCATAAGATTAGAATAATGTTTACAAACTTCATCAACATGTAAGCATGTCTGGTTTAAAGTTGTAACTTGCATCTCCAGACACCAATAAGCTTCTCAAATGTGACCAATATAAGTTTTTCACAAGTGTTGTTTACATAAATCATTTGGGTAACATCTATTAACCATATAGACAAAAATATGTGGTGCACAGGCTTTAACTAAAGAACATGGAACTAGAAACATTCTCCTTAAGCTCTCTGGTAACTGCGGGCTGCAAGGATGGCAGGATATTTAAAATTAATCCAATATATATTTCGATATGGTATCGGTATTTCGATATTTTTTAAAAAAATACCAAATATCATACCTAATACAAATTTTTTTTTAAATATAAACCAAATACCATACCAAATACCAAAAAATTCGATTTCGGTATGGTAATTCGGTATTTACCAAATTATGCACAGCCCTAGTAGAAATCCTCACTGAATTTCAGACATAATTTATTCAAGAAAGAGCAGTTGTTACAGATTTGGAGAAGAAGAAGATTCGAAAAACCTAGGGTCGGATCATTAAGTGGGTCGAAATAAGATCCATTTTTGTTTCAGCCCGAGATTGCCACGTGGCCCAAGAAAAAATTGCCATGTTATTAAATTGAAGGCCTACGGGTTTATTAATTGCCACGGGTTCAGCCGTTAGACGTGGGGGCGGTTTTGTTAATATAATTAACGTCGTGTGTATTTTTTAACGGATAAATAGACCGAGGATATTTATAAATTATTTACCAAATAATAGAGATAGTTTAGGCCCATTTCTCTTCTTAAAATACAGAAAGTATTATTTAAGGAATATTTAAGTTAAACAAAAGTTTTCGCTGACAAATTTCAACTTTTTTCTAAATGAAGTATATATGTCTAAACTTAACTTTTAACTTTCAATACTATTTTTCAATTTCATTTTTATTTCAACCTTAACCAAATATTGTCCACACTTCTATCATAAAAAGACAATTACATAAAAAGGTAAAATACGAGAGAGCTTTGTAATATTCGAAATGAGTACGAAAAGCAAACTTAAAAGGTGTTTCATGTGATTCAATGTTATTGGCAAACAAGGGCGTACATTTGGTTTAGAAAAATAGTCAAAATACTAGTGCAAAATTTGAGCCATATGTTAGAGAAAATTAAATTATGGTAAAAAAAAAAAAAAGAAATATTCGTATCCGATTATCTCTAAGCTGTCAAAGTTATCCGACACTATCATTCCCCTTGTTTGTTAAACGTGTTCTATTGGTCGTTGTCACTAGCAAAGACTAGAAACTTAAAACTCCTATTGTTTGTTTCGACTGTAAGAATCTGGAGGCTTACAAAAGAGAAACTTGGAGCCATTCTGTACCAATAGAAAAAAACCATGTTTCTCTTAATCTTTGGTTACTAGCTCCGATATTTATTCTTAACTGCAAAAATCAACCAACCCCCTTTACATTTTTCTCCCACCTCTCCAATTTCTAAGGCACCCTTTAACTAACATGAGTTGGTTATGTCCATCTTTGGTTCTTGTACTTCTAATTTTTCAAGGACCAATTTGCACTTGTTCATCAATTTCTGATCTTTTTGAAAGTTGGTGTCAGCAAAATGGAAAGACATATTCTTCTGAACAAGAAAGGGTGTACAGACTCGAGGTGTTTGAAGAAAATTATGCTTATATTATAGAGCATAATAGTAAGGGGAATTCCACTTATACCCTTAATCTCAATGCCTTTTCTGATCTCACTCACCATGAATTCAAGAACTCTTTTTTGGGTTTGTCCTCTTCTGCTAATGATTTTATTAGATTGAAAACTGGGTCGTCTTCTGCTGGAGTTTTTAATGATGTTGGTGTTGTTGATATTCCTTCTTCTTTGGATTGGAGAGAGAAAGGAGCTGTTACTAAAGTCAAGAATCAAGGCAGTTGTGGTATGCTCAGTTTATTGCGTTATCTTTTAGTTGTATCTTTATAGTGATTTCATTTATGTGGAGGATATATAACTTGTGCATAGTAGAGCCAACATTAGAAATTTTTACAAAGTTTGGATTTTGATGATTTTTTTCTCAAATGACAATGGAAACTTGTGATGTTAGTTTTGCCTTTTTCTCTTGTCTGGGAGCTACCCTTTTTTGCTTTTCCTTGTATTATTTGACAGGTTGAAGTTCAGGACTAATTTACTTCATTGAAACCTAGCCTCAGCACTTACTTTAGTTCATCAGTATTAGACAGGAGCACTTTCAGTTTGGTTAGGATTTGAATGTTTGTATAAGGAGAAGTGTGAGATTTAGAGAATTCTTAGCTTTAGGAACCCTTGAGTTGCCCCAAAAGACAAATTATTAGGTATTGGAATCAAGATGAAGTGGAATAAACAATCATATGGTTGTTGTTGTTGAAACTTAGTCTCATGAGCTCGTCCTTTCATGAGTTGATTAGGAATGAATATACTGTTTGTTTCTTACTTTCAATTTTCTCACTGTTCTTGAGCCGAGGGTCTATCAGAAACAACCTCTAAGGTCTGCGTACACATTATACTCCCGGACCCCACTTATGTGATTCCACTGGTTTGTTGTTGTTGTTTCTTACTTTCAATTTTTGTCTCTATGTATGTGAAAATCATTTCTTCAGAGTGACTGGAAGACAACAATAATAGGACATACTGATACAGTATCTCATTCTTTATTGATTAGCGGATTAGCGAGAAATATTAAAAAGATCATGAACGGAGCACATCGGAGGAGTAAAATATGGTTGAGTTGTCATTCTTTTTAACCACTGGACCATAAACTTCACCAGACTGCTCGGAGATCCGCCATTTCATTGTTTGTTTCTTTCCAATGAACTTTGTTGAATAGATTAGGGGAGATCTACTCACTATCTTGGTCTGAGCAACTGAGGTGGTTAGTGGTCTTCTGTCTTCCAGAGAATATTACTTTCCACATCCATTCATGTGCATCACAATCAAAACTGGATTACCAGCTTCAGTCTTCACATCATGCCCTTTAAGTTTTAAAAATAGAAATAAATATAAATATCCACTGATCCATTTCTTGGTCCTGTTTTCGACCATTGAATCATTGACTCACAATTCATTGTTTTAGCTCTTCTTTCTTGTTTTTGGAACTGTGTACACAATTGTACCCTATGATTCTCTACTTGCTTGTGCAATCGAAGGAACATGTTTTATAATTTTACTGTCAATATTGAGTCACATACTAGTGTGATGTTTTATAGCAACTAATTTGGCTGTCATATACGCGGAAATATACTTTCCTCCCAATGCAGAATTTGCTTCAGGGACTTAGACTTGTTACTTTTATGACTGCACACAATTCTCACTAAGTATAGTTTATTCTTAAAATTTATCACTGCCTTTATGTTTCTCAAGTAATTATTTTCTGTAGATATGTCTGGTAATGTCAGCCTGAATATAGGACGGAAGTGAAGATCTAGCCTTTTTGTGAATTTGTTCTGAGATAATATGAATCAAATTTGCCCTTGTCCACAACACTGTCATTCTATTGTCATTCCATATACTTAATCTCAGCAACTAGCTTCTGTAACTAAAACCAGTTACTTCTGTTTCATTTTCCCAGGTGCTTGCTGGTCATTCTCAGCCACTGGAGCAATCGAAGGTATCAATAAGATTGTCACTGGATCTCTTGTAAGTCTCTCTGAGCAGGAGTTAATTGATTGCGACAAAAGTTACAATGACGGCTGTGGAGGTGGATTGATGGACTATGCTTTTGAATTTGTCAAAAAGAATGGTGGTATTGACACTGAAGAGGATTACCCCTTTAATGAAAGAGAAGGAACATGCAACAAAAACAAGGTACATAATTGTTCTCTCATCTTCTTGCTCCTATTCTTGTACTAAATCTTTTTTTGTCCTATATATGCCCTCCTGCTTCTGGATTTCATAATTAATATAGAGAACCTAGGACAAGTTTATTCCAGATAAAACATAATGAACAACGTTAACATATGATTGCTTGGCTTAACTTGTCGACTTTGCAGCTACAAAGACGTGTTGTAACCATTGATGGATATACTGATGTTCCCCAATATGATGAGGACAAGCTTCTAAAGGCGGTGGCAAATCAACCCGTGAGTGTTGGGATATGCGGCAGTGAGAGAGCATTTCAATCATATTCAAAGGTATCTTCCATCTCCAAATTACCAATCTCCTAATCAGTTAAATTGTTTGTCGGAGAGAAATATAAAGGTGCTATCTTTGTGTTGCAGGGGATATTCACTGGACCGTGTTCTACAGTACTTGATCATGCGGTACTGATTGTGGGCTATGGTTCTGAAAATGGAGTTGATTACTGGATTATAAAAAATTCATGGGGAACAAGCTGGGGAATAAATGGTTATATGCACATGCAGCGTAATAGTGGGAATCAAGAAGGGATATGTGGGATCAATAAGCTAGCTTCATATCCAACTAAGAGTAGCCCAAATCCACCATCTCCTCCATCTCCTGGTCCAAGCAAATGCAGTATGTTTACCTCATGTGGTCAAGGTGAAACCTGCTGCTGTGGGTGGAGGCTTCTTGGAGTTTGCGTTTCTTGGAAATGTTGTGGGTTGGATTCTGCAGTGTGTTGCAAAGATGGACGCCACTGTTGCCCACATGATTATCCTATTTGTGACACAAGTCGGAACCTCTGCCTCAAGGTATATCTCCACTTCTGCCATTCCTTTCTGTATTTGATGCATTTCTCATCCTATTAGGATCCATACAACATGAAATATCAATTTAGAGATTAGAGGAGACATCTCTTGTTATCTGTCTCTCATTAATGAGATAAGCCAACTTATTCTGAAAAGGTTCACTCATTGCCATTTCATTGTTGACAGAGATGAAATAACCGTTAAAGCAAAGCCAATTTCTCTTGACGTGCTATTCATGTTCGTTTTCTTTAACCTTTTGCTACTGTAGTTTTCACAGTTAATTTGTTTTAAATGCAGCGAATGAGCAATGCAACTATAGTGCAACAGCCTCAGAAGGAAGCATTTTCTGGGAAGTTCGGAGGTCTCATTTACCCTTTCTAGGTGTAGGAGCTTGCCACAGCATCATTATCTTTTAGCCATATTCATGATGTTGTGAGTTTAGAGCACGGAAATGTTTAGCTCGGTAATTACACTATGTGGGGTATACTATGTGGCCCCTTATTAATTTACATATATTGTTGTTGCTAGATATTATGTTGTCTGTGTAAAAGCTTATATTGTCGCTGGTGATCAGACGATAATTCCTACTGTAACTCTTGTATCACATTATCAGCTTGCATTTTAGTAGTATTTCAGACATTTCAGTTTTCAGATGACGACCTTGTTATCACCATGTTACTATAGTATTCTGTTAGTAAATTAGTAGTCTACCTAAAGTTGGGAAATTGCAGAGAGTTCATCTGCTATTGTAGTAGTAGTAGTAGTCTTGAAACTATATATTATATATTACTAATAAGTGTTCGGTTGGGTGAAATATGTTTTGGAAAGCAATCTATCATTTCCATTGAGCTTGCATGTTGAAGGTGGGTATTCATCTTGTTTTCTGGAAGTCCTTTGTCCCCATCAATTCCAATAATATCATGAGTGCAAATTATACCATCTTTTACCTCAGCTTATACAGGGGCAAGCTGTTGCCTCATATACAAAACCTTCAATGAATCTAATTGGAGGCGCATGCAATGGTGGATTCTGCAAATAGACTGCTGAGAGCATAGGAAAATACTCATAAACATTGCTATTCGTTAATCTCTTTGAGGAAGAGAGAGCATGACTTAAGATCGCAGCATTTGTTTGTTTATAGTTACATATAAGCAAACAGAGAAACTGTTGATGCATTATTTAACATTAAGTTCTAAGATATTTATACAATCAAAGTAAATCTCTGTAATGAACATTAATAGGTGTTCTAGCAAATATGATAACTGACCTGCTATTCTTAATCAGCTAAGATTTCCCCGTTTGAGAATGACTGTCGCGCCTTGTTGGTGAGGGGGGAAGTTTGAGTTCTCTGAGCATCCTAATGATTTTTCATTGAAAATTTTCAAAAAATTATGAATGGTTTGCATCTCACCCTTCAGGTAGACTAACCTCTTCTTAGCGCTATAAATTTGTTTTCGGTTTTGAGGAAAATGACAATAGAAAGGAAATGGCTACTTCATCAGATGAGGGACAAAACATCAGCTGCCACAAGGTCGAGAGCTGGAGCCTTGAAGGAACATTTTTAGGTTTATTCCACTATTTTACTCTTTTCAGAATGGTAATTTTGCAGGGGTTTTAATTACTTCATCCTGCTCCAACAGTCCCCCAGCTTCAAATACAGAACTGTCCTTTAAAGCAGATACATCTTCACATTAAGTCCCCAAGAGTGCAGCTGGGAGCTAGTTGGTAACATTTGCAACTTCTAGTCTCAACATTAGCAAGAAAAGATGTTTTCATCAGTAAGCTGAAATTTGAAGATCACTGTAAAGAAAAACAGTCGTGATGCAATGTCTCTCTGGCTTATGAGAATGCATAGTGTGGGTTCAGGGTTGGCCATCTGTTATTGAGATCCAAAATTTTCAGCAAAACGGTACAACTTAAACAGTTAAACCTTACATACCTTTGCAGTACTAAAGACAGCAAGAATACTGATGGACCAAGGACTAAGAAGGCAATCAAAGTGCATGTTACTAAATATTACTCTTGCAGCATAGTTGCTGTCATAGTTAGACGAAATGCTTCACAGTTCTTTCCACTTGGTGGACGTTGTAATTAGACTGCTGTGAGATAGTAAAATACTCCTGAACATTTTTAATCATAACTCTTTGAAGAAGAAGAGAGCATGATACAAGATTGCAGCATCCAGTTGTGTGTAATAACACAGTAACTAGCAAGAGAAGATGTTAAAGCCCCCATCTGCAAAAGACTACTCTTTCTTTGCTGGTTTAGCTAGCATCTGCAGATGCTGAATGCGAGATCACATTAACTGCTCGAAATCAAAGATGGTATACACATACTCACAAGCCTAAAAAGATAATTCCTTTTTGATCAATTCATATTCAAACTAAGGCAATCTCCCTAATCCCTACTGCCGAAGATGCTGGATGCAAGATCACATTAACTGCTTGAAATCAAAGATCGTATACAACTACTCACAAGCCTAAAAAGATCATTGCTTATTGATCAATTCATATTCAAACTAAGGAGGTAGATCAACGTACCTATAACTAAAAAACTACTCTTGCAGCATAGTTGCTGTCATAGATTGACAGCAACACTACGCAGTGATGGACATCGTAATTAGACTGTTGCAAGCATAGTAAAATACTCCTGAAGAGAGAACATGATGCAAGACTGCAGCATATATTTGTGTATATAAACAGAGTAACTAGCAAGAGAAGATGTTAAACTCCCGTGTGTAAGAGAGTGTTCTTCCCTTGCTGGTTTAGCTTACATTCTCAATATTGCTAAAGACATGAATGTAGATCATTGCTTTGGGCTTTGGATAATATAATAAGCTAACATTAACTGCTTGAAATCAAAGATGGATCATAAAATCTATCTCACTTACAAGCCTAAAAAGATCATTGCTTTTCGATCAATTCATATTCAAACTAATTCGAGTTGCACGGAAAACACACAATTTCAGCAGAAGTTAATCCATCCAAACAACTGCAGCAAAACATAAACCAAGACCAACACTATAAAACCTTTGGAAACTAGTATTAGGCATCAAAATTTACAAATTCATAACACAATTCATCATCACCGTGTATATAAATTACAGAAACCGCGATTTCCATTAATAATAAGTAAACCAACCTAACAAGTCATTTTTCATCACGAAGATGGGAAGACATCCTTAACAGCAGAAGCAGCAGTTAAATAATTCAAAGTATTCCTCAAAGTCTCCTTTTCCCTTTTCAATCTTACAGTTGTATCTTCTAACTCAAGCAACGCTTGTTGTTCCCGTGGGGCTCCTTCAAACGTACTCCCAACGAAAAACGAAAACGGCGTCGGAAATAAATTCCGTCGTAAATCTGTTTCCTCCTTTTCAGCTTTCCCGTTCAATCTGTTAGACAAACGGATCACGTCTTTCATGTAATTTTCCACTTCGTTAGCTAAACCTTCCACGTCATCTTCTCCGTTAGCTGACGGACGGTCTTCCAGCCACGTCACCTCAGCAACTAAATACGGTTTGGACCGGACGAGTTTACTGACCCGGAACCGCTCTTGACCTTTACAGATTAGAAAAAACCGGTCGTCGACGAGGCGTTCGTGTTTAACGACTTCGCCGACGCAGCCGACGTCGGCGGTGCCGGTAGCGCTATCGGAGTAAATAACGCCGAAACGTAGGTCGGTTTGGAGGAGTGTATGCATCATTATACGGTAACGGAACTCGAAGATTTGGAGAGGGAGGATTGCGCCGGGGAAGAGGACGAGAGGGAGAGGGAAAAGTGGGAGCTCAACGACGTCGTCGGAGTTGGGTGAGCTGCCGGTGTGGTGTTTCTCAGGGAATGATGAAGCGGAGCAACGGAGAGTGTAGTTATTACGGCGGCGGCGGCGGTGGAGGAGTGATTGAGGGGTAAAGTGACATTGGGGATTAGATTGAGGGGTTAAAAAGAAATTATTACTAGGGTTTATTAAGTGGGGTTTGTGAGTGAAAGAAGAAGAAGAAGGTAAGATTTGAGGCAAAGCCATGGGAATAAAAATGGGTTCTTGGAAATCAGATAGTAGACATTGATGAAGAAAACAGAGGAAAATAAAAATAAAAAAAAATCTGAGATTGGTTTTGAATTAGCGCAAAAGTAGTAAGTGTAGAAGCATAAATTTCTATCTATCCAAATCCACAAGTTTGTAAACCTAAATATCTATAGGGGATGAGTATTTGAGTGTGGTGCGGAGATTTACACGTGGAAATATGTTATCTTAAGCTTATGTGGCAAGTGTGTTACTTACTAGTCGACGAGTCTTATGGTGAATGGTTCCTACCATCTGCAACATCAATTTTTGGATTTTTATTTCCTCATCCTTAAAACAAATAATAGAGAAATTGATCATCTCTAAAAAGGAGATCCATCTTAGTAATAAAATCATCAAAAGTAAGTAGCGAGACAGTAGGTATTACCCGTTCAAATTGTCAAAAGTCCCACGTCGCTGGATTGACAATTTTGAATGGAAATTTCACCATATAAAAGGAGGCCTAATATTTAGGATTTAAGTACACCTCTCATTTGCCTTTTTATCTTCTTAAGGTATTTGTATCTTCTCTCTTTAGTATTATTTCACTTGTAATTTTGGAGTAGAATAAAATATTGATTGTGTCCGAGAAAGTAGGCAAAATTGGTCGAACCTCGTAAATTCTGGTATTCTTTTATTTTTGTCTTATTGTCTTGTTTATTATTTAGTGGTTGTCATAATTTTTGGTATAGTAATTGTGACTCATTCACACTATATACATTTGACTTCCGCAACAATTGGTAGGTGTTCTTTTGTTGTTGTCTTATTGTCTTGTTTATTATTTAGTGATTGTCATAATTTTTGGTATAGTAGTTGTGACTCATTCACACTATATACATTTGACTTCCACAACAATTGGTATCAGAGCCAAGGTACTGTCTAAGTATGCTCTGTGGTTGCAGCATAGTCTGATCTTCCACATCAGAAAAGATCTATCTTGGTAACTGAGTCAAGGTTCTGTCTGAGTATGCTCTGTGGTTGCAGCTTAGTCTGATCTTCCACACCAGAAAGGAAATAATCTTGATTTGTGTCGTCAGCTACTAAATAATATTTGTGTCAAAATGGGAGACAATAAACAAGAAGAATCTACATCAAGTGTCAATAATACGTCATCGTTGGCATCTTCGCTTATGACAAGAATTGTGTCAAATACAAAATTTGCGGTAGAAATTTTTGACGGGTCAGGACATTTTGGGATGTGGCAAGGCGAGGTTCTAGATGTTCTTTTTCAACAAGGGCTAGATCTTGCCATTGAAGAAAAGAAGCCAGATGTTATTGGAGAAGAAGATTGGAAAATTATCAATCGTGTTGCTTGCGGTACCATTCGATCCTACCTTGCTAGAGAGCAGAAATATCCATACACAAAGAAAACTTCTGCAAGTAAATTATGGAAAGCACTGGAGGATAAATTTTTGAAGAAAAACAGTCAAAATAAATTGTACATGAAGAAGAGACTGTTTCGCTTCACCTATGTTCCTGGTACCACAATGAATGAACATATCACCAGTTTCAATAAGTTGGTCGCAGATTTGCAAAATATGGATGCAACTTTTGATGATGGTGGCTTGGCCTTGATGTTGTTGGGGTCACTTCCTAATGAGTACGAGCACCTTGAAACTACTCTACTCCATGAAAATGACGAAATTTCTCTCAGAGAAGTTTGTTCGGTTTTGTACAGCTATGAACAAAGAAAGGGAGAAAAACAGATGGGCGGAGAAGGAGAAGCACTAATTGTGAGGGGTCGTCCTCAAAATCAAATGAGGACTAAGAAGGGAAGATCCAAGTCGAGATCTAGACCCAGCAAAGATGAATGTGCCTTTTGTCGAGAAAAGGGGCACTGGAAGAAAGACTGTCCGAAGTTGAAGAATAAGGCCAGACATAACAATGGAAAGGCCATTATGGATTCAAATGTAGCTGATTGTGATGATTCAGACTTCTCATTAGTTACAACAGAGTTATCAACATCATCAGACATATGGTTGATGGACTCGGCTTGTAGCTATCATATGTGTCCCAACAATGACTGGTTCGTGAATTTTCAAGAAGGAGAATATGGAGTCATCCACACAGCGGATAACAGCCCTCTTACCTCATATGGTATTGGTTCAATAAGATTAAGAAGCCATGATGGAATAATCAGAACATTAATAGATGTTCGATATGTACCGGGTTTGAAGAAGAATCTCATTTCTGTGGGAGCCCTAGAATCAAAAGGGTTCAAAATCATTGCAGAAAATGGAGTGATGAGAATATGCTCCGGTACACTAGTGGTAATGAAGGCCAATCGGAAGAACAATAACATGTACCGCTATCGTGGTAGTACAGTTATTGGGACAGCGACAGTGACATCCAGTGATGACAAAGAGGCAGAAGCAACCAGGCTATGGCACATGCGCTTGGGACATGCTGGAGGGAAATCCTTTAAAGCTCTATCTGATCAAGGATTGTTAAAAGGCGTAAAGACTTGCAACTTGGAGTTTTGCGAGCATTGTGTCAAATGGAAACAGACAAGGGTTAAATTTGGTACAGCGATCCATAATACTAAAGGCATTTTGGATTATGTACACTCTAATGTTTGGGGTCCTTCCAAAACACCTTCATTGGGTAGGAAGCACTATTTTGTAACCTTTGTTGATGATTTTTCCCGAAGAGTGTGGGTGTATATAATGAAGAGGAAAGATGAAGTGTTGGGAATTTTTCTCAAACGGAAAAACGATGGTGGAGAATCAAACAGGCAGGAGGATCAAGTGTATTCGCACAGACAATGGAGGTGAATACAAAAATGATCATTTCAATAAGGTCTGTGAAAATGATGGCATCGTCCGACACTTCACTGTCAGACATATACCACAACAGAATGGAGTGGCAGAACGTATGAACCGGACTTTACTGGAGAAGATACGGTGTATGTTGTCCATTGCTGGCTTGGGCAAAGAATTTTGGGCTGAGGCAATTACATATGCATGCTACCTCATTAGTCGTCTACCATCTGCTGCCATTGATGGCAAGACACCATTTGAAAAATGGTATGAAAAATCTGCTGTAGATTATGACTCTTTGCACGTGTTTGGCTCAATTGCATACTATCATGTGAAAGAGTCAAAATTGGATCTGAGAGCAAAGAAGGCTATATTTATGGGGATTACTTCTGGAGTCAAAGGATACCGCTTATGGTGTCCAGAGACAAGGAATATTATATTCAGCAGAGATGTTACCTTTGATGAATCTGCCATAACAGATAAGGTGACAGTTGAAGATGTCAAATAAACTGGTGGTGCATCAAAGCAGGTGGAGTTTGAGGGAAAATTTATTTTTCCTACGCAAGAAGCAGAGGAGGAAACAAATGAAGATTACCCTCTGGAAGAAGAGCCAGTAGAGAGGGAGATTCCAACTCAGGAACTTCGACAACAACTTGAATCAATAGCAACCAACAGGCCAAAAAGGACAATAACGAAACCTGTTCGTCTCATAGAGACGGTTGCTTGTGCAACCTCAATTATAGTTGATGGTGTTCCTACCACTTATAAAGACGCAATCCAAAGTTCAGAAGAAGATAAGTGGAGGATTGCCACGAATGAAGAAATGCAGTCCCTTCATCAGAATCATACATGGAAATTGGCCAATCTCCCGAAGGGAAAGAAAGCAATTGGGTGCAAATGGGTATTTGCAAAGAAAGAAGAATTTCCTAACCAAGATGATGTTCGCTACAAAGCAAGATTGGTGGCCAAAGGATATGCTCAAAAGGAGGGAATTGATTACAATGAAGTATTTTCTCCAGTTGTAAAATATTCCTCCATTAGAATTATGTTGGCTTTGGTAGCACAGTTGGATTTGGAGCTAGTTTAGATGGATGTAAAAACTGCGTTTTTACATGAAAACTTGGAGGAGGAAATCTACATGACTTAGCCAGAAGGATTCAAAGTTGCTGAAAAAGAAAATATGGTATGCAAACTTGAAAAATCGTTGTACGGATTGAAACAATCTTCTAGACAATAGTACAAGCGATTTGACAAGTTTATGTTGCGGCAAGGGTATAAGAGAAGCAAATACGATCATTGTGTGTATTTGCGCAAACTTAATGATGGTTTCTTTGTATATCTTCTCCTATATGTTGATGATATGTTGATAACTTCCAAGAATTCGGAAGAAATTGATAAGTTGAAGATTCAACTGAAGGAGGAGTTCGAGATGAAGGATCTGGGTGAGGCAAAGAAAATTCTTGGCATGGAGATAATAAGAGATAGACGTTCAAAGAAACTCTGTTTATCTCAGAAAGAATATTTGAAGAGAGTACTACAGCGTTTTGGCATAGATAAGAAGACTAAGCCAATTAGTACGCCACTTGCTCCCCATTTTAAGCTAAGTACTACTATGTCGCCAAAGGATGAAACTGAACAGGAGTATATGTCAAGGGTACCATACGCAAATGCTGTTGGTAGCTTGATGTATGCAATGGTTTGTACGAGACCTGACATTTCACAAGCCGTTGGAGTTATTAGCAGATATATGCATAATCCAGGAAAGGAGCATTGGCAAGCTGTGAAATGGATTCTACGGTATATTCATAGTACTGTAGATGTTGGGTTAGTTTTTGAGCAGGAAGGCAATCGGTCTGTAGTTGGATATTGTGACTCAGATTTTGCGGGTGATCTGGACAAATGAAGGTCAACTACTGGTTATGTGTTTACTTTTGCAAAGGCACCAGTTAGTTGGAAGTCTACTTTATAGTCAACAATTGCTTTGTCTACAACAGATGCAGAGTACATGGCTATTACAGAGGCTGTGAAGGAGGCAATTTGGCTTCAGGGGTTGCTAAAGGAGCTTGGTATTGAACAAAACAATATTACAATTTTTTGTGATAGTCTAAGTGCTATTCAATTAGCGAAGAACCAAGTTTATCATGCAAGGACGAAGTACATTGATGTTCGGTATCATTTCGTACGAGAAATCATAGAAGAAGGTGGAGTCACGGTGAAGAAAATTCATACTACGGAGAACCCTACTGATCTGCTGACAAAAGTGGTGACTGCGGTCAAGTTTCAACATTGTTTGGATTTGATCAACATTGTTGAACACTAAATATTGAAGATGAAGACACAACCAAAATTTGTTATTGAGAGAAAATTGAAGATGTGGAATTTTGCCAAGGTGGAGATTTGTTGAAATTGTCAAAAGTTCCACATCGGTGGATGACAATTTTGAATGGGAATTTCACCCTATAAAAGGAGGCCTAATGTTTAGGATTTAAGTACACCTCTCATTTGCCTTTTTATCTTCTTAAGGCATTTGTATCTTCTCTCTTTAGTATTATTTCACTTGTAATTTTAGAGTGGAATAAAATATTGATTGTGTCCGAGGAAGTAGACAAAATTGGCCGAACCTCGTAAATTCTGGTGTTCTTTTATTTTTGTCTTATTGTCTTGTTTATTATTTAGTGGTTGTCATAATTTTTGGTATAGTAGTTGTGACTCATTCACACTATATACATTTGACTTCCGCAATAATTGGTAGGTGTTCTTTTGTTGTTGTCTTATTGTCTTGTTTATTATTTAGTGGTTGTCATAATTTTTGGTATAGTAGTTGTGACTCATTCACACTATATACATTTGACTTCCGCAACATTACCCTTCTGTCATTAATCAGAATTGTAATCCTAAAAATAAAATTATTTTTAGTATGGAGTATTTTACTCCCAAAATGGGACTTATTTGCTTGAATTCGAATTAATCAATTAACAAAGCAAGTAGTAGTGACGAGAAACAGAAAATTATAGACATTAAATTTGCAAAACTTGTGTAGGTAGATTGGTATCAATACCCCATTTGGGGAGAAAGAAGTTGGAAAATGGAGTAGTAGATTCACAATTAGCTAGTGAACATGCTTGGGCGAATAAAACTACGAAGCGTTTGTAGGGTTTGTGAACCAGAAATCCGAATACATGTCCCTAATGGAATAATGCACATAAGCACGTTTTGCGATTGTTCATAGTTAGTTCGCAATTCTTACAATTATATAAGGTCATTAGACTAGCCCTTGTTTTTATTAAGCTATTAATTTTTCATAAATATTTATTTTCTTATAGTTATCTAATAAGTAACTTGGTTGAATAAGGTCTTATTTGTTTGCACTTAGGCCATCTCCAACGCTGCCTTCATTTGCTATAATGTAGTCGGTTTTTGGAGAAATTTCACTCCAATGCTGTTACATTTTTTGCTACAAAATGGGGGATGAATAGTGTCACTCCAAAGGCCATCTCTAACGCTACCTTCATTTGCCATAATATAGTCGATTTTTGGAGAAATTTGACTCCAATGTTGTTGTATTTTTTGCTGCAAAATGGGGATGAATAGTGTCACTCCAAATTTGAAGTGACACTATTCATCTTCTCCAATAATATTCTCTATTACTTTATTATTATTTAACTCTTTTAATTTATCTCTTTATAGATACCTAATTATGTTTATGTAATATCTTTATAATATTAATTTTACATCTTGACTTTGGCATATAATTTCGATAAATTAATTTTCGTGCATTTATTATTTTTATGTAAAATTATAAGTTAATTTTATTATAAGTTATAATTGTACAAAAAATGTATAATCATCTCAAAAAATGAATGGTGCAAATATAAAATGGTAAACCCTTGTGCAAACTATTCGTGACACACGTTCGCCACAACAGAAATATTTCGCAATGAAACAAGAATCATGTGAAAAAGATGTTGAACATGCATTCAGAGTTTTGCAAGCTCGTTTTGCAATTGTTGCGGGACCATCACGTTTTTGGAGAAAAGAAGTGCTACATGATATAATAACTACGTGTGTCATACTACACAACATGTTAATCGATGATGAGTGTGATCTTAATGCACCAATTCAAGATGATTGGGAATGTCCACCTCCAACGGTAGAAATGGTAGTAGATGAAAATCACCAATTTGAATAATTTTTAGCTCGACACAGAAGAATTAAGGACAAAGGTGCTCATTTTGCACTTCGTAATGCATTAATAGATCATTTATGGGAGCATAGTAGAGGTGAAAGTTGAATATTTATGTAGTATTTAATCTAAATTTTACCATAATATAATATGTATTTAATTATTTTATTTCTCAATGATTTCACTTTTATTTGAATTATCCGTTAATATATATAATCTATACTATTTGCTTATAAATTATATTATTTAAAAATTTATGGTATAAAATAATTTTATATTAAATAGCTATATAAGAAAGGAATATAAATTATATGTGATAAATATGTAAAAAAAAAAGATAGAATTTATTTAATAGAAATAAAAAAATAAAATTTAAATAAAAGACAATAATATAATATTGAAGAGAGAGAAGAATATAAAATAGAATATTCTTTTTCGGATTAAAAAATGAAGTAATTATTGGAATAATTTTACTCCATTTTGGAGGAGAAAATGGAGGGAAGGGTTGGAGATGGCTTTTTACCTCCAAACCCCATTTTGGAGTAAAAAAGGGAGGAATTTTGCTCCAACCCACCTCCAAATTTACCTTCATTTTGGAGGGTGAATAGTGATTCATCTACTCCATCACTATTTTCTATTATTTTATTATTATTTAATCTTTTTAATTTAGCATATTATATATACCTAATTATGTTTATGTAAAATCTTAATAATATTAATTTACATCTTAATTTTAGCGTATAATTTTGATAAATTAATTTTCGTGCATATATTATTTTTATGTAAAATTATAAGTTAATTTTATTATAAGTTATAATTGTATAAAAAAAAATATATAACCATCACAAAAATGAAGGTGCAAATATAAAATACAAGATGTTCCTAAAATCGAAAAGATGTTCAACGTGCATTCGGAGTTTTACAAGCTCGTTTTGCAATTATTGTAGGATCGTCACGGTTTTGGAGAAAAGAAGTGCTATATAATATATTAACAACATGTATTATATTAGACAACATGATAATTGAGGATGAGCGTGACCTTAATGTACCAATTCAAGATATTTGGGAAGGTCCAACTCCAAGAGTAGAAATAGTAGTAGATGAAAATCATCGATTTGAATAATTTTTAGGTCAATACAAAAAAATTAAGGACAAAGATGCCCATTTTGCACTTTGTAATGCATTAATAGATCATTTATGGGAGCATAATAGAGGTGAAAGTTGAATATTTAAGTAGCATTTAAACTAAATTTTAAACCACATGTAATATGTATTGAATTATCTTGTATCTCAATGATTTCACTTTTATTTGAATTATCCATTAATATATATAATTTATAATATTTGCATACAAATTATATTATTTAAAAAATTATGGTATAAAATAATTTTATAATGGTTATATATAAAAGAAATATGAATTATATGGGATGAATATGTAAAAAAGGAAAAAATAGGATTTGTTTAATAGGAATAAGAAAATTAAATTTAAATAAAAAATAATAATCTATATATATTTATAACTGAGAGACATTAGCATGCGATGTGGCATGTCTCATTTTGGCCACGATTTGGTTTTATCTTTTATCTCCTTTTCCCTATATTTTTTTCCCTCTTCACTTTTCCCGTAATTTTTTTCACATTTATGTTATTCCAACAATTGCATCATTTATAATATAAGATGGAAGAGAGAGAAGAATATAAAAAAGAATAATTTTTTTGGAGTAAAAAATAAAGTAATGGTTGGAATTAGTTTACTCTATTTTGGTGTAAAGATTTGGAGTGAAGGTTGGAGATGCCCTTAATGGAGGTCTAAATCATAATTATTCAAATATCAGATATTAAGTATGTTTGTTTTTAAATTCTAAATTATAATCATGTAGATCTTAATCATTAAGTATTTTTTTTTTTACTTCACAACCACTTAATGTGTCTAAATAGATTTGTATCATTAAAATTTATAACAAAGACTAAATTTCATTAAGATGTTATCATCCCTATTCATTATTAGTTATCGCCACCTTCTACCATTATCAATTATCACCATGCCATCTACTGCCACCATACTCAACCGCCACTACCACCACCATACTTAATCATCGCCGCCGCCATTATCGACAACCACCACCCACCATCCTCACTACCCCTCCACCATCATTCTTAACCACAACCACAAACTCATCCACCTTAAATGCCACAACTAAGCACCCCCATCACCATCAACAACTATAGCCGGCACTGCCCACAATTATAAACTACCACTACCACCACCACTATCCCCAACCATAATCGCTATCACTATCAATCACCAGTAGCTACAACCTAGAACCACCACCGTCAACCAAAACCACCACCAACTACCGCCTCTAGTTGGCATTCACAATCACTACCGTTAGCCATCACCACCACTAGGTATCATATTAAAAAATATATATTTTATTAATATAATATCAGATTAATTAGTATTTTATTTAAAATTTATATTTATTAATTTTTAAATAAATATAAATTTATACATTCAGATGTTAAAAAACAAACAATCTTAATATTTTAGTATTCAGATCTTGATACACATATTTATATTCATGTGTATTCAGATTCAGGCGTCTTAATCTTAATGCACATCTTGATATTCAAATATGTATTTATATTCAAACATCTTCATCTTAAAAAATAAATAAATGAGGCCTAAGAATCTTCTAAACTTGGTACATAAATCTTTCTTAATAATCAGACCAAACTCAAAATGAAACCAAAACCAAAGTGTTTATCCAAGTAGAATGCCACCTAAAACTTAAAGGTTCTTTTAGCTACGATGGACCATGTCAGACCATTAAGGGATGGGCCAGACTAGCCCAATTACCCGTCCATTTATGTTGTTGCTTAGTATTTGGGCCTAGAAAAGAACAATAATAGCGTTCTTCAAAAACTAGAAAGGACAGAGACAGACCTATTACTTGGAGAGGAGGGCTCACCGAACCACGTTAACTTCGACATTTTGAATATATAAATATAAATGTATATTAAAAACGATCACATATTTTGCTTGACACTTTTAAAATTCAAAGTCTGTCGAGGAGCACTGGTTGACCATTTGCTCATGTGCCCCTGTCACCTTCAAATCCTGACATCACCTCTGGAAAAGAAAAGTCGTGGTTCTACCAGTGGCGGAGCCACATGCACCCAAGAAGCCACACACCTTCGTTAGAAAATTACACTGTTTAGCTCGATAGTTATTTTTTAAAATATGTATATAAGCTATATAATGACACTGTTTGACTTCTTAGTGAATTTATTTTTTTATATTTTAACTTTCTTTAATGAAAGTCCTAGCTCCGCCGCTGGTTTCCACGTCCTATTGCTTGGCCGTTAAGTATATAACACTTATCTTTTTTTTTTTTCTCTCCAACATTTACACTTGTCCTTATAATAATCTGTAGAATTCTTAAGATGGTCGGTCTGAGCTTGGCCGGTATAAGATAATGAAAACATGATCTCAACCAACCATATATTATCTTGAAATTATGGAATAATCTAGAAATACATCGTACAAATGACAACTTTGCAAAGTTTAAATGAAGACTAGTGGGCATTAAATTAATACTTTTGACCTTAGAAATCATCAAAGTCGTAATTGTTCGAGACAATTCACACTTTGAAATTTTTCTGCGTCACAAGTACAACCTCATCAGTGACGCTACTCTCTCAAATAGAACTTAGCCAATATCTTCTGTCTCTTTCTCTTGTTGCCCACGTGTTTCCTCCCTCGCAATATCCTTCATTTTTCTTTATTCTTTTTAATTTTTTATTTTCGTTCGTTTTTAATTATTCACTTTTGACAAATAAATATGTAAAATATATATTTTATAATTTTATATAATAAAAATAATATTTTTAAAAAGTCATGAAAAATGATTTGGGAAATCAATAGTTAATGATAAGGGTAAAATTATCAATTTTTATTTTATTTTTCTCTTAATTTAATATAATGAATAAATAAAAATAAAAATTATATTTTTAGAATACAAAGTAAAAGTGAACAGTCGAGTAAGTTAAATTTATACAACATAAGGCTCATTTAAAAAAACATCACTTTCTTTCAAAAATTTGTTTGGATTTTATGTGTTAGAACTAGAGATCTTTAATTAGTGATGGAATAATTTGACTATTTCACCGCAATCCTGACATAAGAATTATATAAAATTTTAAGAAAAAATATTTTTTTTTTCAAGTGAAAATGGTATTTGAAAATTAGAGTTGTATTTGGACATGAATATAATTTTGGGTTATTTTTGAATTTTTGTGAGTGATCTGAGTGAAAATTTTGAAAAATAGTTTTTTGGAGTTTTTCAAATTTTCGAAAAATTATTTTTAACTGAAAATTAAAAATTTTATGGCCAAACACTAATTTTTTTAAAAAAGCGAAAAAATTCTTTTGTCCAAACGGACTCTTAGCTAGCGTTTGGCCATAGAGTCCCAAATTTGTTTTGAAAAATCTGATTTGGGTGAAGTTTGGTTTGAAGATGAAAATGTGTTTGGACATGATTTTTCAAAACATATTTCACTTTTTAGTTGAAAAAATATGAAACATGACTTATACCCCATAAGTTCTAAAAACTATCACAAATACCCAATAGTACCATTATCACAAACCATAGTCCATAACATAAATAAGTTTGGTATAAAATTATCATTTTTACAATGAACTATATAAATCATTAATTACAATGAAATCCCATTAGAGAATTACGGCTCCTAATTAAAAAGAAAAAGTTAACTGATATGAGCATTCAGAAAGCCATTTAGCCTACAAATCAGAAGCAAAAGTAAGATGCACAAAGGATTGAGCTGATAAGGGAGCATATTCATCAAATATTTAGTTGGTCGTAATAAATGTGGGCTCTTTTACAAACTATAAAAGTTTATGGTAATATTTAAATTTTTTTAAAAATGTAGTGGTCATGTTTTGGCCCAAAATCACCAATTGAGGTGATTTTAGGATTTTGGATTTGGGATTGGAGATTTTGCCAAAATATGGACAAAATCTATGGTCAAATATGTATTTGCCAAATAAATTCCAAATTTATTTTGGCAAAACTCATGGTCAAACGGTCCTTAGTATGATATTTTTCAAAATATTTAGACCGACTAAAAGTGTTCACACTATGACGCGTATGGTTATTTCGTAATAAAGCTTAAAATCGGTTACGTTTTGGTAATTTATCACATCCCTGTCCCTATATAAAGTCTGCTTGGGAATACAGTGGCATTCAGCGTTAGTTTTACGAGAAACTAAAGTTAAGGGCTTGTTTGGTTGTTTGAGTTATTTTGCTTCTAAGAACTTTGTGAGAAATGGCTGCTAACGATGCTACTTCATCCGAGGAGGGACAAGTGTTCGGCTGCCACAAGGTTGAGGAATGGAACGAGTACTTCAAGAAAGGCGTTGAGACTAAGAAACTGGTATGATTATATTACTTTGACTTTTTTTACTAATTTTGATTTTGTTTACTTTGAGTTCTTTGTTACTATATTTTTGTGACTTGGCTTTTGTTCAACATTTGATTTTTTAAAATGGGTTTTTTTGTTTTTATGATTTCTTCAGCTGTTGCTAGTTTGTGGGTATTTTTTGGGTTTTCGTTTGCTTACATTTCTTTCTGATCTGTTTCTGTAGTTGCTTAAAATGTATGCCTTTATCTATTCAGTGTTTGATTTTCAGTTAATTGTAACATGTTTACTTATGATTTGCTGTTTCTGTTGTGTAGTGTATATTTATAGAAATCAATGAATGCCCATGTCAATACAATCCCTATTTTACTCATTTGATTGGCATAATTGCTATTTTTTGGAACAAATTCCTAGTTAAAGTTGCTTCCATGCTGAATTGTTTGGGAAAAAGAGATTCGGGTGGGTCGCTATTTGGGCCCCTTGGAATTATATGTATGCGGTCAAAGGCTTTTTGAGAAGGATGATTTCTTTTTTGATAAATCGAATCTATTGTGTGAAGACAAGATCCAATTATAAAGTTGATATGATGCTTTTTGTGATTGTTTAATTGTTTAAAGTAACCATTCTAGGATTTTAAATTAGCTGAGTGGAATATAATTGCAATCACTATTTCTCTGTGACACTAAATTCGAATTTAGCATAAGCATCTTTTTGATTAAAAAAACCCTGAGTATATGTATATAGGTCGTGGCTAAGTAACTATATATCAAGCTACTAGTTGCTTAGCTAAAAATTTGAAGTACAAAATGATGGGTATCCTTTGAATATGCTTCAGATTTCTAGAAGTTATTTCGCGGAAATCCTACTTTCAAATCAATACTTTCTTTATGACAGTCGATTTAAAGTTTTGAACTTAGTATAAGCAAATGTATTCGATGAATGTTTTAACTATATGAACATAAGTTATGCCGAAGTCTTTATACATTAGTCCCTGGCTGCTACAATTAGTACAAGAATGATGGTACCCTTAAATATGCTTCATATTTTTAGAAGCTGTTGGGGCATAAATTGGAAACCGCCTCTCTACCTTCACTAGGTGGGGTAGGGGTAAGATTTGCGTACACACTACCCTCCCCATACCCCACATGTGGTAATATACTGGGTTTTTTGTTGTTGTTGTTGTTGGGGCATATATCTTTTCCTTTAACACGCCTAACTTATGTAAAAAACAACTCTTTGGTTTAGGTGGTGGTCGATTTTACTGCTTCATGGTGCGGCCCTTGCCGTTTTATTGCCCCAATTCTTGCTGACATTGCTAAGAAGATGCCCCATGTTATATTCCTCAAGGTTGATGTTGATGAACTGAAGGTACATCATTTAAACCTTTTTTTTTTTGTCAATTTAGTTACCATTTTTTGACAGGTGTAGATAGTGATTGATAGTAAATTGGTACCGTTGTTACAGACTGTTTCAGCGGAATGGAGTGTGGAGGCAATGCCAACTTTTGTCTTCATTAAAGATGGAAAAGAAGTGGACAGAGTTGTTGGTGCCAAGAAAGAGGAGTTGCAGCAGACCATAGTGAAGCATGCTGCTCCTGCTACTGTCACTGCTTGAATCTCCTTAATCAAGGGGATGATATCCCATATTTAGTAGTATTGTCTTTTGTAATAACCAAGTAACTTGTTCGAATTTCACACTATGGATCACTGTATGGTTGTACTATCCACCATGTTTTTATTGCTTTTGTGAACCTTGTCTTGTTGCTTGGAATCTGATTTGTGCATTACTGGTGTAAGGCTATATGCCCAATTCTACAAAAAGACTACTTTTAGATTTCTACTGTTGTGAAGCTCTCATTTTGCTTAGATAGCACTGACTTATTTGCATTTGTTTTGTTCTTTTGGTTCTCTTGGTACATTTCCAGCATCCCAGAGTATCTTTGAGAATGCGTTTGGACAATAAACTTTGGTTAAAATTGGAAAATAGAGTGTTCGAGTTTTGAGTGGAAAAGTATATTTTGGAAGTTAGAATATGTGTTTGAACATAGATTTCACTAGAATGAGGAACATGATATATCTAACATATACAGTCAAACCTCTCTATAGCAACATCATTTGTTCCTGATTTTGTTGGCTGTCATAGCGAAGTGCTGTTATGGAGAATATATATTATAACATAGCATGAAAATTAGTTTCATATAAAACTCGAGTTTTACAGTGAAGGACCGTTATATAGTGAATGTACGCCTTTTACATGAAGTTACCCCGAATGATCAAAGCCTACAAAATTGGTTTTGGAGACTTTCCTAAATTAACTCAACTCTGGAAGTTGTTATTTTCACCAACGACATCTTTGGTACATCACCATTCACCACGTAGTTATCCTTAAACGTGGCATGCATGCAAGTGGAACGACCCACATCTTTGATATATCACCATTCACCACATGGTAAATTGTGAAAAGGTTTAATTGAGCTAGTTGTTTTCGATTCGAAACACACGCATATTTGTGTGTAAAAAGTAACTAAAAGTTTAACAGACATTAATTTTGAACCATAATATTGTAGAACCTAAAGATTGAACACATCTACAATTAAAAAGTTAGTGACTGATAGTGAAATCAGTACCTTTCTTGCAATAACCATGTAACTTGATCGAATTTGGATCTATTGATTGTTGTTTGTTTATTATCAATCATACTTTTATGAACCTTTGTTTTGGTGTTTGGAATCTGATTTGTACATATGGTCTAAGGCTATATGCCCTTTAATTTCTATCAACTAGACTATTTTCCGGCTTTTACTCTTGTGAAGCTTCCATTTTGCTTGGACAGAACTGAACTTATTTGCAAGTTCATAGATCTTTCTCTGCTCTTGGTGTACATTATCAGCATCTGTGAGTAATTCTGAATATGTGTGTGCTTGTGTCCTTTGAACAAGCAACTTTTCTTGGACACACAAGCAACATTTCTTGGCCTGATACAAGTTTATAAATCATTGGGAACCAAAATTTGCTGCTGCTGCGATATGACAAGAGCCGCAACAGCAACAACAACAACAACAAACCTAGTAAAGTCCCACAAGTGGGGTCTAAGGAGGGTAATGTGTACGTAAATCTTACCCCTACCTTATGAAGGTAGAGAGGTTGTTTCCGGTAGACCCTCGATATGACAAGAGCCACATTTTGTTACATTTCGATTGCAAGAGATCCAGTTAATAAAGTAGGAAAGTGATAAATTTCCCCTTCTTGTTCCCTCTTGCTCATTCAGAAACGGATATGAAATATGACTTGAGACCTTCTGTCTAGTTATTTTCTTGATGAAGGTCATTGTTACACAATGTCAGAAAGAATGTGAGACACCAAACTGTGACCGGGAACAGAAGACGTCAAACATATACATCAATCCACCAAGCAAAGTGGAAAAGCATCCAGAAATTCTCCTAGATCTTGGCTTTTTCCAAGAAATGTGACTCTATTACATGGATTTATCCCTAATGATAAAAAAAACCTACAGAATTCCTTCCTACTGGAGACGTTTCCTAAACTAACTGAACTCATGAAGTTGTCCTTTTCACTAACAATATCTTTGATACATCACCACCTAGTTCCTCGAACAAGACAAGCAAATTTTGTGTTGGCTTCAACCAAGACCTTGGGACATGGTACCTGAGAATTAGCGGAATAGACAAAGGATTAGTTAGGAAATTCTAATGTGTATTTAATGATATAAAGGAAATTTAAGCAGTAGTAAAATGCTTCTAGCGATGACAGAATCAGTAAAAATTCAAGAACTACCATTTCTGAGTTGGTTGTCCACAACCAAGTTGACATTTAGTTTGTCTGTAAGTTCCAGCATAGTGGAAAGCATCACAATTGCCATTAGCAGATGCTGTCCAATATCTACCTATGCTTTGTCCGTTGATCCAAACTTGTCCCTTACCCATGCTTCTCATGTCTAAGGCCACAGGGTCATTTCCCTCTGGTGCATCGAAATAAGCCTGAAACAAAAATTCCAAGATGAGTCATAAGTTCCAGCAACAAGTGGAGTCGGCTATATGAATCTTCTCCAGCCATGTCGCTCTATTTTAGCTCATCATAGACCAATACCATACAAAATAAAAATGAAAATAGAAAGTACTAGCTCAATTCACGGGTTCGAGCCGTAGAAACAACCTCTTGCAGAAATGCAGGGTAAGGCTACATACAATAGATACTTGTGGTCAGGCCCTTCCCTGAACCTCGCGCATAGCGGGAGCTTAGTGCACCAGGCTGCCAAAAGTACTAGCTCACTATATTTTCTATTTGGCATAAAAATCTATGGCATGACTATAACTCCTAGAAAACATAGGACCTAAAGTAAATGGACTAACGTGTCTCTGTTATTAATATCCCAAAACTTGTGTTCTCAATTTCTTACCTTGTACCATTTAAGAGGTTGTTGTCCTTGGGTAGCTAGTGCACCACCAATCCAATCAACTGAAGACACTCCATGATGAGAGATCAAGTTCATTGCTTCTCCTTTCAATCCGACCTGTTTAAGGAGGAACATATTAATTATATCGTGAAGAAACTCTTCTACTGTCAATATCCTTTTGAAGACAAAAGAAAGAGTAAAAGATTTGGTAAGATTCAGTACTTTGTATGTCCATTTCTGCGACGATATATCTTTATGGCCCTGGTTGAGACCTTGAATAACAACTGGCCCGAGTATTCCTGTGTTCCACTCCTCGTAATGCAGTCCAATATTCTTCAAGGCAATAAGAATATTTAAAATCAGTTGAGAACGAAAAACTATTAATGCAGCAGCATAAAGTAACACAAGTAGAATTGCATTTATTTCTGCCTGAAATGAATCCTAATTACACAGTGGTAGTCTAGCAGCAATGAAAGAGTCAGAAGAAATTGCCTTCTTCTTTCTTGTAGATAAGTATTGTAGGTGGTAAAGATGAGAAACTAACCGGCAGGCCAACAGCAATGCTCAGTAGCTCAATTCTATTGGTTCCGGCCTGCAGGCCAACTGGTCCTGTGAAAGTGAACTTTGTATCCCTCCGACTACCATAAGAAGATCCTGAAATTATGAATTGATTACGTCCCGGAAAATGTTATAACCACAACAGCGGAAATACCAAAAATGTTTCCTGGTAGCTGTTCTACCAATGTGCATATATGCATCATTACCAGAAAGTTTCCCGTTGACAAAGACATGAACTGCATGCCCACTTGAGTGGACGCTGAGCGTAGGCTTTTGTCCCCCTCGCAAAAATGATTCTGAGGGACTAATATCAACACTGCATTACAAGAAAGAAAGGCCAAAAATGTACTTATTTAGATGTAATTAGAAGATTTATGTACTCATGTTGGATGATTTTTCTACTTAAATATGAACCTCACCTTGTTATGTACCACAAGTAATCACTGTTATCTCTGGTGATATTAATCTGCTCCAAAAGTCCATTAGCTGCAAATGTTGAACTGTCCTCTAGAGAAAATACATCTTCGCTATAAGCCCCCCAAGAGTGGAGCTGAGAGCCAGTTGGTATCATTTTCACTTGTGAAGTTCGAGTCCCAACCTTAGCAAGAAAAAGATGTTTTAAATCACTAAACTGAAAGGTAAAGCACATAGCTACGCATGAAATGGTGCAAATTGTACTTGCTGGAACCTTACTTACCTTCGCAGTATTGAAGGCAACATGCGTACAGTCCGGAAGAATACTAATGGACCAAGGAGGAAGATTAAAGTGCTTGTTGTTAAAAACTACTCTAGCAGCAGAGTTGCTGTCGTAATTTGAGAGAAATGCTGCACAGTTTCTTTTGCCAGACGAGAATACATGAGCCTAAAGGAAATGACTTTGTTGATTCAGCAACACAAAATAGTAAAGCATATATCATATTTTTGACCCTTATTAATTGAGGACTAACCTCCTGAGAGCTTCCTAGTGAAATAACATTGGGATCTGAAGATATTAAAGCTCGCTCACATAGTTTAATTGCCCTGTGGAGCTCCTTTAGATGGCTATATTTAGGCTCCCTGATCAAACCTGATTAAATATGAAGTTAAAGAACTTAGCTGATAACTAAATGTTCAATTGATAGTTTGATCAAGGAAGACTTCAGCTTATATCATGAAATAAAAGGACTTTATAGAAATGATAAGCTGTAAATCTGTAGAGAATACGGACTAAGCTGATTAACCTCACCATATTCATCAATTGGAGCATCATAATCATAGCTTGTCGTTATAAAAGGGCCTCCCGCTGTGCGCCCAAAGTTGGTCCCCCCATGAAACTGTGAAAAGAAGGAATAGTTAAAGGCAAGCAACCGAAAAAATAGTTAAAGTCAATCAAGATCATTTTATACATAACATGTTCAATATGAATGTTGTATTTTCTTTTTGCTGAGGAAGTTCATTTACCATGTAATAATTAACAAATGAACCACCTTTTTGTATGAAACGAGCAACGGCAAATGCCAAATCTTGAACTGGCCTCATAGGTATAGTGCCACCAAATTCAGTGAACCTTCTTTCAACAAAGAAGAATATGAGAACCAGTTCATAAAAATGAGCATATATTTGCATTACTCAAGTCTTTGAGAAACAAGATGTTTACCAGCCACTCCAAGCTTCAGTCCACATAGTGGGCTTGTAAGGTTTGTTGGGAGAAAATTCATCACAGTAAAAACCATTGCATGTATTTATCTGATCAAGACACATGGTTAGAATCCTCAGTCAATAGTTTCAAGAACATTATTCCTAAATCCGAGATAATAATGTAGAAGTCAAAAACCAAAACTGAGAATAAGGCGAAGAAAACTCACGATAGGATCAGGGGCATCATCCTCTTTGCACATAACCCAGGGAACTCCAGTATCTAATCCAACAGCCATTTTTGCAGCCCATTGGACATATGCTTCGCCAGCAGTTCCAAGCGCCTTCCTTGCTGGTTCATATTCATTTTCAATCTAACCAAAACAAATTTAGAATACTTGCAGAACAGCTGTGCAATATATCATGCATTCAGAAAACAGAAGTTTAAGTTTTAAATCACCACTACTGTGTCAGTTTCATACCTGAGACAGTATAATGGGACCTCCTTGGGATTCAAACAGTTTTTCACTCTTCATCATCTCAACTATTTTTTGGGTGAATTTTTGCATCGCGGCCTTTACAACAAAAAGAATTGAAATGTCATTACTGCAACTCATGATCAGAATCTATCAATTTATTACCACATTATATTTATCAGAGGCAAAAACAAACATAAACAATGATGCTACAAACAAACATGTTCAAGCATCGGCAAAATTGGTGCCATGTTTGCATAATAGCGGGTAATGTTTAGTTACTTGAATGTGACAAAAGATAGTTTTGTGATTTTACTTTTATAGCGGACAAACCTTGAAAGGTTCATTATCCGTTCTAAAGCTGATACCAGGAACATATTTCAACCATACAGGGAATCCCCTGCAGTAGATGAGAGGGTACATAAAATCATTAGCTCATTCTTGAAATTAACCAAGAAAATTTAATAAGAAAATACTAATAATAGGAACACAAAACAAGGGGAAAGTAAAGCAATTACCCAAAATTCCACTCAGCACAAACATAAGGTCCAATGCGCAAATGTGCATAAAGCCCAGCTTTTTGCACAGTCTTTATAAACCTTACAAGATCATATCTCCCCTCAAAATCATACTGTCCACAAGAAACATAGCATATTACTAGCAATTAGCAAGCAAAAATAAAGGTAACATCTTTCAGTAGTAAAAAGCCAAGTCTTTTTGGGCAAATTGAAACACTCACATTGCCTGGGGAAGGTTCATGTATGTTCCAAAAAACATAAGTTTCAATTACATCCAAGTTTGCATCTTTAGCCTTTTTTATGAGATCTTCCCACATCTGCAACACAACCATTTACTTAAATTCATCCTTATTAACATAATAGAGTTACATTATCCGACCAAGAATATAGTAACAAAAACTGTTGAAACATAATACAATTAAATACCCAAAATTGCATTTTCAGTTTAACCTTTTAGATAAATGGACACAAGACACACAATCTAATATGGTATCAGGCAGAGTTTCTGGATTCAAATCTCAACCACCACCCATTAGCAAGAAGAATTTACACGTGTTTGGACCAAGAAAGGGAATCAGGCTCACACATGTGGGGCGTGGTGGAACATGATACAGTTAAGTAATATGAAGAGTGTTCTCTATAAAAATTTAAACTTTTAGATTAGATGGTCACACATTCAACGCGAACAAAATCAAGAATGATTGTGGGGGGGGGTGGGGCTTAAGAAAATGGGAGAGTACCTCAGGGGTGCTTCTGGGATAATGTATAGAGCCAGAGAGAAGAATTCTTCTTTGGCCATTAATGATAATGGCTTTCTTATCATAAGTGACTTTGCAACAAATCAACTGAGCTACCATTAGCAAAGAAAAGGCATAAACAATGAAGAACTTGGAAATTGAGCTTGTCTCCATCTTTTGTCTATTCAATCTAATAAAGAGGAGGGAAGTTTCTATTTTTGAAAATAAAGCTGAGAAGAAACGGTGGAAGAACAGAGGAATAAGACGAGTCAGGAACGGTAATCAGCAGAATGGCAACTATATATGGTGCTGTTTGGATTCTTCTTGCCATTAATGCAGTTTCCTCAAGTCCTATGTTCATAAATAGGAGCCTTCTCAAATAATAGAAGTAGAGTGCAGTTTCATATGATAATAATAAGTATGGGTAATTTCAATTTCTATGCCGTTCGATTTCATCTTCATGTGCATGTTGTTCAAGAAAAAAAAAAGTGTCAATAATCTTTATCTATGGGAATTTCCTTATGTCTTGAATACAGGCGGGTCTAGAATTTAATTCTGATGAATTCAGCATTAAAAAATATATAGCACTTGACTTGTAATTTCCAAATTATATGTTTAAATTTAATATTGTCGAAATTACAATACTTTCACATATTCAAACTATGTGTCAAAAATATTGAATACGGTTGAACCCGGAGCACAGGTGCTGCAGTGCTACATCCAGATATTCTTCTTCCTTTTGATAGTTTACTAATGAAAGTAAGGAATTAGTCAATAAAATCATATATTCGTCAAAGGTCAACTTCATGACTTAAAGTTTTCGAATCTAATTTACCTTTTCTATCTAACTTCTGGTATTTGAACTATTGGCAAGGCAGTGATGAAATTTTAATCTAGTATGTATGAAAAACTATTGCACACACTATTATTTGTGACTGACTATACACTTAATATGACTGTAAAATTTTAAAACTTAATCAACTAATATGTTTAGTTCAAATAGGAACACTGATGCATTTGTTGCACAAATATCAAAGTGTTCTTTTAGGAGTCTAAAAATGTGAAAATAAATGGCTGGTATTTCAAAATCTGAATTATGCAATAATTAAAGTTTGTTATCACTCTTTTGATAATATTGTATCGTACATAATGAGTGCAGTAGATGTGAGCCTTAAACAATATTAATTCAAAATAATTTAAACGAAATCAAGGACCTCGGGGTAAAGGAGATCTCGAGATTTATCTAGTCTCGTGTCTGAAGTGTAAACTACTTTTTTTTTAATACTACTTTTTACCTCCTTTTAATTTGTCAAAGGTCATCTTTAACTGAAAAAAGGTCATCTTTAAACTTTAGTGCTTATTATATCATTAAAATAGTAGATTTAAATTTTAACTTCAGTCTATATGCTAGTATCAATCAGACGTGAGTCGTGATATTAATTAAGCATATAGTAATTGGTACGTATGGTTTAAATGTTTGGAGGGGACAAGACCGTTTTGTTAGATAAGTTGCCCCATCGCACTGTTAGAAAAATATGGAGAATATTATTTAGCTTTAGGCTGTCAAAAATATTATTCTTAACGTTATCTCGTTCACATAGTAAATAGAATAATTAAGTGTATTCCCCAAAATTGAATAAGCTCTCTTAATTTTAAACTGAGAGCAAAAGCAACAGAATTTCAATAAAGAAAATGAAGGAAAATATTTTATTAAATTTTTGAATAATCTCTATAATTTTTTATTTCTCCTCCACATATAAAATAAACTATCAATGCCCCTATTTATAATAGTATGAAATTTATCTCAACTAGAAGCATGAAAACTTATTCCTATATAATTCTAACTATAATCCTATTTAGACATGAATTAACTAAACCAATTCTTAAACAATTAAGATTTCGTACTACAATTTTGAATTGGTTTTCCAACATTCTCCCGTAATTCAAAGTTGTATACGTCTGACTTTTTGTTGCTGTTGCTGCTGTTGTTGTTGTTGTTGTTGTGTTGGAGAATTTTTCTCAAACTTTCACTTTTGTTGAAACACTTATTTCCAACTCCCGTTGATGTATTTTGCTACCAACAATCAATTTTGTTGAAGCACATGTCTTCAACACCCGTTTATGCACTTTGTCACCAACACTCAATTTAGTTGAAGGACATGTCTTCAACTCCCGTTGATGTACTTTTTTACCATCACCCAATTTAGTTGAGGCACTTGTCTTCTTCTCCCGTTGATGCACTTTGTCACCAATAAATAATTTTCTTTTACTTCTCTCCAATTCTAGAGAAGATTTTATTCTCCTTGAGCTATTTGCTTGCTCCTTTAAAATTTGCAACTTTCTTTTCCTCAATTTTTTCAACATGCTTATTTTTCATGAATATTTAGTTCACCCGATGTTTTGCCAACATAACCTTTGGCCAGACGGGCATCACACATTGGCTAGCACCGCCTGCCGGCAATGGAAGCTACTTGATTCTTTCTCAAGATCGTAAAGGCTCTGATACTAATACGAAGAAAAAATATTTTAGTATAAATTTCTAAAAGATTTCTCTAAAAGGAGGCCTTGCTGGCCCGGCGAGTAAGTTTGATCAGTCCCCCTCGGAACATTCGGGGACTGTATAATCAGAGTAGATGGTTGATCATGAACCGATGAGACTCGGTCTTGTTCACGAACTAGGGGAGGAGGGTCACGATCCTCCACAACGATGGATGAATTTGCCCGAGGTACACCTCGTACCTCTTGCAAAAGTCTATAATGATCGGGTCTATCGGGCCGAGTGTGAAGGGATAAGTGTAAACACTTAAGTATCCCTTCACGTGGGTAGTAACAACGTCCTCGGGCCCGGGGACTACTACATTCTTGCCTTCCCAATTACAGTCCTTACGAACTATGGGAAGAACATCTTCGGTCACATAATATATGTACCTCGAGACTTATTCACCCAGGTCCTGTTTGCGCGAAGGCTTCTCGACTTTAAAGTCATCTGCAATTAGGGGTGTACAAAGAAAATCGATAAACCACACCAAACCAATAATTCGAGTTAAACTGGAAAAAAATGATTATGGGTTAGTTTGAGTTAGTTTGGTATTAGAAAATAAAACCCGACCATAACTGATTTGGTTTGGTTTGGTTTTAACTAAAAAAAGTCAAATCGAAACCAAACCAACCCGATAATACATTTATATAATTTTTTGAAAATATTTTATACATATAAATATTTATTGTAATGTAATTTATAAATATGTCTTAAACTTTTTCACAGTTTTAACTTTTAACATATTATTTCAAGTTTGGACTTAACATTCTTGAATGGTAAATAAATTTTATAGCCCATAAATGTAGTAACTCAAACAAAGTTCAAATCAATACTAATGCTAATAAAAGAAATTCAATTCAACACTAAGAATGCCAATAATGTTGGATTTTTTAGTTTTACATTGGTTTATGATAAAAATACATAACTTAATTTATCTTTTTTTAGTGCTTAGTTGTGTAATTAATAGTATTTATTAGCTATACTTATTTTAGAATGACCTATATATAGTATTTTTAGATTATGTTAATTTTTATTATGGCTTATTAATTAGCAATATTTGCTTTATGTAATTTTATTATTTTTATTATTGAATATTTTAGTATAATGCAACTTATCTTATATTATTGTGTTATTTTCATGGAAAATACATTATATAGTTATATCTTACTAGAACTAAAGAGATATTTGGAGCACAAGTTACATATTTTGTGCTATAAAGACTTTACCAGGAAAAAAAATCCAAAAGCCCGAGAAATACCGAAAAATCTGACAAATACCGAGATTAAAAAACCCAACTTTCTTGGTTTGGTTTGGTATATAATTTAAAAAATCCGACACCATTGGTTTGGTTTGGTAATTAAAAATTCCGAACCAACCCGACCTATGTACACCCATATCTGCAATTGAGCAGCCCCTCGGAATGAATGCTATCAAGGGAGGATCGGCGGTCGGTTCGTTAGCAACCACAACGGGGGAAGCCGTTTCAAGGGTGACCACTCTAGGGGCAACCGCTTTAGTACCAACGGCCGGTTGAGAAGATGAAGAGGCAACTTGTTGAGGAACGGTTTTTGATGTTTTGGCCATTGATATCTGGGGAAGTGTTTGAAAATTTGAGAAAAAAATGTCTTGGAAAAACGGTTTTTGAAGATGAAGAACAGAGTATGACGATTTAAAGAAAATCTGGGAAAAAATATGAAAATTACTATGAAAATTGAAGAACAAGGATGGAGATATGGGGGTTTGAAGAAGGTTTGATGATGGCTGGAAAGCTCGGACATAGTACTTTAGTCGAAAAGTAGAAAAAGAACAAAGGGAAGAAATTTTTATAGGGAAACAGCTGATGCTTCGCATTCGGAGGCAACCTGCTGATGAACGACACGTGTCTGAAGTCAGAACGACGCGACTGATGGGACGTTTCGGCTCCCTCATCGTAATGTACGAAGGAAGGAACCAAAGTCATCTGTCGTTTCCCATTGTTTCGGCAAACCTACTCTCTGAGAAACAAGGGGACTATATGTATACGGGTAAAACCGAACCCACTGAGCATCCCGATTTCACGGTGAGGCAAACGGAGCAAGGACGCGACCGTAAGGAATCACAGTCAGAGTGAGGAGCCTCTCGTATCGGGACTCGAGCAAAACACCAGCTCTCGGGGGCATCGGGATCACGTCCCCCGGGTCCGGTTCGAGCCTCAAGGCCTCGGAGAGCATTACTAGACAACCGCACACGACTAACAAAGGGACGTAATGTCTGTGCCCAACCGGATATCACAGCGTGAATCTCGGCCCATATCGGCAGAAAATCGGTGATTAACGAAATTGAAGATTTTTACCTTTCTTAGAATTGTACTTAGGGTAAAACTTCCTTACTATATAAAGGGGATGCTCATTATTCATAAAGCACATTGTAACACGCATACCAAGTCAATTTACTTCTATTCTTTTTGTTATTCAAAGTTCTTATTTTTGTTCATAAGTTCTTCATAAGTGCAAGCTCGGAATCGAAGGCAGGTTCCTCATTGAGTCATTAACCGAGCCCGGGACCACTCTTATCATTGGTTTGGCCATTTATCACCTCTTTCATTTGCTTAATCTAACGTCATTAATCACTTGTATTGAATTAATGCACATATCCTTAAAATCGCGTATAAATTCAATTGTTACCCATTTTTTAGGGTAAAGAAATAGTATGAAATCTATTTCAACTAGAAACATGAAATCATATTCCTAATAATTCTGACTATAATTTTATTTAGACATGAATTAAATAAACCAATTCCTAAACAATTAAGGTTTCGTACTACAACTTTGAATTAGTTTTCCACCAGAAATTCCAAGTTATAAAGAAACTGGATATACATAAAGTCCTATTTTCCACATTGAATTTAATTAATATCTGCTCAAATTTCTTTTCTTAAAGCTCTGGCTTAAACTATGAATTCAATTTGGTAATTTTTTTGTACAACATGAATAATATATTTGTGAAATTTTACAAGTGAGGCTGGGAAAGGGTAGAATGCAGACCTTACTCCTACCTTATAGAGATATACACTGTTTCCGATAGATCATTACGATTAAATTGAAAAATGATAAGTACTAATTTTGACGGCCTATTGGTTATGGCGTTGGCACCTCTCGTGTGTGTCAATCTCTATTCTTCTTATTAATTGCGTCGAGCTATCAGAGCCGAGAGATGTGTTCTGAAGTCTCGGTTGAATCTTTGTTTGAATTTAATTTTAGGCTAGTTGAACCAATTCAACGATCTATGACCACACTAGTAAACTGTGAAAATAGTTGACAGTGGGACTATTATATTGTTAGAGAGCAAATATCGGATCTGGTTTTCATTTTAATATCTCAAATTTCTATTATGCAGCTTCAAGTTGCCAGCTTTAGGAACTAGCGAACTACTCTCTTCTATGTCAAATATTACATTTTGATAAATTGGATTTGGTTTTAAACACTACATCCAGTCTTCAATATTAATCATTTTGATAAATTAAATTGGTTTTAAAATATTTGACATTTTAGTAAAATAAAAAGTTATTCTAAATTTTTTTCTTGATCTACCATTACTATTCCAATTAGTAAAGTTTTAAATAAGATGTTTAAAGAGAGCAAAATAGGGTGCAAATATCTTCAAAGTACCTTAAAAGGCAAAAATGTGGCACAAAGGGAGTATTTTCACGTTTTAGAAAAACAAGAAATATTTATCGTTTCTTTGTCAGTCATTCTTGCTGCTTAGTTACTGCATTGTCAATTAAGTGAGGCATTTAATAGAGAGATAAAGGGCATTTTAAACAAATACTACTATTTAAGACTATTAAAGATTTTTCTTAAGAAGTACTATTTAAAAACCTTAATAACGGAAAATATAAATAACTAGAGATAATTCTATATTTCACTACTGGTGCAGAATTAGTTCAGTTGTATAGCAGAGTAAATGTGATTTAAGTTTGTGTATTAATGTTAAAACTACATTCCTACCGTTCAATCAAAGCTGAATATTGTAGAGGGCAAGCAACGCAGTCATGCCTTAAAATTTATGGATGTTTGAGAATTTTTTCTGACTGATGTTGCTGTTTGTTCCAATGTCTGCTATTAATGTTTACGAGACCAGTTTAGTTGCAAACTTGTAGAAGCAGCAACAAACACCGTTTATCCGCCGTTTGTTCCTCTCCACTCTTCGATTTCCAAGCTTCTTTCAATTTTTGGTGGAATTTTCACTCCTTTCCTTGTACGTTCTGTCTTCGATTATTTCACATTTTTGGGCAAGTGGGCAAACTTTCATTTAGGACACAATTAACAAAAAATAAAAACAAAAACAAACGAGGTTACTTTTGAAACAGCGCCAAATATATCCTATGATTTTATGTACTTTAAGACTTCAACTTGATGATGAAAAGTTGTGTATGAGATCGAATTTTAATACCGACGATAGTACAATAACTAGCTTGAAAGACTTTTTGTTTGGGAAGATATATGAAAAAGGATCACTCTTAACTAATCTATATAGTCAAGTTAAAGCAACTCATTTTTCTACTTTCCTTATTCGTTTTTTTTTTATTTGGCCAACACATTCTATAGATTCCTCCATAATCCAGGAGCAAGCAGGTGTAGATATGTAGCTTTTATTTTGATTGTTAGATATTAAGAGAAAAAGTCTAAATTTATCCATGTATTATTCGAAAAATGTTCAATTTTGTCTTCTGTTTCACTTTTGACTCGTCCATATCCTTGGTATTATCATATTATATCGTATTAGCCTTTTTTATTAATGCTCTCCCTCGTGAAATGAGTAAAATACACATATTCAATTTCTTGTTTACTCGTTAGCAGTATGTAAATATAGTGCATATAAGTTTACTCGTTATTTTGAAAAATTTAAAAGCACTTTACGGATAAGTAGCAGCATAATCTACAGGCTACAACGCTAAATTCTAAAACCATGCTGACATAGTTTTCAAGGCCTATAGGGACTGAATTCGGGGGAAGTACACAAGCCGTAATTTTTAAGGTATCTATTTTGAAATTAGTCGGTACTTATTTTGTCTTGAAAATTTGAACTATAAATTTTATTTCAAGACAAGGACATTTGTGTTTCGAAAAATTGAACGGAAAAATTGAAATTCAAAATATATTGGCTAATTCTTAAATATCAGACTTTTAAAGTGGCTTTCTATTGTCATTTCTACCTGAATTCTTCCAAATAAGCCCATTCACCTAAATTTGTCTTAAAAGAGAAAATGACCCTCTATAACCTTCAAAATTTTAATAGCCTATGTTTTTCTCCATTGACACGAAATGACCCTCCGGCCCAAACATATTACATCTAATAGCCCGAAATGTTTATTTTGTATATTGTTTGTATAGTGATAGTCTATTTTGTATAGTGACAGTCTATTTTGTATATATTTTGTATAGTGACAGTCTATTATATATAAATTGTATAGTGGCAGTCTATTTAGTATATTTTTGTTTAGTGACAGTCTATTTTGTATAGTGACAGTCTATTTAGTATATATTTTTGTATAATGACAGTCTATTTTTGTATATATTTTGTACAGTGACAGTCTATTGCATATACATTGCATAGTGACAGTCTATTTTGTATGATTTTTGTATAGTGACAGTCTATTTTGTATATATTTCGTAATATATCAATATTAAAAAGAAATGCTATCCAGTCTAATACATAGTCTAAAAATATAAGACGTGGGATCTACCTCCACATTGGTCAAACTTTTGGGACTACTACTTGATTTGGAGTGATTTTTTTTTCTTGTCTTTAAGTTGAAGGTTTCAAGAATTGAATACAAGATTTGTCAAATCTCAGCAGTTGTAGTATTAATATTAATGTTGTCTAGGCTCCAGCTTGGACCTCACCGCAAATCATGAAATCGAAATTAAAACCCAGTCAGTCTAACCCACTGTGCTCGATCTCGTTGGCTTTAGATCTGGACGGAAACTCAAATACCAGCGACCCTACATTAAATCCGGTGACTCTTTCTTCTCGTTTTATTTACTGTTTTTGGGACTTTTGATATTATAAACAACCTTGCATATGGATGAATCCGGTTCGTCACCGGTTTCACACATAGAACCGGATTATCCGCCTTCTCCACCCTATAAAAATATTTCCGGGATGTTAGCAGCGACTGTTTACTCAAATTCATATTGCTCTCAAATTTTGTTTCAGGTAAATCAGTATCAATCAATTTATCTTTTATCTAAAAACTATCTAAAAAGGAGTGGAAATAGGGAAATGTAGTTGATTTTTTTTAATTGGGGTGCATTTAGTGGTTATGGAGTCGAAAATTTTGAAATTTGAAAGGGGAAGAGTGGCAGTGGTTTGGTTTATTTTGTGGCTACCGTTTGTTATTAGTTTTTCCCGGATGTCTATATGTGATAATTGCTTGTCTTAAAATGTTGTAGGCCCAAATATTAAAGTTGGGTTCAAACTAGAGATTTTTCGTTACTATACGCTATTTGAAACCTTATTACGAAAAATGTTCATGTTTTTGAATTTACCCGACCTAAACACGGTTTAGCTACAAAATATATATACAATCCATTATTAGTGCCTTAAATTAGAGATTTAGTTATATCCTTTTTCTATTTTCTCTCCATTACTCTTTTAATAAGACTCCTTCCAGTTGTGTATTATCTATTTTAAGTCATAATAAACGGAATTTCAGTTACAAGTACCTAGTTTCGTCCTCGTTTTGACGCCTCTCCAGTAAATAATCACCATACTCTCCTCCATCTCCGAACTCAAGTTCGAAACTTGTCTATTATTCCAATTTCCACTGCCGCTTGAGAAATTTCGTCGCTGACATCGGCGTCTATATTCGACGAACACACAAACCATGTGAAGCATAGACTGTAAAGCGTATCCAATAATCCAAAGCCTTAAAAGGCATAGAAGGAGACTCATTTTTGCTCATTATAAGAACATAAATTGCTACAATAACAAAAGCTAAGTTCCATATGAGATCTAATATCACTATAGGTTTTGAGTACGCCCAGTCGCTTTGTCGCTCCTCGATTAATAGGTCTATTACCACTATTATTATATTCCAAAATATTTGATTAAATAAACTTTGATTAACATGTCAAAATACATATTTCTTTTCATCATTCTTTACTTTTCTTTCCTTAATAAATCAATTGAGAAAAAGAACAATGTATGGTACATCAACATACAAATTAAAAATAAATTTCGTATAAATTTAATGCAAATTTGAATATCTTACAACAACATATATAGTAAAAATAAATTTTATACAACTAATTATATATTATACAACTTATCTACAATTTTCATACATTATTTCTACATAGTTAAATACAACTACAATATCATACAACTTAAATATAATTTTTATACAAATTTTATACAATATGTCTTTTATATATTTTGTATCTGATTTATACATAGTAAAAATAAATTTCATACAACTAATTATATATTATACAATCTATTTACAACTTATCTACAACTTTCATATATTATTTCTACCCAATTAAATATAACTACAATATCATACAACTTAAATATAATTTTTATATAAATTTTATACAATATGTCCTTTGTATATATTTTGTATCTGATTTGTATATATTTTGTCTGTGGTGTGTAATTCTTCCTCTCTAAAATTCCAATCAAAACTTACTCTCTTAATACAATTTTGATACATATCAATAACTTTATGTAAAAAGATAGTATTGATAACTTAAATACAAATTTTATACAACGATTCATACATTATACAACTATTTTTTAACTTTCACACAACATACTCTATATTTGGTCGCCCCCATTTAACCTATACCCATTTTTTAAAAAAATTTTAACTTGTACCTACTCTTTAAACAACTTCTGCCCTCTTTCTCCTCCTCCTCCTCCTCCTCCTCCTCTTCTTCTTCTTCTTCTTCTTCTTCTTCTTCTTCTTCTTCTTCTTCTTCTTCTTATTCTTCGTCTTCAGTAAACACCCTCAAAATTGAGATATAAACTCCAAACAATATCCCTAATTGTTTGCAACAACACCAATCCAAACAAATAATAATTTTTAAAAACCCAAATTCGATTTCAAAGCTTTTTAATGGCTGTCAATGATGGAAAGTCAAACATCTTCAAAATTTATAATCCTACATAGAATTAGGAGAGATTAAAGTCTCCGCATATGCTACAGCCCAACTGTCACGACCCGAAATTCTCACCTTCGGGACCGTGATGGCGCCTAACATTTCACTTGCCAGGCAAGCCAACGTTAGAATAATATTAGCCATTTTTAAATAAATTTAAATTAATTAATAATAAAGAAATAAATGTGGAAATAAAGTGAATAATCCATAATAATAGTGATGTCTAAATACCATCCCAAAACTAGTATCACAAGTGCACGAGCTACTAGAATAATACAAATAAAAGTCTGAATGAAAATGAAGCTGTCTAAAAGGAATACACAGCTACGATAAAGTGGAAGGGGACTTCAGAACTGCGAACGTCATGCAGTTATACCTCAAGTCTCATGCGAATAGTTGAATCCGAAATAATCTACTATACGCCACTGAGACCAACTCCGGTATCTGCACAAGAAGTGCATAGTGTAGTATGAGTACAACCGACCCCATGTACCTAGTAAGTGCCGAGCCTAATCTGGACGAAGTAATGACGAGGCTAAGGCAGGTCACTTACATTAACCTGTACGCAATAATAATAATAATAATAATAATAATAATAATAATAATAATAATAATAATAATAATAATAATAATAATAATAATAATAATAATAATAATAATAATAATAATAATAATAATAAATAAAGGGGAGCATAAAACAGGTAACTCATTTCAACAGCTGAAGCCAACTCAGCAGTCATAATCAATTATTATTTCAATCAGTTTCCGTTGCGGCGTGCAACCCGATACCACAATATATTCATTTTCATTTATTCCTGTTGCGGCGTGCAACCCGATCCTCAATATATCTTTTCAATCAATTCTGTTGCAGTGTGCAACCCACTCCTCGAATATATTCACTTTCATTTCTGTTGCGGCGTTGTCACGACCCCAAATTCTCTCTATAGGATGTCGTGATGGCATCTAGTCTCTAAGACTATGTAAGCCTATCAATGCAGAATAATAATAAACACCTGAAATAAATAAACTACAATTCAAACAATTTCAACTCCCAAAACCCGGTAGAAATAAGTCACAAGCTTCTAAGAATTTATGCTATATGTCTCTATACATCAAAGTCTAAAGCAAATAAGAAAGACAACATAGTAAGATAGAAGGGGACTCCGGATTCTGCGGACGCTGGCAGATATACCTCGAAGTCTCCTCCTACAACTAGTTTACTGACGCGTGGTCTGATAAGATGTACTGGATCTGTACAAAAAGATGTGCAGAAGCGTAGTATGAGTACACCACAGCGGTACTCAGTAAGTGCCAAGCCTAACCTCGGTAGAGTAGTGACGAGGTCAGGTCAGGCCCTACTGGAGAATAAATAATGGCATGGTAAAATGTTTAAACAATATTATAAGATAAAATGACAATAAAAATGAATGAAGTAGTATGTCACATTTAATTACATCAAATAATGGCAAATAAATACCTCGTGGAAACAAAACAGAATTCTTTTCAACTTTAAGAAAATCATAACAATAATCAAAGGCAACTGCGGCCATAAATCAATATCAACAAGGGCACTCCCGAGGTACCGTCTCGTAGTCCCAAATCATAAATAAATTCGCAATATCTCATTTCTTTATCTCACCGCGGGAGCCTTCACAATTTATTTTAAAGAAAATATTTTTACCGAAATAGCATCCCTCGTTTTAGCCATCCATATCACATCGCATGATTTCTAGTAGTTCCCCCTACTAGCCATGCGTATTAAACCACCCTTATCTCATTGTATGCGTTTCAATACCCAGACCTTATACTACCACATGCGTATCAATATCACAATATATCACAATTTGCACCTCAGGTGATCAAATAATTTAACTTGCCAGAATAATTCAACAACAATATTTTTTCACAATAAAGAACTTACGGCTCATGTCAAAATAATTCAACAATAATATTTTTTCACAATAAAGAGCTCACGGCTCATGTCAAAATAATTCAACAATAATATTTTTCCACAATAAAGAGCTCACGGCTCATGTCAAAATAATTCAACAATAATTCTTTTCCATAATAAAGAGTTCAATGCTCCATCACAATGAGTACGAAAATCTTACAAAAATATTCAGGAGTAAATAATTCAGGAAAATAATATTTCAAAATCTTTAATACGTTGCTTCAATATCAAGTTTAAAAATGTCAAATACTTCATATTAATAATATTTAATTTAAATAAAATCAACCTTCAAATAATGCACAGAATAAAAGAAACCAAGTTCTAACTAAACAGATAAAATAATTAGCAGGAAAAGGTCAAGCAAATTTAAAATATAAACATTAAATCAATAATGAAGAATATAACAAAATGAAATAATTTAATTAATGCGCAACATTGATCTACACAATTTAAAACATAATCTTTCACATTTAGCCTGTGTACACACTCATTACCTCATGTACATGACTTTCCACACATTACAATTATCAATCCTAGGGGGAATTTCCCCCACACAAGGTTAGACAAGTCACTTACCTCGACTTGTTCCAAATTAATCAAGCATTATGCTTTTTTCTCGATTTTCGACTCCGATCGACTCGCATCTAGTCATAATTAATTCGATACAGTCAACGAAAATGATAGTAATCAATTTCATAAGAAAATATTACATTTTTCAATAAAATTTAAAATTAGCTCAAAATTTACCCGTGGGGCCCACATCTCGAAATCCAGCGAAACTTACAAAATCCGATAACCCATTCAATTACGAGTCCACCCATAGCAATATTATCAAATTCCGATAACAACTCGACCTCCAAATCTTCAATTTTCGTTTTTAGAAAATTTTACAAAAATCTTGATTTTTCTTCCATAAATTCACGGATTCATGATGTAAATGAGTATGGAATCATGAAATATAATCAATATAGGATAAGGAATACTTACCCCAATATTTTTCCGTGAAAATCGCCCAAAAATCGCCCAAGAACCGTGCTCCAAAAATTCAAAACGAAATGAAGGAAATGACCATTTTTGGTCCTTAAGTTTCTGCCCATCCGTCAATAAAAGTATATTTTCCGTCACTAAAAGTCTACCAGAACTTGCTTGTACCAACCTTCCTTCAATTGATCATAACTTTATGTAAAAATATCCAAATTATGAATAACTTAACTTTATGGAAACTAGAATCAAATGACTACAACTTTCATGTTTTGAAAATTTTCCGATTCTTTATGAATTGTGAGATATAAGCTTCCAAAATCGGCTCCACGTATCAGAAATTTCTGGCGAAACTGTTCTACCAGCCTTCATTCAATCCATCATAACTTTCTGTGCAATTGTCCAAATAATAAATGGGTTAACTTTCTGAAAATCAGAATCAAACGACTACAACTTTAATGTTTTGAAAACATTCCGATTCCTTATGAATTGCGAGATATAAGCTTCCAAAGTTGGCTCCACGCACCAGAAATTTCTGGCGAAATTTCCAGCAATCCTCTTTGTCCGAAATCCATTCTGTTTACCTTCCAAAATCCACCCGATACCCTCGGGACCTTAACCAATTATTCCAATATGTCCAAAAATACAATACGAACTTAGTCGAAGCTTCAAACCACATCAAACAACATCAAAACGACGAATCACACCTCAAATCAAAATCTATGAACTTTGAACTTTTAATTTCTATATCTTGTGCCGAAACACATCAAATCAATTCGGAATGACTTCAAATTTTTCACACAAGTCATAAATAACATAACAGACCTATTCCAATTTCCAGAATCGGATTCCGACCTCGATATCAAAAAGCCAAACCCCCGGTCAAACTTCCCAAAAATTCAACTTTTGGCATTTCAAGCCTAATTCCACTACAGACTTCCAAATAAAATTCTGATCATGCTCCTAAGTCCAAAATCACCATACGGAGCTGTTGGAATCATCAAAATTCTATTCCGGGGTCGTTTGCACATAATTTGACATTCGGTCACTATTTGAACTTAAACTTTTAATTTTTCATCAAAATTCCATATCTTGGGCTAGGGACTTCGAAATTTGATTCCGGGCATATGCCTAAGTCCCAAATCACGATACAGACCTACCGAAACTATCAAAACACTAATCCGAGTCTGTTTTCTCAAAATGTTGACCAAAGTCAACTTAGTTGAGTTTTAAAGTTCTAATTCACATTTTAATCTATTTTTCACTTGAAAACTTTTCGGAAAATTTTACGAACTGCGCTCGCAAGTCGAGGAATGATAAATAGTGTTTTTTGAGGTCTTAGAACATAATTAATTATTAAATTTAAAGATGACATTTTGGGTCATCACATTCTCCACCTCTGAAACAAATGTTTGTCCTCGAGCGGAGTTAGAAAAAGTACATGAGCTGGTGAATAAGTGTGGATAACAACTGCACATATCATGCTTGGTCTCCTAAGTCGCCTCTTCGGCCGGATGACCCTTCCACTGAACCTTCACGGAAGCAACCTCAGCTTTCGAACCTGCTTATCCAAAATAGTCACTGGTTCATCAACATAAGATAGATCCTTGTCCAATTGAACCGAATTGAAGTCTAACATATGAGATGGATCGCCGTGATATTTTCGAAGCATGGAAACATGGAATACCGGATGAACCGCAGAGAGACTAGGTGGTAATGCAAGTTTGTAAGTCATCTCTCCAACTCTCTCAAGAATCTCAAAAGGCCCAATATACCTAGGGCTCAACTTGCCCTTCTTCCCGAACCTCATCACACCCTTCATAGGCGAAACCCAGAGCAATACCCGCTCACCAACCATGAATGCAACATCACGAACCTTCTGATTCGCATAACTCTTTTGTCTAGATTGGGCTGTACGAAGTCAATCCTGAATCAACTTAACATTTTCCAAGGCATCCTAAACCAAGTCTGTATCCAATAGCTTAGCCTCGCCCGGTTTGAACCAAACCACTGGGGACCGGCACCGCCTACCATACAAGGCCTCATACGGAGTCATCTGAATGCTTGACTAGCAACTGTTATTGTAAGCAAACTCCGCAAGTGGTAAGAACTGACCCCAAGCACCCATAAAATCTATCACACACGCACGAAGCATATCCTCCAGTATCTGAATAGTGCGTTCGGATTGCCCGTCCGTCTGAGGGTGAAATGTTGTACTCAACTCCACACGAGTACCTAACTCTCGATGTACAACCCTCCAAAACTGTGAGGTAAACTGTGTACCCCGATTAGAGATGATAGATAGCGGTACACCGTGAAGTCTGACAATCTCGCGAATGTATACCTGAGCCAGCTGCTCTAAAGAGTAAGTAGTAATCACAGGAATGAAATGAGCTGACTTGGTCAATCTATCCACAATCACTCAAACTGCATCAAACTTCCTCCGAGTCCATGAGAGCCCAACAACGAAATCCATAGTGATCCGCTCCCATTTCCATTCTGGAATTTCCAACTTCTGAAGCAATCCACCTGGTCGTTGATGCTCATATTTCACCTGCTGACAATTTAGGCACCGAGCTAGATATTCCACTATGTCTTTCTTCATCTGCCTCCACCAATAGTGTTGTCTCAAGTTTTGATACATCTTTGCAGCACCCGGATGAATGGAATACCGCGAACTGTGAGCCTCCTGGAAAATCAAGTCGCGCAAACCATCTATTTTTGGCACACATAACCTGCCCTACATCCGTAATACATCTTCATATCCAATAGTGACTTCCTTGGCATCGCCATGCTGAACTGTGTCCTTAAGGACAAACAGATGGGGGTCATCATACTAACGTTCCCTAATACGGTCATAAAGAGAAGACTGAGAAACCGCACAAGCCAAAACTCGGCTCGACTTGGAAACATTCAGTCTAACAAACTGGTTGTCCAAGGCCTGAACATCCAAGGCTAAAGGCCTCTCTGTTACCGGTAAATATGCTAAGCTGCCCAAACTCTCCGCCTTACGACTCAAGGCATCAGCCACTACATTGGCCTTCCTAGGGTGATAGAGAATGGTGATATCATAATCCTTAAGCAACTCCAACCATCTTCGCTGCCGCAATTAAGATCCTTCTATTTAAACAGATGTTGTAGACTCCGATGATCGGTGTAGACCTCACAATGGACACCGTATAAATAATGCCGCCAAAATCTTCAAGGCACGAACAATAGCTGCTAACTCAAGGTCGTGGACCAAAAAATTCTTCTCCTGTACCTTTAATTGTCTGGACGCGTAAGCAATCACCCTACCGTCTTGCATCAACACCGCACCGAGACCAATACACAACGTATCACAATACACAGTATATGACCTTGAACATGTAAGTAATACCAACGCTTGTGTCAGAGTCAAAGTGGTCTTGAGCTTCTGAAAGCTCAACTTACACTTGTCTGACCCTGTAAATGGGGAACCCTTTTGGGTCAATTTGGTCTTAATAGTTGTTCATAATCAATTACAGAATCGTCATTTAACCTCACGTTAACAAAAATCTCGTTTCAAACCTTCACAATACTGATAACGAGATACGAGGCATGAAGACCTCATAATTATTTACCCAAATTAATGAGTCACATTTAACGTCACTTGGGCGGGAACCTACCTCGTAGGTTAAAACTCAATAATTACAACACAAAATTGGCAAGTATGCAAAAAGCATTTCATATAGAATTTTCAAATAAGCCTAACAGGCATGACTTCTTATTAGTACTATAGTACAAATTTAATTTCACAAAGGAGAACTTAAACACAAGAATTTTCCTCAAAAAGATCTCGTCCTTATATAACTTCCACCGCAGCTCATAGCCCGGTTTAAACATATCAATTTATATAAAAATATGAGGATCTCATCCTCAGTTCTGAATCACAAGTAATATGCACATCATGCCAATAAAAAATTTCCACTTTCTCTTTTAAAATAATTTTGGTTACACCAAATCACAACACATAATGAACCCCACATCGGCAGCGCATATAATTCACAATTTGTAATTAATTATTCGTAATTTACATCAAAACTTATCAAAATGAGTAACAGAAAGCCACATTTAGCCTCGCAGCTCTTATTAGTGACCAACACGAAATGATAGGCGTAGTTATCTCCATAAAATCTCCCAACAGGAGTAAACACATAAGTAGATTATAGAATTATGAAGCTCACTCATAAGTGGAGCACAATAGGAGGACTCGTCTCGATACTCAGAATCGAATCAAGTTAAGGAAATTATTCCTTTATATTAAATCAAGGTCGTACCTGTAACGAGACCAACTAATGTAGCGACCTCCGCCATACCATAAAACAAATATATCAAGGGCTGGGTCTCCACCTCTAGGACACCTTCTACCCGTCTGTGCTCCACCCCCTAACTGGTCGTGTGGGTAGTGTAGTAACTGCAATGGGGCACGTAGCCTGAGTGCTTTGCTGAAATAAGTCTCTTCCAAGTTTGGGACAATTTTCTCATGATGTTCCTAGTATCACCGTATTCATAACAACCCCTTTGCGGGTTAGACTGCTCATATTGAGTCTGTGCCAGATAATTGGAATAACTATTGTAGGAACTCATGTCGGTGGTGCATTAAAATAACTTACTGGAGCACCCCGAGTAATCCGATGTGCGGACTGGGTTGGACGACTGCCCGAGCCCCCTCCATAATGATTTATACTTGTAGAGTCGAATCCACTGAATCCCCCAGAACCTCAAGACATCTTTGTCTCCTTAGTTTCCTTTTTTCCTCACCCCGAACACATTCTAATATCTTGGCAATTTGTACAACTAGCAGAAATGAAGTATCAGCTTGTAGCTCCTGAGTCGTATAAAATTTTACGATCATAATTGAGTCATTTAATGAGTCTGCGGACTCGCCCTCTGGCTGTAGGAAGCAAGGTAGGAGTATGACGGGCTAACTTATTAAACTTGATGACATATTCTGACACTGTCAATGGTGACCTGACGCAACCGTTCAAACCCTATGCGCCACGCATTACGGAGAGTCCGAAAAAAAAACTCTTTCAAAAGCATTTCTGAGAACTGAGCCAAGTGGGCGGTGTTGCATTGGCTGATCTGCCCTCTTCATAGGCTTGCCACGAACACCGGCGGAGAATTATCTCTCCCAAGGCAAATTTCTTCTTTTGTTATGCTGACTCAACACTGTTGAGCTGACCCATTTCTTAACATACTCTTCGATTCTTCTTTGGGGTAACCCTTACCCCTATTTATACTTAACGATCACAAAAGTAGAGGTCCATACAGACAAATCTTGGCACAAACCACATAGTCCAGAATCTCATCAACAACTGTACTTCCTCCAAAGCACCCAAAAATCCGCAACCGTGACGTCCATGCTGAGTAGACCTTTTGTAAATTTAGAGTTGTTTCTATAACTCCTTTGGTACTGAAGTATAGGATTATTAAGGAGGCGGACATACCGCAAGTTCCAACCTTATCCTCTACAAAATCTCAAGCCTTAAACATGTGTAAATTTTAGGGAACCTTTCAGTACCACATATATACATTTCAGGCCAAAACTGATATAACACATGACCCCGTAATCCATCCATTGGTAGTGGACTCCCCCTATTCGGCGCGAAGTCATAGGTCATAACGTCCGATGATCCATAATAATGACCTTCACAGCTCGTATAAATCAACCAAACGCCAATGTCCGTTCCACCCCGCACATGATTCACTAAGTGATCTCTCAATACGCCCGCATCTTCAGTCGGAACCACACGTTAAGGCAATGTTTGAGCATATCTGGCTCCCTCGTAGTCCATCTGCGGCATCACGAACCGTCGACGCACAACTGATACCGAGTGTGCAATGTTATACATGAGTGGATACAAAGGAATATGAGATATATGTTTCAAGCTAAATCAATGTCGCACGATAAGGAATCAAAGAAGTGAATATTTTCCTAACAGCTCCATAGCCTCCCGAAGATAAGTATCGATCCGCAAGACTCTACTAAACATGCTTGTGACTCACAATTTGTGTGAAAATAATTTTTATTATGTGTCACGACCCCAAATTCCCTCAGTAGGATGTCGTGATGGCACCTAGTCTCTAAGACTAGGTAAGCCTATCAATGCGGAATAATAATAAATATCTGAAATAAATAAACTACAATTCAAACAATTTCAACTCCCCAAACCCGGTAGAAATAAGTCACAAGTTTCTAAGAATTTATTCTCTATGTCTCTATACATCAGAGTCTAAAGCAAATAAGGAAGACAACATAGTAAGATAGAAGGGGACTCCGGAGTCTGCGGACGCTGGCAGATATATCTCGAAGTGTCCTCGTACAACTAGTTTACTGATGCGTGGTCTGATAAGATGTACCTGGATCTGCACAAAAAGATGTGCAGAAGCGTAGTATGAGTACACCACAGCGGTACCCAGTAAGTGCCAAGCCTAACCTCGGTAGAGTAGTGACGAGGTCAGGTCAGGCCCTACTGGAGAATAAATAATGGCATGGTAAAATGTTTAAACAATATTATAAGATAAAATGACAATGGAAATGAATCAAGTAGTATGTCACATTTAATTACATCAAATAATGGCAAATAAATACCTCGTGGAAACAAAACAGAATTCATTTCAACTTTAAGAAAATCACAACAATAATCAAAGGCAACTGCGGCCATAAATCAATATCAATAAGGGCACTCCCGAGGTACCACATCGTCGTCCCAAATCATAAAAAAATTCACAATATCTCATTTCCTTATCTCACCGCGGGAGCCTTCACAATTTATTTTAAAGAAAATATTTTTTCCGAAATAGCATCCCGCATTTTAGCCATCCTTATCACACCGCATGACTTCTAGTAGTTTCCCCTACTAGCCATACATATCAAGCCACCCTTATCTTACCACATGTGTTTCAATACACAAACCTTATACCACCGCATGCGTATCAATATCACAATATATCACAATTTGCACCTCAGGTGCTCAAATAATTTAACTTGCCAAAATAATTCAACAATAATATTTTTTCATAATAAAGAGCTCACGGCTCATGTCAAAATAATTCAACAATAATATTTTTCCACAATAAAGAGCTCACGGCTCATGTCAAAATAATTCTACAATAATATTTTTCTATAATAAAGAGCTCATGGCTCATGCCAAAATAATTCAACAATAATTCTTTTCCACAATAAAGAGCTTACTGCTCCATCACAATGAGTACGAAAATCTTACAAAAATATTCAGGAGTAAATAATTCAGGAAAATAATATTACTCTTTAATACGTTGCTTCAATATCAAGTTTTAAAATGTCAAATACTTCATATTAATAATATTTAATTTAAAGAAAAATCAACCTTCAAATAATGCACAGAATAAAAGAAACCAAGTTTCAACTAAACAGATAAAACAATTAGCAAAAAAAGGTCAAGCAAATTTAAAATATAAACATTAAATCAATAATGAAGAATATAACAAAATAAAATAATTTAATTAATGCGCAACAGTGATCTACACAATTTAAAACATAATCTTTCACAGTTAGCCTGTGTACACACTCGTCACCTCGCGTACACAACTTTCCACGCATTATAATTATCAATCATATGGGGAATTTCCCCCACACAAGGTTAGACAAGTCACTTACTTCGATTTGCTCCAATTTAACCAAGCATTATGCTTTTTCTCGATTTTTCGACTCCGATCGACTCGTATCTAGTCATAATTAATTCGATACAGTCGACAAAAATTATAGTAATTAATTTCATAAGAAAATATTATATTTTTCAATAAAATTCGAAATTAGCTTAGAATTTGCCCGTGGGGCCCATATCTCGGAATCCGGTGAAACTCATAAAATCCGATAACTCATTCAATTACGAGTCCACCCATACCAATTTTATCAAATTCCGATGACAACTCGACCTCCAAATCTTCAATTTTCGTTTTTAGAAGATTTTGCAAAAATCTTGATTTTTCTTCCATAAATTCACGGATTCATGATGTAAATAAATATGAAATCATGAAATATAATCAATATAGGATATGGAACACTTACCCCAATGTTTTTCCGTAAAAATTGCCCAAGAACCGTGCTCCAAAAATCCAAAACGAAATGAAGGAAATGACTATTTTTGGTCCTTAAGTTTCTGCCCATCCGTCACTAAAAGTCCATTTTCCGTCACTAAAAGTCCATCAGAACTTGCTTGTACCAGCCTTTCTTCAATCGATCATAACTTTATGTACAAATGTCAGAATGATAAATGGTTTAACTTTCTGGAAACTAGAATCAAATGACTACAACTTTCATGTTTTGAGAATTTTCCGATTTCTTATGAATTGCGAGATATAAGCTTTCAAAGTCGGCTCCACGCATCAGAAATTTCTGGCGAAACTGCTCTACTAGCTTTCATTCAATCCATCATAACTTTATGTACACATGTCCAAATAGTGATTGGTTTAACTTTATGGAAACCAGAATCAAACGACTATAATTTTCATGTTTTGAAAACTTTCCGATTCCTTATGAATTGCGAGATATAAGCTTCCAAATTTGGCTCCACGCCCCAGAAAATTCTGGCAAAATTTCCAGCAATCCTCTTTGTCCGAAATCCATTCCGTTTACCTTCCGAAATCCACCCGAGACCCTCGGGACCTTAACCAATTATTCCAACATGTCCCAAAATATAATACTAACTTAGTCGAGGCTTCAAACCACATCAAACAACATCAAAACGACGAATCGCACCTCAAATCAAAATCTATGAACTATCTAGTTCCGAAACACATCAAATCAATTCGGAATGACTTCAAATTTTTCACACTAGTCATAAATGAGATAACAGACCTATTCCAATTTCCAGAATCGGATTCCGACCTCGATATCAAAAAGTCAACCACCCGGTCAAACTTCCCAAAAATTCAACTTTTGGCATTTCAAGTCTAATTCCATTACGGACTTCCAAATAAAATTTTGATCACGCTCCTAAGTCCAAAATCACCATACGGAGCTGTTGGAATCATCAAAATTCTATTCCGGGGTTGTTTGCACATAATTTGACGTCCGGTCACTATTTGAACTTAAACGTTTAATTTTTTTTATCAAAACTCCATATCTCGGGCTAGGGACCTCGGAATTTGATTTCGGGCATACGCCTAAGTCCCAAATCATGATACGGACCTACTGGAACTGTCAAAACACTGATCCGAGTCTGTTTGCTCAAAATATTGACCAAAGTCAACTCAGTTGAGATTTAAAGCTCTAATTCACATTTTAATCCATTTTTCACCTGAAAACTTTTCGGAAAATTTTATGGACTGTGCACGCAAGTCGAGGAATGATAAATAGTACTTTTTGAACTCTTGGAACATAAAATTAATTATTAAATTTAAAAAAATATTTTGGGTCATCACAAGCGTGCAACCCGCTCCTCAAATAATTTAATTTATCAATTTTTATAAGAGAAATTACTCCAATAAATGAAAAAATTAATATGAAATTATAAGACAACAAGCATAAAATAATTATGATTTATTTAGAAATAAGTGAAGACAAGTAGCAATTAGTTGTGGAAATTAAGGAGGAAATAGGCAATTAAGAATAAGTATGCTAAATGTCAAGTAGCAATTAAATCACATAAATCAAATAAGCACGTAGCAATTATAGCATGGCTTCAAGGCATAATATTTGACAAAGAAATTATGAGTGAAACAATTAATATAATAATTCATTCATGATTTAAAATGATTTATGATTTTTAAATAATTATGCAAACAATTAATTTGACGACGTATAGACACTCGTCACCTCGCCTATACGTCGTTCACATGAATTTCACATAACAAATAATTCAAGGGTTTTATTCTCTCAAGTCAAGGTTAACCACGACACTTACCTCGGTTCACAACAAATTTCAAGATTCCAATAACCCTTCGCCTCGCGAATTCGTGTCCGAAAGCTTAAAATCTAGTCACCAACAATTCAATATACTCAACATGAATCGTAAAAATTAATTCCATATGAATTTACTAATTTTTCGGATTAAAATTTGAAATTTATTTTAAAAATCGACAGTGGGACCCACATCTAGAATACCGGAAAAACTCATGAAATTCGAACACCTGTTCCGATACGAGTTCAACCATACAAAAATTATCGAATTCCGACATCGGATTGCCTTTCAAATCTTCATTTTATATTTTTTTAAAGATTTTATAATAATCTCAATTTCTTCCCTCTAAATCCGAAATAAACGATGAATATTGACATGGATTTATGAAATATAATCACTTTCGGATATAGAAGACTTACCCAAGTCGAAGTAGTGAAAACTCCCTTTGGAATCTCCCAAATCCGAGACTCAAAACTCAAAAATGAGTATATATGGTAACACACGATTTTATGTATTTTGTCCAGTATTTTCGCACCTGCGGACTCGCATTTGCGAGACAAAACTCGCATTTGTGGAACAGGGCTGCCCAGCAGAGGACCGCATCTGCGGCGGACCTTCACGTCGCAGAAGCGACTACGCAGAAGCGCGAAGGAAGCCGCAGAAGCGAGGAGGATCGCACCTGCGATCATAGCACCGCAGAAGCGAGCATCACCCCTTGGGGTCGCATAAGAGACACCACCTCCGCATAAGCGATCACGCACCTACGGCCAAAATGGCGCAGGTGCGAAGCACAAAAACTAGCACAGGGCAGCAGATTCTAATTGATCTGTGGCTCGTCCGAAACTCATCCGAGCCATTCGGGACCTCGTCCGGATATTCCAACAAGTCCTATAACATAATGCGGAGTTACTCAGGGTTTCAAATCACGTCAAACAACATCGAAATTACAATTCACACCTCGATTCGAACTTTTGATTTTTCAAACTTTTCACTTTGCAAAACTAGTGCCAAAACATATTAAACAAATCCGGAATGACTTCAAATTTGGCACACAAGTCATAAATGATATAACCGAGCTATTCCAATTTTTGGAATCTCAATTGGAGTCCAATATCAATAAAATCAAATCCATAGTCAAACTTTGGAAACCTTTAGCCTTTAGATTTCTAGTTTCCGTTAAATAGCGATAATCTGAGCTAGGGACCTCCAAATTCGATTCCGGGCATATTATCAAGTCCCAAATCACGATACAAACCTACTTGAACTGTAAAAACACTGATCCGAGTCCGTTTGCTCAAAATATTGACCGAAATCAACTCAGTTGAGTTTTAAAGCTCTATTTCATATTTTAATCCATTTTCACATAAAAACTTTTTGGAAAATTATACGGACTGCGCACGTAAGTCGAGGAATGATGAATAGTATTTTTCGAGGTCTTAGAACACATAAATTAATATTTAAATTAAAGATGATATTTTGGGTCATCATATTCTCCACCTCTAAATCAAACGTTCGTCCTCGAACAGAATTAGAAAAATACCTAAGCCGGTGAAAAGATATAGGTATCTACTCCGCATGTCCGACTCAGACTCCCAGGTAGCTGCCTCAATCGGCTGACCTCTCCATTACACCCGAACTGAAGGATAATTCTTAGACCTCAACTGTCGGACCTGCCGGGCTAGAATATCTACTAGCTCCTCCTCATAAGTCAAATCATTGTCAAATTGGACTGAGCTGAAGTCTAATACATGGGACGGATCACCATGATATTTTCGGAGCATGGATACATGGAATACCGGATGAATTGCTGATAAGCTAGGTGGTAGTGCAAGCTTGTAGGCTACTTCACCCACCCTTTCAATAATTTCGAAGGTGCCGATATACCTATGGCTCAACTTTCCCTTCTTTTCGAACCTCATTACACCCTTCATAGGTGAAACCTGGAGCAATACTCTTTCTCCAACCATGAATGCAATATCATGAACTTTATGGTCTGCATAACTCTTTTGCCTAGACTGAGTTGTGCAAAGTAGATCCTGAATAATATTGACCTTATCTAAGGCATCCTATACCAAATCGGTACCCACCAATCGAGCCTCTCCCGGTTCAAACCAGCCAACAGGCGAACGACATCGCCTCCCGTATAATATTTCATATGGAACCAACTAAATGCTTGACTGGTAGTTGTTATTATAGGCAAACTCTGCAAGTGGCAAGAACTAATCCCAAGAACCTCCAAGGTCTATAACACAAGCGCGAAGCATATCTTGCAATATCTGAATAATGCGCTCTGACGGTCCGTCTGTCTGTGGATGAAATGATGTACTCAACTCAACCCGCGTGCCTAACTCACACTGTACAGCCCTCTAGAAGTATTAGGTGAACTGCGTACCTCGATCACAAAAGATAGACACGGTCACACCGTGAAGGCAGATAATCTCGTGGATTTAAATCTCCGCTAACCGCTCTGAAGAATAGGTAACTGCTACTGGAATGAAATTTGCTGACTTGGCCAACCTGTCCACAATGACCCATACTGCGTCAAACTTTCTTTGAGCTGGTGGGAGTCCAAAAACAAAATCCATAGTGATACGCTCCCACTTCCACTTAGGAATTTCTAACTTCTGAAGCAAACCACCAGGTCTCTGATGTTCGTACTTGACTTGCTGACAATTTAAACACCGAGCTACATATGCAACTATATCCTTCTTCATTCTCCTCCACCAATAATGTTGTCGCAAGTCTTGATATATTTTGGTGGCACCCGGATGAATAGAATATCGGGAACTGTGGGCCTCCTCAAGAATTAATTCACGAAGCCCATCCACATTGGGAATACATATATGACCTTTCATCCACATAACACCATCTTCCCCCACAACAACCTGCTTGGTACCACTGTGTCGTACCGTGTCCTTAAGGATAAGCAAATGAGGATCATCATACTGTCGTTCTCTGATATACTTATACAAGGAAGATCGAGCGACTGTGAAAGCTAGAACCCGATTGGGCTCTGAAACATCTAACCTCATGAACTGATTAGCCAAAGTCTGAACATCTGCAACTAAGTGTCTTTCACCAACCGGAATATATGCAAGGTTGTCCATACTCACAGCCTTTCTACTCAAAGTATCGGCCACCACATTAGCCTTTCTGGGGTGATACAAAATTGTGATATCATAGTCTTTCAATAGCTCCAACCATCTTCTCTGCCTCAAATTGAGATATTTTTATTTGAACAAATATTATAGACTACGATGATCAGTGAATACCTCACACGAGACACCGTAAAGGTAGTGCCTCTAAATCTTCAGTGCATGAACAATGGCTGCCAATTCTAAGTCATGTACAGGGTAATTCATTTCATGAACCTTCAACTATCATGACGTATATGCAATCACTTTGCCATCTTGCATTAATATTGCACTAATCCCAATGCGAGATGCATCAACACTAGCGCCGTAGTCAAAGCGGTTGTCACGACCCAAACCGATGGGCAGCGATGGGCACTCGGTACTTTACTCAACTGAGTACCAATGTAACATATCTTTCGTATCATACTATCATAGGTAAATGAGCCAGAGAGGCTGTCGTGAGACAAGTAGAATAAAACATGAGGAAATACTCAATATAGGGTGACCCAACTTGATATACCAACTTTTACATATGACGTACTGACCTATAAAGCCTTACCAGTATCCGTATATACGACATATGTCTACAAGCCTCTAAGAGTATATAAATATTATAAAGGTCGGAACAGATCCCCACCATACCAATCAATACATATTCAAATCATACTGACCAAATAGGAAACTCTAGAGCAAATGGAGTGCACAAACACCTTCTGCTGAGCTGATAGCCTACTAGGAGAACTCTCAACCTGCCTATCGGGACATGCGGGCATGAAACGCAGCATCCCTAGGCAAAAGGGATGTCAGTACAAATAAAGTACCGAGTATGTATGGAATGAAAATCAGTAAATCATAGACATGAGAGAAACATAGAGTAAAAAACTCGACATGTAAGTCTGAATAGCTCTGTGAATCATTTAATATTATAATGTCATGCACATACGTATAAATGTCATACCATGCATAGGTAAATGCGTTCATAACATCATCAAGCCTCTGAGGGCATCCCGTCATATCATCTCGGCCACTGTGGGCAAATCATCAACGTATACCAACTGATCAGGTAGTGGTGCGTATATAACATCATAACCTTTTCCCATATCCCATATTCATATAATATACGTGTATATAATGCCATCTGGTCATGGGTCAATGTACATGTATAAATACATGAAATGCATAAGAAATACGTTAATAAGATCTCTCGGAATGTCATAAGATCAATATGCCTTTGATTAATATCATGAAATAAACTTTATCAACTTACGTATTTTCTGAGACCCATGAACAGATGATAGAATAATAGGACATATGGGGAATCAAGAACATAGGTAACCCTAGTACTTCTAGGAATAGAATCATTCATGAAAGTGGCGTACTTGCTCATTTCGTTGTATCATATGGATCATGCCAAAAGGAAATAAGGGATAGCCTTAACATACCTTAACTCCATTGAGTCCTTAATAACTTCCAAGAAATTATTCAAACAACTCAACTCAATCTACAATAGCTTAAGGAGATTTAAAATCAGTGTTGAGTAAAGGCTAAGTCCGCAACTTAAACTAGTAGCTTGTTTATGTGAATTTGGACAGCATCTCCCATGTAACTAGGCCCTCCTCCAATACCATATACCAAAAACAATAAGAACACAACAATAACAACATGTAAGCATCATTTTCCATCCTTATCTCCATTATAATATACCACAAAACAGCCCACACATCCTAATCACTTCATACATAAAACGACAACCAAAGTAGTGTCCAACAACCTAAAAAATATAACGACGAACGACCAGCACACCATTCCGTCATTATGTGGTGTTTATGCACACAATTTATCCTCCAAAACTCTATTAAACAGTAGAAAAATAGACAGCCCAAAGGAAACACGAAACAACCCATAAAACAGTCCACTACAAGTAAATTAACTCGAACTCACGGCATCCGATCACCGTCCTGTGAGTTCTAACTATTAAAAAATAAATTTATCAACCTTCCTTGATATTTAAACACTTAAATACAGAAAGTACACGTTTTTTTAACTATGAAGTACCTTCCAAAACTCAAACTACAAAGAAAAAGAGAGGTGATATAGCGATACTTATGTCGTAGGGATCGTTTAAATGTTATCGCTTCTTGATTCTGTGCCCGGGATGATAATCTTATTTGAATCTCTTGCGGAGAGCTTAAGAGTAAAGTTAGGGGTTTTTATTTGGGTGTGTTCTCTGGAAAAATGGAGAAAGATACGAGATGGGATGTAAATATCCCATTTTTTTAAAAGTCAAAAAGGTGTTACTTGGCACCATATGATTAGCCCATTTCCAACACTTATAACCTTTTATCCGGGTGTCTAATGAACAAACGGTTAAGTGAGTTAGAAACTACATTCCAATACCTTTAATTTGGTGTATAATATGTCCCAAAAAGACCTCATATAGCACACAAAATTTATTTCTCTAAAAGCTCCGTTACAGGGAAAATCCTTAGTTGGTTTTTCCGTAACTTTAATCTGATTTTTCCCAAACTTCATATTTTCTATCCAAACATCATATATAGCAATATTATGACTTTAAAATTATTTAAATCATGATTAACAAGTCTCATATTCATTACGTCACCTTGGGACGCACAAGGTGTAAAAAGAACCCCCCTCCCCCCCCCGAAACATTCGTCCTCGAATGTTAAACTCCGAGAAATCTATAGAAATTTAGGTAGAGTCTCCTCTGTAACGGTACTACTACCAACCTGTCACACAAAAAACCCAATAATACAAATCCATACAGGGCCACAATCATCAATAACACCAATGGCCTCACACGACCAATAATAATAACTAACATAAGAATCAAGTACCATATACGTACCTAAAGGTTGTGATGTCTCAGTCTGATCCTTCTCCGGAAGTGGAAACAAGTGAGGATACCTAGTATTCATTTCTTCTTCAGCTTCCCAAGTCATCTTTTCCACATTATTGTTAATCCAAAGTACTTTAACCGAAGCTATATACTTAGTTCTTAATCTCCGAACTTGTCTATCTAGTAGAGCAATGGGAGCTTCCTCATACGATAGCTGCTCTGTAACCTGAACATCCTCAACTGGAATGACTTTAGAGGGATCTCCAATATACCTACGGAGCATAGACACATGAAATACTGGACGTACAGACTCCAATTTGCAAGGCAAGTCTAACTCATATGCTACTTGGCCTACTCTGCGTATAATCTTATAAGGTCCAATGTACCAAGGGCTAAGCTTTCCTTTCTTACCGAATCTCATAAATCCTTCCATCGGTGATACCTTTAGGAATACCCAGTCATCTACCTGAAACTCCAAGTCTCGTCGTCGATTATCTGCATAGGACTTCTGACGACTCTGAGCTGCTAATAGCCTTTCCCATATAAGCTTAATCTTCTCAACTGCCTGTTGTACCAACTTTGGTCCTACTAACTTAGTTTCCCCAACCTAGAACCATCCGATAGGTGACTACACTTCCGTCCGTAAAGAGTTACGTATGGAGCCATCTGAATGCTGGAATGATAACTATTATTATATGCGAACTCAATAAGTGGAAGATGATCATCCCAGTTAACCCTAAAGTCCATCACACAAGCCCGTAGCATATCCTCCAGTTTCTGAATAGTACGTTCAGCCTGACCGTCTATCTGGGGATGAAATAATGTACTAAGACTTACTTGAGACCCCAATCCTTTTGGAAGGACCTCCAGAAATTAGCTGTAAATTGAGCACCTCTATCTGAGATAATAGGTATAGGGACACCATGAAGTCGTACTATCTCCCTAATGTAAAGCCTTGCATAATCCTCTGTTGAGTAAGTAGTCCTGACAGACAGAAAATGAGTTGCTTTTGTAATTCTATCGACAATAACCCATATAGCATCGAACTTACATTGGGTACGAGATAAGCCTATGATGAAATCCATATTAATCACTTCCCATTTCCAAGTCGAAATCTCTATAGCCTATAATAATCCATCGGGTTTCTGATGCTCAATCTTAACTTACTGATAATTAGGGTACTGAGCAACAAACTCTTCTATATCATTCTTTATTCCGTCCCACCAGTATATTCCCCTGATATCATGATATATCTTAGTCGCTCCTGGATGAATAGAATAACGAGAATATTGAGCTTCTCCCATAACCTGCTAGCGCAATCCTGCCACATTAGAAACATATAATCAACCTCGATATTTGAGGACTCCATCTCCTGTAATCTCAAATTTTTGAGGGGATGTATCTTTGTAATGAGCTAGCACAGGATCCTCATATTGGCGTTCCTTCACTTCAGTTACTAAAGAGGATGTTGTCGTGTCGTGAATAGTAACTCCGGTATCACCTGAGTCCAGTAATCGAACTCCAAGACTAGCTAGCTGATGAATCTCATGGGCTATCCCACACTTCTCTGGCTATAAATATGATAGGCTACCCATAGATCTACGGCTGAGGGCGTCGACTACTACATTCGCCTTCCCCGGATGGTATAAAATATCAGCGTCGTAGTCTTTCAGTAGCTCCAACCATCTCCTTTGGCGTAAATTCAATTCCTTTTGATTAAAGATATATTGAAGGCTCTTATGATCCGTATAGATATCAACATAAATGCCATACAAATAGTGCATCCACATATTTCGTGCATGAATCACCGCTAACTCTAAATCGTGGGTCGGATAATTCTTCTTGTGCTTTCTTAGTTCTCTTTAAACATAAGCAATTACTTTTCATGGTCGTTCTGCCACTTGTTACATGAATACATGGCTTATCTCATTGCCCACAAATACTGGAATTTTTTGTAACTCATATGATCTCAAATATCATCTTTTGATTTATTTATTTATTTCTGTTCATTAGCCACGATAGGTTCCATTTTCTTATGGAGTGCATACAATATTGTTGTGAGACTGTTGTTACAAGACCATTTCTTCCTTATGTCACTATGCTTAAGTTGAAGCCTTCTTTCTTATTCCCTCATCTAGTCTTTCTTTGTAGTACTTAAGAGAGACCCTTTGACTCCTGTAAAGCTGCGAGCTTATTACATCGTATACCTGAAAGAATTTTTTTGATGTTCTTACTCACCTATAATTATCCTTAATTACTTACCTCCGCGCCCTTGTGCTAATAAGGTTGATTCTGAACTAAAACCTTTTGACTGTCTTCTCAGTGGCACCATTTTTTTCGTAATATTTATGCGGTACCTTTAACAACCCCAACTCTTATCTGAATATTTATCAAGGATTACGATGTCATCATATTTGCGAGACTGAATTCTCTATGTTGGGTTTCACTATGTTTATCTTGCACAACCTGCTAATTTGTCGGTACCCTCTTGTTTAGCCATGGCTAGGCTCTTCCTGAATCAACTACTAACTACAAGTTAGTCCATTCTCATATCTATATTCTGTGTAATCTCTCTTGGGTTATATTTTTTGTCTTAACTTACCCCGCACACTTGCTCCTTATGTATCCAATGTTCATTTGAACTTATTTATCAATAACATCTAGTGATGGAACCCTTACTGCCTCTCCCCGTCATCATGCTTACATAATGGTCTAGAGTCGTATCCTATCCGTAGGATCTGAATAAATGCAATCTCATTCCTTTCGCCTTTCTACCACATTCTTACTTTACTATTCCATAGTTACCTTAACCACATAACTCCGACTTAATACCATATCACACCATCTTCCACCCTTTAGGGGAGTACTAACATTTATTACTATGAAGATTTACCTATAAATGTTTCACCTCTTCATATTTGGCGTCTTTTCACATCTTCACGGAATCTTACTTGCCTTGTGGTAACCCTTCTGTACCAGGGATAATTTAATTTCTTACACACAAAGGTGACACCTAGTGGAACTGTCACACTTAGTCCCTTAAGCTTAACTTTGCTCACAGCGCTTGTATTAGGGAAGCGTCTTCCTGAATGACCTTTAAAGGTTATTCTTCTGTTGTCCATTCAATTATCGTCGTAATGCGACCTTTGAAATTCTCACGATGTCAACTATTATCAAATCCTTCGGTACCGAATTCATGTTCAGCATATCTTATTCACTAGCCCATACTAATTTCTATTACTCCGGGGGTCTAACTTTTCCTTCTGGTAATCATGTATGAGTCATCAACTCATTTCTCGAAATGGGGACATGACTTTATGGCTTATACTCTTTTATTGTCTCAAGGCCTGTAACTTCTTGTCTTTTCCTTCACTTGACTATAGAATCTGTAGTACTATCATATTTTGATTTACCGTTATCATCCATTTATCACATCTTACTCATAATGCTTCATTTAATTTCTTCTTATTCTCCTGCTAATATTTCTGTCTATTACCTTATTATGAAAACTTCTTCAAAATATTCTTTCACTTTTAGCCCCCCTTGATTCAACTCACTGGCTCGTCGGGTCGCCTAACACTCTCTCTTTACTAGTATATTTATCGACGAGAGCCATACAAAGTTAAATATTTATCCCTTCTAGGATTCCAATGCCAATCTTCTGAAATTTCTGAACATTCTAGTATTCATATCTGATTGTATGATTCTAGAGTGCACTATCTGGGTGTCTCACAAGGAGAACCATTACCATGTTTGCAATATCCCTCGGAGATGTGAGCTAATGATAACAATCCATCCATAATTTTGGGTTACTCTAACCCCAACTGGATGCTAATATCCCATCCTTCTCTTAAATTATATCTGTTAGCTCCCACAGGGCATAACTGAAATGGGTGTTGTCAAGTGAATATACCTTTGTTATTGTGGAAAGTAACTCATAATTCTTATATTTATCTGCCTGAATTGTAAATACGGTTAATCTTCACTAACTGGGTACCTCGTATACTTTTTCACCTAGCTTCTTTTACTTATTGAAACTTGTATTTACCTTCTGATTCTCTCATTGCTTTTTACCATAGGGGTAGATAGATATTCATGCCTTCGGTCTCCTTATCAAGAAGCTCACACATCGTAGTACACACATAATATACTAAAGGCCTTACATTTACTCATCATAAGCATGATGTAAAATCAAGTTCCTCTCACTCAACTCTTCTACAGCCACATTCAATCTCTTACCAACTGTCTTTCTGGGTGTAGATGTCGTTGTATAACGAATAAAATAGAATTTAGGAGTTTGAATTTCTTACAACTGAGCTCTACCACACGATCTAGAGTAAGAAGAAAGAGTGATAGTCCTAAATGCCTTATAGCTTCCTTCTTATAAGTGTGGTGCACAACACACCCATAAACAAGACTCTTCTAGACATGACTTGTAGACTCTCTAGGACAGAATTGCTCTGATACCACTTTTGTCACGACCCAAACCGATGGGCCGCGACGGGCACCCGGTACTTTAATCAACCGAGTACCAACGTAACATATCTTTTGTATCATACTATCATAGGTAAATGAAACGGAGAGGCTGTCATGAGATAAGTAGAATAAAACATGAGGAAATACTCAATATAGGGTAACCCAACTTGATATACCGACTTATACATATGACGTACTGGCCTATAGGGCTATACTAGTATCCGTATATATGACATCTGTCTACAAGCCTCTAAGAGTACGTAAATATCATAAAGGTCGGGACAGAGCCCCGCCATACCAATCAATACATATTTAAATCATACTGACCAAATAGGCAACTTCGGAGCAAGTGGAGTGCACAAACACCTTCTGCTGAGCTGATAGTCTACTAGGAGAACTCTCAGCCTGCCTATCGAGACCTGCGGGCATGAAGCGCAGTGTCCCCAGGCAAAAGAGATGTCAGTACAAATAAAGTACCGAGTATGTGAGGAATGAAAATCAATAAATCATAGACATGGGAGAAACAAGGAGTAAAAGACTCGACATGTAAGTCTGAATAGCTCTGTGAATCATTTAATATTATAATGTCATGCACATACGTATAAATGTCATACCATGCATAGGTAAATGCGTTCATAACATCATCAAGCCTCTGAGGGCATCCCGTCATATCATCTCGGCCACTGTGGGCAAATCATCAACGTATACCAACTGATCAGGTAGTGGTGCGTATATAACATCATAACCTTTTTCCATATCCCATATCCCATATACACATAATATACACATATATAACGTCATCTGGTCATGGGTCAATGTACATGTATAAATGCATGAAATGCATAAGAAATACGTTAATAAGATTTCTCGAAATGTCATAAGATCAATATGCCTTTGATTAATATCATGAAATATAATTTATCAACTTACGTATTTTCTGAGACCTATGAACAAATGATAGAATAATAGGACATATGGGGAATCAAGAACATAGATAACCCTAGTACTTCTAGGAATAGAATCATTCATGAAAGTGGCGTGCTTGCTTGTTTCGTTGTATCATATGGATCATGCCAAAAGGAAAGAAGGGATAGCCTTAACATACCTTAACTCCATTGAGTACTTAATATATTCCAAGAAATTCTTCAAATAACTCAACTCAATCTACCATAGCATAAGGAGATTTAAAATCAGTGTTGAGTAAAGGCTAAGTCCGCAACTTAAACTAGTATCTCGTTTATGTAAATTTGGGCAGCATCTCTCATGTAACTAGGACCTCCTCCAATACCATATACCAACAAAAACAAGAACAAAATAATAACAACATGTATGCATCATTTTCCAACCTTATATCCATCACAATATACGACAAAACAGCCCACACACCCTAATCACTTCATACATAAAATGACAACCAAAGTAGTGTCCAACAACCTAAACAATATAACGACGAATGACCAGCCCACCATTCCGTCATTATGTGGTGTTTCTCCACACTATTTATCCTCTAAAACTCCATTAAACAGTATAAAAATAGACAACCTAAAGGCAACATGAAACAGCCCACAAAACAGTCCACTACAAGTCAAATAACTCGAACTCACGGCTTCCGATCACCGTCCTGTGAGTTCTAACTATTAGAAAATGAATTTATCAACCTTCCTTGATATTTAAACACTTAAATACAGAAAGTACACGTTTTCTAAACTATGAAGTACCTTCCAAAATTCAAACTACAAAGAAAAAGAGAGGCGATATAGCGATACTTACGTCGTAGGGATCGTTTAAATGTTATCGCTTCTTGATTCCGTGTCCGGGATGATAATCTTGTTTGAATCTCTTGCAGAGAGATTAAGAGTAAAGTTAGGGGTGTTATTTGGGAGTTTTCTCTGGAAAAATGGAGAAAGAGACGAGATGGGATGTAACTATCCCATTTTTTTAAAAGTCAAAAAGGTGCTACTTGGCACCCTATGATTGGCCCTTCTTCCAACACTTATAACTTTTTTATCCATGTCTCTATTGAATGAACGGTTAAGTTCTTTAGAAACTACATTCCAAGACCTTAAATTTGGTATATAATATGTCCCAAAAAGACCTCATATAGCACACGAAATGTATTTATCAAAAAGCTCTGTTACAGGGCAAATCCTTAGTCAGTTTTTCCGCAACTTTAATCTGAGTTTTCCCAAACTTCATATTTTCTATCCAAACATCATATATAGCCATATTATGACTTTAAAATTATTTAAATCATGATTAAAAAGTCTCATATTCATTACGTCACCTTGGGACGCACAAGATGTAACAGCGGTCTTGAGCTTCTGAAAGCTCAACTCACACTCGTCTGACCACCTTAATGAGGCACCCTTATGGGTCAATTTGGTCAATGGGGATGCTATAGATGAAAATCCCTCCACAAACCGGCGATAATAACCCGCCAAACCCAGGAAACTCCGAATCTCTATAGCTGAAGCAGGTCTAGGCCAATTCTGAACTGCCTCAATCTTCTTAGGATCCACTTTTATGCCTTCTGCCTATACAACATGCCCCAAAAAGGCAACTGAGTCTAACCAAAATTCGCATTTTGAAAATTTGGCATATAACTGATTATTTTCAAAGTCTGAAGCACAATCCGAAGATGTTGCTCATGCTCCTCTCGACTGCTGGAAAAAATCAAGATATCATCAATGAATACAACCACAAAAGAATCCAAATAGGGTTTAAATACCCGGTTCATCAAATCTATAAATGCTACTGGGGCATTTGTCAGCCCAAATGACATCACTAAAAATTCATAATGCCCATACCGACTCCGAAAAGCTATCTTAGGGATATCAGATGCCCTAATCTTCAACTGATGATAGCCAGACCTCAAGTCAATCTTTAAAAATATCTTTGCACCTTGAAGCTGATCGAATAAGTCATCAATTCTTGGCAACGGATAATTGTTCTTGATAGTAGCCTTGTTCAACTGCTGATAATATATACACATCCGCATAGAGCCATCTTTCTTCTTTACAAATAGTATGGGTGCACCCCAGGGCGAGATGCTAGGTCTAATGAGTTCCTGATCAAGCAAGTCTTGTAACTGCTCCTTCAATTCTTTAGCTCCGGCGGGGCTATACGGTATGGTGGAATAGAAATGGGCTGGGTTCCTTGAGCCAAATCAATACAGAAATCAATATCCCTGTCGGGTGGCATCCCCAGCAAATCTGCAGGAAATACATTTAGAAACTCACGGACAACTCGGACTGAATCCATAGAAGTAGCATCCGCACTGGGATCGCGAATATAGGCCAAATAAGCTAGACACCCCTTCTCGACCATACGCCGAGCTTTCACGTAAGAGATAACCTTGCTGATGGAATGGCCAAGAGTCCATTTCCACTCTATTCGAGGTAATCCTGGCATGGCTAAGGTCACTGTCTTGGCGTGACAGTCCAATACAACATGATAAGGTGACAACCAATCCATTCCTAAGATGACATCAAAATCTACCATATCAAGAAGTAGAAGATCCATGCTAGTCTCAAGACTCCCAATAGTAACAACACACGAACGATAGACATGATCTACAATGATAGAATCTCCCACCGGTGTGGACACACACAGAGAAGCGCTCAGGAAATCACGAGGCACAACCATATATGAAGTGAAGTAGGAGGACACATAAGAGTAAGTAGATCCTGTATCAAATAAAACTGAAGCATCTCTATGGTAAACTGGAACAATAATTATGATCACGACATCGAATGACTCGGCCTCAAGTCTAGCTGAAAAAGCATAAAATCGGGGCTGGGCCCTACCAGTATGAACTACATCTCTGGGACAGGCCATAGCTCGCTGGCCTCCACCTCTAATAGTTTGACCTCCACCTCTAACAGTCTGATCCTTGTCCCTAGCTGGTCGGGCGGGCGGTGGAGAAACCGGTGCCGGTATGATGGCACGAGAATCCTGTTGAGATATGTTGCTCAACAACCTAGGGAAATGCCTCCTTATGTAACCAATGTTCCTACACTCATAACACTCATCCTGTTGTCGTGGCTGCTGAAGCTGACCCAAACGGGTCAGATAACTGCCATAGTGACTCTGGAGTGATAGTGCACTAATAGGAGCTGGATGTGCACTAAATGTCGGTTGCCCAGAGTAAGGCATAATAGGACTATGACTCCCTGAATCGCCGTGAGAAGTTTGAAGTGCTGAATAAAATGGCCCGGGAGGATGACCCCTATCATAAGTACCCCTGCCTCCAGATGAGGCGCCTCTGAAATTACCGGAATGACGTGGCCTCTTATCTGACACTTGCCCTCTCTCTTGTGAAAGAACCATCTCGATCCGCCTGGCGACATTAGTAGCCGTCTGAAAAGAAATCTCACTCCCGATATCCTTGTCCATCTGTATCTTGATAAGTTGAACGAGTCCATCAATGAGCCTCCTCACCCTCTCTTTCTCGGTAGGAAGCAGAAGAAGAGCATGACAGGCTAAATACACAAAGCGGGTCTCATACCGAGTGACCGACATACTGCCATGTTGGAGACGCTCAAACTGCTTGTGGTGATTCTCCTTCAGTGTGATAGGAAGGAACTTCTCCATAAATAGTTGCGAGAACTGCTCCCAACTAAGTGCAGGCAAACCAACTGGTCTAGTAAATACATAATCTTTCCACCATCTCTTGGTGGATCCAGTCATCTGAAACACAGCAAAATCAACCCCATTACTTTCGACTATCCCCATGTTCTGTAATACTTCATAGCAGCAGTCAGGAAAAGCATGTGGGTCCTCAGAAGGTGTACTATTGAAATGGATTGGAAATAGCTTGGTAAACTTGTCCAACCCCAACAAAGCCTCAGAAGACAAAGCAGGTCTATCATCGGCATGTGCTGTAATAACTGGTTGAACTACCCCAACTGGATGGGCTACTGGAGCCTGATACTGAGGAGTTGTCTGCCCCGAAGCGGGAGTAGTGGGAGTTTGTGCTCCTACCCCAGCCTATGAGATGGCTGGTGCCACTAGAAATGTACCATTTTGGGTCACACCCTCCATAAGACTCACCAAATAGACTAGAGCGTCCTGAAGTACTGGAGTAGCTATGAATCCTTCTAGAACCTGATTTGTTCCAACAGGTACCGTCTGAGATGGAACCTCTGCTTCTAAATCCATCTGAGGTTGTACAACAGGTGCTGCTGCTCGAGCTCTAGATTGAGCTCTGCCCCTGCCTCTACCTCGGCCTCTGGCGCGGCCGAGGTCACGCAGTCACTGGAGACTCTGGCTCCTGTCCAGTGGTAGATGTAGAACGTGTTCTCACCATATGCGAGAGAATAAGAATAGAAGAGTTCAATCGTCAATGATAGAATAAAACACGACAAAGCAGAATAGAAGTAAAATTGTTCCTAAACTCCATAGCCTCTGAAAGATAAGTACAGACGTCTACGTACCGATCCTTCAGACTCTACTAAGCTTGCTCGTGACTCGTGAGACCTATGTAACCTAGTGCTCTGATACCAACTGTCACGACCCAAAATTCTCACATTCGGGACTGTGATGGCGCCTAACATTTTACTTGCTAGGCAAGCCAATGTTAGAATAATATTAGCCATTTTAAAATAATTTTAAATTAATTAATAATAAAGAAATAAATGCGAAAATAAAGTCTGAAATAAAGTGAATAATCCATAATAATAGCGATGTCTAAATACCATCCCAGAACCGGTGTCACAAGTGCACGAGCTACTAGAATAATACAAATAAAGGTCTGAATGAAAATGAAGCTATCTGAAAGAAATACACAGCTACGATAAAGTGGAAGGGGATTTCAGAACTGCGAACGCCATGCAGTTATACCTCAAGTCTCCTGCGAATAGTTGAATCCGAGCAAATCTATTGTACGCCACTGGGACCAACTCCGATATCTGCACAAGAAGTGCAGAGTGTATTATGAGTACAACCGACCCCATGTACCCAATAAGTGTCGAGCCTAACCTCGACGAAGTAGTGACGAGGATAATAATAATAATAATAATAATAATAATAATAATAATAATAATAATAATAACAATAATAATAATAATAATAATAATAATAATAATAATAATAATAATAATAATAATAATAATAATAATAATAATAATAATAATAATAATAATAATAATAAAAATAAAATATGTAACTCATTTCAACAGCTGAAGCCAACTCGACAGTCGTAACCAATTATTATTTCAATCAGTTTCCGTTGCGGCGTGCAACCCGATCCCACAATATATTCATATTCAATTCCGTTGCGGCGTGCAACCTGATCCTACAATATATTCATTTTTATTTAATCCTGTTGTGATGTGCAACTCGATCCTAAATATATCTTTTCAATCAATTCTGTTGCGGCGTGCAACCCCCTCCTCCAATATATTCATTTCAATCAATTCTGTTGCGGCGTGCAACCCGCTCCTCCAATATATTCACTTTTATTTCTGTTGCGGCGTGCAACCCCCTCCTCAAATAATATAATTTACCAATTCTTATAAAAGAAATTACTCCAATAAATACAACAATTAATATGAAATTATAAGACAACAAACATACAATAATTATGATTTATTTAAAAATAAGTGATGACAAGTAGCAATTAGTTGTGGAAATTACGAAGGAAATAGGCAATTTAATAATTAGTATGCTAAATGTCAAGTAGCAATTAAGTCACATAAATCAAATAAGCATGTGGAAATTATAGCATGAATTCAAGGCATAATATTGAGCGAGAGAAACAATTAATATAATAATTAATTCATGATTTAAAACGATTTATGATTTTCAAATAATTATGCAAATAGTTAATTTGACGACGTATAGACACTCGTCACCTCGCCTATACCTCGTTCACATGAATTTCATATAACAAATAATTCAAGGGTTCTATTCCCTCAAGTCAAAGTTAACCACGACAGTTACCTCGCTTCGCAACCAATTTCAAGATTCCAACAACCCTTCGCCTTGCGAATTCATGTCCGAAAGCTTCAAATCTAGTCATAAATAATTCAATATACTCAACACGAATCGTAAGAACTAATTCCATATGAATTTACTAATTTTTTGGATTAAAATTTAAAATTTATTTTAAAATTGATAGTGGGACCCACATCTTGAATCCCAAAAAAACTCACGAAATCCGAACATCCGTTCCGATACGAGTTCAACCATATAAAAATTATCGAATTCCGATATCGGATTGCCTTTCAAATCTTCATTTTATATTTTTTGAAAATTTTTATAAAAATCTCAATTTCTTCCATCTAAATCCGAAATAAACGATGAATATTGAGATTGATTTATGAAATATAATCACTTTCAGATATATAACACTTACCTAAGTCGAAGTTGTGAAAAATCCCTTTGGAATCGCCGAAGTTCGAGACTCAAAACTCAAAAATGAGTAAAAATGGTAACATCCGATTTTATGTATTTTGTCCAATATTTTTGCACCTGCGGACTCGCATTTGCGATACAAAGCTCGCATTTGAGGAATAGGGCTGCCCAGCAGAGGACCGCATCTGCGGACCTTCACGTCGCAGAAGCGAGGAGGACCGCACCTGCGATCATGGCACCGTAGAAGCGGGCATCGCACCTGCACTCCATGCTTCGCAGAAGCGAAACTTCTTGCCTGGCTTTGGGGTCGCAGAAGAGACACTGCCTCCGCAGATCACGCACTTGCGGCCAAAATGGCGCAGATGCAAAGCACCGGAACCACCATAGGGCAGCAGGTTCTAATTGATCGGTGGCTCGTCCGAAACTCATCCGAGCCACTCGGGACCTCGTCCGGATATTCTAACAAGTTCCGTAATATAATGCGGGCTTACTCAGAGTTTCAAATCATGTCAAACAACATCGAAATTACAATTCACACCTCGATTCGAACTTTTGATTTTTTAAACTTTTCACTTTGCAAAACTCGTGCCAAAACATATTAAATGAATCCGGAATGACTTCAAATTTGGCACACAAGTCATAAATGACATAACGGAGCTATTTCAATTTTCGAAATCTCAATCCGAGTCCGATATAGATAAATTCAAATCCGTTATCAAACTTTGGAAACCATTAGCCTTTAAATTTCTAGTTTTCGTTAAATAGCGATAATTTGAGCTAGGGACCTCCAAATTCAATTCCAGGCATACGCCCAAGTCCCAAATCACGATACGGATCTACTGGAACTGTTAAAATACTGATCCGGGTCCGTTTGCTCAAAATATTGACCGAAGTCAACTTAGTTTCGTTTTAAGGCTCGATTTCACATTTTAATCCATTTTTCATATAAAAACTTTCCGAAAAATTATAAGGACTGCGCACGCAAGTCGAGGAATGATGAATAGTACTTTTCGAGGTCTTAAAACACATACATGAATGTTTAAATTAAAGATGACATTTTGAGTCATCACACCAACTAAAGCGAAGTGAATCTTCAAGCTTTGCAATTTTAACTTCGTTGAGCATTCCTCTTTTCAAATCATAAACTGATATTTCTTATGAGTCTTTAGGCTTTGCAAGAGAGAGAGAGACAGACATATGACCAACTAAAGCGAAGTGAAACTTCAGACTTTGCAAGAGAGAGAGAGACGGAAACATAGAGAGACGGAGAGAGAGAGCCTAGGCAAGTAAGTATAAATGGATAGGGAAGTAGCTGATATTTCTTATTCAATTTCTAATATAAAGGGATACTCATTTAAAATTTATTTATATATAATTAATAAATTATATATGACTATGTAATTAAATTAAAAATTAAATAGGGAGAATAATAATGTTTCAAATAGTGTTTAGGAAGGTAAAAACTCCTTCAAACTAAGTGTTGGCCCAAGAGAGCATTAGCTATGGATAATCCGAGTTGGCCATTTCTAAGATAATCCGAGCTGTAAATTTCTGATTGGTTCAAAGTGGACACGCAATAAAAAGTCATCACAGAGAATCATGTCTGCAGTTCCTGTGGCTATCTGCAACTCATTCATCAATCTTTACCAAGAACAAATTAAATCATAACTCCAAAAAGAAAAAAGAAAAAATAAGGAAAAGGAAAAATTAAGCACTCTCCAATGGAGAGTGTAATTCTTCCCTGCAAATCAATTTTCCCAACAATTTCAGAATTATCCCAAAATTATCACCCAAAATCAAAAATACCCATCAATTATGAACCAAGATTTACAGATACTCATTTGAATTATCTTTGCACAAATGGGCGCCTCAGTGAAGCCATAACAGCTTTAGAATCCATTTCACAATATGGGTATAAGGTAAAACCCGAAACTTTCTCAAAACTTATAGAATCTTGCATCAATTCGAAGTCACTACCTTTGGGACGTAAACTTCATAAAAAGATGAATTTTTTACTTAAAAAAGTTTACCCTTTTATTGAAACTAAGCTGTTAGGGATGTATTCCAAATGTGGGTCTTTACAAGAAGCATACGTTGTGTTTGATGAAATGCGTGAGAGGGATTTATTTGCTTGGTCTGCTATGATTGGTGCTTGTTCAAGAGATAGTAGGTGGGGTGATGTTGTGGACCTTTTTTACATGATGATGGAGGATGGTATTGTACCCGATAGCTTTTTGTTCCCAAAGATTTTACAAGCTTGTGGGAATTGTGGTGATGTTGAGACTGGTAGGTTGATTCATTCTATAGCGATTCGATGTGGAATGAGTTCTGAAATCCGTGTGAATAACTCGCTTCTAGCTGTTTATGCAAAATGCGGGTTGTTAATTTGTGCAAAGAGGCTTTTCGAGAGTATGGAGAAGACGGATATAGTGTCTTGGAATTCGATTATAATGGCGTATTGTCACAAGGGTGAGATTGTGGAGGCCCGGAGGTTATTGGACTTAATGCATCTTGAAGGCGTAGAACCCGGTTTGATCACATGGAACACATTGATAGCTAGCCATAATCAGTTAGGCAAGTGTGATGAGGCGCTGGAAGTTATGAAGGAGATGGAGGGTAATGGGATAGTGCCTGATGTTTTTAGTTGGACTTGTATGATTTCAGGTTTGGCTCAACATAACAGGAACAGTCAGGCATTAGAGTTGTTCCGGGAGATGAGTTTCAATGGAGTTACACCAAGTGAAGTAACACTTACAAGCATAATTTCAGCTTGTGCTTCTCTTAAAGACCTGAAGAAGGGAAGAGAACTTCACTCTTTGGTTGTAAAGTTAGGATTTGATGGAGAGGAAATTGTTGGGAATGCTTTGATTGACTTATATTCCAAATGTGGTAAACTTGAAGCTGCTCGGTTAGTCTTTGATATGATCCCAGAGAAAGATGTCTACAGTTGGAATTCCATGATTGGAGGATACTGCCAAGCCGGGTACTTTGGAAAAGCCCATGATCTTTTTACGAAGATGCATGAGTCTGAGGTATCACCTAATGTTATCACGTGGAATGTTATGATTACAGGACACATGCAAAATGGTGATGAGGATCAAGCATTGGATCTGTTCTGGAGGATGGAGAAGGACGGGAGCATTGAGCAGGATACTGCCTCATGGAACGCTCTCATTGCTGGCTATTTGCAAAATGGACAGAAGGACAAAGCGTTGGGCATGTTTCGGAAAATGCAGTCATTTGGTTTTAAGCCCAACGCAGTTACCATTTTGTCCATCCTACCTGCTTGTTCAAACTTAATTGCTGCAAAGAAGGTGAAAGAGATTCATTGTTGTGTTCTGCGTTGCAATCTGGAAAATGAGCTCTCCGTTGCTAATTCTCTTATAGACACATATTCCAAGTCTGGGGGCATTAAATACTCGAAAGAAATACTTGATGGGATGTCAACCAAAGATATTATTTCTTGGAACACATTGATTGCTGGTTATGTTTTACATGGCTGTTCTAGTGAGGCAATAAAGCTATTTCATCAAATGAAAGAGGCAGGGCTTAAACCAAACAGGGGTACTTTCTCGAGTGTGATTTCATCTTATGGTCTAGCCAAAATGGTTGATGAGGGGAAGAGTATGTTCTCTAGCATGTCCGAAGAGTATCGGATTGTACCAGGTCTAGAACATTGTGTGGCTATGGTTAATTTATATGGTCGTTCAGGTAAACTTGAAGAAGCAATTGAATTTATAGACAATATGACCATGGAGCGTGATATTTCTGTATGGGGTGCATTGCTGACTGCTTCTCGCATGCACGGTAATTTGACTTTAGCTATCCATGCTGGGGAACAATTACTCAAACTGGATTCAGAAAATGTAGTGATTTATCAGTTGCTCTTACAGTTGTATGCTCTACGTGGGATTTCTGAAGAATCAGTAACTGTGCTGAGACCTAGAAAAAGAAATCATTGTGAAGAATCTCTTAGTTGGAGCTGGACTGAGATCAACAATGTGGTGTATGCTTTTGCTTCAGGTCAGCAGAGTAATTCTGAGGTTCCAGATTCTTGGATAAAAAGAAAAGAAGTAAAAATGGAGGGATCTAGTTCTTGCAATAGGCTCTGCATCAGAGAAGAGGAGAAGGAAGATATGAGTAGAGTTCATAGTGAGAAACTTGCACTTTCTTTTACTCTCATTAAGAATCCTCAATCATCTCGAGTGATCCGAATTGTTAAGAACCTCAGAATGTGTGAAGATTGCCATAGGACTGCCAAATTTATTTCTCAGAAATATGAACGTGAAATATATATACATGACTCGAAGTGCTTGCATCACTTCAAAGATGGTTATTGTTCCTGTGGCAATTATTGGTAGACAAGTCTCCTCTTCTCCAAGGAATTGATATGTCCACTGCTTTCTGAAGAAAAGTTTTGCATGAAGTAAAGAGGATCCTCTTTGACAATGTATAGATGATGGTGCAAACCATAGCCACTCAAATGCTGTATTGCTGTATATATGAAGTTTCTTTGTTTTGGTCAGATGTCTTGTAAATGGATGAGAGAAATCTGGATAATGACACTAGTCGATAGGCTCTGTATCAAATTGTACATATGCTAAATAGATAGTCTTTCTTCTTAACAAGTGTTCCTCTGAAATCATGTACTTTTCTAGCCTTTGTATGTGGATCCCAAAGGTGTGGCCAAGCAGTCAATGAAGTTGGAGCGAAGATCATCAGAGACCAGGGTTCAAATTTCAGTGATTGTAACATAAAGCTAGGCGATATACTTCCATAAGCCTTGATGGGAGCAGATTTACCTGTTGTTTTGGTGGTTGTGGAAGGATGCAGGTATCCTACGGAATAGTTGAGGGTGCACAAGCTGCCCCTACATTACCATTATCCACCAATTAAAAAAATAATATTCATGAGCTAGTCTTAATTCTTAATTAGAGATTTGAGTTTTCTTGGTTAAGTTTAAAGGAAAATAACAAAAGCAAGATGTAAGAGCTGGTATTGTTGGTGAAAGTGAAGTAACAATATTCTTTAACCTGCTGGAATGAGGGTATTTCACACCGGTGATTCAATATTTGAATATTACAATACATTTGTTGTTTACATGCTCGGTGTCAACTTTTTTCTTGCTTATTCTTGACATATTTTCTGAATGATAATACCTATTTAGACTGCTTAAGTTTTCCATTAATAGTTTTGGGATCTACAGCAATATTTAGTCAGTCCACTCTCGCTACAATGGTTTATTAGCATTCCCAAAAGAATTATTCTTCTAGTAGTGTGGAATTGAGAGGAAAACTCTCTGTGAAGTATTTATCTCTGTGGAAATTGACCTTCCCTGTTTTAAAAATCGACTGAATATCTTCTTGATCAGGAAATTCATATGCATTCCATTGCCAGTTTTCTTTCTCAATCCAGGGACTTGAAGGCTTACATACTGCTCTCAGATTGAGTGAGTTTTCTATCTTTTCCGCAAAATGTACCTCTATTATCCTTTTCATGTATAGATGCAGCAGCTGCATCTATATCAGAAGGGTTAAATTCAGCTGGGAACTTCTACTCCTTGCCTCTTGCCCACAACCTATGCAGTGTGGTGAAGGCAACATTTAAAGAGTCAATTTGTTTTATCTTATTCTTCTTTCTGTGTTTGGTCTTTCTCAGGTAGTCAATCGGATAGTGAAATGCCACGCTGAAGCTATGGGATGATGAAACTTTTCTGGGATCAAACAGATAATCCTAAGAAGATTATCAGAAGCCATTCGCTGTACCGGAATGATGTCTGATGTGTTCCCAAGTTGGCTTGTAAATGATGCAGTACACTCCTTTGGACATGAATATCCTTACTGCAACAATATAAACTTTGTTTCAGGGGGAAAAAGAGAGGAAATCTTGTCACAAGCATAGAAGCTTTTGCTGGTAAAATTAGTGTATCTTCATCAAGTGCTAACTTTTTTTCTTTCCTGTGCCTTAGTTAGCTTGCTTTAGTACCAAATATGTCTTGAAAAATCACATTGGAGTATTTTTCTAATTATTATTTTGGGTCTAGCATGCAAAAATGTTGTGCAGGATTTAGGTTTTGTGGGCTTTTGGAGTTTGATAGTCAACAAAGATGAGCTCTACTGAATTCTGAAGTGTCTATGACTTGGTCTGTTCCACATTTTTAAGCACTGTAAGCCCACGTTAAATCCAAAGGTATTATCACTTTTAGCCCGCGCCAGAAATTATTTACATTTGGTATTCGGAAAAATGTATAAAATTTATATATTTTTTGTATATAACAAACAAATATATATATATATATATATATATATATATATATATATATATATATATATACAAATTTTATATATTTTTTTGGCTATTATTTTTACAGCGGCTATACAATGTCATTTTCTCTTAAATCTATTCTTTTCTTTTCTTTTTTCTTTGGCACGAGTTATTTGATCAAGCTTATGAAAACCGGTTTTTATTTTATATTTTTGTAATTATCGGCAAACCAATTTTGACTTTTCCGTCACATGAAATCTTTTGATTCGTCCAAGAAATAGTTTTCCTCTGGATTAGAGGCGGAGTAACCAATTTTCTGGAGGAAAATCTGATTATTAAACTCATAGATATGATCTTGCATCACTAATGAACATATATTCAGGTTTATTCTAATGCGAATAAAACTGAATAAATCTTGTCTAGTGAGACTAACGAGCGAATGGAGCATTGGAACAACGATTAGAATTATTACTGTATCACATTTGACTAGAAAGTCACGAGTCCAACAGTTAAAATCATCTCTTAAAAAATACAGAAAAAGATTGTGCACACTAAATTTCGTATACGTGACAACCTTTTTTTTTTTATCATGTGTCAATTGTTGAACCTCTACAATTTGTGTGAACAGAACTAGGAAAGATAAAAGGAATGGACATATACCCCATTAAAAGAAACTAAGTCAAGGCTGAGTTAACAATCAGTAGACGAGTAGTAATAAATTATAATAAAACAATTAAAGATTGAATAAAAATTGTCCCAATTGATCACAATCATGACGTGGGCAACTGACAATGGTGCCCTAGTACTATAATTATTCTTTAATAATGGAATTCCTAGCTACTATACTACACTCTTAGATAGGGGTAGGCCTCAATCCGTTCGATATGATTTTCATGAAATTCGGTTCTGTTTTCGATTTTTCGTTTGATACACCAATAATCGAACTAAAATTAGTTCGATTTGTATGGTTTTTGCTAGTTCGATTCGGTCGGTTTGCGGTTCAATTCGGGAGTTTATACTTAGATATTAGGCTTTTTCTTCTTTTTTTTTTTAAAACTAAAAGTAAGTTTTAAAATTTAACTTTTTCTACAATTGACTTATTTAATTAAAATAGTAGCAACGATTTAATAAAATTTTATAATTGGGTGACTGCGATCTTATACCAAGCAATGAACAGAAATATAATATATATAACCAACAATAGAATATCAATTAATATGATGTTTCTGCCTTTTATGCCAAATCACTTACAAACAATGGTTAAGAAAAAGTCTAAAATAATACTTTAACACCTATTGATTCAACCAAAGCAAAGGTATATCAAAAAAAGACTTAAGCAAGGAAAGATTAGCTTACACAACTAAAAATGAATAGAGTGTTTAATTTACACAACTAACCGTAGTTTAAACTACTTACAAATGAATAGAATGCTTTCCTTTTCCTATTCTTCTCCCTTCCCAATTATTTTTTCTCTAATACGCTCATTCTATCTTCAAGAATGCTTTAAATTAGTTTGTTAGACAAATAAGTTTTCTTAGTCATATTTTCATAAAGAACATCAAGATTCCATAAGATACAAACAAGAGAAAGAATAAAAAATCAAAAGATGGACTGAATTGACGTGATTTGTAATGGGAAAATAAAACTTGGTTTTCGAAAATAGTGTTTCGGGCCGCAACATTTAGAGCGTGGGTAACCAAATTTGGCTAGAGACAAACAAGTGAAGGGGAGGCCATCAGAATCTATAGTATAAAACTTCGATTTTTCGGTTACCAAAACCGAACACCAAACTTTTAAAAAATATGAACCGCAACTGACCGAAAAACTGAATAAACCGAACCGTAAAAATCAAAATTATCGATTTGGACGGTTTTTTCGGTTCGGTCATTAGTATGCCACCTCAACTCTTAGATTTTCTTGCACCAAATATTATTCCCCTGTGGCCAATACTATGGAGTAATAGTATAAGCACATTATGTTTCTTCTTTTTAATTAATAATAATCTATCAAACAATATAGGCTAATGTATAATAATCCTTATACTATTCAAACTTGATATGACATCTTTTTAGCTAACTAGTGACCTTATTTGTATTTCAATCAATAATATCAAATGCTTGATCTCGAGAAAACTCGTGTAATTATCTAGTCAAAATTTTACTCTTAAGCTTCATACACGTCAAATTCAGGTCTACTTTATTAATGGGCGAAATTCGTATTTTAACTGAAGAATTATAAACAAGCAGTGAGTTGAAGTTCTATGTACTAACATTGATAAAAATTTACACGATCAATCATTTACGTCAATATAAAAAATAAAAAAAATCTAGTAACTAGTTATTACCAACTAAACTTCGTTGATAACGTAAAAAGTATCTTTACACAATGTATATAACTTTAATCAACCAGCCAAATGTAAGGCTGTGGCCAATCATATATTAGAGTCTATAGGGTTTCATTAATTGGGTACATGGTAGGACATAGCCACATTTATTCAATCACTTGTCATTATAATATTCCATATAATCAAATAAATAACGCACTCACTGTGCAAAAATCATACCAGTGAATCGTTTTGTCACTGTTTTTGTCTATTTGTTCACTTTTTAAATTTTATCGTGTTTCTTATTTTTCCCTTTAGTTTTGGATCCTCTCCTTATTCAACATGCAAAGCCACTTGTCTGGGCTGACTAGACTTCTTGATTTCTTTTCTTGTTTATTCTGATTGACATTTGGTTTGTATACTCTGATTCAATCTACTATTTATGATTTATTGGAGAATTAAACAAATCATATTCATTTCATTGATCATGAGGTCTCATCCAACTCCGACCAAGTTAATTTGAAGATTCATGCTTTTGGATTTAATCTTTTCTCTGTCACAGAAAATATCTCAGAATACTACTACAACAACAATAACATGTACCCAGTATAATCCCACTAGTGGATCTAAAACGAGTAGTTTGTATGCAGACCTTACCCCTATCTTATACAGATAGAGAAGCTGGTTCTGATAGATCTTCGGTTCAAGAAAGATCCTCGGCTCGGAGAATCTAAAGCATAAGTTTTATGTTGTTAAAAGTTTTCAAAAATATTAATGTATTCGTCTCCAATCCTTTACAGATGTCATCGCATGTCTGTCAAATCCTCTAGGAATACATTATTTTTGAAGAATTCGATACGAACAATCTCTGCTATTTGTCAAACTCAAGTTTAGTATGTCAACTATTAATCAAGTTTAGCATGTGATGGAATTAAGCTTTAAGAGAACCTTGAGATGAAAGGGTTAAGCTATTATTAGGAGACAAAACGTGTTTTTTTTTCTTTTCAGATTTTCTTAAGCTTGAGCATAAGAAGTTTGAAACATAAGGCACACCTATAATGACAAAAAGACACAAAAACAAGGCAAAACAAGATAAGTGTTGCCAAGATTTTAGAAGATTCGCATTCCAAAAACAGGTGTTATATAATTTGTAGTATTCCAGCTTCTAAGGTGGCCCATATATTTAAGTCTCGAAACATCTGTTAACAATAAATAGACATATGCAGCTTAATTGAACTAAAACTTTATTAATTTTGAACATGAATCTAGCTGGCTAATTGACAAAAGTTAGGCCAAATCCAAATAATTGATCGACCATTCCTTCTTCCTTGTGTTTTCATAATCATACACATTTGCTAAACATTGTCTTTCATGTGTCAATTGCTTGCTCTTTCAATAGTTGCACTCATCACATGATCATGATTTTCCAGGAAAAAATTTGTCTACTTGGATAGGAGAACCAGATTATGAAGTTTTTTGAACTATGCTACAAGATTTAACTCAGTTACTGTAAATGTTATAAGTGATGAGATGGTCCTAATCTCATTAATTGCACATTAAATTATAAAACAGAAATTGAGAATTATTGAAGGGAACTTTGGAACTATTGTGATCGAAATAATTAAGTGCCATTGTCATACGGAAACTATTAAAGCAAACCTTGAACGACAATAAATCAGACAACAACAGAGAAATATACCAAAAGAGATACAAATATTTAACGTGGTTCAATCAATTGACATACGTCCACAGGCGGAGATGAGTAATCCACTATATAAAAGAGAGTACAAAATATTGAGAGAACAACCTCACAAAGAAGCAAGCACAAGTGGTAGACTAACATTTGTTCTGTAATTCTCTCCCTAAACAAGACTCTCAAATACCATATGGCTACATTGTGGATGGAAGGAGGAATCCTCAATTTATAGAAGTCTAAAACATTTAAAAAAGGGACTAGCAAAATATGGGAGATTTATAATTTACTTCTAAGAAAAGGAAAACTCAAATATATCAAATATGTTGCATTTTTCTAAGAGAGAAAAAATCAAATATGGTAAGAAAATCAGGACAAACACCTAACAGGAACAACAATAGAGTTTTTCTCGTGTGACTTATAAGCTACGGGTTCGAGTCGTAGAATTAACCACTGATGCTTGAATCAGAGTGGTTATGAGTGGTCATGCATATTGTCTATGTACTATTTACCTGCCAAATAGTTAATAAAAAGGAAAGGTATTTAAAAGGTATTTGTAAAAGTAGTAAGCTGACAAAGAAAGTGAAAATTTTGAAGTGCCTTTTGTTCAATCACATTCCATGCACCCATGTGGTAAATTACTCCTTTTGTGGTTTCTTTACTTTTACAAGGGTTTTTGGTGATATTGGTATTCCTAAAGTTGCACAAGATATCTTTTTCTGCTATATATATATTTTATGCAAACTTTATAATAAACAGGAGAAAAGAATAAGAATCAAATCTAAGGAAGAATAATTGGTGTAAGTGAAAGGTAGTTGCAATAGGAAGTGGAGAGATTCTTCTCCTGTTTTAATTTGCCGTGGCCGTGTGATATCCTAGACTAATCCACCTCAACAAAATACGGAAAATATATTGTGTATATAAGTAAACAAGTTTTAGACTTTAATGACGTATTTTAAAGTTGTGTGGACCTAGACCCAAAGCATATAATATCACTAATGATCAGCATTTTAAAATCGTACGTGACTAGCTCCCAAAGCAAATAATGTGACTAGCTCCCAAAGCAAATAATATAACTAGCAAGAGACTTTAGTGTTTTTAAAGTCAGTTCTTTTTTGCACTTTGCTTAGGTCCCTGTTGTGCCTCTTGCTTTGCACTTTTGACAGACAAAAGTAGTGAACAAATCACTATAACCTAAAGCCTTAGTTCTACCTTTTTCTTTAAAGTAAAAGAATTATTTTATGTAACTCAATATAACAAAATTTGACATAATGATGGATAAAAAACAAGATTGTAGAACCAAAGCAATACAATTGGGGTCAGTTCCAACTCATTAGCAGTATATAAGTTGTTTTCATTCCCTTAAAAAGGGATACTTAAAAACAAGTACATTAACAATCTTCTCATTCAAAGCCAAAAGAAAGATAAGAAACATACGAAAACTTTTAGAACTTAGATTAATAGATGGAGCTTAAAGGGTTTACTTTCTGATTTTTGTTAAATTTCAAAGCTTCCTTTTCTAGCTAGTAACACAAAGTTAGAAAGACTTAAACTCATGACTTTCACGTATGCCTGTTCAGAGGCAAAGATAAAAGTCAAAGATTGAAGGTTCAAATCTTGACTTATATTTATAAGTGAAATATATAGGTTGTGTGCACATAGAAGATAATACAATTGAACAAATTCTTAAAAGAAATCTTATTGCAACTAATTACATAAAGATAACCTCTACATAAATATATGATACTATAAAGTAGATAAAAGAGAGGAGATACAACTACCCATCTTTACCGTTAATATATTTCAACCTGACAGAAATTTCAGATTATAATTAGAGTACTAATCAATATAATTTTCCATGAGCTTAATAATATAAGGAATTAAAGATGATGCCAGTTCATTTTTATTGAATTTATTCTTTCATATCAATATTCTTGGGCCCTAGAATGGATCATCCCCATTTAAAAATACTACAATTAGGTGTAAATCAGCTAATTGTACCATTTAGATTTGTTTCCTGAATTATTGCATTAGAATTTTATGTCTATCCGAAACATGGCAGCTGATTTTAATCATTAAGCCCATCACCAGTAGTTTATATTATATTGTCTCAAAAAAAAAAATATTGCAGGTATCACTCACCAGTGTTACTATTAACGGCAAATGGCCAAATATACCCCTTGTACTTTCAAAAATAATCTAAAAATATCCCTCGTTATATTATTGGGTTATTTATTCCCTTGCAGTCATACTTTGAGTTCAAATATACCCCTCATTTAAATTGAGGGACACGTGTCATCGTCCTGTTGGCCAATTCTAAATATTTTCTAATTAAATAAAAAGACTTATTACTTATACCCGAAAATTAATTTTCTAAAGCAAATTTTTTTTTTTTTTTTTGTAAAAACTGGAAAAACTGAAATTCTTTTTACTAAAAACTGAAAAAACGAAAATATTTTTTTTCCAGTTTTTACAAAAAAAACTGCTTTAAAAAAGCTGAAAAATATTTTTTAAAACAATATTTTTTAAAAAACTGAAAAGCAATTTTCTAAAGCAATATTTTTGTAAAAAATGGAAAAAACTGAATGCTTTTTTTACTAAAAACTGAAAAAATCGAAAATATTTTTTTCTGTTTTTAGAAAAATATTGCTTTAAAAAAACTGAAAAATAATTTCTGAAGCATTTTCTTTTGTAAAAATTAAAAAAAAAACTGAAAAGCAATTTTCTAAAGCAATATTTTTGTAAAAACTGAAAAATCAAATATTTTTTTTTCCAGTTTCTAGTTAAAAAAAATTCAGTTTTTTTCAGTTTTTAATTGCTTTAGAAAATTGCTTTTATGTTTTTTTTCTAGTTTTTACAAAAATATTATTTTAGAAAATATTTTTCAGTGTTTTTAAAAGCAGTTTTTTTGTAAAAATTGGAGAAAAAAAAATATTTCCGTTTTTTCAGTTTTTAGTAAAAAAAATCAGTTTTTTCCAGTTTTTATATTAAAAAAATTACTTTAGAGAATTGATTTTTGGGTATGGTTAATGGGTCTTTTTATTTAATTAGGAGATATTTAGAATTGACTAACAGGACGATGACACGTGTCCCTCCGTTTAAATGGCGAGTATATTTGAACTCAAAGTATGACTACAGGGTATAGATAACCCAATAATATAACGAGGGGTATTCTTAGACCATTTTCAAAAATACAAGGGCATATTTGGCCATTTGCCGTACTATCAAACATCATAAGCGAAGGTCAAATATTGTTTTGGACGAATGGAACAACAAAGTCTGAATTTTAGTAGATCGCAAAATATTTGTATTCTTCTAAATGAATAATATAAGTATAGCTTCTAATAAAATTCTGGAGTTCAGTTATTTGCTACTGTTACCTTTTTTATGGAGAATAATTGTTTGTTATTATAATGCCATATGCGCTCAATCATAGATTAATTTCACTAAAATAACTTAGCTTATAGGCTATAGCCTATATAAGTATATATAGATGTTGGCCTATGCTTTGGTTTTCTTTTTAGACGGTAGGGAGAGGATCAAAATTACTCTTCTACCATACGCAGTATCTATATTTTACGGTCATTCATATTATTGTTTGCAAATTGTCCCGTAATTTTCTTGCTCTAATAATAGAGTGAATTTTAAAGATTATTATATATAACAAATTGGTACATTTTTTTCGAAAATCTAATTTTTGTTGCTTGATCTTAATGCTGAGCAGGATGATAAGATTATTACAGGTAAAATCTGATTATGAAAGTTTAAGAAAAACTTTACTTAGCAATAAATGAAAAACTAGACAAAACCTAAAAGACTCTTTTTTCACGCAACACTAAACATATCACTAGCTAGAGTAATAATTTAAAGTTAAAATACAAAGATGATGAATGATTGTGCTAGGAAATAGTGGTGGAACTAGATTTTCAGTTGTGGGTTCGGCTAAATACTGTAACTTTGATTGAAATCTTGTATTTGTCTTAAAAATCTATTGAATTATACAAAAAAAATATTAATTTAGAATTCAATAGCTTAAAAGAATTCCGAACACGTAAACTTCATATTCTGACTCCGCCTCTTCCAAGAAATACTTTAACTGTCACAATCTTCATCTTAAATTATCCATCAGAGAGGTCAAAATCGTTAGATTTTTTTCTATTTTAAATCAGATTTTATTTTGGTATCCTTTACTCTCTCAGGGAATAATTTGGTAAGGAATCATTTGTGATGACATAGACATTCCCATATTTAAAATGATTTTCTCAGACACGAAACTATTGGATAATAGCAAATAGCAAGATGCCTATGGAAGTATGAGAACTCTGTGGAATTAAAAATTCTTAATTTTGTATATGACCTTGATTTAAATAATTAATCAAGAATAATTCAATAATATTCCTGCCTGTTTGGTGCGTCAGGACTAGTAAATGAGTATCGACGTATTTAGAAAGAGTTTCCAAGAAACAGAACCAAACAAACTTCAATATTAATAATATCATATAATCACTTCCAACTTCCCTTAACAATAAATAAAATATAAAAAAGCTTATGTTGAGATCACAGATTACGTCAATCTGGTTACTAGCTTTATTATTGTGTAAACGATAAATTTTGGAAGTGAAGCTTAAGCTTTATTTCCCCTCCGTTGTACAACAACAAAATTAGTGTAATACTGTAATCCCATAGATGGAGTCTTGGGAGGGTAATGTTTACGCAAACTTTACCCCTACCTTATAAAAGTAGATAGGTTATTTTCGATAGACCCTCGCCTCAGAAAACTGTTAGATCTCAGTAAATTTTAATTATGTAAAATAACCAATTACTCCTTATGTGCGGAAAAAGATTCTGAGCAATAAAATGGAGGAAATGAATCCAACGAAAAGGGAAAGAGAAGCGGATAAATCAATCAAAGAAGATGGCAAAATCAATTAAAATAGTTATTATAGGAAGGATCTAAATCAAAGGAGATTACGGGCACGAAATCATCCGCTAAAGATTCTCCCACATAATGACGTCAATCGAAGACATCAATCAAGGAATTTGGCAACGGGAATATTCTCTCATTTAAGGAAGAAATCACTCATGCCCGTGAGTCAAGACAAATCAGCAGAAGAATCAATCTAAAAAGAATCAATCTACGAATCCATCTGAATACAACTCCCTTGGGCTCGCAATCTCTCAAAAAGATATACAAGATTTGAAGGCCTCGAGAAGTATAAATACCTACACTAGCTTTGAAAAATATACTTTGATCAATCCAACTTCAATCTCGACATTGTATCAATTATAGAGAGAAGAACGAGTGACATAAGTTGTTGGTGTATAACAACATCAACTCATCTGTACTAAGCCACTTCATACTTGAAAGAGATCACCCTTGCAACCCAAGGAGACTGGACGTAGGATTCACTCTGAATCCGAACCAGTATAAAAACAAACTGTGTCATTTACTTTCTGCAATTTATCTTTTACATTCTATTCCTGAAAAGTCGAGTCGACTATCTCGAAAAAGAAAAGAAAAATTACAATTCACCCCCATCTTGCACTTTCAATTGGTATCAGAGCGGTTTCATACTTTTGCTTAATCGTTTGTGAGAAAAGATCATGGCCAATCATATAATTGTTGGAGAACTCTTTCAAGAGTGAACGTCACAAGTCAGGCCACTATACTTCAATGGACAACACTTTTCTCACTGGAAAGTGCGAATAGAAATCTATGCAAAATCTTATGATGTGAAAGTATGATGTGTTATCAAAAAGGGAAACTATCCACTACCAGCAACAGCTCAACCACCCGTTGATCGTGAAGATATAGATGAATACACAGATGAATAAATGGTGATCGTTCAGGTTAATGCTAAGGCACGAAACGTTATAAATGGAGACGAGTATAAGAAGATTTCAAGTTGTGATACGGCTAAAGAATTATGGGACAAATTGGAGGTCACCTATGAAGGAACCAACAAAGTGAAAGAAACTCGAATAAACATGTTGGTTTATGACTATGAACTCTTCCAGATGAAAGAAGGAGAATCCATTGAGGAAATGTTCGCAAGATTCAGCAAAATCATTAGCGATTTGAAAGCTTTTGGTAAACCCTATTCAAGTAGTGATCAAGTTCGAAAAATCCTAAGGAGTTTACCTACCACTTGGCAGACGAAAGTAGTTGCACTCGAATCTCAAGATCTAAACAAACTTTCATATGATGAACTCAGGGGAAATCTTATACTATTTGAGAAAACCCATCTCAAGAAGACAAGTCAGGAAGAAAAGAAGAAAACGGTTGCCTTCAAATCTACAACTAAAGGACCTGAAAATGATATTAATGATGATCCAGAAGCCTTTGAAGAAGAAATTGCTATGGTATCAAGAAATATGGATAGGTTAATAAGAAAGTATAGAAATACAAGAAGGGGAAGGATGCCATCTAAGTAAACCAAGCAATACAATGAACAAGACAAGAATGGTGGAAAGTGTTATGAGTGTGGAAGGTATGGGCATGCTCAAGCTGAATGCCCAGATCTTAAAATAAAATTCTTCAGAGGGTTCAGCAAAAACAAATCCTTTGAAATTTGGAATTAAGATCAGAACACGAAGAAATAGCAAATCTATGCGTCATGACCATCCTGGAAAATGACATGAACATATACTCTGGTTGCTGGACTGATGAAGATACATCAGACGATGTATGCAATGAAAATACTGAAAACTGTTTCATGGCACGAGGTGAAACAAGCGAGGTAAGATCTTATAATTGTGATAGATGTAATGAATTATGGGACATTCTTGACCTTACTCTAAAAGAGTCTATAAAATGTTGAATTAATTAAGGAGACTCAATAGGAAAAAGAAAGACTGAGAACTTAAGCTTGAAGTCTGTGAAATCGAATGAGATGTACTTCAAGATGAAGTTCAGGAATTGCAAATGCAACTAAATGACATGCGCAAATCCACCAGTTACAGTTCAGTCAAGTCTAATCAATCGACTTACAAGTCAACTGAAAAAGGACTGACTAGAGATGAGTCCACAGGTACTAACACAAGTGGTAGATCAAAAACTGGATCAACTCCTATGTGTCACTACTGTAACAAAATTGGACACAAATATTTTTTTTGTCGATTTCGTATAATCAAATGTTTCAGGATGGATTTGGAAACCCCAAAACAATCCTGATCCTAGTAAAACTAACCAACAAGGACCCAAGAGAGCTTGGGTACCTAAAAAAGGTGACAATTCTATTTTGCAGGAACACCACAGAAAGAGCTGCAAAGGAAAATGGTATTTAGACAGTGCGTGTTCCAGTCACATGACGAGTGATAAAAATCTGTTCAAGGAAGTCACAAAAATAAATGGTGAAAGTGTCAAATTTGGTGATGACTCAAAAGGAAAGATAGTTAGTACCGGTACAGTTCCATTCGGAAATAATTGTGATATTACAGAGCTATATCTTGTAAATGGACTCAACTACAATCTTTTGAGCATAAGTCAGCTATGTGATTTGGGATATGATATAAAATTCAAGAAAACAGGATGCGCCATTGAGGATGAAACATGTAAAATTATTCTTCCAGAAAAAAGGTAGGTAAATGTTTATATTCTTGATGACATTGAAAATCTAGACAGTCACATTTGTCTAGCATCCATTTCTGACGATCCATGGCTTTGGCATAAAAAGCTTGGTCATGCAAGCATGCATCTTATTAAAAAACTGTCCAAGCATTATTTAGTTATTGGTCTTCCCAAACTCAACTTTTCTAGAAATCATGTATGTGATGCTTGTTAGATTGGTAAACAAACTAAAAACTCTTTCAAAACCAAGGATGTTGTGTCCACTACCAAGCCATTGCATTTACTTCAAATGGACATGTTTGGACGTACTAGAACTGCCAGCCTTGGAGGTAAACGTTATGCTTTTGTTATTGTTAATGACTACTCACGTTTTATATGGGCAATTTTCTTATCTCATAAAGATGAAGCTCTGAAATATTTTGAGATTTTCTGCAAAAGAATTGAAAGGGGAAAAGGGGATCTGATCACAACCATCCAAAGCGATCATGGAGGAGATTTTGAATGCAGATCCTTTGAAGAATTCTGTAATGATCAAGGGTATACACATAACTTCTCATCCCCAAGATCACCTCAGCAAAATGGAGTAGTTGAACTCAAGAATAGAACTCTACAAGATATGGAAAGAACAATGATACTAGAACATTGACTGCCAAATCACTTCTGGGAAGAAGTAGTCAGTACAATGATGGTAGGCTATAATCCCTCATTTTAGTCGCTTATTGCACTCTAATTTACTGCACCGTACTCATGTTGAGCTTTAATTAGTAGTGTTTTATACTTATTGTGTGTTTTATGCCGTGTAGGAGTGATTCCGAGTTATTTAGATGTTATTGAATGAATTCAAGCTATTCAAGAGTTTTGAAGTCTGAGTAAAAACCCAAGGATTAAGTTGGGATCGTGTTCGGGGATCAACGGATGATAGTGCACTTTAAGAACGAAACAAAGAATCGAGTAGACATACTGCGCATTGTCGAGTAAAATGCACATAACCTTTCGCTCAGAAATCCGTTTGGGCTCCACAATATATTGTTGGAAAGATATTTAAAAGGGCTACAACTTTCATGTTTTACATTTTCCAAAATGTCCAACTGCCGTGGTGCATGGGGCGGCGTGAGGTGCGGCACAGCTATATAAAATATGCCCAGAAAGTGATTTTACAAATGTTCTGGAATTCTCCACGAGCGCACCGCATGGTGCAGCACGGAATGCGGCGCGGTAGTGCAAAATTCTTATGAGTATGTTTCCAATTCCGCTAAAAAAGGATATTTTCGTCCGGAGTTTATTTGAGGGATAGTTAAATATACAGGAAAAATACCATTTTTGGACTTTTGACATACCTTAGACCTAGGGAAGCTAAGGAGAAGAGGGAGAAGCAAGAGCACAAGGATTCCATCCTTCTTTCCTTACTCAAGACCCGGGTTTGGATTGTATTTATGTTTTCCTATACTTTTATTTCATTTTTGAAAAACTTCTCCATGTTTATGGAGTAGATCCTTTTGGGTTTTGATGGATTTGGTATATTGATGATTGTTTGTGGATTATAACTCTATTTTTATGTATTTGAATCATTTTTGGAAGATTTAATTATTGCATCTATGTTCACTTGTTCTTGTAATCGAAAGAGGCATAACTTGTGATATATTTGCACTATGTTATTGGTTGAGTTTATAGATTCTTCTAAGTAATCGAAAGAGGCTATTTGAATCCTTGAAACCTAATTAGGAGGATAATCGAAAGAGGTTCTCCTAAAGATCAATCTATTACGAATTCTTGCATATCTTCACCGAGCTTAAATTGGTTCATATTGTGAGATTAAAACTTAATCGAGAGAGGAGTTTCTACTAAACATTTGTACTGATAATTAAGTGAATTCGAGAGACTTACTTGAACATTAGAAGTGAATTATCTAGAGTTGGATCCTTAACAATTATTTTGCACTTATCCTATCAACCCATAATTTTTCCCATTGATAACTTCCTTGCTTACCTTTGTTGAGATTGTCATTAGTCAATAGTTTAGGTTCTTATTTAATTTCAATTCTTAATTGTATAAATCTCCATTGTTGATCCTCCTGGATAGCAATCGAGCTACGAACTACAAGAATATTATTTAACTCCAATCCCTGTAGATACGATAATTATACTATACTATATTTGACCAACGAACACAATTTAAGTGTGTGTTTTGTGGCCGTCATACAACATGTCATCTTCTCAACAGGTGCCTCATAAGACCTATTTTGAAGAAGACTCCATATGAATTATGGAAAAGTAAGAAACCAAATATTGGATGCTTTCACCCGTTCGGAAGTAAGTGTTTCATTCACAACAATGGTAAGGATAACCTTGGAAAATTTGACCCAAGGAGTGATGAAGGTATTTTTCTTGATTATTCTATTGTTCGAAAGTAAGTTTATGCAAGGATTTTTTAAATCCCATGCAAAGTGAGTTCGAAATGAGTGTAATGGGAGAGCTGAACCTTGGAATACAAATCCATCAATCAGAAAGTGAAATAATCATCTGCCAAACCAAATATACAAAGGAATTGATTCAAAATTTTGGAATGAGCAATGCCAAATTAATTGGATTTCGTATGAGTCTGTCTACAAGTTTAGACAGGGATGAACAGGGAAAACCAGTAGACGAAACCAAGTATCGTGGAATGATTGGATCTCTACTATATCTTACGGATAGTCGACCAGATATCATGTTCAATGTTTGTAAATGTGCCAGGTTTCAGTTAGCTCCTAAAGAGTTTCACTTAACAGTAGTAAAGCGAATTATTCGCTGTCTCATTAGAACCACCTCATACGAACTTTGGTATCCTCACTCTAACAATTTTAAACATGAGGGGTTTTTCAGATGTCGATCTTGCAGATGACAAGGAGGACAAAAAAGCACAAATGGGACTTGTCAATTACTAGGAAAAACACTAATCTCCTGGAACAGTAAGAAACAGGGGTCAGTGGATCTTTCCACAACTGAAGTAGATTACATTGCAATTGGACAATGTTGTGCTCAATTTCTATGGATGTCTCATCAATTGTGTGACTATGAATAATTTTTTAAGCCTCTTCAAATATTATGTGATAATTCAAGTGTTATTTGTCTATCAATGAATCTTGTGCATCATTCTAGAGCTAAGCATATAGATATTAAGCACCATTTTAGTAGAGATCATGTTCTTAAAGATAACATAGAATTATTATTTGTAATTTCCATTGATCAATTAGCAGACATGTTTACAAAACCCTTACTAGAAGATAGATTTTGTGCATTACGAGACTCTCTTGGCATTATTTCCATAAACTCATAACTTTAGGGCCTTTGTGGTATTTTTAATTATTATTGTATCTTAGTTTAATTATTTCCATAAGTGTGTAAGATGCATTAATTATGTGTCTATTACTTTTCCCTTTTCACACCTTTTCATGCCCTTTCAGAGATCGGTCAATCATTGCGTCAAATCTCTGACGCCTTTTCGTTTGTACTCAACCGCTGTTTATCACATGTTTTAAGTTCAAAGCTTCTTCTGTCTCTATCACATTGTTTTGTATCTCCAATCCCTTGTTCCAATCCCTACCATGGCAATGCACTCCAAAAATCCCTCTGTTTCTACCCCCAATAGCACTCTCTCTAAGTCAAAACCCTCTTCTCAACCTCTTGAACCAGTCAATCTGGGATCAGACCACTCCGAGGACTTTGTCTCCTCTCAAGATCTCTCAGATAATGCTCGCAATCTCAATGAGAAGGCCCTAGGAAAACGATCCATGGAAGACTTTCCTGAAACCTTCACTCCTAAAAGGCCCTAAACTGATCTCTCCAGTTCTCGTGAGTCTGACCTAAATTTCTGGGATACTCCAAACATGGATGCTTTCATTGCCTTCAAAGATAAGCTTGTCGCTCATGGCAGAGTTGTCGACTTAAATGTCATGGACAACCTCAACTGCAAAGTGAAGGAACTCTTCGACTTCCAAGGTTGAAATTTTTTTCTCTCCTTGCCTCCTCCACAGGTATATGAACCCTTGTTAGAATGTTCCATGCTAATCTTCGCTCTAGCAAACCTGATAAATTAGAAACCTTGGTTCTTGGCAAATGTATTATTCTGGATTGTGCTCTGTTTGATACTATTTTTCAATGTAGCTGTTCTGGTTTTTCTATGCTCTTTAAGAATACCTTGCCTGAGGATTTTGAAATCTCTTTTGATCAAGCTAAAAAGTGTATAGGTGAATCACCCTCTCACTCTCTCCCTAGTCAACTAGGACCCAGTAATGTTTGTTTTGAAACTCGTGTCTTAGCACATATTGTAGCAACCACTCTTGTTCCAAGAACATGATCCTTCTCTACCTTCTTCCAGCGTGATACCTTCTTAGTTTACCGCCTTCTAACCAAGCACAATGTCAAGGTGACCTCTTGGGTCATCAATTTCATGATATAAAGTGTCGATGATCCCACAAGTCTTCCTTATGGTATGGTTATCACCCATATGCTAGAAGCCAACAACATATCCCTTGTTGACCATCCCTACATCACTGTCACCAAGTCTTATAATTCCAGGGGATTTGCTAGCATGGGTTATATTTCTGTAAAGGGTGCCTGGGTCAAGAAATAAGATGGTGAAACCAGACTGTCCCCTCCGATTCCAAGGCAAAAGCTCTTTTGTCTCACCCCAGTATAAGTGATTCTGACCTCTTGGAAAAACTTGTCTCCATCAATGAAACACTGTCTGTCATCAAGAACTCTTTAACCTCTATGCAAAGCCAGATTGAAGATATCCATGGAATGGCAAAGTAGACAGGGTCCGACGTATCCAAGCTTCGAGGGCAGATTCTCAAGACTATAAAAAAAAAAAGCAGTAAGGGCCTTCAAAGAGATGCATGAAATAATTGATGGGGTCTCTGTCACAATGAATGATAGCTTTGATCGCCTCAAGGAGGCAGTTTGCAACACTTTTACCTACTTTCTACATCGCTGATGTTTGGTTGTTTAAGACAATTTTCTTTTTGCTTTATTTTTGCGATTGATGTTTGAGTCATGGGGTGTACTCTTAGGACAAATACTATTTATTTCCCTGCTTTTATTTTGTTTTTATTGATGACAAAGGGGGAGAAATAGTAAGCAAGCTTAAGGTATGCGTTTTTATGCCTACTTCTGTGTTTTCTCTTTTGTGCTCTATTTTCAACTTGCAGGTACATCATACGGTATACAACTTAGGGGGAGTCGACTACAAATGAGGGGAATGAGACACAACATAATGCACAATTGAGGGGGGGATTCGACTAGACATATCTACCAAGAAACGCGAATTAAAGGAGAGTTGACTACAACACACTCAAGGCAGCTGATCAATAAGGACGTATTTTCATTTTTATTTTGTCATCATCAAAAGGGGGAGATTGTTAGATCTCAATAAATTTCAATGATGCAAAATAACCAATTACTCCCTATGTGCAGGAAAAGATTCTGAGCAATAAAATGGAGGAAATGAATCCAACAAAAAAGGAAAGAGAAGCTGACAAATCAATCAATGAAGATGGCAAAATCAATTAAAAGAGTTATTATAGGAAGGATCTAAATCAAAGGAGATTATGGGCACGAAATCATCCGCTAAAAATTCTCTCACATATGAAGTCTGTCACACCTCCTTTTTCCCGAAGAGGATAATGGATAAGGAGTTTTTCCAATTAAAATGATATAATTCGAAATGGGATTATTTATTTATTTCAGAGTCGCCACTTGGAATAATTTATGGTGTCCCTCCCAAGTCACCGATTTGTTTTAAAATCCTAAATCAAGGAAATTGACACTATTTTTATGGTCTGCGAACACAGAAGATTGGGTAAGGAATTCTGTTAACCCAGGAGAAGGTGTGAGGTACTCCCGAGTTCCATAGTTTTAGCACGGTCGCTTAACAATTACACTTAGCTCAATTATCCGATTATTACATATTATGAACCTATGTGCATTTTATTCCTTTTGCCAATTTTAATGTTTATGGAATTTATTTGAACGAGTCACGATGTCGTGCACTCGTTTGTTTTTGTACATATTGCGAATCGTGCCACGTGAAACGCACCCGCGATTTACAATGTGTTAACTTTTATTATTATTCGAAGTTATGACCGGGTCACATGAAATGCACACCCGAATTGAAAGTTATGTATCGTGGCTATGCCACGGGAACCGTACCCATAGTCACGATAATTTATTATTAATCGCGCCTAAAGCAAGGTATAATATTTGTGGGTTTTTATTTTACCACGCTTTGAGATCAATGTGTAAGGCTATTAATTATGGAATTATTTGGGAAAATCAGCATACGTGTGCCTAATATCATGAATGATGGAAATTTGAACCTTAAAAGGAAAGGCTAAAGGACAGAAACTTTGGTGACAAAGTATGATGAGAAATTGATGAGGAAAACGTGAATTGCCCCTTTATTCCAGTTTGCAACATTTGAATTCAAGCATTTAACCTCTCGAACTCTTATACCAAAAGCAACAGTAATGGCCAGATTCAATTCAAGCAGTAATAAAATATCGAAACAGGACTTCCAATATGACTGGATTCAAATGCATTTCGAACATCAAGCAAATAAGCAAAGAGCAACATATACATGTTCATTAAATCGAACAACTCCAATATTCAGCCATGAAAAGCAAAACCAAATAAAATTATACAATGGACTTAGATGTGTACATAGTTACCAATAATCAAAAGAAAATCAGAAAATAAATCTCTGAACAGCAGGAGTATCAACAACTAATCTGGAGCTCAACGATGAAGTGAGTCAGCAGCAACTCTGTGAACTTAGAAAATTTTGAAACGAAGCTCGATAACGGAACTTCGAACAGAAACCCGCCGGAGACCTCGATGGAGTTCGATCACTCAACTGATTTTCGCGGGAGTGAATGAGTATTTAATAGCTAGTTTAGAGACTGCTTGGCGTGAGTCTTTGGCTGATTTTCGTGGTGTTTTGGGGTGTTTTGGGGGATGGTTTTCAGAGTTATTTTTGCTGGTTTTGGTAAAAGATTTGAGCTCGTTTTGATGGAGGCTTCAAGGGGTGATTTAGCTGGTTTTCATGGCTAGCTTTAGAGCTCTTTAATGGAGTTTCTGCTGGGTTTTACATGGCTGAAACTTAAGGTTCGATCATGGGATTTGGTTGTGCGATGGGGTGGCAATTTTGTGTTGTTAAAGCTAGAGAAGAGAGGCTGCATTTTTTCTTTGTGTATGTTGTTGCGCAGCTTCTTTTTTTTTTTTTAAAAGCTCTAGCGTCTCTAAGGAAGGAGAAGTGGATCCGTTCTCTCTCTTTTCTTTCCTCCAGCTGCTTCCCCTCTCCCTTAGCTTAGGAATTTTGAAATTAGATTAGGTCTAATATCAAATAGGGAGTGGGTATGGGCTTGAGGGAGGAGTGGGCTGCCAGAATTTGCGCTCAAGTTTGGACCAAATTTGCCTTTAAAAGTGACCCTTTAATTCTACAAAGCTAAAATATTAATTTCTTTTCCTAAAATATCATACCATAAAAATATAAAATCAATCCTAATTAATTTAAACATCTAGATTATGACATGAAACTATTTTTTGGTATTTTCAAGGATTATACTAAAATAAAAATGGGTTAAAAGTGATATCTTTCTAAAAATACCTAATACCTGTATTAAATAGAAAAAATAAAACTATTTTTGTATTTTCAAACTTATGTTTTAAAAATAAAACTAAAAGTTGATTGAAATCCTATTAAAAATAAAAATAAACAAATATTTTTAAAATATTCTTCTTAAAAGTTGCGCGGGTCAAAAATTACATGCTTACAGCTGCCCCTCTTTGCTTGAAAACACGAAGAGTTTTCGGAGCAAAGAACAATAAGCAACGTAATTGATTTATAACCCGACGCTTATTCAAAACGAAACAAAGATGGACAAAAGATTGTGATCGAGCCATGGTATTTGAGTTGCCTACATATCCTTGGCTTTAAAGGAATCAGGTCACGTATAGTTCAGAGGTGAATGAAGTGATGGAGTGTGTGGAGAGGATGAGAGAGTCGAGTGAGGTTCCGTCGAGGTTCCGGTCCGCGGTCCCTGCCATTATATCATAAATTGAAAGCAAAAATTACAGCAAAAATAAAAGAAAAATACAAGATCATATCTACTTCTTGTCTTGAATCTTCCTTGAATCTCCACTTGATCCTTCAACTTGAAATTGAAAATTCACTCTATTCTTCAAGTGGGCATCCTGCTGACTTGAATTTGAAAAAAATTGAAAGTTGACCATGTTCTTCAGGCTGGCATCCTGCTGCTTGCACTTGAAATAAACTTGAACTTGGAGTAGACTCGAGCTTGCAAACCTTGTTCTTCAGGCAGCTCATGCTACTTCTGATTTGAATTGAAAAGACTGGAGGTTACCCCTATTCTTCAGGAGGGATCCTGCTGTCTCTGACTTGAACTTGAAAACTGAAAGTTGACCCTATTATTCAGGCGGTCTCCTGATGCCTCTCTAAATTGAACTTGAAAATTGAAAGTTGACCCCGTTCTTCAGGCGGGCTCCTGATGCCTCTTTAACTTGAACTTGAAATTGAAAGTTGACCATGTTCTTCAAGCGGGCTCCTGATGCCTCTTTAACTTGAATTTAAAAATTGAAAGTTGACCGTATTCTTCAAGCGGGCTCCTGATGCTTCTTGAACTTGAATTTAAAAATTAAAAGTTGACCATGTTCTTCAGGCGGGCTCCTGATGCCTCTTGAACTTGAAAATTGAAAGTTGACCATGTTCTTCAGGTGGGCTCCTAATGGTTCTCTGATTTGAACTTAAAATTGATTTCTAAAATATTGACCCTCGTTCTCCAGGTGGGTGCCTGCAATCAAAACAAACAAAACAAACAAAACTTTCTGCCCCAATTTGCACTAGGAAGATTCGTGAGTTGTTAGCAAAGTTGTAAATCACCTATGCGATGACGAAGGATGCAATGATGAGACTAAAACTAGAGACTCGACTAGGATGTGCGTCTCATGTGAGTAAAACCAAGAAAATTTTGACTAACAAATGCGTCTGCTAAAAATAAAACCTGAATGCCCCAAACTAGGAAGTGTGTCTCCTAAAGATGAACTCAAACTACCCAAACCGGGAAGTGCGTCTCCTATAAACTGAATAACTCAAACTAGAAAGTGCGTCTCCTAGATGTGAGATTGAGCCTGAGGAAAACTATAAACTGAGCTTGACTAGAATAAAAACTGACCCTATTTTCCAGGCGGGACTCCTGAACTTAAGGAGCGCTAAAGATTAATATCTAAGAACTGAAAACTGACCCTATTTTTCAGGCAGGACCCCTGAACTAAAGGAAAACTAAGATTAACAACTTAAGAGAATTAAAGACTGACCCTATTTTCCAGGCAGGACCCCTGAACTCAAAAAATGCTAAAGACTCTTCCGACTAGGGAGACTGCCTAGGAGGTACGGTTCTTTTCAACTATGGATGATGTCTAAAAGGTACAAACCTTCTCAAACAGCCTTTGTGCTGACAAAATCTGGGCACGACACCCGAAAGTTTCAAGCTTTGATTTGGACATAGTCTTCATCCCTGTTTCAAACAAAGAAAACTTGTGAGTTTAAAACATGGTGGTTGGTTTGTGGCCTTGATCGTGAGGGTGATTGCTCCTACACTTGACATAATAACTTTGATTTCAACTTAGAAGACCTTGATTGTTAATGGCTAACCACTTTATCTGCCAACCCTTTCCACAGAAAACACCGTTGATCCGTTCAGAACCAATACCTTCTATCTCTTGCATTATGCTCATGAATTGACATTACCGAACCTTTACATTTCACATGAATCCCGAAGCACGTCAATTGTCGCCAACTCAGTGCGCATACTGCTCTTTTCTAACTTATGCCACTTTGATGTGCTAGCCAAAACACCACTTTGTGAAATCGGAAAGCTGGTAGAAAATTTTGAAGTCATTTCTCACTTGTTCTGACAAAACAGACTCAAGAGGACTTAACAAAGCAAGAAAAACAGAGAAAGAGGACAAATGAAAAATATGACATCTAACAAGAAAATTACCAAGTAGAAGCCTATCAAATGTGGATACCAACTCTAATGACCATGACATGCATTTTGGATTAAGTGGCATGATCTGTCACGCAAGTCTGATCTTCAAATCTTGTTGTACCTCTAAGCCGTGAAACTGGGCTTCACTGCTCTAATTGTCCTATTTGATTCACGATCCTTATTCGACTTGTAGTGCCCGAAGGGTTTTCACCATCAAGCCTCTCTCATTTTGCTCTTTCTCTCAACTCACCGTCGTCTTATGGTGCCCGTGGGGGTTTTCACCAATAAGACTCTCTCATATTGTTCTTTTCTTCTTATCTTTTCCGATTCTGCTGATTGCAAGGCATTGACCATAGTACAAACATCATATGCTCCTAGCATGTCTATCTCGGCACTCTCAAAGATTATCTGGGAGGTCTTTTTTTTGGACTGTAACATGGCTTTTGGACGGGGTTAGAAAGAAAGAATATCATGAAGGCTCAAAATAATTAAAAGAACAGGGTTAATTTATTTACAACTTTTGGAATCCATTTTAAACTTTGCCCCAATTTCTAAACAAGTTAATTTGATTTTTGTTTTTGAAATGGAATTTCTAAGAAAACTGCTAGCTCTTGACTTCATGGGATTATGAAATATTTTATTTGGTGAGATCGAACTGTAAGGCTGCCTACGTATCTTGTGGTGACAAGAATCAGGTCGAACGTTGTTCAAAAAATTACTTTTTGTTGTTGCTATTTTTCTTTTTTCTTTTTTTTCTTTCTTTTTCCTCTCTTTTTTTTTAAATCCTTTTTTTTTTTGAATTTTTCTTTTGGAATGAACTTTCTAAAACAAACCTATGGGGACAAGGACTTTTTCTCTTCTTTTTTTTTTTTTACTACTGTAACTTGATTCCAAAAGAGGGGAGGTCAAAGAAATTAGCATAAGCTCAAAAGGGTACCGAAGGGTATAAAGTGTTTGGATAGCTGAAAGAGGGCCTCCCAATCTATGAAAATGCCAAGTACAACACATGCAACTTGAGGAGGAAAAATGAAGATCATGCACAACATTTCTTTTGCAGCATCGACATTGATATCACAGATATGCCCTCCATCTTTTTTTAGTGCCTTGTCAAGTACAGAACTCTCGTTGGGTGATTTCTTCTTCACAATGGACACCTTCCATCAATTTGGGACAAACTCCCTTGGCTTTATCTTGTAACTTGAGGTGCACTTGAACTCAGAGTTGCTTGCTTCAACTGTCTGGGACGCACTCTCTTGTAACAAATTCTTGTCGTCCTATTAACTTCCAAACTATTTGCCCCAGTTTCACACAATTAGTGTTTTAAATGATCTCAAAATGTCCAAATCTTTTCTTATTTCCCTCAAATGTCCATGTCATCTTCAAACCTTGTTTCATTGTTTCATGATTAGACTAACTTTTAAGACCAGGCTGAGAATTACGCATGCATGTCATGTCACTAGAGTCAGCATGGAAAGACTTATAAAAAGGAAAAAAAAACTAAACAAAACGGACAAGAAATAATTGAAAATGGAGATTACATTAAACTGATGGTGAAAAAGTGTGAACAACAAAAACAAGCAAAATAAACTTGGGTTACAACCCCGGAACAATCCTAGATAACACTAGATGAGTTACTACAACTAAACGAACTAGGAAAAATAAAAGGATAATAGGGTTTGAGTCACAAGACAATATCCGGATTACAACCCTGAAATAACCCGGACAAACAGAAATGACAACAAAAAAAAAATCACAAAGACTCCTTCCTAGCTAGCCAAGAAAGGAACGTCTTTCCAATTACCAAGCTCGGCATCTTAGCCACTGAGTTCCATATCAATATTACCAAGACTATTATCAATTTCAATCACATTGACCTCATCGAATAGCTTTTGGGTCCCTTTTTATGACTCGTTCTTAAGATCAACTTCTGGAACCGAGACTGATAGCGCTGAAAACTTTGCGGCAAGTGGCCCTCCAAGGAGCTCAGAAGAGTTCTCATATTCCTTTTCAACACAAATCATACCCACTATATGCGTCTCATTATGAATAGACAAAGGACTTTGGCTAGTATCCGCTGCGACTGGATTTTGCACGGTAATGTCACCTGCATCAATAAGCTTCTGGACTGCTCTTTTCAGATGCCAACACTTTTTTATATTGTGCCCTGGGGCATCAGAGTAGTATGCGCACCTTTGAGAATAATCAAAATTCTTTGGAAGATGGTTCGACATTTTTATCTGAATCGGCTTCAACATGTCCAATTTTCTCAACTTTTGGAACAAACTGGCATATGATTCTCCAATAGGAGTGAAAGACTTTTCCTTTTGTTGTTGCCTTTTCAGTTTGTACTCAGGCTTCGGTTGGAACCTCTTGTGGGTAGGTGGTTGATATGCTTGTAGAGGTGGGTAAGACATTTGTGGAGGTGGTGCCGACCGTTGCGGGTGTTGTGGATGTAGAGCATATGGCGGTGCATTGTGGATAGAGTACTAGGAGGGTGAGGTATGACTTTGGGGATTTTGTAGAGAGAAGTAGCATTGGGGAGGATTATCTAGAGTACGAGGATATTCATAGGGTCGATGTTGAGGCTGAAAGCGTTGAGCAAGAACGCCCGCTGGATCTTGTTGTTGGCGAGGCTCAACATCTTTTCTATTTCTCTTCCTTCTACCCAAACTTACAGAGATGTTCTGAATGTCTTCTGTATTACCCTTCCATGCAGCATAGCCCATGATTTTGCCTGACTTGATTCCTTCTTCTACCATTTCCCCCATTTTTATCAAATCATTGAAAGGCTTACCTAAAGCCGGGATCAAATGACTAAAGTAGGTGGATCCTTGAGCTTATAGGAAAAGCTTAACCATTTCTTCTTCATCAATCGGGGGACTGACCCGAGCAGCTTGTTCCCTCCATCTGAGCCCAAACTCCCTAAAACTTTCCTCAGGTTTCTTTTCCATCTTAGATAGGGAGGAACGGTCTGGGATAATGTCTATATTGTACTGAAAATGTCGAATAAAATCTTGAGCCATGTCATCCCATGCATACCACTTACTCACATCTTGACGAGTATACCATTCCAAGGCTGCCCCAATCAAACTCTCACTGAAATACGCTATCAACAACTCATCTTTCCCGCCAGCACTTCTCATTTCACCGTAATAACCCCTCAGGTGGGCCACTGGATCTCCACGCCCATCATACAAGTTAAACTTTGGTATTTTAGACCCCGCGGGAAGATGAACATCAGGGAACATACACAAGTTATTATAAGACATGTTAGTCTGATTTGTCATCCCTTGCATGTTCTTTAAGGACTGTTCTATGCCTTTCAGATTTCTGGATATCTCATCCCGCCCTTCTTTTCCTGCGGACTTTTCATTTTCAACATAAGGCTCATTCTGAGGGTTATGATTATACGATTCCGGTACCTGGTGGACCACCTCTAGGGGGTAGTATTGGGCATCATGAGGTTTGAACTGGTGTTCACTGTTGGACCTGAGGAGAGGTTGTTGAGAATTTGTGATGGAGGGAATAGTGGACATGACATGAGGGCTATTTTTGGGAAATGTAGTTGGAGGACGAACAATGAAGCTACTAGGGAGGTTAGGAAAGCTATGATAAGCGGGAAAATCTGGAGAATATGGTAGATCATCTGACAATATGGTCGGGGCTTGGGTGAGGGTAGCATCTAGGAAGCTAGGTGGTGGCGGGGGTGGTGCCTTCCCAGTCATCCAAGCCTGATACATGTCTGTCATGTGTTGTCTTAACATCCTTACCTCTTCAACCAACCCAGTGTCTCGTTCAGACAACTGCTTTTGGGCACCAGTATCAACCAAATCAATTCCGTCGTCGTCTGCCATTGCCTTTCGACTTTATGTTGTAGGGAAAAGTCACAGTTTAAGAACCACAAATCAACCACCTTTCTGCTATAATTAAGCAACAAAGAGGAACAAAGTGAAGTCATCACGTTAGTATTACGCATTTAACATAAGATAATCTCACATTATGTGCAATGCACCTAGTCACAGTTAACGGTTCTAAAATGACTTCGAGGGTACGAAATTCATAAGGCATCATCCCAATTTGCTTGTTCTAGTCTCCCTCTTCTCTTTCCTCTTTACACTCCTTGGTTTGCTCATTTTCTTTCCTCTCTTTTTCTTTCAGATTATCACTCTTTTCTTTCCCCTCGTCTCACAACTTCATCTCTTTTTTTTTTCTTTTCTTTTTTTCTTTTAATTTCAAAAATGATTCGATCGAACCGGATGTAGGTTGCCTACGTATCATATGGGAACATGAATCAGATCTTGCGTAGTTCGGGAAGATCAGGAATAAAGTAAATAAACAAACTCTATTTTTGTTTTTTTGGGATTTTTATTTTTTATTTTTAATTTCCGAAAGAAAGACTTATAAAGAGGAATTTTTTTTTGAAATTCGATTTTTTTTATTTTCCGGAGAAAGACTTTGAAAAGAAAAAAAATATTTTTTTTGTTTTTTTGGAATTTCGAAAAAAAAAATCTAAAGAAGAAAGAAAATATTTTTCGATTTTTGGACTTTTATTTTGAATTTATGAAAGAAATACTTCTAAAGAAAAAAAAAATATTTTTGAATCTTGAATTTTCTTTTCAATTTTCGAAAGGAGAATGAAAATATTTTTGGATGTTTAGAAGAGATTAAAAGGAAATAATTTTGGATTTTTTTTTAAATTGGGGGCCGGAACCGATGAGGTTTGCCTACGTATCTCACATCCGGTGAGAATCAAACCCGCGTAGTTCGGCAGTTTTGACGGAACAGAGGAAACAATGACTTTTGAAAATATTGGCTTATTTTCTCTTCTTTTTTTTCAAAATTTTGGTAGAGTTTCGAAATGTTTCAAATAGGTACTCTTATTTTTTTCTTGATTTTCTTTCCCTATTCTAGAAGTCGGTCAACATATAAGTCGAAGCAAATAAATACACAAGTAGCACGTAAAATGCATCAGGATGGTCTTTTAATTTTTGGGTACACCTGTCCTAGACGGACCCAACCCTTGTGTTGAGTTCCCAAAGTCAAATGCACATGATACAAACAAGCGTACCTACTAGGGATCCGACATAAGGTTTTGTCATTCTAAGTTTAAATCCTGGGTGTATTATTCTAGACCTGGCTTACCCGAGCGGATAACTCGAGCCAAGGGGGAGGCAGCGTACCGGGAATACAGAAGCTTCACCGGCTTTGCAACTTGTCCGATCCTCGTTCTAAAATTAGGGATATAACTCTAACAGAAAAGAAGCCACGCGAAGCGCACGCTTTCCAGAAGATTTAGAAGACTCAAAGAGAAGATGGGTGTCGTAACAGTTTGTATACAATTCACAGAATATCAAAGCGGTAATGAGTGGCAATTAGCACACTAGGCCCAAACATGTAATATCAGACAATCAACAAAAGCCAAGTATAACAATCATCTAAACTCGAATTCTGAACTCTGAACCAGAGATTCTGGGTTTGATCCCCAGCAAAGTCACCAGAGCTGTCACACCTCCTTTTTCCCGAAGAGGATAAGGGATAGGGAGTTTTTTCAATTAAAATGACATAATTCGAAATGGGATTATTTATTTATTTCAGAGTCGCCACTTGGAATAATTTATGGTGTCCCAAGTCACTGATTTGTTTTAAAATCCCAAATCGAGGAAATTGACTCTATTTTTATGGTCTGCGAACACAGAAGATTGGGTAAGAAATTCTGTTAACCCAGGAGAGTGTGTGAGACATTTTCGAGTTTCGTGGTTTTAGCACGGTCGCTTAACAATTACACTTAGCTCGATTATCCGATTATTACATATTATGAACCTATGTGCATTTTATTCCTTTTGCCAATTTTAATGTTTATGGAATTTATTTGAACGAGTCACGATGTCGCGCACTCGTTTGTTTTTGTACACATTGCGAATCGCGCCACGTGAAACGCACCCGCGATTTACAATGTGTTAACTTTTATTATTATTCAAAGTTATGACCGGGTCACATGAAATACACACCCGAATTGGAATTTATGTATCGTGGCTATGTCACGGGAACCGTACCCATAGTCACGATAATTTATTATTAATCACGCCTAAAGCAAGGTATAATATTTATGGATTTTTATTTTACCACGCTTTGAGATCAATGTGTAAGGCTATTAATTATGGAATTATTTTGGGAAAATCAGCATACATATGCCTAATATCATGAATGATGGAAATTTGAACCTTAAAAGGAAAGGCTAAAGGACAGAAACTTTGGTGACAAAGTATGATGAGAAATTGATGAGGAAAACGTGAATTGCCCCTTTATTCCAGTTTGCAACATTTGAATTCAAGCATTTAACCTCTCGAACTCTTATACCAAAAGGAACAGTAATGGCCAGATTCAATTCAAGCAGTAATAAAATATCGAAACAGGACTTCCAACATGACTGGATTCAAATGCATTTCGAACATCAAGCAAATAAGCAAAGAGCAATATATACAGGTTCATTAAATCGAACAACTCCAATATTCCGTCATGAAAAGCAAAACCAAATAAAATTATACAATGGACTTAGATGCGTACCTAGTTACCAATAATCAAAAAAAAATTAGAAAATGAATCTCTGAACAGCAAGAGTATCAACAACTAATCTGGAGCTCAACGATGAAGTGAGTCAGCAGCAACTCTGTGAACTTAGAAAATTTTGAAACGAAGCTCGATAACGGAACTTCAAACAGAAACCCGCCGGAGACCTCGACGGAGTTCGATCACTCAACTGATTTTCGCAGGAGTGAATGAGTATTTAATAGCTAGTTTAGAGACTGCTTGGCGTCAGTCGTTGACTGATTTTTGTGGTGTTTTGGGGTGTCTTTTGGGATGGTTTTCAAAGTTGTTTTTGCTGGTTTTGGTGAAAGATTTGAGCTCGTTTTTTATGGAGGCTTCAAGGGGTGATTTAGCTGGTTTTCATGGCTAGCTTTAGAGCTCTTTAATGGAGTTTCTGCTGGGTTTTACATGGCTGAAACTTAAGGTTCGATCATGGGATTTGGTTGTGCGATGGGGTGGCAATTTTGTGTTGTTAAAGCTAGAGAAGAGAGGCTGCAATTTTTCTTTGTGTATGTTGTTGCGTAGCTTCTTCTTTTTTTCTAAGGAAGGAGAAGGGGATCCGTTCTCTCTCTTTTCTTTCCTCCAGTTGCTGCCCCTCTCCCTTAGCTTAGGAATTTTGAAATTAGATTAGGTCTAATATCAAATGTGGAGTGGGTATGGGCTTGAGGGAGGAGTGGGCTGCCAGAATTTGGGCTCAAGTTTGGACCAAATTTGCCTTTAAAAGTGGCCCTTTAATTCTACAAAGCTAAAATATTAATTTCTTTTCCTAAAATATCATACCATAAAAATGTAAAATCAATCCTAATTAATTTAAACATCTATATTATGACATGAAACTATTTTTTGGTATTTTCAAGGATTATACTAAAATAAAAATAGGTTAAAAGTGATATCTTTCTAAAAATACCTAATACCTGTATTAAATAGAAAAAATGAAACTATTTTTTGTATTTTCAAACTTATGAGTTGATTGAAATCCTATTAAAAATAAAAATAAACAAATATTTTTGAAATATTCCTCTTAAAAGTTGCGCGGGTCAAAAATTACATGCTTACAAAGTCAACCGAAGGTATCAATCAAGGGATTTGGCAACGGAAATATTCTCTCATTTAAGGAAGAAATCACTCAAGCCCGCGAGTCAAGACAAGTCAGCAGAAGAATCAATCTTGGAAAGAATCAATCTACGAATCCGTCTGAATACAACTCCCTTGGGTTCGTAGTCTTTCAAAAAGATGTGCAAGACTTGAAGGCCTCGAGAAGTATAAATGACTACTACACTAGCTTTGAAAAACATACTTTGATCAAACCAACTTCAATCTTTTTGTTCTACTTCAAACAAAACAATGTAGTCTGCTTTAGATTCCTTATGTAACAAAGAATAGAAGGGCGAGTGAAAAGAACACTAGTGAGGCATTGTATCAATTATAGAGGGAAGAACGTGTGACATAAGCTGTCGGTGTATAACAACATCAACACATCTATACTAAGCCAATTCGTACTTGAAAGAGATCACCTTTGTAACTCAAGGGGACTGGACGTAGGATTCACTCTGAATCTGAACCAGTATAAAAATATATTGTGTCGTTTACTTTCTACAATTTATCTTTTACATTCTATTCCTGAAAAGTTCAGTCGACTAGAACTCAAATTAGTCGACTACATCGAAAAAGAAAAAAAAAATTACAATTCACCCCTCTTGCACTTTGAGAAACAGTGGAGATTTTCCATATGTTATGTACTCGTTAATAAATAAGGCAGGAGTAAATTCTGAAATCGCGATCTACAAATTGACGTATGGGGTTTACTCTTTAAATAATAAGGGAAACTTGGCATGTCATAAGAGCAAGGCATGGTTTGAAACCCTACTGTGAAAGGAATACCTCAAGACCCAGGACGGTTTTATACATAAAAACAAAAAATAAAGTTGAGTTTTTAGAGAATTATTTAATTTTCTTAATATATCCATGTACTATGAGAAAGTAATACTTGTTTGTGGCGTTGAGATTGTATGTCACGTGACATTCACCTCATCAAATGTCAGTGCCACGCAGTGTCGGAGCCAGAATTTTTATTAAAATGTATCAAAATATATAAAAGTAAACACACCAAAAAATTAAGGGGAGTCAATACATAGCCGGGGACTTAGAAATTAGCTACGTGACTAAGTTAAGCTTTTATTAGATATTTGTTTTCAAGTTTTAATTTTCAGTTTGCCTGGTTTGTGTCAACGTAGGGTCTTCTCTCGAATGCAGAGGAGTAGAAGTGCAAACAACCTCATTCCTCTTGATCCAGAAATCGAACGAACACTACATAGAGTGAGAAGGGAACACGAAGCTAGAACGAGAATAGAAAGAGAGTTGGACATCGCAGTCCAACCACAGCCAATAGATATGGCAGGCAATGAAGAGCGTCCGGTAATTGAAGCCGCAAGGCCCAATCTTGCGAATATGACTCAGGCTATTGTGAAGCCTGATATCACTGGGCATTTTGAACTCAAACAGTACATGGTACAGCTGATTCAGTCCACAGGACAATATGTGGGTCTATCTCATGAGGACCCGCAGAGGCATATTCAGAACTTCTTGGAAATCACGGACACTTACAATTATCCGAACGTCTCCAAGGACTATGTCAGGCTGACACTATTCCCTTTTTCACTGTTGGGGGAAGCTAAAGAATGGTTGCAAAAGGAGCCCGCGAACTCTATCCACACTTGGGATGATCTAGCAAGGAAATTCCTGATCAAGTTTTTCCCAACTAAGAAGACAAAGTCGCTGAGGAGCCAAATTCTTGGGTTCCAACAACGGGATGGCGAGACACTTCGTCAAGCTTGGGAAAGATACAAGAAGCTACTCAGAGACTGCCCGCATCATTGTCAAACTGATGAGGTATTGGGTCACACTTTTGTTGATGGGTTAGATGAAGCATCAAAGATGAATCTTGACTCAGCTTGTGGGGGTAGTTGCATGGCAAGACCGTATAGTGAAATACAACTCTTGCTAAATAATTTCACTGCTAATGACCATAATTGGCAAGGAGAGGGGGATTCACGAAGGGGAATTAAACAGAAGGCCGCCGGTTTGATTGAGCTTGATGACTTTTCCGCCATGAGAGCCGATATAGCAAAATTGGCAAATCAGATGAATAGAATGACAACACAACAAATGCAACATGTACAGCAGATGTCTATTTGTTGCGAACTATGCGGAGACAGTCATATGATTGACATGTGCCCCACGAATCCTGAATCTATATACTATGTGGGGCAACAAAACAGAGGTCCTATGAATCAACATGCGCAATATGGGAACACTTACAACCCAAACTGGAGGAATCATCCTAACTTCTCATGGGGCGGAAGTCAACAGAATCAGTATAGGCCTCAAGGGAATTTTACTCAACCTCAGAAGCCACCCCAACAAATGGAAGAAAGTACGAATGACTTGCTGAAAAAGTTGTTACTAGACAATCAACAGCTCAGGACCGATTTCAGAAATCTTGAGAGGCAAATGGGGCAGTTAGCAGCAAACCAAAATACTAGACCTACAGGCTCACTTCCCAGTGATACAGAGAAGAACCCTCAAATTAATGCAGTTACACTTAGAAACGGGAGGGAACTAGAGGAAGTGCCAAGGAAGATAAAAGAAAAACCTATACCTGGGGGGAGTTGACACCTAAGGCAACACAAGAGTCAAAGGAAGATGATGCAAGTTCAGAGCAAATGGAGGTTACAAGGCCACCACCACCTTTCCCCCAAAGATTGCAGAAAAGGAATGACGATCGCATGTTCAACAAATTTCTCTCCATGTTGAGTCAGGTTCAATTAAATATTCTATTAGTGGATGTACTTCGTGAAATTCCAAAGTACGCTAAGTACATAAAAGACATAGTGGCTCATAAGAGGAAATTGACTGAGTTCGAGACGGTTGCACTTACTGAGGAGTGCACATCAAGGGTCCAAAACAAGCTTCCCCAAAAGCTTAAGGATCCTGGCAGCTTCACCATTCCAGTACAAATCGGTAATATTGACGTGGGATGTGCTCTGTGTGATTTGGGTGCAAGCATAAATCTGATGCCTTTATCCTTGTTTAAGCAATTAGGTCTGGGGGCTCCGAGACCAACCACCGTGATGTTGCAATTAGCTGATAGGTCCATAGCCTACCCCGAAGGAGTGATTGAAGATGTGCTGCTGCAAATTGGAAAATTCATCTTCCCAGCTGACTTCATTATTCTAGACTTCGAGGCTGATGAACAAGTTCCAATCATATTGGGACGACCTCTCTTGGCTACTGGCGATGCAATAATTAAAGTGAGAGAAGGGAAAATGATTATGAGAGTGGACAACGAGGAAGCAGTCTTCAATGTCTACAAAGCAATCCAACTTTCCAGCCACTATGAGGAGCTCTCTATGATATCTGTGGTGGAGGTGGATGAGAAACTTCTTGACACGAGTGTATATCTAGACGACTGTTTAGAAAAAGCAATCATGATGTTTGATAGCTTGGAGATGGATGATGAGGTTGAGGAGATGATGCATATCCTAGATACATCATGTGGTTACATGCAAGGAATAATCCCGTTTGAGCCCCTGAATAGGCCAAGTGGCCCCCCACCAAAGCCGTCAATTGAAAAAGCTCCAAATTTGGAACTTAAACCCCTACCCCCTCACCTTCAATATGCTTATTTGGGAAGTTCTGACACTTTACCTGTTATTATTTCTGCTCACTTGTCTAAATTACAGGAAGAAAAGCTATTAAGGGTGCTACGTGAGCACAAGCGAGCAATTAGGTGGACAATGTCTGACATTAAAGGCATTAGTCCAGCTTTCTGCATGCACAAAATCCTCATGGAGGACGGACACAAGCCAAGTGTAGAACACCAACGCCGACTAAATCCAATCATGAAAGAAGTGGTAAGAAAAGAAGTGATTAAGTGGCTTGATGCAGGTATTGTATTTCCAATCTCTGATAGTAAATGGGTAAGCCCCGTTCAATGTGTGCCGAAGAAAGGGGGGATAACCGTAGTAGTTAATGAAAATAATGACTTAATTCCTACAAGAACTGTAACTGGATGGAGAATTTGCATAGATTACAGAAAACTGAACAATGCCACCCGGAAAGACCACTTTCCCCTTCCTTTTATTGACCAAATGCTTGATAGATTAGCTGGCCAGGAATACTACTGTTTCCTGGACGGTTATTCGGGGTATAATCAGATTGCTATAGCCCCAGAAGACCAAGAGAAAACTACATTTACATGTCCTTATGGCACGTATGCGTTCAAGAGAATGCCCTTCGGTCTTTGTAATGCACCTGCGACTTTTCAAAGGTGTATGATGGCTATTTTCACTGACATGGTTGAAAGATTTGTAGAAGTATTCATGGACGATTTTTCTGTGTTTGGATGTTCTTTTGATAGTTGTTTGATGAACCTTGATAAAGTGCTAGCTAGGTGTGAAGAGACGAACTTGGTGCTAAACTGGGAAAAGTGCCATTTCATGGTACGTGAAGGTATAGTTTTGGGGCACAGGGTTTCAAAAGATGGTCTACATGTGGATAAAGCAAAGGTGGAGACGATTGAAAAATTGCCCCCGCCGACATCCATCAAAGGCATTCGCAGTTTCTTGGGTCATGCAGGTTTTTATCGTCGTTTCATTAAAGATTTTTCGAAAATTTCTTCCCCTTTGTGCAGGCTTCTAGAGAAAGATGTTACCTTCAAGTTTGATAATGCATGTCTGAAAGCATTTGAGGAGCTGAAGGGAAGATTGGTGACTGCACCAATTATCATTGGCCCCGATTGGGCACAACCATTTGAGTTGATGTGCGATGCAAGTGACATAGCAATTGGAGCGGTGTTGGGGCAAAGGAGGGATAAAATCTTTCACTCCATTTATTATGCAAGCAAAACTATGAATCCAGCTCAGATGAATTATACAGTGACTGAAAAGGAGTTGCTTGCAGTGGTGTGGGCGTTTGACAAGTTCAGATCCTATCTAGTGGGAACCAAAGTCATCGTCTACACAGATCATTCAGCTATCAGATACCTATTTGAAAAGAAAGACGCCAAGCCGAGGCTGATTCGTTGGGTCCTCCTCTTGCAAGAATTTGACTTAGAGATCCGAGATCGAAAAGGGACAGAAAATCAAGTGGCCGATCATTTGTCCAGATTAGAAAGTCGGGACCATGTAGCTGAAGGAGGGTCAATTAAAGAAACATTTCCGGATGAGCAAATATTAGCAATCACCTCAGGTGAAGCCCCATGGTATGCAGATTATGTGAATTTTATCGCAAGTGGGGTGACGCCACTAGAATGGACAGCTGACAATAGAAGAAGATTCCTACATGATGTAAGGTTCTACGTGTGGGATGAGCCATTCCTATATAGGCAGTGTGCAGATCAGTTGGTGAGAAGGTGTGTTCCTGAGGAAGAGATGAAGGCTATACTACATGACTGCCATGCGTCACCATATGGAGGTCATCACGGCGGGGATAGAACCGCCCAAAAAGTGCTACAATCAGGTTTTTATTGGCCAAAATTATTTCAGGATGCACATGCCTTCGTTAAAAATTGTGATAGATGCCAAAGAACTGGAACTATCACGAGGAAGCACGAGATGCCCTTGCAAAATATACTGGCGGTAGAACTTTTTGATGTTTGGGGGATTGATTTTATGGGACCATTCCCATATTCTAACGGACACAGATACAACTTGGTGGCGGTCGACTATGTTTCTAAGTGGGTAGAGGCCATAGCTCTTCCTACTAACGACGCAAAGGTTGTGGTAGGCTTTGTAAAGAAGCACATCTTCACACGTTTTGGGACCCCAAGAGTGTTGATAAGTGACGGGGGAACTCACTTTTGTAACAAACTGCTGAATAATATTCTTGCAAAATACGGAGTCAAGCACAAAGTTTCCACTGCCTATTATCCCCAAACGAGTGGTCAAGTAGAAGTTTCCAACAGAGAGGTCAAGCAGATTTTGGAAAAGACAATAAGTATGAATAGAAAGGACTGGGCCGGGAAGCTGGATGACGCATTATGGGCATATCGCACTGCGTACAAGACCCCAATAGGCACTTCTCCGTACAGGTTGGTTTATGGGAAGGCCTGCCATCTGCCCGTCGAGCTTGAACACAAAGCATATTGGGCGATTAAAAAGCTAAATATGGAGATGGACTTGGCCGGTGAGAAGAGATTGCTACAACTCAACGAGCTTGATGAGTTTCGATTGCATGCGTATGAAAATGCCAAATTGTATAAAGAGAAGACCAAAAGATGGCATGATAAGCATATCCAACATCGTGAGTTTGAACCAGGTCAAGAAATTCTACTGTTTAATTCAAGGCTAAAGCTTTTTCCAGGAAAGCTTAAATCTCGATGGTCGGGTCCGTTTGAAGTGGTTAGTGTGAAACCTCATGGTGCGATAGAATTGTGTGATAAGGGGTCCAATACGACATTCTTGGTAAATGGCCAAAGAGTAAAACACTATTGGGGTGGTGACATTGCACGTCACAAGACCACAATGGATTTAGTGGAGGCATGAAGAACATGTTGCGTCGTGCCGCGACGTTAAATCAGGCGCTTCTTGGGAGGCCACCCAAGTTAGTTAGTTTATTTTTATTTTTATTTTTATTTTTATTTTTTTTTTCTTTCTCCTTTCTTTTAAAAAAAAAAAAAAAAAAAATTGTTGCGACCAAACACACTCACGCAAGTATACGCGGTCGTCAAGTAATAAAGTGACTAAAAGTCGGATGTCGAACCCACGAGGACTTATGATTAACTATTAACTAAATTAGACTATCCTAATTATCTAAACAAGAATTAAATCTAAAAATATTTTATTCTAACTAATTAAATAAGAAAAATATAAATAATAAACTTTGAACAGAGAAAGAGCAGATTTTAATGATATCAATGTAATGAAAACGATCTAGGGTTATGGGCTATCTAACAATCCTATTGTATTCTTCAATTGAATTGATCGACTAATTTATCTAGCTTATTGGTTGACAGGGTTAATGCTCATAAGAATCTGTCGAGTTCTTACTCGCCTATTCAAGCTAACCTAACGCCTATATGTCTATGGAGTTAGAATCAACAAGAACGCATTTATAATTCCTGTAAATCAACCAAGCAAGGCAATTAGGTATATGTCTATCCTAACCACGAATCCGTTCCCCGATGCCCGAGTTCAAGAACTTGCCCTACTCAATCCTATATGCAATATAGAATTCCCACTTTCGAGTTCAATTCTAGATTCGTAGATAATATTCAATTGGTGATCAAGCAATTAAATAATTAAGTGCAAGATTGAATAAATAAACTAATATGATAAATCAAGAAGTCAAAATCAATATCCGAATAACAATAGTTATGAAAGGACCACAACCCTAGAACGTGAAGTTTAGCTCCATATAGACATGGTAGCCAAACAACAAATCATACAAAGAAACATAAAGATTACTAAGTTTGGTGGGAGAAAGATGAAACTTGATGAATTCCGGCCTCCACAGCTTTGTCGTGGCTTTTTCCCCCTTCCCAATATGTTCGATGACCTAAAAGAGGCGTTTTTGGCTTATATATTGCGTACAAAAGTCGTGGGCCAAAGTTCTCCTATTTCTAATCCAAATCAGCTTCAGGGATTGATGCTAGGGTGGATGCGACGCATCCACCTCGTCCTCCACTTCTCAGCTTCGCATGCTAGGGTGGATGCTTCGCATCCACCTCGTCCTCCACTTCTCAGCTTTGCCCAGGTGCGGATGCTAAGGCGGATGCTATGGGCCGACTTCACTGCTAAGCATGTACGAAATCTGATCTTTTTCTAGATTGGATGCGACGCATCCAATCTCTCTTCCTCTACCTAGAGCACCTTTTCTTCATATTTTTGCACTCCAAACACCCTAATTCACCACACACAACTCAATTAGTCATAAAACCAATAATTAAACCATGTTGGGCATTTTAAAGATCAAATAACATCAAGAAGCGGTTAAAACATGGGTAAAGTAACATCAACACATATCGAAATATGCCAAACATCACCATACAAAGACTTTTGTAACTTGTAAACTTTGGATTGATCCCCCTTGCTAGAAGGTGGCTCCGCCACTGGTACTACATAGGATTGATTGTCCACCTTGGACAAACTTAACGGAAGACAGATATATTTAAACCAATAGTATTACGGCAAGGATATATTTGAACACAAAATATAACTAAAAATATATTTAAACTTTTTCTCATAGTACAAGGGTGTATTTGGCCATTTTCCGTTAGAATCAAAACATTGAAGTGGATAGTATTCGAAGACATATGTATGTTTGAAGTGCAAAAAAGTTTCCCCTACTTGTTTACTAATTAATTATTAATTTAGTTAGTTAATTATTAACTGAGAGGGATTGTACTAGTTGAACAACTCGCAAAACAGAAAATCCTGTGTTGGGTGCAATAATTTCGTCATCTACGTCTTAGTTGAGTCAAATTAATTCTGATCGTCTTTCAAATTTGGATTAAGACTAATGCATATGTGACCAAATGGAGGCAAGAATTGACAAATAAGAACGTTTATATTTGTAATTACACCCACAACAGGCTGTTACATAATAGTGTATGTTTAATGCACTTGCATGACAAATTATTAGCTACTACATGTGTTGTCGTTAATCTTCTCAATCTTGATTAACACATCTTAATCTAACCAATAACCATCTTATCTCTTTGAATAAGTTGTTGCATCATTCGGATCTGTTGAAAAGTTAATTCAAAGTTGTAGTAGAAAACCTTAATCGTTCAAAATTTGATATTTCCTAGTTTATTTAATTTATGTTGAAATAGGATTTGTAGTCATTATTAATGTAGGAAAAGGATGTCATGTTTCTAGTTGAAATATGTTTCGTACTATTATAAATGAAGATATTAGTAGCTTATTTTAAGTGTGGAGATGAGTAGAGAAAATAAAGAATTGTAGAGATCATTCATAAATTTATAAATAATAAATATTTTTTCTTCATATTGGTATTAGAGTTTTTACGATCTTGGGAGAGAATCAAATAATTTACGCTGCCAGAGGGCGGCGCTAGCCAATATGTGCAGCCCGTATGGTCAGTGAACATATTTCCCAAACGTCTGGCCAATGATTACTTTAGCAAACGTCGGGCCAATAATATATGCATGAACGTCGGGCCAACAATCTTGTTGAGAAAGATTATAAATTTAAAAAGGTGCAAGCAAATATGGCAAAAGAGGGAGAAGTTCTTCTCTAAAAAGTAGAGAAGCAGTCAAGAAAAAATAATAATTTGGGAGCTGGTGACAGGTGCATCAGCAATTGGATGTTGGTGACAAAGTGCATCAACGTGAGTTGAAGACATAAGGTGCTTCAACAAAATTGAGTGTTTATGACAAAGTGCATCAACGGGAGTTGAAGACATGTACTTCAACAAAATTGGGTGTTGGTGATAAAGTGCATCAACGGGAGTTGAAGAGAGGTGCTTCAACAAAATTGAGTGTTGGTGATAAAGTGCATCAACGGGTTGAAGACAGGTACTTCAACAAAATTGAGTGTTGGTGATAAAGTGCATCAACGGGTTGAAGACAGGTACTTCAACAAAATTGAGTGTTGGTGACAAAATGCATCAACGAGGGTTAAAGACATGTGCTTCAACAAAAGTCAAAGTTGGAGAGAGGTTCCAATACAACAAGAAAACTAATGGATGTTGAAGAGAAGTGCTTTAACAATTGAAGATTGGAGAGAAGTGCTCAAAGACAAGAGAAAACGTATACAACTTTGAATTACGGGAGAATATTGGAAAGTTAATTCAAAGTTGTAGTAGGAAACCTTAATCGTTCAGAATTTGATATTTGCTAGTTTATTTAATTTATGTCAAAATAAGATTTGTATTCATAATTAATGTAGGAATATGCTTTCTTGTTTCTAGTTGATATATATTTCGTACTATTATAAATAAAGATATTAGTAGCTTATTTTAAGTGTAAAGATAAGTGAAGGAAATAAAAAATTGTAGAGATCATTCATAAATTTATAAATAAAATATTTTCCTTCAGGTAGTCTTAGTTATAGCAAAGGACTGAGAAACTAATTAACCATATTATTTTGTATCGACAAGGACTAATTAAGAAACAAGATTTTGGTGGCCATAGAGAAAAAGAAACAATGAAGTTACATCATTTTCTTACTAAGAAACAGTAAACAAGTAGTTGAAATATTTTAAAAAGGATGGGACAGGGAATTGACATTAAGAACGACATATACATTGACTCATAAACAGTGATTTTAGCACCTATATGTTGAAATCTTTTATTTTTCCTTTTCAACACCTATATGTTGAATTCCACAACACCTAAAATTGGTTGGAATTTGAAAAGAGCAGTATCTAATTGTATGTATACTTACGTCTACAACAAGTTTTATTTCTTTTTAAAATTTAAAACAGTATGTATGTATGGCAGAAACTCAAAGTACTCTTAGGTTTTGGTCAACATGTTTTAGCCAACACAAGAAATTTTAAGCCTTTTAGTGTATTTTTATGTCTAAGCTTTTAAGGGTTGGTGGGGGGAGGGGGTTGAGTACTATATTCCAACTCATGTGGCTGTCATTCAAATTGTGACTATTTGACTATTAGATCTCACTTGGATACATATTACACACCTTCCGTCCAAAAATATGGTCAGTGCGTCTAACTTTCAGTAAAATTTATATTTTAGTAATTATATATAAAGTATTATAAGCCACCATTTTATAGTTACAAATAGTTTTAAAATGTTTAATAATATTATTACTTGTCAAATAATAATAATGCCGAAAATGTGAAGGTAGATAACCATCTTGGTTAGAAGGTAGGACACGTTAATAATTAAGTGTCCAAAGTATTTATACATATACTATATATCACACGTGGACCTAATTATTGGCAAAATTGGAGTTGATCAAATTATTCGAAATTTAACATAAAGAATTTAGACGTTTTGTAACTATGAAGTATCTTACAAAACTCGAACTACAATGAAAAAATAGAGTTGGTATAATGATACTGTAGACTCAATCTAATACGTACTCCACAAGTTTTCGCAGTTTTTTTCTACTGTTCATGCTGAGGACTATTGCTTCAATCCATTTCAATTTTACTTTTGGACATATTGAAAAGAAAAACTTGTGATTAGTTTTAGATAATATTTGGTTAAAGTAAAAAAAAAAAAAGAAGGCCTAAAGTTAAAATTGAAAGAGTATTTTGGAAGTGGTATTTGGAAGTGGTATTTATATATAAACTTCAGTGATCGATGCATATATAGTGCAACTATATATACTGAACAACTTCTTTTCTCGGAACGTTATAATTACAATAAGTAAGAATAGAAAATTCGATTTAAGTTTTAATTAGTTCATATTTTAATTTTTTATTGACTCCTTTCAAAAGAGATAAAATCCGGTGAATCGGCAACAATTACAATTAATTAATAAATCAAAGCTTTTTTGTGGAACAAACATATGAATGTGAGTGAATCATCCTTTAATTATCGTGAGCTATGTATCTTAATTATTACTCATGATAGCCATCCAATGAGAATGCGACAAAGCTAAATAATTCTGGTAATTGAGTCAGTTTCCGTGTTTATTGCTTAACTTAATTAGTTGCAATATAATAAGCATTAGGTACCACTAGTTTCTCATTTTAACTTGATTAGGCAACTATATTAGTACGATCCATATATAATCTATGTTTAGATTTCCTTCGTGTGTCTTTTAGCGTTAATCTAATCCATATATATGTTCATCCCTCCAACATGGTTTTAGTGAAACTGACCTCATCATTAACTTAATACTTCCTTCAATTCACGGAAGATTGGTTTAACAATACCCCTCTACTTTCGAAAATGGTCTAAGAATACCTCCCGTTATACTATTGGGTTATTCATACCCATGCAGTCATACTTTAGGTTCAAATATACCCCTCATTTAAACGGAGAGATACGTGTCATCGTCATGTTGGTCAATTCTAAATATCTTCTAATTAATTAAAAAGACTCATTATCCATATCCAAAAGTAATTTTTTAAAGCAATTTATTTTTTGTAAAAACTGAAAAAAACTGAAATTATTTTTACTAAAAATTAAAAAAAACGAAAATAAATTTTTTTCCGCTGTAGAAAAAACTGAAAAATATTTTCTAAAAAAATATTTTTGTAAAAACTGAAAGAAAAAGCTGAAAATCAATTTTCTAAAGTATTCTTTTTTATAAAAACTGGAAAAAACTGAATTTGTTTTTACTAAAAACTGAAAAAAATGAAAATATTTTTTTTCCAGTATTTACAAAAAAACTGCTTTAAAAAAAGCTAAAAAATATGTTCTAAAATAATATTTTTGTAAAAAACTGAAAAAAAACTAAAAAGAAATTTTCTAAAGCAATATTTTTGTAAAAACTGAAAAAACAAATATTTTCTTTTTTTTCAGTTTTTAGTTAAAAATATTTTAGTTTTTTTCAGTTTTTAATTGCTTTAGAAAATTGCTTTTCAGTTTTTACAAAAATATTGTTTTAGAAAATATTTTTCAGTTTTTTTAAAAGCAATTTTTTTGTAAAAACTGGAAAAAAATTATTTTCGTTTTTTCAGTTTTTAGTAAAAAAATAAATTTAGTTTTTTTTCAGTTTTTACAAAAAAAAAATATTTTTCGGGTATGGGTAATGGGTCTTTTTAATTAATTAGGAGATATTTAGAATTGACCAATATGACGATGACACGTATTCCTCCGTTTAATTGAGGGGTATATTTGAACTCAAAGTATGACTGCACGGGTATAGATAACTCAATAGTTTAACGAGGGGTATTCTTAGACCATTTTCGAAAGTAGAGAGGTATATTTGACCATTTACCGATATTCTTTTTGCTTTCTCATCGGGTGTCGGTATCCACATGACATTGGGTCCCTATTAGATCCGGATTCGTGCCAGAAATATTCATACTGAGGTAAATCATTTTCTAACAAAGACGACTTCATATTCAGAAACTCGAACTCGATAACTCTGATTAATGATGAATGCATACTACCACTCCACTGTAATCCTTGTTGGGTTGACGCTAGTCGATATTAAATTGGGGTCTAACTTCTTATTAGTTATTAGTTGCAAACTGCAATGCAATTATTGCCTGCATCAAGGATGCTCTCTAGCTATATTTAATTTTATACTACCTTAATATGGACATCGGTCCGGAACTGGGTGCCTATTAATATATATATATATCGTTATGGCGTGCAACCCCTCCAATAGTCTTTTATATTTCTCAATCGTTAATACTTGTGTTTTCTTAAATACGAGACTTTTTTTATAAAGTTTGATTAAGTCAACTATAAATAATATTAAAATTGTTGAAGAGAACAGTTCAACAATCAAGAGTTCGAAATGCAAACAATTATCTGTTGTCATCCAATTGGACACCTCTGTATTAATCTACTAATATATGAAGAAGAAAAGGTTGAAAATTAATATCGTCAAATTTCAATATTTACAAATATTGAACGTCGGCTGCAAAGTGATTAACTCATTCAAATACTAATTTGACGGTGTATCTCCACTGAAATGCTGGATTTGTTTTCCCACAAATTTCACCCACAAACTTTGTTTTAAGTGATGTTCCTATTGAGAGTCAATTTCTACCATTTTTTTGCAGCTTCAACCTTAAATACTACTCCTAATTTTCTCAACTTCAAATTTAAATATTATCCAAAAAACCGACAATGCATAACTTAATTTTGAATTAGCCAATCATTCAATTCCAAAATAAAAACTTAGGAAAAAGAAAGGAAAAAGAAACCCGTCGACCAGTCCTTCCGCCACGTGAAGGTTTCCTTTGTTCATGTCCCCACACAGATCCTCTGTATCCCTTTGTGGGCCCCTACAATTACCTCTCTTGTGGGCCCTAGAAGTTCACTCGTGTCAGACCTCATCCCTCGCACGTGACATTCTCTTTCCCTCCTTCTTCTTTTCCTTCTATTTGTCCTATAAATACCCAACCTGTATCTCTTATCCTAGACAATCCCAAAAGTCATATAAACAAATGTTCCTTAACTAAACAAATTCAACAAAATGAATCCTTTTCCTCTTTAAAAACACAATACTACCACCATTTTTACCACCTCTCAATCTTGCATTTCTCATTTCTCCTCTTCTTCTTAATTCTTCTTCTTCATTGTATCTTTTGATGCTATTAATGAAAAGTAGCTAGTATCTATAGCTAGAACGAAAAACAAAGATTGAGATTGTGAAAATCTTTAAAGTGTAATCTGTCTTACGTTAGTCCCACGCTACTGCTGACGCCCCTTCTCTTGTTCTTGGTACTCCTCCTCCTGCCACAAAGATTTTGTTCCCTTTTCCCTAAGTGTCACCTCAAAACTTTCAAAAACATAGTACTCTATTTATACCAACTTTCAATAGTTTTCACGTATATATATTTAGTACTCCTATCTAACTAAATAACACATCCCTCACACCATTTTCCTTTATCTTCACTTTGCTATACTTCTTTGTATAGAAACAAAGCCTTCCTCTTTACCTATGGCTACTAAACTTTTGTTGACACTTGCTATATGTCGGCTTATTGTAACCGTTGGGTTTACGTTTGACCCGACCGAGCTTTTACGGCTCGGGCTCAACGGAAACCTCAGCGTAGCGGCAGCCGATTTAGAAACCGCCTCCGTGGACTTCGGCCGGTTGCATAGAGCCGAGCCGATGGCGGTTCTTCACCCAGCTACAGCCGAGGACGTAGCGCGGCTTGTGAAAGCGGCGTATGACTCGGCTCGTGGCTTCACCGTGTCGGCTAGAGGACACGGACATTCTATAAATGGTCAGGCTATGACAACAAAAGGAGTTGTGATTCAAATGAGCGGCGGCTCTAACTCTAAGCAGAAGTTATTGACCGAGGTTTCGGAGAAATTCATGTATGCTGATGTGTGGGGTGGAGAGTTATGGATAGATGTGTTGACGTCCACCTTAGAGTATGGACTTGCACCAAAATCATGGACTGATTACTTGTACTTATCTGTGGGTGGTACTCTCTCCAATGCTGGTATTAGTGGACAAGCTTTCAATCATGGCCCTCAAATTAACAATGTTCATGAGCTTGATGTTGTTACAGGTGCGTTTAATTTAATTTCCCCATTGCATGTAAAAAATTTCTTTTCAAGTGAAACTCCTCTAAAAGTTAAATAATATCGTAAAATATTCACTTATGGTATCATTGCCAAAAACAATAATTCTTACATTCTTATGTTTAATACTTAATTCCTAATAGCATTTGTTAAGAAAGAAAGTAGATGCCAGATATGTTACTTTAGAACAATAACATGGGATGTTAGGATGGTTTTTTGTCTTGTAATATCTTTAGATGTGGTGTTTTATCAATAACTTTATTTTGTGTTAAGTAGGAACCCCTTTTTTTCAGAATATGTTTAGAGATATGTACTTGAAATTGTGTGAGTACCACATGGGGTGTTTTTGTTTTTATGCTTAACTCATCTCTCTTATACTAATAGAATCTCTTACTTTTGGGCATGGTGTAATCATTGTCATTAGTACCAATAATTCTTATTCTCTTAAGAGCAATGACAATAGATTGTCATAATAATTGATTGTTTTACACACCACTCTTTTGGATTTGGGGGTAAAATTAGAAAACAAAAGTATATAATTAGAACCATTTTTATCATATATTTGATGTGACGCATGGAATGTTTGAAAACAGGTAAGGGTGAGCTATTAACATGTTCAGAAAAAGAAAACTCCGAGCTGTTTCATGCTGCTCTTGGTGGATTAGGACAATTTGGGATCATAACAAGGGCAAGAATTGCACTTGAACAAGCTCCCCAAAGGGTAAGTATTTAATTTCTTTTTGTCCTAATATAAATGCTAGTACTAAATAGAGAATATTCCACTATTTTGATTGCCTTTTGTTTTCTCTATGGTGGGGTTTTGGCTGGTTGAAGACATTTTTTTCTTAGTATTAGTTATTGGACAAGACACGAAAGGTAGTTTGTATAATTCATGACATAAGAGTAAGGAAAATGGGTCCATTGTTAGTAGCTTTTTCCAACTTCATATTAAACCGCTGTTCTTAAGCTGGCACTGTTGTTGACATATTACTTTTCCCACTAAAAATGTTATCTCACTTTCTATTTTCATTTTTATTTTTCTTCATAACTCGTGAATAATTAAAACAAAAAATCTACTTTTCTTAGCGTTTAACTTGTATAGACAAGTGTGCTTTAACACAAGTAACATATCTAATTTTTTAGCTTGTTAATCCTTTTATTAATGAACGGTTACTTATAATTTATCTTTACGTGATATGATAGAGTAAACATTCTCTTTAAGACGATTACCTATAGTTATTTTTTAATAACATAATAATGTAAGAAGTCTTTTGACTGTCAAATTCTGTCAAATTAAAGTAAACTCATTTATTTAATGTACATGCAGGTGAGGTGGATCCGAGTTTTATATTCGAATTTTTCAACATTTACCGAAGACCAAGAATATCTAATATCTCTACAGGCAAAACCAGCTTCCCAAAAATTTGACTATGTTGAAGGATTTGTTATAGTTGATGAAGGCCTCATTAACAACTGGAGATCTTCTTTCTTCTCCCCAAGTAACCCTGTGAAGATTTCTTCTCTTAAGGCTGACGGAGGAGTTTTATATTGCTTAGAAATCACCAAAAATTATCACCTTTCAAATGCTGATATCGTTGATCAGGTTTGTATACCCACTACTCTATTTGAATATTATTATGCATGTTTCGTTACAGATATTCTATTGTTGCTAAATCATTATTATGTTAGTTAATTATTTCCTGATAGATTATATTAAGTAAAGTATCTTTAGTTTAGTTTCTTGATTCCTGCACACATGATTCCCATCTGTATTGACATTTGAATATAAAGAAAAAAGTTGGATAAAGTTATTATAAGATGCGCTAGTAGTAGTTAACCTTTAGCTCTCTGATTAATGCATGTTTAGTGCGAATAAAGCCTGTAAAGTAGACAGTGTTTTGCTAAGTGAAGCTATATAGGTGGCGAAGCTATACCTTAGGAGGCCTGTTTTCTTCTTTTATTTCAATTACATGCTAAATATTACTACTACATGTTGATAACATATTTTTTTTTTAAAAATTTAAAAGTGTATACATCTGTAAAAGTTTTAATATTATTAGTATAGCTTTCTCTGTGGTAATATATAGCCTAATATTATTTACCAATTTAAGTGACACATAGTATAAATTTTGTAACACTGCGGATGTATATATTAGTTAAACTCATACTATTAAAAAAGAAAGATAGATTAAGAAATGTGGTAAGTTATTTAATTGCTGACATAGAAAAATTAATTAGAACTTTCTACAAAATTTAGTTGTCGCTATTCCTGTTTGGTACATATCCAAAGCTATTTCTAGGAATAATTTAAGTAGATTATTATATTATCTGTTCTTCACTCTGATTATTCGATGACAACATTCGTCGTAAAAAGATGGAACACAACATGCACAAGAAAACATGGAAGATCTTCCACAATCTATCAGCTCTGTCAGATCCTAAGATAGAACGCAAACTTTAATTGTTTATTAGTATTATATAATATAACTATATTATAATATGATTATATCTATGCCGTCCACTGACCACCCACCAAAATTTGTTCCATTAAGTCTAATAATTCTGTTTTATAGAAATGAATTTTTAATTGGAGTTGCATGAAAACTAATTAAAGGTTATCCTGACAAAAGTAACAGTTAAGCAGCAACTACCTTTTCTGTACTTTGTTTGCAATATTTTAATGTGTGTTAACGTGAATTGTAATTGTTCTTTTTCTTTTTTTGTAATGAAATGCAGGAGATAGAGACTTTGTTAAAAAAGCTAAAATATATACCAGCATCAGTTTTCACAACAGACCTTCCTTACGTGGATTTCTTGGACCGGGTTCACAAGGCAGAGTTGAAACTCCGGTCTAAAGGGTTGTGGGAAGTGCCACACCCATGGCTAAACCTATTTGTTCCAAAATCAAGAATTGTGGACTTCGATAAAGGAGTTTTTAAGGGCATTTTGGGGAATAAGACCAGTGGTCCCATACTCATCTACCCCATGAACAAGAACAAGTAAGTTCTTAATCCAAATTCTTTTTCCTACACTAGATATTTATATATTTATTTTATTATAGTTAAATGATAAATATCAAAATGCAAATGAAAGAATCATAATTTAAAAAAAAAAAGTAGTTCGGTGCACTAAACTGCGGCTATGCGCGGGATCCGGGGAAGGGTCGGACCAAAATGGTCTATTGTAAGTAACCTTAACTTACCTTGCATTTCTAAAGAGACCGTTTCCACGACTTGAACCCGTGACTTCCTGGTCATATGACATCAACTTTAATAATTACGAAATAGCCATAATTAAGTGATTAAAATTAATTTGAAGACAATATCAGCAGTCCCATAATCAATCTGACTTTAATGTCTATATACTATAAGTAATCGTTCATAAGAAAATATACTACGTATTATTAATTAGTAACTTAAAAAATAAATCAAATTTGGCAGCTAGTTGAAGTATACTATAATGTAAAAATATTTTACACGGTCAGTTATATAATAGTTGAATTCTTACAATTATGGCTTCTTCTTCTGATATATACATACCGTCATCTACCTCTGTCTGTTTCTTACGTTGGTTGTCTGCAGTGCATGCATGCAAAAAACACTAATATGTAGTATGTACTATGCTATGCATATGTGTAATACATATATACTTTGTGCTGTTTTTCATGACACAAACTTTGGTAGAACTCGCTATATGTCCATGTCATGTACATCCCCTCACAATTTGGATTATGTTCATTAGACATCGCACCCGATTTCTGTAATTTTATCGATAATTACGAAAACGTAAAGACCAAATTTTCAACCAATCTTCATATTATGGTCCATTGGTCCCTCCCCTGCTAATTGCTTGAGCAATCGTTCAGTTTTTGCTGTAATTTTGTTTTGTCCCAGCAAAAAGACAGCAAAATGACTAGTAAATTGGCGTGAATCCAAAAGATATGAATAGTGACAATCCGACGTTCTATACCAAACACCATACCCCCCTAATGACCCCACTTAAAGGCGAATTCAAATTCAAACTTAATGATTTTAGTATTTTTCTTTTTTAGGTTTTTAGCATTGATTCATGCACTTTTAGAATTTATATTTATAGCATGGGTTCGATTTCCTGCGGAGAGCCTTAAAAAAGTAGTTACTATGATTGTATTAGAATAAACTGTTTATAGTACAGTCTTTGAGGTGCGATTCTTCCTTTAATTCTGCGCGAGTGCAGAATGCTTTGTGTTTTAGGGTTGATTTTTAAAAATATTATTAAATTTTATCTAATCCATAATAATATATATGCTATCCGCCCCTTGAACCATCCCAATGCTTTAATTTGGGGTCAGTGGCTATTTCAGTTCATAAAATATGTCGTATGATAAGTGGCATGTCCATCTAAACACGTGGCATGCATGCATTATACTAGTCCAGCTAGAACTATGAACCTTATGTCTATTAAATCCAAAAAAAAAATTCGAAGGTACAGAAATGGTCCAAAAACAATCAAGATCCTCTTGTCAGGAAGATCTTCACTTTGGGGACCAATTCATGGCTCATGTAACAGTTATACTTCCTAACCTTATCAAAAAACAACCCATGAATCTTCGAAAATCTTGTTCTAAGTACGGCAGTCCAATCAATACGACAAATTTATTGTAGTATATGAACGCTCTTATTTAAAAGTTTTAAATTATTTAAAAAATAGTTTAAAAGTCTATATAATTAGATATGAAACACCTTTATTAAGTTGTCTTTACGTTTGAATATGCTTCTTTGGTACAAATTTTGTGTCTAACAACTTAAGTTATTAAATGAAAGAGACCGTTATAAAACTTATAATTCTAACAGTATAAATTTTTATTTTATATATTTGCATACATAATCTAACTTATTATGGATTTGTGGCATGTTTCTACTCTATTTTCTAGATAACTAGTTCTATTTATTGTGAGTAAGTTAATCGTATAGTTTTTTTTTACACTTTCGATATATAGAGGTTACGCATTTTCTCGAGATTATATAAAGCTCACTATCTTGACATTGATGTATGTATAGGTGGGACGAGAGGAGTTCAGTAGTGACACCAGAGGAGGAGGTTTTTTACTTAGTGGGATTTCTGAGGTCGGCATTGACAAACAGTGACGAGACACAGACATTAGAGTACCTCAGCAATCAAAACTACGAAATATTGAAGTTTTGTGAAGATGCAAATATCAAAATCAAACAATACCTGCCTCATTACACAACACAAAGAGAATGGAGGGACCATTTTGGAGATAAGTATTGGACCAGATTTCAGCAAAGGAAATTAGAGTTTGACCCAAGACATATTTTAGCTACCGGCCAACGTATTTTCATGCCTTCTTTTAATCCTAATACTGCCTCTTGGTGACGCATGCTATAGTCTGTTTTAAGATATTAATTAGGATTAATTAGGACTATGATCAAATTTAATTAGTGATAGATTGAAAGGATGTCTAATATATTTGTTGTACATATCAAGTGGAAAAAAGAACAAGAATTAATTCACTTAATTATTTAGTAAAGAGAAGCATTGTTCCGCTTGGGTTACAAATTTTTGGACTTGTAATTTTTTTTTGTCTTCTTATTTTTCCTTTTTTTTTTCTATTCGTGTAGTACGGTTGAAGAGTGGTTGGCTCTCAATAATTTGTCATTTTACACGTATGAGATTTAATTATTTAATAGTGTAAGACGTCGTCTTCAAGAATATTTTATTTTTAAATGACAATATAGAAGAAAAAGACTGCGTCTTTTAGTCATGAATTGCCATATTCCTTGTGACTTGGGACATTATTTGTAGGGTATTCAGATCCTATAATTGATCACGAGGTAAAGGAATGTATGAGCATTGGATAATAGAAAGAAAGATAGAATTTTTCGTGACTTAGTGATCAAGTCTTTTTTTTTAAATAAGTAGGGATGGACAGCGACTCAACTCCTTATAATGAAGAACTGAAGAGAAAAAAAAAAGAATGAAATTGAAGTCGTCATTTATTAGACAAGGACCACGTGCTGTGTTTTGCATACCAAGTTAGTATTTTGGTGATACATATACCTTTCCAATCAATAAATCATGTCTTACTAAATGGTTTAAGGGCTATCTCCACCCTTTGTTTATTAATAGTGTCTTCATTAGTTATTCAAATTCAATAGAGTTCATTTTTAACCCTTTTGACTACTTTCTCAGTTATCGTTCAAAAGTCTAATTAAAATTCTTCTCATATTCATATAACCAATATTTTTGCACAAGCTTGTAAGTTGAAATACTATAATTATTATTCAGTTCAAATGAAATCTCAAGGTGGAAAAGAGATAAATATTGGATTTGATGGAACCCATTTAGTCGAAAAGTTTGGCAGCCTTCAACATGAAGTAGCCATATCTTTCAGATATGAGCCCACTTTATGAAAAGCCCAATATGATTTGTAACGTAACCAATTTGGGTGTCAATATCTCGTAAACTTCGTTTGGATGTTAATATAGGGGAAAAGAGGTAGAAATGCCATGAGATAGCCGCTCTAAAAAACTGCTATTTAGTAATTAGCCAATATATCTTGAATTTTAGTTTTTCAGTTTAAGTTTTCAGGATAGAAATACCCTAAATTATCCTGAAATTAAAATTTTAAATTTAAATTTTTAGGATAAAATAAGTATTGACTAATTTCTAAATAGCAGAATGGACGTTTGTGTACTGTCCCCGGAAAAGAGCTCATCTCTTAAGAAAAAAAGAAATTGCCAGAAAGAGTGGACGAGCTTTATTCATCCCACCATAATTTTGGGATGATAAAAATCCTCTCTTCTATTTTATTGAGCAATTTTCTAGCTTACTAGAACAAGGAAAATGAAAGGGAATTAACTTTAGGATACTTTATTTTTGTGTAAATAAAGTAATAAACCAAGCTCCATTAAGCTGGATAGAAAAGAGGAATTAAATTTTTTACTCAAGTTACAGAAAACGACTAGTCTCCACACACTGGTAATGAAAAAATTTCTCCAAATTAAGTCCTACAAAAAGTAATGGGACTGTTACACAAATAGTAGTCAAATTTACTATTTATTTTTTCTAGCCGATATTCTTTATTGATTATACATATTTATATACATATTATACATAAATTATACATAGACTAGCGATTTGTTTTCATCACATAATAAAAGATAAATGCAAAATATCTGAAATAAAAAAATGTCAAATTTAAACCGAATCTAATGCAATAAATTTGATTAGGGGAGTACAAAGAAAACCGATAAACCATACCAAATCGATAATTCGAGTCAAACCGGAAAAAAAATCCGATGTGGTTTGGTATTGGAAAATAAAACCCGACCATAATTGGTTTGGTTTGGTTTTAACTAAAAAAGGTCAAACCGAAACCAAACCAACCCGATAGCACATTTATATAATTTTTAAAAATATTTTATACATATAAATATTTATTGTAATGTAATTTATAAATATTTCTTAAACTTTTTCACAATTTTATCTTTTAACGTATTATTTCAAGTTTAGACTTAAAATTCTTGAATGATAAATAAATTTTATAGCCCATAAATGTAGTAACTCAAACAAAGTTCAAATCAATACTAATGCTAACAAAAGAAATTCAATTCATATTAGGAATGACGATAGTGTTGGATAATTATTTTAGTTTTATATTGGTTTATAATGAAAATGCATAATTTAGTTTATCTTTTTCTTTAGTGTTTAGTTATGTAATTGATATTAGTACTTATTAGCTATATTTATTTTAGCATGACCTATATAGTAAGATTATGTTAATTTTCATTATGACGTATTAATTAGCAATATTTATTTTATCTAATTTTATTATTTTATCTCTGTTATTGAATATTTTAGTATAATGCTATGACTTATCTCATATTATTGTGTTAGTTTATTGGAAAACACATTATATAGTTGTATTTTACTAGGACTTAAGAAATATTTGGAGCACAAGTTACATATTTTATGCTATGAAGACTTTACCGGAAAAAAACCCGAAAAACTCGAGAAAAATCGAGATTGAAAAATCCGACTTTGTTGGTTTGGTTTGATTTATAAATTTAAAAACCCGATACTATTGATTTGGTTTGATAATTGAAAAATCTGAACCAACCCGACTTATATACTCCCCTAAATTTGATCCTCTAATGAATGAATAAAGGTTTGTCAAAATCCAACGTGGACTTTAGGTCACGTGAACTGCCTAGAATATATGCCACGTGTCTACATTCACTTTGAAACCGCACGTGATGATCCATCTCATCACAAAAAACCGCTGTCCCAATTGATCAGTTTCTGAACAAAATCTACTTCTTTATGAATTTACAACATTATCCAATTACCTTATCAAATTATAAAACAGCCCGAAAATTTCTCATCACATTACATTTTATACCCCCAATAAATTAATAAAGATTAACACCGACGTCCACTCTACGCAGACAGTTGTTTTCTCGCACTATCTTTTTCTCTTCCTGTAAGAACTCAACCACCCCACTTCGTCAAAGCCATGACTAACCCTTCTGCTTCTTCTCGCAAGGTTTGTTTTTTGGGTCTATATGTAAAATATTGTTGAATATTTGTGGCTTATATGAACAAAATTTTAGTTTTTTTTTTTTGAATTTTTTGGCAAATGGGGTTGTTGATTGAGTTGGAATGTAGTAGGCTTTGAGCAAGATCGCTTGCAATCGGTTGCAGAAAGAGCTTGTAGAATGGCAAGTTAATCCTCCTGCTGGATTTAAACACAAAGTTACTGATAATCTTCAAAGGTAAAGAGCTCTTTATCTTTTATTTTTTCTTATATAAATTTATTTAGTTTTCATGTATTAAGGGTGGAATTAGAAAAAAGATTTAATCTTTATTGTTTTTTCCCGTGAATCATTTTCAATTTATGTTTTTTGTTGGGGTGGTAGATGGATAATTGAAGTCAACGGGGCAGCAGGGACTTTGTATGCAAATGAGATGTATCAGCTTCAGGTTGATTTTCCTGAGCATTACCCTATGGAAGCCCCACAAGTGAGTTTCTCTCCTTTTTTTATATTTTGTTTAATTTTTGTTATTTTGAATAAAACTTTCTCTTGCTCTGTTTTATATCAGTTTATGGATTGAAATGATCAGTAAGAGAAGAAATTGTGAAGTCCTTAAGGACTAAAAATTTGTTTAAGTGAAGACTTAAGCAGTAGGCAATGATCAGTTAGTACTAGTAAGAAATGTTAACCCTTCGGGGTGGCCGAGTTGGTTGAGCAGGGGATTTCCCAAATGGGAGGTCTAGGGTTTGAAACCCATTTGCATACCTCCTCGGTCGAGCCCGTCGCACGAGGTTGCCTAGTGCGGTTTACCATCCTGTGTGGTTTGTGGGCTTACCTTGTGCGCACCCGAAGGATAGCGGCTGTGGGTTCCCTTGTTAACAAAAAATTACTAGTAAGAAATGCCTAGGCTTATGGTGAAGTGTACATGGATTTATAAAGTAAAGCCCTTCAGAATTTTCTCAATTAATTTACTATTAACTAATAGAAGTACATTATATTATACATGTGTTAACTTTCTTATTCCATCAGCTTGGGTTCAACTGCTTTAAATACTTCAACTTGGATCTAATATCTAACATCATATGTCTCAAAATGCAAAGCATTCTGTTGCTTATTTGATATTCCTATTAGTTTCCTCTTTCAGTATATTTAATTTTTACTGTAGCATTTTATTTTTATATTTGGCAGGTTGTTTTTATCCCTCCAGCGCCATTACATCCTCATATTTATAGCAATGGGCATATCTGTTTAGGTTTGTTTTCCCATCCTATGCCAAGCATTTATTTGCTCACTTGGTCTTAATTGGCTTCCTATATGCAAAAGTGATAAGTAATCAACGTAACACTTGAAATCGAGCAGTACACGTAGGATAAAATAACATATAGCCTATAATTGCACAACATGAGATGATTGAGAAGCATTTCCCCCTATTTTGTCAGAATGGGCATTTTCCTATGGTATCATGAATTTGTACGACAATTGGATTGCAATTGGATTGCAATTGTGCCAACTGTCTTGTTGTTGTGGCTGTTGCATCCTTGATTATGGTTCTCTTTTTTCGTGTTGCTACACAAGAGAAATCTAGCCTAGACATGGTGGCATTTTTTATTTAGCTCCTTGGACTTGTTGTGCATTCTTTCGTTTGTATGTGTCTGTTGAAACCATGTAAATGAACACCAAAGGAGTCTATTATTGTTTAACATCTATTTTCATTGGGCACTTTGAAGCTTAAAAGTGAATCTCTTTGTCAAATCTACTAGTGAAAGCAAACAAATGAATTCAGATAATACCACTTGATCACTTTAGTGCTCTGCACCATGATTATATCTTATTTAGCAGCCTCTTCTAACTTAATCTGTAAAAGATTGTCAGAGTACTGAAGATGCCATTGATTCATCAAAAAAAAGATTGGTCGAAATAACTGGCCTGGTAGTTTGATATTAACCTTCTTAAGATGAACTTGGTAATTTTGAACATAAAGCAAATAGGCCAAAACTAAACTACTACCGTATCTTAGCATAGTAGGCTAGTGAGTTCTGTCCATTATTACATATTATGTATTACATTATAGTTTTGACTCTGATTATTCTAAGACTGATATTCTCTTTTTCTTGTTTTCCTGTTATATTCTTTTTCCATGGAAAAATCCTCTTAAACTACATATCAAGATCATTTTTAGGTAAAATTTTCTTTACAGGATTAAAAAGGTAATCGTAGGGTTCATTAGTTGTACCAATAACCCTCCTGTTTTAGCATGCTTAGGAGCTGATGGGATGCTTGTATTCCCTGTTCCATGTCTATATCATCCTTGTACCTATTGGCATCATTTAGGTTAAGATTAGAAACTGTTTTATTGTGTGCTTGTGCATCCATCATTTGATTGGGCCCTGCTGAGACAAACTATATGTTCTCTTCTCATTGTTAATATTTTTCTTCCTTTTGTCCACTTTGTTTCTTTATTTTGGAGGGTGTGTGTGTGTGTCTGTGGTGGTCACTATTAGGGGCTAGGAGTAGTCTAGTTAAGGGTCACTAGTATAGCTGGTTTACTCTTATTCCAATACTGCCAGGTAAATTGGTAGAGTCTGTCACCTCTGTATTGTGGTCCGTTTGGAAGAGGTGTCGGGTGCTGCAGAGTATTGATTTTGCAAAGACTAGGGAACGTAGCACCTGCAATGAGAATGTGTACCATTATTTTGATCACATGTTTGAAATACTGGAAATTGTCAAGTCTTGTTGTATATATGTTGGAGAGGCGTAGACTTTAATCATCAGCATATATATTGGCTCCTCCGGATTGTTAAGCCCTTTGTTTTTGAAACCACAGCCCACAAGTTTAACCTGAGACTTCTCATATAAACACAAATTTACTTCCTGGACAGCTACTGAACCATGTTTTGATCTTCTTTTCAGTTAGCTTTTCGTCTTACTTGCTAAGTGAGAAAGAAAAAAAAAAAAGAGATGATCAAGAGAACACTAACACATTTGAAAATATGTGAACTAGAGAACATAGGTGAAATTTCATACTAGCTCTCCGATTTTGTTTGATTGACCTACTGTTTCAAAAATTCAAACAAATGTATCTATAAAATAAAGTTGCTTTAAAAGTTTTTAGTAGTTAGTAGCAGTTGTCATCTAGTTTCTAAATGTACACAGTTTATTTCTCGAAGGAATATATTTGCTACTTACAAAAGTTGATCAATCCCCAGAAAATTGATTTTAGAACAGTCAATTCTACTAGCGGGAGAATGGCATAATTTGTAGCACAGCTACCTCCTCCTTCAACTAATAGTCTTATGCATTATATGGTGACATATTACTTTGTATGACCTCTGTTATGTAGCAGCAGATGATTTTGGTTCTTGTGCTCGCCACAAAAAAAAAAAAAAAAAAAAAAAAATCGTAACACTTGCGATTCAGCATTTACTGTTTATGTTTGCAGACATCCTTTATGATTCATGGTCCCCCGCGATGACTGTTAGTTCCATCTGCATCAGCATTCTCTCAATGTTGTCTAGCTCAACTGAGAAGGTCTGTTAGCATTTAAACTTCAATTGAATTTTACGTTTGTCATCTCTTTATTTGTTCTTGAACTTTTAGCCTTTTGAGTAGAGGGGTCAATTTTACCTTGCTTGTTTGAACAGCAACGTCCTGCGGACAATGATCGCTACGTGAAGAACTGCAAAAATGGCAGGTCTCCCAAGGAGACGAGATGGTGGTTCCACGACGATAAGGTGTAGTTACACAAGCTACATATGACTGCAACACAAGAAACTCCAACTCTCATGCCAACTGAAAAAGTTCTTCTCTTCCTTTCCGAAAAGCAAGAGAAATTGGTTTTATAAAAACAAGTACTAGAACAAAAAAAACTGACAATTCTGAATTTGCCAGCTTACATTGATTGAGCTTAGCAATATTTGAAAGCTGCTGTAAAGCAGCCTACTTGTATAGCAGTATTAGTGCTTCTGCTTAAATGTGAGACAGCAGCATATGTTGGAATATTATGTTTTATGTTATAATGGGTGTGGCCTTAAATTGCTGACCCTTTCACCCATCTTATGTGATGTACCATGTAATCTAACTTTATTTGCTTGATTATAAGTTGGGGTTAAGAGTTTTACTATAAGTGTAATATGACTTTCCAGTACCTGATTCTCTGCAGCCAATATTTATCATCTTTAGGTATTGAACCAAAAGCTTAAAACTTCAAATTTGAAACTCTTTATGTTCAATATAAGAATAACATCTTACCAAATCCTAAACACAAGAGATTACTTAGATTAAAAACTACTACCTCCATTTCACTTTAGGTGAACCTATTTGCTTTTTAGTCCGTTTAAAAAAGAATGACTCCTTTTTAAATTTGAAAACAACTTTGCTTAAACTTACAATTCTATCCTTAATGAGAAGCTTTTATAACCACACAAATACTCTTGGCCCCTTTTTGAATTGTTTAGGACCACAAATTTCAAAAGTCTTCATTTTTTCTTAAACTCCATGCTCAGTCAAACAGGTTCGTATAAATTGGAACGGAGGGAGTATAAATTTTGTGATATATATGTTGTCTTAATAATCTTTACAAACTTATTTTTGGTTTTTGGTTTTATGACCCTATCTTTTTCTATAACACGTGAGAGATTTACTTTTACATATAAGAGATTTAAAAAAAGATATTTTTTTAATTTTAACATTGTAAGGAATCCCTTCTCCCCGCTCCCTGAAAAAGAAAAATATCCAACTATGAAAACCAATTTTGTTTAAACTTACCTTCCTAATTAAAGGCACATTTGAGGGTTAATGTTCCAAATTGGTGGAAACATTTCTGTTTTTTTACTAGTAACTAGTAATAGTTTTAGTTTATACAGCATAAGAATTATCTATTCTATTTTACATTATGCCAATTCTTCACATAAATAGTTATAAATCTCATGAGAACAATTCCTTTTTTTCCCGCATTTCATTGAACATATGAGTAAAAATAGACATATTTATGGATTAAATTATGAATCAAATTCTTATCTAGAGTTAGGATACTCAGTAAAAACTGATAATTTTGTCCAAAAATTGAAGGCAAATAAGCAGTGATAATTCACTAAAAAGCCTTCAAAGCTTAACATTTCATTGCGATTCATCACAAACTAAAACACTTTATTCGAATTGCAGTCAGATTCTTAAAATTCTAATAATAGAAACCCCTGAAATTTCAAGTCAGTAATTTGAGGCAAAAGGGCTCTGAATTGTTAAACAGCAGAATCAAGAATGCTGGTACGGCGTTATAATCCCATGTCTATTTTATCCTCCGCCGTCTTCAGCCCAGTTCACCGGCAGTTTAGGAGATGTCGTCTTCCATTGTTGCGACCCCACTTCCCACCTTCACTTCTTTGTACCACCATATCCAGTGTCCCCACAATTCTCACCACTTCATTCTACTCTACTAACAGTGCAGAAAGCTCCACTACTGATGAACTGCAGCATCACCTATCAAATTCTAAGCAAGTAAAGTTGCTAACTTTTGTCTTCTTTATTTCATAAAAAAAAGAATCTTTTTTTCTTCTAAATATTTTAGGGGTGGTGCCAGTGTGAATTAATTACATTTCCCTTTTGTTTTTAGGGTCCTTTGAAACCAGGTTTATATCTAGTTGGAACCCCAATTGGCAATCTTGAAGATATTACTCTCAGGTAATAAAATCACTTGCATACTTTACTTAACTCCTTTTTTGTATTGGCCTTTGACGTGCACTATGCATTATAGCTGCGCACACACACTAAGTTTAAACCAAACATTACAAAGCAGATGAATAGCATTCCACCTGTAAAGTTTCATGGATGTTATACATCAACTACCATTATGTCTCAATCCCAAGCTAGTCGAAGTCCGCTATATGAATCCTCAGATTTTGTTCAATTGGACCTAGTTTCATTCTAATATGAGTTCTCTACATTAGAGGTTCTCTTTATGTTTTACAATTTACATACAAGTATCATGGATATTATCAGTGGCGAAGCCAGAAATGTTTCTAAGGGTGTTCAGACTTGAAAGAACAAAAAAAAAAATTCCAACAAAGGGCGTTGAATATATATTTTATACATCTAAAATTAATATGTTATTTATATACACAATGTAATTTTTCGTAATATTTCGGTGAGGGTGGTCAGTTGACCACCCTTTATAAAAGATGGCTTTGCCCCTGGATATTATGAAGGGGAGCCTTGGCGTAACGGATGGGTAAAGTTGTTGCCATGTGACCGGGAAGTCTGGCCTCACGAGTTCGAGCCGTGAAAACAACCTCTTGCAGAAATGCAGGGTAAGGCTACCGGCGACGTACAATAGACCCTTGTAGTCCGGCCCTTTCCCGGACCCGCGCATAGCGGGAGCTTAGTGCACCGGGCTGCCCTTTTTTATCATGGATATTATAGTTGAACAATTTGATATAATATTGATAGTGCTTCTGCTTAAGAATGAATTAGTTGTTGGTGTTTTGAAGCTCTAATCTTGAACACTGATGTCAAGATTGTTTCTTTTTTCTATATTCTCTGCCTTGTTGGTGAACCCTGATGCTTTCAGGGCTTTGCGAGTCTTGAAATCGGCAGATGTGATTCTTTCTGAAGATACAAGGCATTCTGGAAAATTGCTACACTATTACAACATTAAAACTCCTCTTGTAAGTCACTTTTGGGTTATGCATGGTGCTTCAATTAGAATGCTCGTTTGTCTCGAACAATAAGCTTTAGGTTTCAGCTTAGTTATCACAAGTTCAATGAATCTCAAAGAGCACAAATGGTGCTGAGGAAACTACAAGATGGTGAAATTGTCGCCCTGATCAGCGACGCTGGCACACCAGGCATCAGTGACCCTGGAATGGAACTGGTGAGCAAGTATATCCTTGTCAGTAATCTTGTGGATTTTTCGTTCCTTTCTTCAGATTGTATTGAACATCCATTTCTATTGGTTATTTCTTAGGGGAAATATAGTAGTTGTTTGTGCACCATTGGAAGTTTGTCTTGACATACCGTTGTGAAGTAGTTTGTCTTGAACATTCTCTATATATTTGAGGAAAGAGCAGCAATGAGGTTTTCAGGCTTCATGCCCACATCTTGTCTATTTGATAGATATGCACATGATGTATCTTTTAAATGTAGGCTAAGCTGTGCGTGGATAAAAATGTACTTGTTGTTCCGATTCCTGGGCCTTCTGCTGTGGTAACTGCTCTTTCGGCCTCTGGCTTACCTACTAATGAGTTCACATTTGGTAATGCTCTGATACACTATGTGTTTTAGTTACTAGAAATTTCAAGAATATTTAGTGAAATACTGGTAAAACTGATTCACGAATTTTCTCATTATGCAGTTGGTTTTCTTCCAAAGCATAATTCTTCGAGGAAAGAGAGGCTGATACTTTCAGCAAATGAATCAGCCACACAGATTTTCTTCATTCCACCTCACAGGCTTTCTCAATTTCTTGAAGAGGCTGCTGCTATATTTGGTGAGAGTAGGTAAATATCTATGGTTCATGGTTTCATAATCAACTATCATATGCGCGAATCCAAGGGTGTTCCTGACAATGTTTCTAACAAATAGGAACTGACGCTTTCATTTTAATATCCTCATCATATCCTGGTTAGCTGCATGGCATGGGAATCAGGGGTTGCAATCTTTTCGTTCCTCTTTGCTATTTCAGAAATTTATTCTAGCCGTAATATTTTCTTTTCTAAAAATTGCTACCTTAAGTTTGTGGAGGAACCTCTGCATGGGATGGGAAGGAGGTGTAAACATACCCCATCCAGCTCTCCCTTTCCCCCTTCTCACAAAAAGATAAAAAGAGAAAGAGGGAAGGAGAATTCGAAGTTCCAATTTTACAGTTTTTTTACTTTTACATGCTACTATTTTACATTTTATGCTTCCATGTAGGGGGTGTGTTATGGCTCGGGAGATGACCAAAGTTCATGAGGAGGTAATTGTATACGAATTAAACTTACTATCCCCTGAAAGTTTTCATTTTTTCATTATCATGCTTGTTAGATTTAAATGGTAGTGCTTAAGTAACTGTCTAAACTGGAAGAGGGGTAAGGGAGCTTAAGGATATTTCGAAGAGGGGTAGGGGTTAATCTTTGTTTTTTTTGAAAGAAGAGCAGGCTGAATTTTCTTTCTTTATATTGTATGTTTCAACACTAAAAAATAGTTCATAATAAGTGAATAGGTTTAGCTTTCTTGTTTTTGGTGTACTCTCTTGTTGTATATCAGTACTGGCTTGTATTATTTATAAGATTGATTTGAATTATAGAAGAGCTACTGACAGTGGAAACATAATTTGGAAGATACAGAAATGAGGGCGGACTACTCTCCTCAAAAAAGAGACTAATCTCATTATAGATATCAAACATTGATGGTCTCGCTGAACCAGTCTAGCAGTCAATTTAGGAATTGCACAAATTCATCGAAACGATTGTAATTTTTTTTTTTTAATAATAAGTATTTGAGATTTTATGAATCAAGTACACCCGACTTCTTCCTAAACTGGAAGTAATACTGATGTTCAAATCAGCGAAGTATCTCCTCAAGTACCTTGAATTCTTTCTTTCTGATGCTGCAACCTAGTTTGTGATTTTATAAATCTTTTTGAGCTGCTCAATTGACAAGAAGTGACTCATTGCAAAAGCACAAGGGGAAGAAAACAGTGTTGTGTTTAGGAACATTGAGGAATTCCGTCTTAATTTACCTTTTCTATGAAGGGTAGTGGTCATTAAGCTATGATGTTTTCATAAGTGTACGTTGTTTGTGCTAACACCATCTGCTAAATGTGCATGTCTCCGGACAATTGGATAAAAATCCTTCTCATTATTTAGGTGGAACCTAAAAAATGAGCTTCTTGATTCAATAACCTTCTTTGTTCATATTTTTTTCCTTCCAATTGCCCTTTTCTAATATCACAGTTATTATGGTGATCCGTTGTGATCGTTTATTACCTTAGTCCAAAATGTTACTCTTTAATTTTTATTTTTTTTGTTTTTATATTGATTAGTTTTGGCGTGGCACCATCGGCGAAGCCAAAGAGGCATTCTTGGCACGCCAACTGAAGGGCGAAATTACTTTCTTGATTGAAGGCAAATCGATCAGTATAGATGAGAGTCCATCAGAGTCCCAGCTGGAGAATGAGTTGAGAGAGCTGATTTCGGAGGGACATTCTCTTTCAATGGTATTAATCTTTTCCCGAAATGCAGATTCTGTGCAGAGAAGTTGAAATTTTCCTGATGTGTTTACATAGTAGTTTAACAAAGATTTATGATTACAACCACACTTATCGTGAAAATCTCATAAAGAGAAGTAAGGAGTTAATAGCATAATAATTTTGATCAACTTTCTTAAATTTATTAGGCCAATCTTATTTCTGCTAAAGTTTTACCAGTGTTTTTGCTGGCTCTCTTCGTCTAGGTAGGTTGTGAAGGATTATAGTAGATCGAGGTTCCACTCTTTTATTATATCTGAGAACAGAAAACCTACAATTGAGGACTACTCATTACTTTGTATTTGGTGTAATGAATTTAAAATCTATTGAGGAGGCACCTCGCATATTACTGAAAAGACGTTTTCAGCATGGAAATAACTTTTTTTGAGATGTTAATGGAATTCTCGTGTGTTTACTTTAGTAACACTGACACTTTAGAAATGACTTTGCTGGAGATATTTGGTAGACTTTTTTTTGTTCTGTAAGCATGGCTTTTCTTTCTACCTTGCCTTATTCCTATTTTATTTTTAACTCTAAATGAAATTTCAGTACCCTATGATTTTGTATTGAATTAAAATCTATTGAGGAGGTGCCTTGGATATTACTGAAAAGATGTTTTCAGCATGGAAATAACTTTTCTGGAGATGTTAATGGAATTCTCGTGGGTCACCTAATATTGGTAGACTTATTTTTTGTTTTCTAAGCATGATCTTTATTCTACTTTGCCGTGTTTCTATTTTCTTTACTAAATTTCAGCAGTCTATGGTCTTGTTTAATAAGTAATTCTCCACCTACCTTCCATTCTTTTTGTGTTCACTTTAGTTACATTTTACCATCAAAATTTGGTGGTTAAGTCCATGAAAGAGACATTTCTGCAAATTCACTTGCTTAAGGATTCGGAAGCTGTGTCACATCAATTTGTTGTAAATGATTTAACTGCAAACACCTTTCAAGTTTATCTGGAAACGTAGCTATTACAGATATGGCTAATCTGTTTCCAACTTCAACCTCATACTTCTGTTTATACTTGTAATTTTTGGCTTCATGATCAACGAACTATCGTAATTACTTTCTGTTTTCTCTCAATTTCCTGATGATTTAAATCTATATAGCCGATATTAGTGATTTTGCTGCTCAGTCATGCATGACCGTGCACAGTTATTTTATACTGCCTTTTTGCGAGGCTCTTCCCTTTAGCAGAAAGGAGGAGAACTAAATATCATTAAGTGGATATAACTCGAATGATATAAATATATACTTGACAATGATACCGGAACTCATAATATTTAGCAACAAATTGACATCCACCGCCGAAGTTGGAGTTTGTTTTTTTCTTTGCAACAATTGTCTATATATGATTTGAAGCTTGAACTTCACGACCTATACGATATCATTTGATCACAGGCCGTCAAGTTGGTAGCAAATGGGAAGTCGGTGAAACGAAAAGCAATATATTCTCTTGCATTGAGGAAATTTGGAGGGCAACTAGAATCAGAGGATGAATAGACTAACTCTATCCGGTGAGTGTCTCTTACCCTCTCCCAACTACTATTACTTCACCCTTCTCCCAAAATTAAGCAAACGGCAAGATTACTCTGTTGCTTTCATTGTAATTTAAGTAACAACTTATGTGTTATGGTTGTTTTGATGTTGACCAGTTTGATATTTTTCTCCAACTGCTTTGATTAGGAAAGGATTTTTGTGATATCTTCCCCGTTCGAATGATACGAGAGTGTGAAATAAGGCAAAGAGAGTGCAGCACACTATCTATCCATGACGGTTTGACTGAATTCTTGCTAGAGAGAAAGGTTATTTTATACCAATGTGGATACCATGGAGTTAAAAGCTTTATTGGAGGACAAGGACATCAAATTTGGTAGAGATCAACATGATTTGTTAGTAGCAAATTGTTTGTTAAGCAGTCTATAGTTGTAGTCACAGATATCACATCTGATTATCATTTTCTTTTTATTGTTACTCTATTGTCCTTGGACCTGCGCAAGGGAGCCTTGGAACAACAATAAAGTTGTCTCTGTGTAACCTATAGGTCACGAGTTCGAGCCGTGGAAGCAGCCGCTGATGCTTGCATTAGAGTAGACCGTCTACATCACACCCCTTACAGTGCCCGGACCCTAAATGAATGCGGGATGCCTTGTGCACCGTGCTACCCTTTTTATTGTACTTGGAGCTGCAACTTGGTATCCGATAACATTTTTGATTAGTTTTTGATTTTTGTAATAAATCACGTGTATTAGGTGCAAACTACGTTTTGCTTTAGGCTTCTTGGTAATAGCTTAAGTAGTAGTTTTATGTTGGTCTTTGTTAGGTGCCATTTTGGTTATTGAGTTAGTAGTGAATAATCATTTTCGTATGTTTAAGCAACTTGTGTTTGTATTCACACGATTCATTACATGCCTTTAGTTTTTTCTTTTTCTTCTTTTTTTTCTTTTAAATATGTATCGGGTAAAATATTTCTTCTAAAGATTGTTTTCCTTGAATTGTTATTTTTTTCAGTCTTAGCTCATGAAAAAAGTAAATCTAAAGAAATATATTTTTATACTAAATTGGAGAAACTGACTTGTTTCATTAATGGATGCAAGTTAGTTTGTTATAACATGATCTTAATTGTTGCTTTAAGTTATTTGTTTCAATTAGGATATAGAATGTCTAGCTTTAATTTTCAAAATTATTTCCATTATCTCCAAGTTCTTCTACTAGTATAAGTTACCTTATTATCGTAAACCTTCAAGTTACTAGCTTTCGACAAAACAAGTCAAATCGAGTTAGGGACTTGACCAAACACCAAAAAATAACTTGCAAATTAATTTTTTCAAAATAAACCTTTTTTTTTTGGTAATAAATGTGAATATATTACCGTAACAAACCAACAGTTTAATACAGCCTACGAGCATCTCAGGTTACACTAATATAACCAAAAGGACCTCCCCTGTCATCTTTATCCTCCTTCTAATACATTCCGACAGAAAGAAAAGCTAACGAAAAAGCTCACTATTTTGTCCTCTATGCTATCTACAGATATGTTGAATCAAAGAAATACATTTTTGCGCCTTCTTTATTGTTTGTAAGTTTTCCGGCCTTCCTCTGATCTCTCTTTGTATCTGTGCTGCCACAAGATCTAAAAAAATTTCCAATTTCTTGCATTCCATGTATGGTATATTAGTGCTCCCCATATAGCTGAGGCCACTTCCTTCTTCATCTGCTTCCACTTCCTATTTTTCAACCAGTGCAGTCTTTGAATCACCCCTCTGCTCCTAATTGTATACCTGACCATGTGCTAAGTTGATCCCTCACTGTTGTAACCCAAGAACATTCCATGAACAAGTGTTTTTGCGTTTCTCTTGCTGCAATATTACATAGTTGAGAAATGCCATCATCAACTTGAATATGCAGCCTTTGTAATCTTTCCTTCGTAAGAAGTCTATCTTGGTATGCAAGCCATACTATAAATCTATGCCTTGGTATCATTGCCTTGGTCAGCCTTGTAATCTTTCCTTCGTAAGAAGTCTATCTTGGTATGCAAGCCATACTATAAACCTATGCCTTAGCATCATTGCCTTGGTCCATATCAAGTCAGTTTCTTATAATTTGGTTAAGTCTATTATCATTGCATTATAGCTCCTTGTCACAGAATATTCTCCATTGGTAGTTAGTGTATACCTTCCATTCTGATACCACTCTGCCATATTACCTTTTAGTGCATTTAGCTTCCTCCAATACCAGCTGATGTCTTGTGGTGGAGTATGCCCCCATTGGTTCCATCTTGTTTTATATAAATCCCATGCACCCATTTCCCCATAACATGTCTTTTTTGTCATTCAATTGCCACAGTAGCTTACCTACTGAAGCGTCATTCCATTTCTTGCATCCCTTGAGGTTAAGACCACCAAACTTCTTTGGCTTGCATACCTTTTCCCATGCTACCAATGTTACTTTCCTCTGCTCCACTGAATTGCCCCACAAGTAATTTCTGCACCTCTTGTCTATCTCTTTAAGGATACTTTGGGGCAGTATAAAGACAACTCCCCAGAAGTTGTAAATGGAAAATAAACCTGCATTGATTACCTGCAATCTTCCAGCATAAGATAGTTGCCTAGAGTATGCCTTTGTGATTCTATCTGTGATCTTGTCTACTAGCTGGTGACACTCCATTTTACTCCATTTTTTTGATGATAGAGGCAACCCAAGGTATCTCATAGGTAGAGTCCCAATAATGAATCCTGTCATGCTCAATATTTCCTCCTGCACCTCATCAGTCACCCCAGCCAAGAAAATATTTGATTTCTCAGTGTTAGCTTCCAGACCTGTCACACTACTAAAATGGTCTAATGCTTACATTACTCTTTGTATTGATCTTTTGTCTCCTTTACAAAAGATCATAAGATCATCTGCAAACACCAGGTGTGTGAGTTTGAGTGTTTTGCACATAGGGTGATACTTAAAATCAGGCAGTGTAGTCATCTTCTTCAACATTCTTGATAGATACTCCATTACAAGAACAAATAATAATGGAGATATGGGATCTCCTTGCCTTAGTTCTCTCCTCCCCTCAAGATACCCATATCCCTCTCCATTTACTTTCACATAGAACTTTGTTGAGGTAATACATTCCATAATCAAATGAGTAAAGGATTCAGGGAAGACATATCCCTTCAGTGCTTCATATATGAAATCCGACCTGACCATATCATAGGTTTTCTTTAAGTCTATTTTCATTAGGCACCTAGGAGAAGTTTGCCTATTATAGTGCCTCATGAGGTCATGACATATCAGAATATTGTGGACCAATGATCTCCTTTCTACAAAAGTAGCCTGGTTATCAGAGATTAAGTGAGTTAGAGTCTTCCTCAATCTCTCGCATATCATTTTAGAGATGCACTTATACAGTACATTACAACAAGAGATGGGCCTAAACTGGCTTGCTAATTGAGGTTCTACTACCTTGGGTATCAAAGTTATCATAGTAGAGTTTATTTGTTTCAACAGTGTTCCTGTTCTAAAAACTTGTAGAACTGCATTGGTCACATCCCCCCTACTATTGTAATGACCCGGCCGGTCATTTTGAGCATTTCAGTCCCGTTTCTTCATTTACTGCTCATTTTATGCTTTACAGTTGTTATATGACTTGTCGGGGTAATTGGTTCGGGTCCGGTGAGGTTTCAGAATGAATTGAGACACTTAGTTTTAAAGATGAAAGGTTAAGTTGAAATAATTGTCCGGATAATGAAATATATGTAAACGACCCCGAAATAGAATTTTAATGATTCTAATAGCTCCGTATGATGATTTCGGACTTAGGAGTGTGTCCGGATATTAATTTTGAGGTCCGTAGCTAAATTAGGCTTGAAATGACGAAAATGAGAAATTTAAGTTTGGTAGTTTGACCGGGGAGTTGACTTTTTGATATCGGGGTCGAAATCCAGTTCTGAAAATTTTTATAGGTCTGTTATGTTGTTTATGACTTGTATGCAAAATTTGAGATCAATCGGACTTGATTTGATATATTTCAGCCCAAAATATAGAAGTTGGAAGATTTGAAAACTCATAATTCGATTCGATGCGCGATTCGTAATTTCGATATTGTTTGACGTGGTATGAGGCCTCGACTAAGTTTGTATTATATTTTCGGACTTTTGGGTTGAACAATGCATTGGGGAGTTGAATCATTTCGACCTCGCGAAGCCAGATCTGTAGTGCGATAGACCGTGTTATATACCTCGCGAAGCCAGGTTTGTAGCGCACTAGACCGTGCTATATATCTCGCGAAGCCAGGTCTATAGCGTGCTAGACCATGCTATATCCCTCGCGAAGCCTGGTATGTAGATTGCTACAGAGCTCGCGAAGCCTGGTCTGTAGCTCGCTACAGAGCGTGCCTAGCATGGTCTGGAATTTGGAGGGTCCATTCTTCTATATTTACAACCTCTACTAAACATGCTCATGACTCGTGAGACCTATGTAACCTAGGCTCTGATACCAACTTGTCACGACCCAAAATCTCACCAGTCATGATGGCGCCTATCTCGATACTAGGCAAGCTGACAACCTCAATAAACCACAATTTCTTTTAAGTTTAAAAATATAATATTTAAGGTCAATACAAAATCTCATTAATACCGACATAAAACACTCCCAAAATCCGGTGTCACTGAGTACATGAGCATCTAAATAATAACATAGTCTGACGGATAGAACACTGTCTGGAAATATAGAACAATACAAATAACTAAAAGGAAAGAGAGTCAAGTTCTGCGGACGCCAAGCAGCTATCTCGATAGTCTCCGCAGATAAAGCTCTGAATAACTATGACCGGAGGTACCTGGATCTGCACACGAGGTGCAGGGTGTAGTATGAGTACAACCAACTCAGCAAGTAACAATACTAAATAAAGAACTGAAGATAATGACGAGTTTCACAGCTAAGTCCAATTACAGTAATTTCCAACAATATAAGGTAGGCATACTTTCCAATTCAACATTTAAAACTCAACAGTAATTACACTCCAAAAAGGATATTGACATGAGGGAGTTGGATCCCAAGCCTATGTGGCTGAATAAGAGTAAAAAACGTATGAGGTTAATACCATGGTGACTTAAATCTTCCTAATAGTCGAACATATATATGAGGGATAGAGACATGAGACATATATCCCTGAAGTTGCTAAATTCAAGACTTGTGTCAAAATGTGAATCATTCACCCCAAGTGGGGGAAGAAGGGACATAGAGAGGCCACTTAAATACAATGAAACAAGAGTAAGACCATGTAGCTATGATGTTTGAATATTTTGTTGAAAGACAGGTTAGTCTAGGAAAGAGATAATGGGTAGCATGATTCTCTGAAAGGATATGCTAATGATAGACCACTAGTACTCCAAAAAGGTGGAAGGTTAATGAAGGTAAATTCTTCATACATGGCAATATGAATGACAGGGTCAACGATCCTAGAAACTAAGAGTATGTTTACAAAGGGATTTTATACTTGTTAGGGGGTCAGGAACAATGGAACCCAAGGAAGTAATATAGGTCAAATGTGAAAGGTTGCGAGTTTTTAGAATGAGTTAATCACAGATTTGTGATTTAGATAAACCTCTAAGGCTTTAAGAAAGACAGAACGAGTGGGAAAGATAAATGTGATGTTATAATAACCCAAGAGTGCATAGGTACTTGATGGAGAGTCTCTTAAGAATCTTACAATCAAGGAATTGTTAAGTGATACACGGATGAACACACTTTTCCACGGATATCCCAACAAGTGTCGAGAGGCGAGCAGGATGAATTCCCAACTAAGGGAAAAGACCACGTAACATATGGAAGGGCGCATAGCTATTCAATAACTAGGGAGAATGAGGCGAACAAAATTGGAAGAAAATCTATAAATTGAGATGGTCATGGTTATCGCAAAATAGTTCGTAGCAGAATGTTGGACTCGCCTAGAGCACAAGTTTTAATAGAAGATATAAAGGATCAACTGTAATGCAGCTGACTTGAGTGACGCCGAATATCAACTAAAAGATATAGAGGGAGTTCATATCTACATATTACATTGGAAAGTGAGACTACTGGTGATGAAGTGGTGGTGTGATAAACTCATCAAACCAGACAGAATGATACTACGAGTTCATGGGAGGCAAACAAGTGTGTGGCACAATAAGGTTGTCAACTATGAATTAAGGGCAAAATGGGATGGGAGTGAATGCTCTAGTCACAAAGGAAATATAGTATCAACATATTGTCTAGACCAAATGGGAAATGTTTGAAACAGATTAAGAGAGGATGAACACTTGTTACGAACCAAACATGTTTAACATGATAGCTCTTAGGCTGCAATACCAGGAAACTCTATTGGTAACTACAATACGGGGAATAAGGTGAGTTACTCATTGAGGATGGAATCAGGTGGACTAAGTCCTACACTTATAAGGAAAACAAGAAGTCATCGTTGAAGAATTTAGGAGGATCTCAAGTTTCAGAAAAGGCCCTGTTCGGGATAAATATATATAAAGGGTATCGATATGTATTTTGGGAAGTGTTTAGCAGTAAAGAGGAATCGTGAGAATGTTCACCAGGGAAGTAGAGTGGTTTCTTAAAATCCTATAAGACTTATAATGAGGAAAGAGGATGTCTAAGAAAGGTTTGAGCACTATGTTACTTCACATATTGAGGAAATGCCATGCAGGTTGATGTTATCAGGGTGTGCGCGCAAGCTAGTAGATGTTATTCATTTGAAACAGATGGTCCCATAAGAAAACTAGCCTAGTAATGTCTTTTGTTGAGAAATTTGAAAAAAACAAGTTGCAAGTACTAATAAGATCGTAACCGTATCAAGGAAATTTTTGTAGAACTCAATTCCTAGGAGGTCATATGAAAGAGAAATCTGCTATAGATGTTCCACTAATTATGAAATATGGCAAGATAATTATTTATACCTCTAGGCAACTCAAGAATCATGAGAAAAATAATCCAACATATGACTTAGGACTTGTGGCTGTGTTTTATACATTAAAGGTTTGACGTCATTAATTGTATGGGGTCCAGGTGGACATATTCACGGACCAAAAGATCCTTCAATATATTTACAAATAGAAGAAATTGAATCTAAGGTAGAGAAGATGTTATGAGTTACGTAATGATTACGATATCAATATTCTATATCATTCGGGGAAGCCAATGTTGTGGCGGATGCTTTTACCCGGAAATCTATGGGTAACTTAGCACACTTGGAGGCATACCAAAGGCCATTGGCCAAGGAAGTTTACCAATTGGCTAATTTAGGAGTTCGTCTTGCGGACTCTAGTGAAGGAGGGGTAATTGTGCAAAATAGGGTTGAATCATCGCTTGTTGTGGAAGTCAAAGAGAAGCAATACAATGATCCATTGTTGGCACAATTGAAAGAGGGTATTCATAAACATAAGACTATGTCTTTTTCTCTCGGCTTGGATGATGGTACACTAAGGTACCAAGGGTGGTTATGTGTTCCAAATGTGGATGGTCTTTGGGAAAGAATCATGACCGAGGCTCACACTTCTAAGTATTCCGTGCACCCAGGTTCTACGAAAATGTATCATGATCTTAAGGAGGTCTATTGGTGGAACGATATGAAGAGAAATGTAGCGAAATTTGTGGAGAGATGTCCAAATTGTCAGCAGCTGAAGGCCGAACACCAGAAGCTCAGTGGGTTGGCACAGAATATAGAAATTCCAATGTAGAAGTGGGAAATGATTAATATGGACTTTGTGGTAGGATTGCCTCGTACTCCTCGTAAGTTTGACTCGATTTGAGTGATTGTGGATCGACTCACAAAATCAGCACATTTTTTGCCGGTTAAGTCTACCGACACAGTGGAGTAGTATGCTCAATTGTATATCAAAGAAATAGTCAGGTTGCATGGCACCCCAGTTTCCATCATTTCTGATCGGGGAGCACAATTCACTGCTAACTTTTGGAAGAAATTTCAGCAAGGTTTGGGTACTTTCACCCGCAGACTGACGGACAGGCAGAACGGACTATTCAGACGCTTGAGGATATGTTGCGTGCTTGTGTTCTAGACTTCAAAGGTAGCTGGGATGATCATTTACCACTCATAGAATTTGCATACAACAATAGCTATCATGCTAGCATTCAAATGGTACCGTTTGAGGCCTTATATGGTACGAGATGTAGATCTCCCCTTGGGTGGTTCGAAATTGGGGAAGCAGAGTTGATAAGGCCAGACCTCGTGCATCAGGCTATGAAAAAAGTTAAAATCATTAAGGAGCAGTTAAAGACTGCTCAGAGTCATCAGAAATCCTATTCAGATGTTTGTCGTAAGGATTTGGAGTTCAAAGAAGATGATTGGGTATTCTTGAAAGTTTCCCCCATGAAGGGTATAATGCGATTTGGTAAGAAAGGGAAATTGAGTCTGAGGTATGTCGGACCGTACAAAATCATTCAGAGGATCGGTGAGGTGGCACACAAGCTTGAACTACCACCTGAGATGTCATTAGTACACCCGGTATTTCATGTGTCTATGTTGAAGAAAGTAGTTAGAGATCTGACACTCATTGTTCCGGTTGAGACTATTGAGGTAAATGAGAAATTGACTTACGAAGAGATTCCGGTTTCTATTATTGATCGCCAAGTCCGGAAATTGAGAAATAAAAAAATTACCTTCGTGAAAGTGTTGTGGCAAAACTAACAGGTTGAATAGGCTACTTGGGAGGCTGAGGAAGAAATGAAGAAAAAGTATCCTTATTTATTTGAATGAACATGTATTTATAAAGTTGTGATCTAGAAAAAATTAAAAAACTTACTTTCTATGAATTATATATGATTTGTACATTTGATGTTGAGGGTGTTCCGTTCTGAAAATATATTGCTTATGAGGCCACAATTGGTGTTGTTTCGTATTATGTTAGGTCGTTGGATTATGTATATACTGTTAGGATGTGTTTCTGGGGCTCTCTGACAGGTGGATAGGACAAATTATAAAGGAAACTCTGGCGAAATTTTTGAAATTTAGGGAGTTAGTCAAATTTGGGGCTGCTAGTTTGTGGTATAAAACAAAATAAGTTGCATAAGATGCTAATGACGGATTTTTACCCTCATTCGAGGATGAATGACCCTAAGCAGGGGAGAATGTAACACCCCAAAAATTTTTGAAGTACTTAAGTGTAAAGCCCCGTAAAATTTTGCAAAAAAAAATAATGTTTCGTGGTGCCGAATTGGCTTTACGTGTTGAACAATGCACCGAAAAATAAAGAAAACTTTTTGGCAGAAAAGTGCATTTCTGCGGTCCATTATGCGACCGCAAAATCATTCTGCGGACCGCATAATGGCTTCAGAGTGAGGCGGTTAATGGGGTCAGTTGGAAGCAATTATGCGGTCGACTATGCGACCGCATAACTGTTATGCGGTGCACTATGCGACCGCAGAACAGTTATGCGGACCGCATAGTGACCGCAGATTCAGGCAGATTTTTGGTCATTTTGGACACCAATTATGCGACCGATATGCGATCCGCATAATCACTATGTGGTCGCATATGCAACTGCAGAACCTGTTCCGGAGCTTCATTTTTGGATTTTTAAAACTCGACCCTACTTCGTTAAATACACATTTTGGGCCATTTTTGAGATATAATGTGACATTTTAGAGTGAGAGAGAGTACCCTAGAGTGAGAAGGTGTTCTTCAATTATTGTTCTTCAATTCTTGCTCAAGTTTTGGAAGATTAAGAAGGGAAGCTCACTAGGTTTTCATCCCAGAGGTAAGATTCTACACCCTAAACCCTAATTTCGAAATTATCTGAAAATGGGTAATTAGCAAGATAATTTTTGGGCATGAGAGTTGATTATTTTACATGCATGTGATATCAAGGGGTGTAGGAATATTGTTGAACTAAGCATGGTAAAGATGGGGTTGTGGGATGATGGAATTCTCCATAAAAAGACCTTGAAACCTTGTGCACACCTAGTGTTTGATAAAATGCTCAAATGAGCCAGAACCATGATCATCTTCTTAATTTTGATTCAATTTGTTATATTTCTAAAATAGATTGAAGTTGCTAAGAATTCTGGAATATTTTAGAGTTTAAGGAAGCTCAATTGAGGTATGTTGGCTAAACTCTTCTCTTAGAATTAAATCCCACGATATTTATGTAAATTATGTAAGTCCCGAGTGATTCATTATGAAACTGGCTATTCCGAGTAAGATTGGGTTGAAAGATATATGTTCAACAAGCATCCCAAATGCTTTATTCATGTTATGTTACCAATTGAGGCATTAATAATATTTCGACTTTAAGTCAAGTTCAAATGAAGGCTATTATACCAAATTTTGTGAAACATATCTATGCGCCTTAGACTATAAATTGCTCACATGTGTACTACACACCTTGATTTGAATTGTATTTGTTGTTGATGATGATAATGATATTTGAAATTGATAAGGTGAGCATGAAATACTGAATATGGTTAACGTGCCAAGAATGATCTTATAATTATGGCCACTAGTGCCAATGAAATAAAAAGATGTGAAAATATTATGAAATGTGATGATTGATATAAAAGGATTGATGTCTCAAATAAGACAACCTAGCCGATCGGGTCGTGATCGGACACCATGTCACACACATGGTGGTGATTGTGCTGGAAATTGGTAATATAGTAATTGTGGTTGATGTCTCTAATGAGATGGCCTAGCCGATCGGGTCGTGATCGGAATCCGTACTAAATTTACGGTGGTATTGATATTGACAGTAATTGTGGTTGATTCTCTAATGAGATAGCCTAGCCGATCGGGTCGTGATCTGACTCCGTACTAAATTTACGGTGGTATTGGTATTGATAGTAATTGTGGTTGATTCTCTAATGAGATAGCCTAGTCGATCGGGTCGTGATCGGACTCCGTGCTAAAAGTACGATGGCATTGGTATTGTGAACATTGGTATTGTGAACATCGGTATTGTGAACATTGGTATATCGATACTGAAAATCTCCTAATGTGAGATATGGAAATTAATTTGAACATTGTTTTGATCCTAAATTGAGGTTTAATGTTGATTAAGGCTTTCATTGATATTATGATAATATTGTTGTATTATTTGTCATTCTATTGAGAGGGTGTTTAGTTATACATACTAGTGCTATTCAATGGTATTAACGTCCCTTTTGCCGGGGGCGCTACATCTTTAAATGGATGCAGGTGGTTCCACAGCAGGAGATATTGATCAGTGATAGCAGTGCACCTTCTTCCCAGCAGACTTGGTGAGCCCCACTTCATTCAGGGGTCATGAATCTTTTGTACTTTATGTATTCTATTTGAGGTATAGCCGGGGACTTGTTGCCGGTATAGCCGGGGCCTTATTTCCGGCATTATCATTGTACTCTTCTTTATCTATAGAGGCTCCGTAGATATAGTGTGGGTTTTGTATTGGTGCTGGGAAAGTCAAAATATATATATTATGTTGTAGTTGTATTACTTGTCCATTTGAGACTTTAAAAATGATGAAACTATTGGAAATGAATTGGTATTGTAGACGTGAACACCTTTTGTCTAATTAAGGAAAATATGCCTTATCTCCATTCGTGGATGAGTTTGGGTAGAATGAAATCTAACAGGCTTGCTCGGTCGGGTTCACTCGGTTGAGCGTCGATCGCGCTCCTCGGTTTTGGGGCGTGACATAAGCATGATTTTTAATACGAGTCTCAGCTCAATTTCTCTAACACGTGGAGGATACGCAGATAATAATATGATTCTTTAATTTTACAATTCCACAGAATTTATTTAAGTCACAGTTTCTATGGTACACACCCACACGCTCATCACCTAGCATGTGCGTCACATCCAACAATTGATATAACACAGAGTTCAGGGATTCATATCCTCAGGACCAAATTTAGAACAGTTACTTACCTCAAACCGTGTAATTCTTTACTTCGCTATGCCTTTGCCTCGCGAATCGGCCTCCGAACGCCTCGAATCTATTCACAATTAATTTGATTCATTCAATACATATTATAGGAATTAATTCCATATGAAAATACTAATTTTTCAACAAAATCCGAAATTAACTCAAAAATCGTCAGTGGGGCCCACATCTCGGAACCCAACAAAAGTTACAAAATATGAACGCCTCTTCAGCTACGAGTCCAACCATACCAAATTTACTAAATTCTGACATCAACTCGACCTCCAAATCCTCAAATCAAAATTTTAAATCCCTAGGCCCAAACATTCGAATTTTACCCCAAAAACAAGTAATCTAGTCGGAATATTCGATGATAATTCCATATTATTGACTAAGCTTGACTTACCTCAAGTTTTCCCGTGAATTCTCGCTCAAAAATTGCCCAAAAACGAAATTGAAAACTAGGGTATGGAACCTTACCTCTTAGATGAAGAACTTGAGGGATTTCTTATTGGATTTCAAGGCTTGGACAAGATTTTGATGAACAAAGCACTTGAGATTCTTTCTCTCTCTAGAACACTCTCACTTCTCTCTAAAATATCAGATATTCCCTTCAAAAATGGTCGCTTACGTCTATTTAACGAGATGCAGATCGGTACGGAGATATTTGTACTTATCTTAGAGAGGCTGCCGAACCTTTAGGAAATTTCACTTTCTTGTCTTCTATCGTGCGGCATTGATTCAGCTTGAAACATAACTCTTTGAATCCCTTCCACACATTCATGTGCGCATGTGAGCGCTCGATATCGCATGTGCATCGCTGACTTATGATTTCATGAACGAGGTTCGAGATGAGTATTCTTTGTTTTGGTGATGGTCCAGTCAGGAGGACTTGAGGCCGAGGTTAGACCGCAGCTTAAGCTTGGTAGTTTCGGTTGTGAGAACTTGTGCGTTTGGTCTTATGCATTCGGTAGTATCCCTATGAGTGAAATTTGTGGCTCGATGAACGGATGAATGATTATATAATGAGAATGATGTGAATGCGGGATGTGTTCAGATGGGTTGAATGAGACAAATAAAGTTTACTTGTGACTCAAGAGTTTGTTATTGGGTAGTTGATTCCTGTTTTGATGTGACGTACTGTCTTGAGTTGTGAGTGCGTTGAGGGATCTGTCATGCTGTTTAATTGTAGAGCGAAGTAGATTTTCATGTCGTTTTGATAAGTTCAAACTCAAAAATATTAAATGATTCCGTAGTAATTGTGGCTAAGAAAGGGTATAGCAAGATGCCAATTTGAGGCTAAGCAGGTTCTCCTGCGGAGTAATATACGTATGTGTGTTCATTATAATGTTGAGTGGAGGGTTTCTTTTCTCCCAGCGGGGTATATGTGTTGAGATTTGAGTTTGGATTAGTTGAGAAAGTTGACTTGACCGTCACGGGGATGAAGGCGAGCTTAGTAGATGATTTGAGGTATTTTATGATTTGTGTTACCTGAGCTTGTGAAGAATTTTCGTGGAATTGACTGTAGGATTATGACAATAGTAGAGTATGGGTATGGTGAGTTATCAGATGTTTTGTTATATGGCTTTGAGCCAAGTGGGGCAGTCTGCTATCTACGATTTGATTGCACGATTATGTGCGGTATTGGTTTTGGTCCAAGGCATACTTGTTGGTTAGTTATGACTTGCCGAGGTTGAGATCGGGGATGACTCGAGTAAGAAAATTTCTTGTATGCGGATTATATTGCACTGTATGAAAATATGAAGAAAAAAAATCATGAAATGATTAAATTGTTATTTTGAAGGATGTAGCTCGTACGAAGTATGAATTTGATTGGTGGTGTTAAGGCAGGGTTACTTTTTTGGGGGCTGTTTTGCTAATGGAGCTTGTGTCTTTCGGCCCGTTTGGGCGGTGCAATTTAGATTTGAGCATAATGGGTTACTTTCGAAAGGGTTCTCATGGATTCAAAATGTATATGTGTCAATTGAAATTTTTTTGAAATTTGTATATCGCAAGAATCAGTTATTTACACTGGATGGTGCCGGGACTTGCGATAATTCTGTATGACTATGGATTCTACATTTCAGTGCAAGAAAGGTAAAAGGATACAATTTTAAGTCCACATAAGGTCTTTTCAGTGTGGGGGTCTCGGTTGTGGTACTTTTGTGGTGCTTGACTTATGGGCCTTAGGACGGTATGGTTTTATGTTAGGATGTCTTGTAGTGAGCTTTGGGTAAGGATCGTAGTGTTCTGACAAGGAGAAGTGTCAACTTGAGGGTAATTCAGAAGAAACTCGAAGTAAATAAGACAACTGGGTCGTAGGCTAGACCAATATGGTAATGGTATGCTCGGTTCTTTTGGGTAATTATGATGTGGTGAGACTTTACAGATGTTTTGGTGGCAATATTCTTGGGTTTGGTGACCTGCGTGGCTTGGTCAAGTTAGAGGAATTCAGTTCTGATAGTTTGGTTATGTGCAAATGGATTTCAAAGTGTTCTTGATGGTTTCTACCATGGTTTGAGCCGGATATTTTCTACCGGTGTGGGTAACGTATTGTGTATTATGATTTTCTCCTGGAATGAAGTAAGAGGGAGGTTTCTAACTGACCGGGTATGTAATTTGCTGGTGACTCAGAGTTGATAATGAGATTTTCGTGCTTGTCATATGATGACATGATAGATATGGTGTGTTATGCGGGATTAAGATTTACATGTACAAGGTGACAGTTTATTCTCGAAGGGAAGGTCATGAATTCTAGACAGAACGGTCAGTTTTAAATATTTAGATTTATGTTATAACTGCTCGATAATCCTTGAGAAGGGTGTGTATTTTAGAAGGCGCATTGTGTTTTGACTTACGGATGTTCATCAGTATTGCGGTACTCACCTGGGTGATAGACTGCTGATATTCCAATTATCGCTATGCGGCACAGAAGAATTATGGAAGTATTCCTAGTGGGATGATCGTGCATGAAGAATGTGATAGTCATTCGAGTGCTGGAGTTGTGATCAGTTACGGTGGTTCATGTGTTCTATGAATTTTGGGGACTAGGAGTTCTCAGAAGCAAATTGTTTCAGGGTTGCGACCTGGTTGAGGTGAGTATTTTATTTAAAATCAGTGGAGGAACTAATTGCGTTAATTATTTATGATAGCTGCGCGCCACGAGTGCATACATATGAGAGGTTTGAGCCATGTGCGGGCATCGGGGCAAGTATTCATACTCGGAAGAATGCTTAGGCAAAGATATGCCTAGAGTTGACTGTTAAGCGTAAAGTTATAATGTTTCTTGTATTCGTACCTTTGTCGAGAACTATCTGGACTACACTTGAGGTTACAAAGAGGCTAATTCCCTGAATAAATTGGGTAGTTACTATTTATGCGTTAACTTGCCGATTTGATTGGTGATAGCACACTTTGCACCTGCCTACTCTATGGCGTGTTATTTATACCAGTCCAGGAGCATGAGAATCTTAATTCATTTATCATATACATGTGTACTTATTTGATTGCTCATGTATGATATGCTTGGACTGGAGGCCTGTGACCATGCTAGGCAGATTATATTATTGGCACCTGAGTTGTCCGTGCGGATCCACATACTGATATTATTGGCACGTGAGTTGTCCGTATGGGTCCAGATATTGATACTATAGCACGTGAGTTGTCCGTGCGAGTGATGTTAATGTGAGCTCTAGAAGAGCTAGCTACTGTTATTAAATTCTTGTGTCTTGGTTCTACTATATATAATGAGCTTATTGCATTGCAGTTGTGGTGGTGCTTGTTGAACTTGCAATACGGTTCTCTTCTTTGAGACATCTTCTATTTTGGGTACAAGGTTGCGCAGTGTTGGCTTGAGTTGTATTGGTGTGGCATGTATGTGGGATAGTTGTGTTTAATAATATATGGTCATTGGACCTAGAATGTGTACTATCAGATTTTATTACGATATATTGGGAGGATAATATTGAAAAGAAATTTTGAATGTTGGAAATTGAATTCCAAGGGTTATGGGCTAAGGTTGAAGTAATGATCTTCAATTACGTGGTATTGTCAGGCCTCTATGGAATAAGGTAGCGTGGGATCACCCCCGGGTATGTGCGCGATAAATTAGAATAGTGATTAGAAGGTTTATGAACAACTATTGGCATGCAGTTTATATCACAGTTTTGGAGAACAGTGCAGTGAGAATTAGGTACACAGGTTCAGTTGAGTACAACATTTCACCCTCAGACGGATGAACAGTCCGAGCGCACTATTCAGATATTGGAAGATATGCTACGTGTTTGTGTTATAGATTTGGGGGGTTCTTGGGATCAATTTTTACCACTTGCAGAGTTTGCTCACAATAACAACTACCAGTCAAGCATTCAGATGGCTCTGTATGAGGTTTTGTATGGGAGACGGTGTAGATCTTCAGTGGGTTGGTTTGAGCAGGGGTGAGGCTAGGGTATTAGGTATTGATTTAGTTCAGGATTCCTTAGAAAAGGTTAAATTGATTCAGGAACGACTTCGCACGGCACAGTCAAGATAGAAGAGTTATGCCGACCGAAAGGTTCGCGATGTTGCTTACATGGTAGGAGAGAAGGTACTACTCCGAGTTTCGCCTATGAAGGGTGTTATGAGATTCGCGAAGAAGGGCAAGTTGAGTCCTAGGTATATTGGACTTTTTGAAATACTTAAGAAGATTGGAGAGGTGGCTTATGAACTTGCTTTGCCACCTAGTCTATCGGGTGTTCATCCAGTGTTTCTTGTATCTATGCTCCGGAAGTATGTCGGGGATCCGTCTCACATTTTGGATTTCAGCACAGTGCAGTTGGATGGTAATTTGACTTATGATGTGGAGCCGGTGGCTATTTTAGATCGGTAGGTTCGAAAGTTGAGATCAAAGAACATAGCTTCAGTGAAAGTGCAGTGGAGAGGCCAACCAGTCGGAGAAGCTACCTGGGAGATTGAGCGGGAAATGAGGAACAAATATCCACACCTATTTGAGACTCCAGGTATAATTCTAAACCCGTTAGAGGACGAATGTTTGTTTAAGAGGGGGAGAACATAACGATCCGGCCGGTTGTTTTGAGCATTTAAGCCTCGTTTCCCCATTTACTGCTCATTTTGTGCTTTACAATTGTTATATGAATTGTCGGGGTAATTGGTTCGGGTTCGGTGAGGTTTCAGAATGAATTGAGACACTTAGTCTCAAGGATGAAAGGTTAACTTAAAATAATTGACCGGATAATAAAATCTGTGTAAACGACCCCGGAATAGAATTTTGATGGTTCCAATAGCTCCGTATGATAATTTTGGACTTAGGAGTGTATCCGAATATTTATTTTGAGGTCCGTAGCTAAATTAGGCCTGAAATGGCAAAAATGAGAAATTTAAGTTTGGAAGTTTGACCAGGGAGTTGAATTTATGATATCGGGGTCGGAATCCAATTCTGAAAATTTTTATAGGTCCGTTATGTTGTTTATGACTTGTGTGCAAAATTTGAATTTAATCAGACTTGATTTGATATGTTTCGGCCCAAAATATAGAAGTTGGAAGATTTGAAAACTCATAATACGATTCAATGGGCGGTTCATAATTTCGATGTTGTTTGACGTGGTTTGAGGCCTCGACTAAGTTTGTATTGCATTTTTGGACTTTTGTGTTGAACAGTATGTTGGGGAGTTGAATCATTTCGACCTCGCGAAGCCAGGTCTGTAGCGCGCTAGACCGTGCAATATACCTCGCGAAGCCAGGTCTGTAGCGCTCTAGCCCGTGCTATATACCTCACGAAGCCAGGTCTGTAGTGCGCTTGACCATGCTATATACCTCATGAATCCTGGTCTGTAGCTTGCTACAGAGCTCGCAAAGCCTGGTCTGTAGCTCGCTACAGAGCAATCCTAGCCTGGTCTGTAGCCCGGTCCGGAATTTGGAGGGTCCATTCTTCAATCTTTACAACCCGACCCTATCTCGTTAAATAGAAGTAAGGGACCCTTTTTGAAGGGAATATCTGATATTTTAGAGAGAAGTGAGAGTGTTCTAGAGAGAGAGGAAGAAACTCAAGTGCTTTGTTCATCAAAATCTTGTCCAAGCCTTGAAATCCAACCAGAAATCCCTCAAGTTCTTCATCTAAGAGGTAAGGTTCCATACCCAAGTTTTCAATTTCGTTTTTGGGTGATTTTTGAGCGAGAATTCACAGAAAAACTTGAGGTAAGTCACTCGTGGTCATTGTTAGTCAATAATATAGAATTATAATCGAATATTTCGACTAGATTACTTGTTTTGGGGGTGAAATTCGAAGGTTTGGGCCTAGGGATTTAAAATTTTGATTTCAGGATTTGGAGGTCGAGTTGATGTCGGAATTTGGTAAATTTGGTATGGTTGGAATCGTGGTTGAAGGGGCGTTCATATTTTATAACTTTTGTCATGTTCCGAGATATGGGCCCCACTGACGATTTTTGAGTTAATTTCGGATTTTATTGGAAAATTAGTATTTTCATATTGAATTAATTCCTATAATATGTATTGAATGAATCAAATTAATTGTGAATAGATTTGAGGTGTTCGAAGGCCGATTCGCGAGGCAAAGGCATAGCGAAGTAAAGAATTACACAGTTTGAGGTAAGTAACTGTTCTAAATTTGGTCCTGAGGGTATGAATCCCTGAACTCTGTGTTATATCAATTGTTGGAGGTGACACACATGCTAGGTGATGAGCGTGTGGGCGTGTACCATAGAAACTGTGACTTAAATAAATTCTGTGGAGTTGTAAAATTAAAGAATCATGCTATTATCCGCGTATCCTCCACGTGTTAGAGAAATTGAGCTGAGACTCGTATTAAATATCATGCTTAGGCATATGCTGTTATTACTGGTACCCACTAAGGTCATTTTTGCGGTTGAATTATATGTTCAAATTGTAATTTCACACTCAGTCATGTTCATTCATTTCATATCATATCTCAGTCTCTATTGCTATTTATTAATACATCATATTATCATTTTTGGGCTGATTTTCATGACATCTTGAGCCCGAGAGACTGGAGAGGTTGATGACTGAGTGAGGCCGAGGGCCTGATTGTGAGGATATTTATGAGATCGGGATGCACGCCGCATCATGTTTCATTGATTTATTCCATGATTGGCTTATTATAGCGCTTGGGCTGAAGGAGCCCCTCCGAAGTCTCTACACATCCCCAGTGAGCGCAGGTACCTACTGAGTGCGAGTGTCGAGTGCCGAGTGCTAAGTTATTGAGAGGAAAGAGTGATTGGGAGGAAAGAGTGATTGTGAGGTTGGAGTGAATGGGAGTACTGAGGGACTGTTGTTCTGAGAGGATGCATTAATTTCATTATTGTTGCACTTTAACTGTCATATATTACTGTTTTGGAAACTTCTGAAATATATAATCTCTTGTTTTAGTCGAACTTAATATGAAATTACTGTTGAGTTTTAAATGTATAATTGGAAAGCATGCCTACCTTCTATTGTTGAAAATTACTGCAATTGGACTTAGCTATGAAGCTCGTCACTATCTTCAGTTCTTTATTTAGTATTGTTACTTGCTGAGTTAGTTGTACTCATACTTTACCCTGTACCTCGTGTACAGATCTAGGTACCTCCGGTCACGGAGGTTGTTAGTTATTCAGAGCTTTATCTGCAGAAACTATCGAGGTAGCTACTTGGCGTCCGCAGAACTTGACTCTCTTTCCTTTCAGTTATTTGTATTGTTCTATATTTCCAGACAGTGTTCTATACGTCAGACTATGTTATCATTTAGATGCTCATGTACTCAGTGACACCGAGTTTTGGGAGTATTTTATGTCGGTATTAATGAGATTTTGTATTGACCTTAAATATTATATTTTTAAACTTAAAAGAAATTGTGGTTTATTGAGGTTATCGGCTTGTCTAGTATCGAGATAGGCGCAATCATGACAGGTGATATTTTGGGTTGTGACAACTGTACTCCATGCTTTCTTGAAGAAGTCACTACCATAGCCATCTGGACCTAGGCTTTTCTTTATGTTTATACTGTACATGGCCTGCTTAACTTCCTTCATTGTATACTCTCTTACCAGTTCTAGTTGGTGATCCACTGATAAAGTATACCCATTCCTCAGAAAGCTTGTAAAGCCTTGGTTCTATTCCTCTCCTTCTTCCCCAACAGATCTTTGTAGAACCTCACAAAGATGTTGGATATGGCTTCAAGTTCTGTTTGCTCTCTATTCTCCTCATATGTCAACTGAACAATTGCCTGCTGAAGTTTCCATACTTAATGACATCATAGAAATACTTTTTATTGTTATCTCCCAGTTTGATCTAGTTGACTTTGCTTCTTTGCTGTAGAAACATTTCAGCTAGATATGATGATTTTCTATATCTTTGAAACCTTCTTCTCTCATGCTCTTGCAGTTCTTGATCCATTGGATTGTTCTGCAATGCTAATTGTGCTGAAACTAATGCCGCCTTGTCCTCTATGCAACTTCAGTTAATATGTTTCTGAAATGCTGCCTATTCAACTCCTTCAAACTTTGTTTTAGTAGCTTCAATTTCTTCACCACTTGCAACATGATACACCCTTCAATCTGTTCTTGCCAGATTGCTTCTACTCTGGGCAAGAAATCGGGATGGTTTTCCCATGCATTACAATACTTGAAAGGTTTGCTAACATGTCTCTCATTTTCGATTTGCTCAATCTTCACTGAGCAGTGATCACCGATCCCCTCTGGGAGATGAACAGCTACAAAGTCAAGCATTTGATATAACCACTTATCATTCACAAACACCCAATCAATTTTAGAAAACACCATACTGCTACCATGCCTATCACACCATGTATATTTACTCCCTTTTGGTGGTAGTTTTACTATCCCACAAGCATCCACACATTGTTGGAACTCCACCACTTCATTTACTGTCACTTGATTCCCCCCAACCCTATCATCCATATTTAGAATTGAGTTAAAATCTCCCATTATTATCCATGGTTCATTAATACCTTGCTTGGTAGCTTCCAAGTAATAACGCAACCCTCTCCTTTCCTCTTTAGTGTTATAAGCATACACTATTGTTACCATATAGCATAACTTCAAGGTGACCTGCTGTACTCTACATGTGATGGCTTAAGCATTACTTCTCACTTGATCCACCTTGAAATAGTCAAGTCTCCATACTACCAAATTCTGCCATTATAGTGATGCTACAAATTAGTGATCCACTTCCATCCAGAAAATATTTTATTTACTATTGCTTCAACTTTATTTGCTTTAACCTTGGTTTCAAATAGACCAAGGAGTCTTATTTTCTCCGTATTGCAAATGATATTTACATCCTTTTGCTTATTAAGGCCATTAAGGCCCCTAATGTTCCAACTTATCATCTTATCCATTCCCTGAATGAGGTATTTGAGTATCCCCTTCATTCCTAACATTCTTATCCTAGTGCTATCCATCCACACCATCTTTAGTAAGTACTTGAAATGGATTCCTCACGTGCACTTGCTGCACTTGCCTAGAGCTTTGTCTCTGATTGTTCAAAGGAGTCACCCAACCTACTTATTGTGTTGTCTTCTTCCCCTGCCCATGTATCTTAGTTTTGGTTGCTTGCAACTCTTTTGGCTTGGTGTTTTCTTTGTCTGGCTTGACCTTTTTTATTATATGATCTTCTTTGATACCTTTTTCCTCCACCCTTTCTTTACCCTTGCCTTCTGCCTTTTGACCTGATTCCTCCTGCTGCACTACCAGTTTTGGTGACCATGGTTGTGGTTGCTTCTTCCTGCATTCCTTCTCCTTGTGCCCATATTTTTTGCAGCATTTTTATAGTATAGGTTTCCAGCCATATTGTACCCGTTGTTCCACCAAACATCCCCTTTTATTACGAAACATAATTTTTTCTGGAAGTGGTGTATCAATAGCCACTTCAACTAATAAGAGAGCAAAGTTCAGTCCCAACTTCTTCTCAGTTTGTTTATCCACCATCAATGGTTTCCCAATCTTACCAAGTCCCTTGGGGCTCCAATATTTAAAATCAAGTCCTGGCAACTTCACCCATATAGGAATTATTTGCAGCTCTTCCCTAGTGAACTCCATGTCAGCATTCCATGCTTTGACAATAAAGAGTTTATCGTCAAAGTGATATATACCCCCTTGTAGCAGCTCATTCTTCCCCTCCTAAGAGTCAAATCGCACAAGAACAATTTCATTTTTAAACATAGTTATCTTGTTAATTCTATATTTAGCCCACTATTATTGTATGAAACCATTAATTACAGCGAAAGGTGGGCGAGCCCCTAGCACATAACACACACAAAATGAGTAAATAGACCTTTGTTGCATTGGTACATTTTAGTGAAAACCATTTTATGTTATACCACACATAAAATGACAACTTATAAGCTCTTGTTAATCGAACTAGTTTTCAAATGTATGATATAGGTAGATTCCTTTGAATTTAAATACGTATAATAATTCGGTACCTATGTATATGTATACTTGTAAGGAATAGAATTATAAAATTTAGTCAAAATTCTATATCTGATTAAAACTAGTGAATGATCAACCTGTCTTCTAGTCAACCTTTCACTTTTGATCTCCGACTTTATGCAAGTAAGGAAAATGATTTTAAAATCTTTTCCAAGTCGTCACTCGCAAACTCAATTCAGAAAATATGTCCTCTAATTCTTATCTTAGAAAATCTTAGGGTTTGTTTATTCCGAAAGTCAAACATTTCCTTTTTATTAAAATTCTTTCTTTTGGAAAATCAATTTCGAAACATATTATTTATTCTTAATATTTCTCCTCGCAAATCCTTGGGGTTTTTCTATTACAAAGTCAAACATTTTCGTTTATATTAATATCATGTCTTCTACAATAAAAAATAAGGAAGACTGACCACTGATAACTTTGTTATTAAGGTTTCTTTAAGGAATAAGACGGCAAATGCTTTAAAATATAAGCTATTATTGTTGCCTTTAGAATATTCACTTTTTTCCTCTAAAATATACAATATAAACTTCATCTCTTGAGCAGATATCCATTTGTTCTCCTTTCTTGTCAAGGCTTTGAAAATGTTTTTTTTTTTTTAAAAACATTTTCATAAAGGAATTAAGGATCTTTGCTACTGCAGTTTGTTTCTATTAAAGAAAAATTGAATCCTCCTCTTTGGTTTATTTTTTGGCCGTTCTTTCTACTAGGAAGCTTAACTCTTCAATAGCCACTTTTATCGGATGATAAATGTTTTAATTTTACTCAATTAATTCAAAAAGTTCTAAATCTAATTAAAATAGTGGGGGGAAAAACAAAGATATTTCCATTCACTAATCCCAGAACCTCCAGAGTCCAGACGCAGTCCGTGGTCGGCTGGTCGCTATAATAATGAATGTATTCTGATGATGTGTACCATGTCGCTTACATATGTTTATATTTTGAACTAATATTAAATACATTTGACAACTTGTAATAAATCACTATAATTTCATTAATGTTATAAATATACTATATTATGGATGTTCATTTAGCACTCAGTTGTAAATAAGCTTCCTGAAGAAGTTTATCCATATGAGACTCCGCCGTAAATATGTTTATCTATTTAGTACTCTATTGGAAATAAGCCTCCTGAAGAAGCTTATCCTTTCGGTACTCCGTTATGGATAAATATTACCCATGGTAGAAGATTATCTATATCTGGCACAACAGCTTAGAGTAGCAGCTTACACAGCAACTTGCAGTAGCAGCTTACACAGCAGCTTCCTTTCTTCTATAAATAGAGGAGAATTCAGTTCATTATATACATAAGTTTGAAGTTTGAATAATATATCAGTTTCTCTCTATACTTGTCTTTATTTTATAACACATTATCAGCACGAGACTCTGCCATCTCGAGAAAATACTTTGAAAGTATCAGAGGTACGAACTTTCTTTTTCTAAATAATATCAAATCTTTCTAAACTTGAGTTTGTAGCCCTGGATATATCTGGCAAAAGCTATATGTCTTGGGTGCTTGATGCGATGGGTCTGGAAGACACCATCAAAGATAAAAATCAGGCATCAAACCAAGACCGTGCCAAAGCAATGATATTCCTACGCCATCATCTTGATGAGGGCCTGAAAATGGAATATTTTACTGTTAAAGATCTAGTCATACTGTGGAATAATTTGAAAGATAGATATGACCACCTGAAGATGGTCGTTCTTCCACAGGCACATTATGATTAGACTCACCTAAGGCTACAAGATTTTAAATCTATTAGTGAGTATAATTCAGCTATATTCAGAATTATTTCCGAATTGAAACTATGTGGTGATAATATTACTGATCATGATATGTTGGAGAAAACTTTCACCACTTTTCATGCCTCGAATATGCTCCTGCAGCAGCAATATCGAGAGATGGGATTCAAAAAGTATTCTGAACTTATCTCACATCTTCTTGTAGCCGAGCAACATAATGGGCTATTAATGAAAAACCATGAAAGTTGACCTACTGGTTCTTGTCCATTCCCTGAAGTGAATGAGACGAACTTCCACCAAGCTAAGCGTGGAAAAGGACGTGACCCCAGTCGTGATCATGGCCGTGGTCGGGGAGAAAACTCTAATCGTGGTAATAACAATGCACCAAAGAACCTTCCTCACCACCGGCAGTGGAAAAGAAAGGAACAAAAGCATGAAGCGGTACAAGCAGCAAAGCCAGAAAATGCATGCTATAGATGTGGAGGAAAAGGGCACTGGTCACGTACATGTCGTACGCCAAAGCACCTGGTTGAACTGTATCAAGCCTCCCTGAAGAAGACAGAGAAAAATGCTGAAGCAAATTTTATTTCTAAAGATAATATAGACTTCATGCATTTGGATGTAGCTGATTACTTTGCACTCCCAGAAGGAAAAACAAGTCATGTGATCGGTAGTGAATCTGTAGAAATATAAATATTTTAATTTTTATTATTTGCAGTAGATAGTATGGTTATGTAATTATTGTACATAAATAAAAGTTATGCTTTAAAAATGATGTTTACTATCATATTTATTTTATTTATGGCATTTTGAAGAATATGGATAATCCTCAAATTATGTTTGGATCAAAGGCCAATGAAGATATTTGTATAATTGATAGTGGAACAGCTCATGCTGTATTCAAAGATCAGAAATACTTTTCTTATTTGCATAAGCAAAAAGCAAATGTTTCAACAATTTCTGGTAATATAAGTTTGATTGAAGGCTCCGGAAGAGCTACTGTATTACTGTCTAAGGGAACAAAACTTATTATCGATAATGCATTGTTCTCCTCAAAGTCCCGAAGAAACTTGTTGAGTTTTATAGATATCCGCCGAAATGGGTATCATGTTGAGACAATAGATGAAATGAGCGTGGACTATCTTTGTATTACAAAGAATATTTCTGGCAAAAAATGCATTGTAGAAAAGTTACCAACTTTATCTTCTGGCTTATACTATTCAAAGATTAGTACAGTTGAAGCACACTCTATCGTAAACCCGAAGTTTACTGATTCAAATACTTTTGTGCTTTGGCATGGCTATTTGGGCCATCCTGGATCAATAATGATGAGACGAATTACTGAAAATTCGAGTGGGCATCCATTAAAGAACCTGAAGATTTTTACAAATGATGAATTTTCTTGTGATGCTTGTTATCAAGGCAAAATGATCACTAGACCATCACCAATGAAGGTTGGCATTGAGTCTCCTGCCTTTTTAGAACGTATACATGGGGATATATGTGGACCTATTCACCCACCAAGTGGGCTGTTTAGATATTTTATGGTCCTAATAGATACATCTTCAAGATGGTCTCATGTGTGCCTACTATCATCTCGCAACCTGGCATTTGCAAAGTTATTAGCCCAAATAATTCGATTAAGGGCACAATTTCCAGATTATCCTATAAAGGCTATTCGCCTTGATAATGCTGGAGAATTCTCATCTCAGGCTTTTGATAATTACTGTCTATCGGTTGAAATAAAAGTTGAACATCCTGTAGCTTATGTTCATACTCAAAATGGCCTTGCAGAGTCATTTATTAAAACGGCTGCAATTGATAGTAAGACCACTACTTATGAAAACAAAATTGCCCACTACTGTTTGGGGCCATGCTATCTTGCACGCAACATCACTTATCCGTCTCAAACCAACACATTATAATAAATATTCTCCGTCACAATTAGTTTTTGGTCATGAACCAAATATTGTCCATCTATGAATTTTTGGATGTGCTGTATATGTGCCAGTTGCACCACCACAGCGCAGTAAGATGGGCCCCCAAAGAAGGTTAGGAATATATATTGGGTTTGAATCACCCTCTATTATTTGCTATCTTGAACCATTGACGGGAGATTTATTTACTGCTCGATTTGTAGATTGTTGATTGGATGAAATAAATTTTCCACAATTATGGGGAGTGAAAAAGGAAATCAAAAGAGAAATTGTGTGGAAAGTTTCATCATTATTTTACTTTGATCAACGTACCCCTATATGTAATCAGGAGGTCCAGAAGATCATCCATTTATAGAATATAGCAAATCAAATACCAGACGCATATACTGATTTGAAAAGGATAACTAAGTCACATATCCCTGCAGATAATGTGCCTATCCGAATTGATGTCCCAGCAGGACCATCTACTAGCATGAGAGTTAGTAAACCTAAAGCACGCCTGAAGCGTGGTAGACCTTTGGATTCTAAGGATCGAAATCCTAGAAAAAGAAAATCGACAAATGATCAAAATGATATTATGAAGAGATCTCCTGAAGAGACCCAAGATCTGATTAGTTCTGAGATTCTGGAGAAATCAATGATCCCGAGACTCAAGTGAGTGAGGAACTTTTAATAAGTTCTACTGGTGATGGGATTAATTTAAATCGATCTGAAATAGTGGTGGATAATATTTTTGCATATAATATTGCACTTAACATTATGCAAGATAGTGAGAATCTTGAACCTCGATCTGTCGAAGAATGTCGACAAAGATCTGATTGGCCAAAATGGTAAGAGTCAATTCAATCAGAATTGAAGTCACTTGCTAAAAGAGAGGTCTTTGGACCAGTAGTCCAAACACCTGTTGGTATAAAGTCATTTGGTCATAAATGGGTTTTTGTACGAAAAAGGAATGATAAAAATGAAGTTAAAAGATACAAGGCTCGCCTTGTTGCCCAAGGATTCTCACAACGACCTGGAGTCGATTATGAAGAAACATATTCACCAGTTATGGATGCCATAATATTTCGATATCTCATCAGTTTAGCCTTACGTGAAAGGCTTGAAATACATCTAATGGATGTGGTTACAGCTTATCTGTACGGGTCACTTGATAATGAAATTTACATATAAATCCCTGAAGGATTTAAAATGCCTGAAGCATATTCAAAATCTCGGGTAATGTACTCAATCAGATTACAAAGATCTTTGTACGGTTTAAAGCAATCTGGGCGCATGTGGTATAATCGCCTCAGTGAATATTTGCTGAAAGAGGGTTACATAAATGATGTTATTTGTTCATGTATTTTTATAAAGAAAATGGCTTCAGAATTTGTTATACTTGCTGTTTATGTTGATGACATAAATCTTGTTGGAACTTGAGAAGAGCTCCAAAAGGCAATTGAATATCTTAAGAAAGAATTTGAGATGGAAGATCTTGGAAAGACAAAACTTTGTCTTGGTCTGCAAATTAAACATTTAGCAGACGGGATCTTTATCCATCAATCTGCCTATACAGAAAGGGTCTTAAAACGCTTTTACATGGACAAAGCACACCCATTGAGTACACCAATGGTTGTTCGATCACTTGAAGTAAATAAAGATTTGTTCCGACCTCCAGAAGAGGATGAGGAACTCCTTGGTCCCGAAGTACCCTATCTCAGTGCAATTGGTGCACTAATGTATCTTGCTAATACTACAAGGCCTGATATAGCATTTTCTGTTAATTTACTAGCAAGATATAGTTCTTCTCCTACACGGAGACATTGGAATGGGATTAAGCATATATTACGATATTTAAAGGGAACTCTTGATATGGGTTTATTTTATGCTAACAAAGATAGTGCAGATCTTGTTGGTTATGCATATGCAGGTTATTTATCTGATCCCCATAAAGCTAGATCTCAAACCGGGTACGTTTTTACATGTGGAGGTACTATCATATCATGGCGCTCCACAAAGCAATCTATTGTTGCTACTTCTTCAAATCATGCTGAAATAATAGTTATTCATAAAGCAAGTAGGGAATGCGTATGGTTGAGATCAATAATTCATTTTATTCGAGAAAAATATGGTTTGGAATGTGAGAAAAGATCCACAATTTTATACGAAGACAATGCTGCATGCATAGCCCAATTGAAGGGAAGATTTATAAAAGGAGATAAAATGAAACACATTTCACCAAAATTATTCTACACACACGATCTTCAGAAAAATGGTGACATTGATGTGCAACAAATCCGTTCAAGTGATAATCCGGCAGATTTATTCACTAAATCTTTATCAACTTCAACTTTTGAGAATATGGTATACAAGATTGGAATGCGGAGACTTAAATATTTGAAACAAGATTTTCATCAGGGGGAGTAAAATACGCGATGTACTCTTTTTTCCTTACTAAGATTTTTTACCACATGGTTTTCCTTATAAGGTTTTTAATGAGACAGCTAGCAATGCGTATTACTAAATATGTGTACTCTTTTTTCTTTATTAGGATTTTTTTCCACTGGGTTTTTTCCTAGTAAGGTTTTAATGAAGCACATTATCTTTTAATGAATATCCAAGGGGGAGTGTTATAAATATATTATATTATGGATGTTCATTTAGTACTCCGTTATAAATAAGCTTCCTGAAGAAGCTTATCCATATGAGGCTCCGCCGTAAATATATTTATCTATTTAGTACTCCATTGGAAATAAGCCTCCTGAAGAAGTTTATCCTTTCGGTACTCCGTTATGGATAAATATTACCCATGGTAGAAGATTATCTATATCTGGCACAACAACTTAAAGTAGCAGCTTACACAATAGCTTACAAACAGCTTACACAGCAACTTCCTTTCTTCTATAAATAAAGGAGAATTCAGTTCATTATGTACATAAGTTTGAAGATTGAATAATATATTAGTTTCTCTCTATACTTGTCTTTACTTTACTGTCTTTATTTTATAACAATTAATAATTTTTTGTAGTGCATAACTTTTTTACACATTAGTCAGTCAAATAGACCTACAATTATGTGGCTTTTTATAATAGTAACTATAATATGATAACATGAAAAATAAAATAAGAAATAAATTTTTACAGTAATAATATAAAAGTTTTTTAAACTGTTAGTATATATATATATATATATATATATATATATATATATATGTTTGGTTGTACCTTTTCTTTTTCCTCATATATAGTAGTAAGATTTATTCAAGTTATGTGACCTATATAATGCATCTATTAATAAAATATGAATCAAAAACACTAAATAATAGAAATAACCCTTATAACGGTAAGTTTAAATAGTAGGTACTGAATCATACATTAAATAAATTACATATTCTAAGTATATGTTGCATATTAATTTATACTCTGTGTATCAAACTCAACATCTAACGAGAAAATAATTCATATATCAATTTCTGCTTTGTATAACTTGTCTTTAAATCAAGGAATTTTTTCATTCCTATACACTATTCTAAACCTTATTATGAAAAATGTCCATGTATTAGTATTTACATTCACCTTAAAAGGCTCTCAATCCATTATCTGTGCCTTCAATCAAGGGACTTAGTTGTACTTTTTTCCTTTTTTCTCTCCTCTTTTCCCTTTCTCTCCGGATCTTCCGTTATACCTTTTTCTCTCCTCAAGTTGAAGCTTCACCTGATTTCAATTAAACTCAAATGTTTGTGTTGAAAATCCTGACAAATTCAAATCCCTTAGAGTTCTTTTTGTGATGATAATTGAGAGAGATGTAGTCTATTGAATAATTGTCAGCTTTTCATTATCTTCATGTGTTTATGAAGTTATTCCGTTATTTATTCAATGGCACTCCTACAATTTGGAAGCTTTGTGCGGTACAGTAGCTAATAGGGCTTCTAAATACGTAAACCTGTAAATAATACAGATAATAGCTGAAAAAAATCCAACCATCCTTTAAATTAAGAATATTATATAAAAATTTGGTTGAAAATTTAACTACATAATACCAATCTCCAATGTGATTTAGAGTTTAAAAATTACTATTCCTAACAATTAGAAAAACTGCACTTCTTAATCTAAGGGGGTTCTGTGTTTGTCCTATTGAAACAACTTTAGACTTCAAAGCATTAATTTGTGTAATCAAATCTTCTTTTAGTGTAAACGGATGCGACTTTACACTTTGGTCAGTTAAGTTATCTTTACATTTGGTAAATGCTTATATTTACTCACGCAGTTAAGAGTATGCTTATACTTAAATATAATTTGTATACAAATTTTATACAATATGTATTTTGTATATTTTGTATCTGATTTATACATATTAAAAATAAATTTCATACAACTAATTATATATTATACAACTTATCTACAATTTATCTACAACTTTCATACATTATTTCTACCCAGTTATATACAACTACAATATCATACCACGTAAATATAATTTTGATACAAATTTTATACAATATGTCTTTTGTATATTTTGTATCTGATTTATACATAGTAAAAATAAATTTCATACAACTAATTATATATTATACAACTTATCTATAATTTTCATACATTATTTCTACTTAGTTATATACAACTACAATATTACATAACTTAAATACAATTTTTATACAATATTGTTCCACTTTCATACAATAGTTAAATAAAAAAAATATAAAAACAGAATACAATTTTTCTACAATTTTACTACAATTTCGTAAGTATAATGTATGTCATGTCTTCTTCTTCTTCTTCTTCTTCTTCTTCTTCTTCTTCTTCTTTTCTTCTTCTTCGAGTTTTAATCTGAAATTCAGCCAAAATCAAGTTTAATCTTCACCAAAACACCCTCAAAATTGAGATATAAACTCCAAACGATATTCCCAATTGTTTGCAACAACACCCAATCCAAATAAATAATGGTTTTTGAAAACCCAAATTCGAATTCAAAGCTTCAAATTTTTTTAATGGTTGTCAACGGTGGAATTGCTGCTCTCTTTTCCTTTGCTTTACATTACTGGAATTAGGGATTGAGAGATAGAGAGAGACATAGAGAGAATTCCCAATTGTTTGCAACAACACCCAATTCAAATAAATAATATTTTTTGAAAACCCAAATTCGAATTCAAAGCTTCAAAACTTTTTAATGGCTGTCAATGGTGGAATTGCTGCTCTTTTTTCTTTTGCTCTACATTACTGAAATTAGGGATTGCGAGAGAGAGAATGGATATAAATGGTAAAATTGTTGCTCTCTTTCCTTTGCTCTACATTACTAGAATTAGGGATTGAGAGATAGAGAGACGTAGAGAGAGAGAGAGAGCGCACGAGGGAGAGAGAATAAGGATGAGAAATAATTGATTCCTAATATAAAGGGATACTCATTTAATTCCTAAAGTGTATATAATTGGTAAATTTGTATATAGGATGTAATTAAATTGAAACTTGAGTAGGGAGGGTAATAAAGTTTTCAATAGTGTATATGTATGTAAACATTCCTTAAATCAAATACTCTCCAAAGTCCAAAATGTGATAATCATACCAATCAATGAGTAAATTATTATGCAATTTAAGTAAATCTCATTTGTATAACATTCTTTCTAGAGTCTGTTTGGACATAAGATTTTTTTTACTTTTTTTTGAATTTTTTTTATTTTTTTTCGAAATCAATATTTGACTATAAAATTTCTAATTTTCACTTGAAGATGAATTTTTGAAATTTTTCGAAAATTTAAAAAACTCCAAAAAGTTGCTTTTCAAAGTTTTTTCACTCAGATCACTCGCAAAAATTCAAAAACAATCCAAAATTATATTCATATTCAATCACAACTCTAATTTTTAAATATCATTTTCATTTGATTTTTTTTTTTTAGAATTTTACAATTTTTTATGTCCAAACGCACACCTAGTTTCTACCATTCAAATCCTAACTTAAACACAAAAGTAGAAAGGACACGTAACCGGCCTTGTATTTGCCGAAATATGCGCATAAGACATCGTTTGATAGCCGCCAAACTAACAAGAATTGGACAGGTTAATAGCATTAAACTAAAACTAAAAACTACCACCACCTATGAGTCTATAGCCATAACATTTCCAAACACGTCTCTTCACCTGTGACTTTTGTCACTGTTTTCTTCCTAACCTCTTTCCACACGTCTCTCTTCCAAACACTGAAGGGATGGGGGCCCCACTAATTATGCCAAAATTATAATACAAGGATTATTTAAACTAATAATACAAAATTGATTATTTTGCGATGGTTAATAGTATAAATATTGTTAAGCAAAGAGTAATAAATGTTACGTAGGAACTACTTACTCCAATGATATTTTTAAAAAAGTACCTTAATCCCATATTGGTAATATATGTATTCATATTTCACGCTCTATTTAGCATAAAATAATATATAATTTATACATAACTTAATGAATATAATTATTTACTGCAAAAAGTTTGCAATTTTTTTCTTACAACGCCAATCAAAAGCTGGATAAATTATGCCGGACTTATTTCTAATCCATGTAGTCAAAGTATATTTTATGCAGGATTTTATGGGGGAATTATCCTCTATTACCAGCAGATACAGAGCTAGAATTTGAAGTTTATAAGTTCTAAACTTATTATCGAACACGTCTTAGTTACTGAGTTCGCAATTAAATAGTTATAATAAATTTTTTAATACAAATCCAATGTCTAAGCAAAAATTACTAGTTCGTCCGAACCCGTAAGTAGTACTCTAACTCCGCCCAGGTTACCGGCAGTCTCTCCTCCAAGCATTTAACAACAGGTGGGTTCTAGGGGCCCCACTACAAGGAATTTTGAGTTATAGAAAATACACCTACTGTATGGTGTGAATCACACCTATACATGTAATGTAAAAAAAAACCAACTACCTAACCATAGCAAAGCTGTGTCATCAAACTGTTTAACAACACTTTGTAACTACTAGGAACAGAACAACTTTGTTTATAGTTTAGTTTTAAGCAAGTCTTAAGACCAAAGATCAAAAAAAAAAAATCTTGGTTTAGGTCTACCAACTGGTGGTTACCGATTCAGACCCTTAACCATCAAAACCAAAATATTCTCCTCACCAAGATAAAAACAACCACCCCCACAATACCAATTTTCTATTCTTAGTAGAAACCAACAAAAATTATTAAAGAAAAACAGAAGCTTCTAGGGGAGTTTTTGAGCTGACCCCACTTAAGAAAGTTTGATATTATTGAAAAGGAATATATTATTATTATTATTGTTTTGCTTTTTGTTTTTTCATGAAATTTCAAGAATGGAAGGTTGGAGTTAATTATTCTTTGCTTTTTCTTGTTTTTTCATTATTGTTTGTTTATTTGTTGAATATTTTTTTGGTTGGTGTCATTGTTCTATGATAAGGAGGGGTTGGTGTGCTTAGGATCTTTAGGATCAGTTTTTGTCTCCATATTGGGAAGCTTTGTTTTTGAGCCAATTAGGAAGTTCTGCTTTCAATCACTCTCTTTGCTCCTCTCTTTTTCTCTTCTGTGCAGTGTGCTCCCCTAGTTGAAAGCACAAAGACAAGTTTTTCTTTCCAGGTAAATTTAATTTCTACTTTTATTTGCCCTATCCTTTTCATTTCTATATTTTATTACGTGTACAATAAAGTAAGTAATATTTTCATTCATAAAGTATTGTTCTTGGTTATGTTATGATGGATTCTGATGTTCTTAGTTTTTAATATGGTGGAATTCCTATACCTACTGTTGTCGTAGCGGTGTTTGGTCATTTCATTTTCTACTTCTTTATGAGAATTTGAACGGAGCCTTGCCGTAACTGGTAAAGTTGTTTCCATGTGACTAGGAGGTCACGGTTCGAGCCGTGGAAACAGTCTCTTGCAGAAATGTAGGATAAGGCTGCGTACCATAAACCCTCGTGGTCCGACTCTTTCCGTACCCCGCGCATAGCGGGAGCTTAGTGCCCCATACTTCTTTATTAGAATTTGATGGAAATGAAAAGTTTGATGTTGATTCTGATATCAAGTAGTAGTTCAAAATGGTCATTTGATGATATTGCTTCTTTGAAACTTCGTTTTCTTTCTATTTGAACATGTTTGATGAATTCTGTTTCTTCTTCATTGACAGCTTCCAAACAATTTCTTCCAACACTCTGCTAATGATTTGTAGTTCGATCGAGTCACTTGAGCAGGAGGTTGTGATTCTTGAGACATTATAGGGATAGATATAATGTCTGCTTACTATTCAAATTTGTCCAATCAAAGAGAGGTTTTGCCAATGTCCTTTTTGCCAGACCAGAAATTTGATTCTTATCACTCAGCTGGTCTTTCTGATAGTTCGATTCATTTAAACCAGCATTCTTCTACGGTCTCATACTCGGAATTGCCTGCTCAGAACTATGGTGAAGTTCAAACAATAAGAGGCAAAGATGAGATGCTGTTCATTCCACCAACCAGTGAATCGGGAGGTATGCAACTAATTGGTAGGTCAGTGAATTCTGCACCCAATTTTTTGGAGAATTCAGTTATGATGGATCCCCGTTCTTTTCCAACAAAACAGCTTTTTGTGCCCAACGTTGAGCAAAGCCTTCAAAATCAAGGACTATCTCTTAGTTTGGGTACGCAAGTTCCACCTTCGCTTCATGTGTATTCGTATCAAGATGACTATACGAATTCAAGTCTATCTTCTTTGGTGGGTACTCATGTTTTGCACTCAGAGCAGGGATCTGAAAACAAGGAATCTAAAGTTGCCGAGTACTTGTCATTTGACTTATCTAGAGGAACTAGAGCTGCAAATAATCCCCAAAACTCCATGAGCCTCAGAGATATGAATTCTGGTGCACGTTCCATTTACAACTCGAAATATCTAAAGGCTGCTCAAGATTTGCTTGATGAAGTAGTTAATGTTCAGGAAGCACTGAAACAATCAGATAGACTACGTAACTTCAATTTGCTCGGGCAAGATCGTTCTGAAGAGGCTGATCTCAAATCTAGTTGTTCAGCTTCTGGTATATCTGGTGATCATAATAATTCAACTAAAGGTGAACTTTCACCTGCTGACCGACATGATCTCGAGAGCAAGATGACAAAATTCTTTTCCATGTTGGATGAGGTAAATCTGGACTTCTCCTGACTCATCTTAAGGGATACTTTTTGCTAAGAGGGGATGCATTTGTTGCTTGTAATGTCTTTAGATATTGCTAAGACATACTGTTTTCAGCATTGTTTTCCAACATGCTGACTCAGACTAGGCTGAAACTCTTTTCCTTATCTAGTAGGAGTAGTAAGTAATAACTCCAAGGGATCCAGGTCCAAGGTGATTTCAGTTTGTATTTAGTTGTGACATGATCTGTGCAAATTACACTGCCTAGTGAAAGTGAACTAGGAATCTGCTTGCGCTCTAGGTCAGAACAAGTTAATAGATTTTCATTCTTAGTGACAACTGAGGTTCTACATTTTTTTCCTTTGTATTCCTCACCTATAAAACTTTTAACATCTGACTGATTTCACAATTAGGATGTTCCTCTAATCTTCCTTTGGTCCTCCTAAATATTCATGAAGTGTTTGCATTCTATGAGACTTTGCAGAAGATTTTAGTTGGATCTTATGTTGCCAAGTACTTCGCTGAAAATTGTTGTTCTTTGACAGATGTTGAACATAGAGCACATCCAAAGTCATTGCTTTTGTTCTCTGCAAGTCCTTTTTTACTTGAAATAATTCTACTGGCATTAGTTTTTAGGAGAATTAAAACTCCAAACTGATGGTTCTTTTGTTAAGAGGATTTGTTTTCTGTAATTTTACTTCAACTGGGAGAAAAAATTTTGAGAACTTGAAATTTCTCTTTCCCAATCTTGAAGTCATACGCAGGTTTTGTTTCAAAGTCTCCCTTTGTTGTGCTACTCAAATGCTTGTTATGCCAACTCTTAGCAGATTCTTGGACTAATTCAGTTTCCACTTGACATCTATCTTTTATATGCTATTAAGTATTAACAGATTACATGTAAACGTTATCTAAAAGCTATCTTGTGAATTGTGATTATATTTTTGTTATAGGTGGATAGGAGATACAAAGAATATTACCAGCAGATGCAAGCAGTGGTATCTTCATTTGAGATGGTTGCTGGACTTGGTGCAGCTAAACCATACACATCACTTGCCCTTAAAACCATATCTCGCCAGTTCCGCTGCTTGAGGGACGCAATCAAGAAGCAGATTCAAGCTACTCGTCGAAGCTTGGGAGAGCAAGGTGATAGTCAAGGGGAAAGATTATATCGTCTCCGTTACGTGGACCAGCAGCTGAGGCAGCAAAGGTCCCTTCAGCAATTTGGTATGATGCGCCAGCCTTGGAGGCCACAGAGGGGCTTGCCAGAGACTGCTGTTTCAGTCCTTCGTGCTTGGCTTTTCGAACATTTCCTCCATCCGTATGTTTCTCTCACTCTTCTCTTTTTCCTGTGACCTTTGTGCTATGCACCATCTAGGACCAGTTAACATGCATTCTGATTCATTTTGGTCGTCGTGTTTCTTCAGCTACCCAAAAGATTCTGAGAAAATCATGCTGGCAAGACAGACAGGTTTAACAAGAAGTCAGGTATGCTAATCCATGGCTATTCCGCTTTAAAGCATAAAAATCTTAGCACCCTTCTTTTTTGTATGGAATCAAGTGAATTAACTTACTCTTACTGTTTTCCACTTACACACTATAGGAAACCTGGGACAACCTTTAGCCTTCTAGCTTATCTCTTATTTGTTAGTTCTGTGTTAAATTTAGCATTAGTATTAGAAGACATTGTGGTGCTTAGGCCATGGCCAGCTATCTAACCAACAAAACTCGTGCTTGAGTTAGGTGGCGAACTGGTTCATAAATGCTCGGGTGCGCCTCTGGAAGCCCATGATTGAAGATATGTACAAGGAAGAGTTTGGTGAGGCGGAAGCAGGATCCGGAGCTTCACCAGACCGTGCTCCAGAAGAGTCCAAAGAAAAGTCAATAGCTGAGAACACAGGAGAAGAGATTCCTGAAAGCTTTACTACACCAGCTGTTAATTGCAGTCATCTCGACCCCTCTGACGAGTCAAGTAATGTTGTTACGAATGTACAAAATAATTCATTCACAACCAAATTTATTTTTCAAGACGGTACTTATGAACACGAGAAGATTGATGCTGTCAATACATACCACGCCTCCATGTTAGGTGATATAATGGGAAATCAAGTATCACTCGCTCTACGTCTACAAAACAGTCAAATTGATCAGCAGCCAATATCTGGTAGGGCACAGTTAGCGGAAGATGACAAGACAGGATCGACTCTGGACATTAGCAAAGGAGAATATTATTACATCGACCCAGTAAACCAGCAAGAGAGGTTTTCAGGGCCTCATCTGCTATCCGATTTTGTAGCATAATGATTTCTTGCTTATATTGGTTATAAGACCTTTTTTACCACTTACTGTATCATTGAGAAGTGGGTTACCAAATATGTGAATATACTAATGGATAATCCGTCTGTATAATAGTGAGGAGATTGTGAATAGTTTAGACTTAGAATCCTCAAATGATATACATCTATGTAATTTTGTGCTTGAATATGAGAATAAAGGTCCTATAGAATTTGAAATGGTAAGTCCTCTTCCACCCTTTTACAGCTAGTGTATGGAACCTAGATAATATTCTAAGGCACCAATGATTTTTCTTTAGGGTTGGTTAATGTCTTGCTCTGGAACATTGAGGATATGCCTGAATGATTCCTAAAGCTAACAGCAGATGAAAATTATGGCAATAGCACTGGACTTGGATGTGAACACAGTTTATGGCAATGGGTATTTTCTTCATGATTCTTTTGTTTAACTGTCTGTGATTATTGAAGGGGGACCTTGGAGCAACGGTAAAGTTGTCTCCGTGTGACCTATAGGTCACGGGTTCGAGCCGTGGAATCAGCGGGATTGTGCATTGGGCTGCCCTTTTTCTTGTCTGTGGTTATGGTGCATGACATAAAAAAAGTAATCCAATGTTCTCTGTATATAAATATATTATGGATGTTAATTTGCAGCAGCTACTAAGCTAGTTGTACACTACAATCTATCCACAACCAACATATGATTCACATATCTTTTTTCTTTTTCCTTTTCTTTTTTGGATGGTGGTGGAGGGAGAGGTTCGTATCAAGACATCGACTACATCATAGTTCTCTAGCAAGGGTGGAATGGTCAAGAGACAATAATCCTTCTCGATCAATTCGTGCTTCTCGTAGATCAAATACAGATCATCCTTCATTCAAGAAACACGCTACTTCACCTCTCGAATCAAGTCGAGCAACTTAGGACACAAGAGTTAAGAGATACTTGGAATTGCACTCGAGCATTCATCAACAAAATAATTTTTTCTCAAATTTATTTATTATATTCAGACTTTGTTAAAAGGGTATGGTTGAACACTCAGTTTGTCTAGGTTTTGATGATTCATAAATGATAGAAGCATGAGCTCTGAGTTTAAGATTGACAATCTTTAATGCCCAGAATACTGTAACATTTGATTTCTATTCTGTACACTACTATGTGTAGTGTGGAGAAGGACAAGGGAGCATTCATTTTGTGTCTCTTTTCTTTCTAGTGTAACTTGCATTTATGATTCAAAGGGGTAAAAAGTGAATTATCTTTTGATAATGTTAAAAGCAGAATTTTCTCTGCTGATAAATTCATTCAGATATTCAGATTTGTGCAGGCACTTTAATCAGTGAGTGGGCCTTAGTTTGGTTTTTGTAGTAACCAATAGAAACTACGGAATGGGAAAGTGACAACTGTAAGGGGGCAATAGAACAAAGATAGTAATCATTACTACAGTATGTTGGTCCATTTCTCCACCGGATTCTGAATTTAAACGTTATGAGTATTAAGTTAAAACTGTCTTGAGCCGAGGGTTTATCGGAAATAACTCTCCACCTTCTCAAGGTAAATATAAAGTTTGCGTATATATTACTCTTTGTTTATTGTTTGAGTACTAAGCTGAAAAATTAAACGCTTAAATATTAGAACAATATTTGGTTGAAGTTGAAAAAATAAGTATTTGAAATTGGAGTTGAAAATAATTGAAGGTTAGAAGTTGTGTTCGGACACAAATGCATATCCAACTATATTTATATAACAGATTCCACCGAAGGCAAAGTCACTTTAAAAGAATACTAAAATGTCACAGCTAGGAGTCGTCTATGACCTAAAGTATACATAGAACCCGTTTGTAAAAAAATATTTGGCACTTGTTAAAAGGTTTCTTTTTGTGGAATGAGATTAAATAGTAAATATATGTACAGTAAAAATTTTAACTTATATACACAGTAATTTTTTTGTTGAAAAGAACGGGATTCAATTAATCACCCTTGAGACTGTGGCTCACTCACTAATTTGACTTTGAAGTACTGGATTATGTTTAACTTGAGAACTCATGGTTGGATTTGCTATTGTCACCATTAGGGCTATCAAATTTGGCCCAAGCCCAATGACGTAAAAATAGCACGGGCTAGTTAATTTTCGGATTGGTAATTGAAAAATAGTCATCGTTTGCAAAGTCATTGAAAAATAGTCACTATTTTGCTGCAACACGGAAAGTTCCAACATAATATACTGAAAATTGGTGTACTTGTGTATGAACTTCCGGCTCCAGCACATAGAAAGTTTCAGCATAATATACTGGAGATTGGAACACTTGTGTATGAACTTCCAGCATATTATGCTGGACCAGTATATTATGCTGGAACTCCAGTATATTATGCTGGAATTTTTTTCAGATTTTGAACAGTGTTTTCGTTCAGATTTATCTTTATATGAAAAATGGCTAAATTTCGATTACTTTTGAAACTGTGGCTATTTTTCAATTATCACTCGTAAATCTGGCTATTTTTGAATTTCACCCCAAATGACCCATCCAAGATTGAGCATGTTATTGACCCGCCCATTTATTGAACTGAGTCTCATCTAAACCCATTTAAAGTTGTGCTCAAATTGATCCATGAGTAACTTTGCCAAAATGTCTTAGAAATAATTTTTTGTTTTGTTTGATATGTTATATATGACCATAACAAAAGAAAAAAAAAATCTTATTTAGTAATTATACCATTCATAAGAAAATAACACTTATTAAGTAAAGCTTGATAAGAGTAGGGCAAGTTGGGTTATGACACACATTTTAGCCATCTTGACCTAACCCCTCTTAGCCCAAGTAATTTTTGAATCCGCCCAATTATTAACTCAACTCATTTTAACTCGCCAAAAATTGACCAAATCCGCCCGTTTGACGGCCCTAGTCACCACCTATCCCCCACCCTTATGAAAAAAAGAAAAAAAGAAAAAAAAAATAAGCAGAAAGTTAAAAACACGCATTGGTTTAATAGACACACTTTCCATTGGAAGGATTGTGCATGCAGTGTCCTTTCAACATCAATATGTAAGAAAACAACAGCGAACAGGAAAAAGAGGATAGATATTGCAATATATATTTCACAGATTCACAAGCAGACAATCTTAAAACTGGGAGTGTGTAAAAGATAGCCTACTTTTTCCTTCTCTTTTTCTCTATATGACAGAAATCTATTCAGCACAAAACTGCTATCATACATATTTACATTTGTTCCTTTCTAATCTACCCCTTACCCCTGTGTGTGTACCTAAGAACAAAGAAAGAGAAGTCTGAAGTTGCTTTTTGAGTATCCCAAAGAAATGCAACAGTATGCACCTAAGATGAAGAGTTAAATACTTTTGCTTGTTTTTTAACTAGCCAAGGCAAAAAAAGAAAGAAAGAGGGGGACCATAAATTTCATGTCATTGTCAGCATTTTCTGTTTGGCTAGTTATATGCTTTTTCTTGTTTTAAATGAAGCTTGAAAGATGTCTATAGTACTTTAGGTTCTATAGCTTTCAGCTGCTAGTGTGTATAGGGTATGCTAAACTTCAGAAACTGAGAAAGAGAGTGCATGCAGAGGAATCTTTGCTTTCTTCATTCAATGTAGTTTTCCTAAATCCTAAGCATTTGTATGTTTTCATTCATAAACTGGTGTTTTTCTTTGTAGACCAATAACTTCCCTAGTTTATGTTTATTATTATCAGGAGGCTGATAGTATATATTCTAAGCATGCGTATCTTAGTAACTCACGCATAGCGGCAGCTTAATGCATCGGGTTGTCCTTTTTACTATCATGGGCTGAAAAAGGGTTTTTTCATTTTTAGCCCGACCCAAAAATTATTTACATTCGATAACCGAAAAAATATATAAAATTTATATAATTATAATTATATATATATATATATATATATATATATATACATATTTTTTCGGCTATTATTTTGAGATCGACTATATAGCGTCATTTCCCAAAAAAGAAATAGTACAAAAGTATTTAAATGACTGTCATACTATTAATTGTTCTCCCTCTTTGCCCCTCCTTTTCATATCACATATCCCCATTGGTTCTTTTATGTGTTAAGGATTTTAGTGATCACATTTCATAAGTATTAAAAGAGTCATTTTTTTTCATGAAATCTTTGTGATCTTTTCTTCTTTCCAATGCTTAGGTTCCTAGTTTTCAACATTCCTTGATCAGTCATTTCTGAACTCTATAGCACAACATGGTTTCAACAGATTCACCCCCACCTACACACTCAAGCATCTTACACCAATTCATAAACTCAGACTCCATCACTAGTCAAATTGGAAGTCAACATTTTGACATTTATCAATCTGGTTTAAGTGCTAATACTACTACTTATCAGCCTCCTGGTGTATTATCTAGATCCATAGAATTTGTTAATCCTTCTCAGTTTACAACTGATTCTGATGTTAACAACAGTAGACATTTAATGGATCTACTTGGAGCTTCACATGATGCTAATCAACAAGCTCAAAGACTCTCACTTTCTTTAAGTTCTCATTCACTTGTTTCTTCATTGCACTGTAGAGAAAGAGCCTTAAGTTCAAGTTTTACTAATCCTAGTTATATAAGCCAAGAAATTGATCAAAGGAACAATGAGTTTTCTTTCTCTGCAGCTGCAATGAACCAATCATTTTCCAATGTTTGTGGAACTGAATCCTTTGTTTCTGCCATTGGAAACTCTAAATATTTGAAACCAGCTCAATCCCTCTTGGAAGAATTGGTTTGTGCTGGTGGCAAGACTATTGACTTGAGTAATGAGAAATTTATCAGGAGATTATCGCGCAATAGCAAGAAAGGATCGTTAAGCCTTCGCGCCTTGCTAAAAGCAGAGATTCCTAGCAATGAATTGTTCAATGAAAGACATGAACTTTATGTTAAAATCATGAAGCTCATTACATTATTGGAGGAGGTAAGCAGAAATTGTCTGCATTCTTGATTTTTCCAATCGACTTAGTTGTTAAATTGTGTAACCATTTCGTCTAAAACTTAGACATTTAGGGATGTCACAATTGTATTAACGTGAAAATTCTCTTGATAATGGGTGGCACTTTACGTGCTCATATCATGTCAAATTGTATCATCATTTCGTTTAAAAGCTTAAGTTGTTAATACTGACACACTTTTATACTTTTATTTACTTAATTCTATCTCGAACATGGCTTCCATGTTTCAGTTGACATTCTTTGGTTTAAAAATTTACTGCTGGATTTATAGGTGGAAAGAAGGTATGAGCAATATTATCAACATATGGAAGAAATTACTTCTACATTTGAGGTAATAGCAGGATTTGGAGCAGGGAAACCTTACACAGCACTTGCACTTCAAGCCATGTCTAGACATTTTTCTTGTTTAAGAGATGCAATCATATCTCAAATTAATGTGATTAGACAAAAAATGCCACGAGATGTGCCGAAAATTAGCAGTGGTCTGTCACACTTGAGCTTATTTGAGAAAGAGACTTTGCAGAACAGAATGCCTCTTCAACAACTTGGAATTATCCAAAGTAATCGACAAGCTTGGAGACCAATTCGAGGATTGCCAGAAACATCGGTGGCAATTCTTCGTTCTTGGCTATTCGAACACTTCCTTCATCCGTACGTGCTATTAAACTTTTATTTACTTAATTATGTCTGCAACATTTATAGCCTTTATTCGATTAAATGATTACTGAAAGTGGTCTTTTTAGCAGTTATCCAAATGATTCTGAAAAGCTTATGTTAGCATCTCAGACAGGCTTATCAAAAAATCAGGTAAATTTTCCTTTTGCCACTTAGTGAACATATATTTGAATAGTGAATTATTATAAATTAACTTGGTTTCTTGTGATGTGTTTTAAGGTTTCAAACTGGTTTATTAATGCTCGAGTTAGGCTGTGGAAACCCATGATTGAGGAAATGTATAAGGAAGAATTTGCAGAATCTTCAGTGGATTCAGATCCATTTTTAAACAGAGAAGGTGTTACAGATTCAGCAGAGGAATGAAGTAAGATATTTATTAAACTTGAGTGCCAACTTTTTGCAAACATCTCCTTAACTGATTGTAGTTTTTTCTTGTAATTCTTAGGGTTGAAGAGAGTAAAATGAGGATTATATTTTATGTAATAATACTATGTTTTTACAGTTGGAATTTGTTGAAGGATAAAGGATTTGACTGTGGAAAAAAGCTGAAGAAGTACAAGGTGGCAAGCAGAAACATATTAGAAAAGACAAAATCTAGCCTGAATAGGTGGCATTTCTTGTACCTAGTACTTGTTGTTACAAAATACTAGTACGTATAATATAGAGTCTGAAAATTGTAGTAATGCTTTTACGAAATGTCTGAAATTCTATGTTTAGCATAGCCTTTGGGTTTGAGAATTGAGGGAGTAGCCCTATTCCCACGTTAAAAGTTAAAAGCATTGCATGCATTGTTAACAAATTCACGAACATTGGTAGGAAAAAAAAAGGCTAGTTAAAAGAGAATATTTTAACAAAAATGATAGGATTATAAAAAACACTATAGCACGCTCTCATGGCGAGACATAAAACTATGTGATGTAAATTAGTCCCTCTTCAGTGTACAACTACGAAATAATTTACTGATATATATTTTTTTTTTTGCAAGTTGTGTAACATGCCATCTTTTGTTATTTTAATCAATAAAAAAATGAAATTTAATCAAATACCATTTGAAATTTGTTATCTTGCTGAATTTTGAAGTTTGAACTAACAAGACATCACCAATAAAAGGTTTTAGAGGACAAGGAAACATGCACGAAGCACCATCATGTTTGATAAAATAAATTAATATTTATAAATATAATGTTGTTATAAGAAAAATCAAATTATGGTGGATGTCTACTCTTCCTCCATGATCTTCTCAAATGCTTAATGACATATTCAATGACATATTTCTATGCTTAATGACATATTCAATGATATATTTTTCTTCACTTTTCATGCCTATATAAAGGCCTTGTAATAGATAGGAAAATACACACAATTGAAGAAGAAAATCTCTTTCTTCTCTCTATCTCCATTTTTTGTTCATGTTTTACTAAATTGCTTTTATTTCATAACAACATGTCTTGTTCATGTTTTACTAAGTTGCTTTTATTTTATAACACGTTATCAGCATGAATTGCTCATTTCATGATCTTCTACGTCAAGACTATGTAAATTATAACCAGACAATGAGATCAAGTACAATGAAAGATGTCTTGTATGATAATACAAAGATAAATTTTACATCCATCTAAACACGTTCATATTTTCATATCTTTGCATTAACTTTATGTGCAGTGTTTAGTAAAAATATTTTTTTCAATTGTATCCAGTGAAATAAAGAACTGGAAAGGTATGTCTTTATTTGCTACATCTCTTATAGGACAAAGATAATATTCCAACGTATATATATGTTCTGACCTTTTACATACTATGATAGATAATTATTAAGGTAATTTAGTAATAATATTTTTACCATAACATGATGTATTTCATTGAAAACAAAATTAGCATATATCCTAACTAGCATTTTTGTTGCAGAGGAACTGTTTCAAGATTGAAATAGTTATGTATGTCTTCTTGAAAGTTAATTTACTTATGCCTATAATTATGAAGTAATAATATTTTAAAGGCTCGAGTGCGAGTCCTAGTGAATTTTGGCCTATTATGCCAAAGATTGAGGGTAAGATGATGGGTTCAAGTCCCAACGCACTATGTTGATGAAAAGACGTTGGATTCAAGTTCCAACGCATTATGGCCTAGCATGCCTTTATATGAGTAAGGCATTGGGTTTGAGTCCTAATGCACCATATTATTAATAATAATAATAACTAAAGAAAAAATAATGTAATTTTCATGAAAAAGCATGAAGCTTGTCCCACTTGATTTACTCCATTCTTGAAGTGAATGTGATAGCAGTGCATGATAAGTCTAAATAAAGACAAGTGATTGACCAATGAATGTGGGCGTGCGAAAGGCCAAAATAATAATAGTTATAACTGTGGTAATTATAAAAAGGGAGAAATTCTTTGAAGAGAATGTGTCTTGTGATAAATATTGAGATTGCATACTCATTCCTGAAAGTGAAAATATATATATGATAAAGATTATGCATAATAATGTACTTGTGCATAGTTAGATAAATACTACAACTCACCTCTAAGAGAGGTTTGAGACAAAGAAAGATAATGAATATTATTATGTAGTTACATGAATATATCATTGGTCGCATGCATGTGATACGCCAAAAATATTTTGTCATGCCTTATGAAAGTTATTAAAAGTAAAATTAAAGCAAAAAATTATTTTTGCTTGTGATGATTTTGAACATAGCAATTATTATGATAAGATTCTCTTTGTGAAGTAGACATTCATTATATGGATGGTGTGACAAAAGATCTTGTAGTACAAAAGCAGTTAAGAGCTCTGAAAGAACTAATTTGTTACTACCCGCATGAATGAAATTATTCATGACATTAATATTGTAGTAAGTCTCAAAAGAAATATTTTAATTTACAAATATATTAGCCAAAGTGGTTGGCATATTGAGACTATAAATGAAAAGAAGATTGAATATCTTTATATTACTATAATCATACCGGGTAAATATGAAAGGTTACCTGACTTTTTTTCTATTTGTACTACACAAGTATAAGCATGATGATGCAATCACAAGCCACAAGTAAACTAGAGGTTTACTGAAATAAATATTAGTTGGCATGACCGGTTGACCATCTCGGTTCAATTATGATGCGAAAAAATTAATTGAGAATTACATTGCCATATATTGAAGAAATATAAGATTCTTCAAGAATTCTCTTGTGCTGCTTATTCTCATGATATACCAGTTAAAGTTGGGATTGAATCCCTTGATTTCTGGAACGAATAAAAGGTGATAAATATATGGGCCCAGTCATCTTCCATGTGGACCGTTTACTATTATATAATTTTAAAAGATGCATCTATTCTATGGTCACATGTGCATTTGTTATCAACTTGTAGTTTGGCTTTTGCAAGATTGATTGCTCAAATTATTAGAGCACAGTTCCAGAATATAAATTATGATGATTTATCTTGATAATACTAGTTTAAATTCAAGTTGGTTTAGCAGAAATTGTATGCCTCCAATTATATCTAAACCATTGGTTATGAGAACAAAATTGCCAAAATAAAATTTGGTATGTGATGTATTATTTAATATACAATAGCACTTGTACGCATCTAGCCAAGTTAAGATAAGTTCTCCCTATCACAATCGGTTCAGGGTCAGGAACCAAATAATTTCCATCTAAAAATATGAATGTGCTATATGATTTAATTATTCAACCACAATGCACAAAGATGAATCCCCAAATAAGGCTAGAGATATGTGTTGGTGATCCCAATAATAGTGGGAGAAAATGAGCAGCTGAAAAAATAATGCCAGGCGTATTTGCTGACCCAAAGCTAAATATCATATTCAGCTGCTAATGCTCCAAATAAAATAAAGTTCATAATGAATAGAGTCCATGGCATGTATAAAGCATAATAGACTAATCGGTTCCAAAGATAAAACTCCTTGAAGAAGGAGAGGAGCAAATGTTCAAGATGGTCATAATAAGGAGGCAAGTGCTCTAGAAGAGCACAATGACATAACACTTCATAAGACCTCATATGAGAGGCTTAGGTACCTGAAAATAATAAGATAAAGAGATTTCAATAAGTTATGTCTTTATTGGGTAATAGTAGAACCGATATAAAATGATCGTCGACGATATTGTTAATATAATGTAGCGCTCAATATTATTAATATTGACGAGGATCTTGAGCTCAAATCTGTCATGAAATTTGGACAGATAAATGATTGGCCAAATGAAAAATACGCAATAAAAATTAATTTCACATGAAAAATATGAAGTTGGACGGATAGTCCCAACACCTGAAAGTATAAAGCCAGTGGAGATATAAATGTGTTCTTGTGCGAAAAAAAGGTCAAGTCGATAGACATAAAGACGACTTGTGTCACAAGAAGATTTGTAAATATCCTGGCATTGATTATATAGAGACATGTTCTCTTGTGGTGGATGTCGCCATTTCAGGTTTTAATCTGGCAATACAAGAAAAATGTGATATGCGTATAATGAAAATTATTGAAGGATTTAAATTGTTCTGAAGCATATTAAGGTTTCCAAGAAATTTATTAAATAAAGCTTCAAAAATTCTTATACTGATTGAAACAATCAGGGCGCATGTGGTATAATCGCCTGAGTGAGTACCTGTTGAAAGAAGGGTACAAGAATGATTCAATTTGTTCTTGTGTCTTTATAAAAAGATCTGGATCTAAATTTGTTATAATCACCGTGTATGTTGATGATTTAAATATCATTGGAACTCCTAGGGAGCTTCCTAAAGCAGTAGAGCTTCCTAAAATAGTAGACTATTTAAAGAAAGAATTTGAAATGAAAGATCTTAGAAAGACAAAATTTTGTCTTGGTCTACAAATTGAGTATATGAAAGATGGAATTTTTATCCATCAATCAGCATACACTAAAATAATTTTAAAGCGATTATATATGGATAAAGCACATCCATTCCGGCCTCATGAAAATAATAAAGAGCTTCTTGGTCCCGATGTACCATATCTTAGTGCAATTGGTGCACTAATATATCTTTCTAACATGACAATGTCTGACATAACTTTTTCAGTTAATGTCTTAACTAGATATAGCTCTGCTCCTACAAGGAGACATTGGAATAGAATCAAACACATATTGCGGTATCTAAAAGGGACTATCGATATGGGCTTATTTTATGGTAATAATTGCAGTCCTGATCTTGTTGGTTATGCCGATGCTGGGTATTTATATGATCCACAAAAGGTTCGATCTCAAACAGACTATGTGTTTACATATGGAGGCACTGCCATATCTTGGCGATCGACTAAGCAATCAATCGTGGCTACTTCATCTAATCATGCTGAGATAATTGTTATTCATGAAGCAAGTTGAGAATGTATATGGTTGAGGTCTATAATACACCTTATTCGAGACAAATGTGGTTTGAAGTGTGACAAACTACCTACAATTTTGTATGAAGATGCATAGCCTAGTTGAAGGGAGGATTCATAAAAGGGGATAGGACAAAGCACATTTCACCAAAGTTATTTTTCACACATGATCTTCAAAAGAATGGTGATATCAATGTGTAACAGATCCGTTCAAGTGATTATATGGCTGATTTGTTCACCAAATCTCTACCGACGCCAACGTTCAAGAAACTAGTGTACAAAATTGGGATGCAAAGCTCAAGGATGTGAATTGATGCTCTCATCAGGGGGAGTTAATACGCGTTGTACTCTTTTTCCCTTACAAGGTTTTGTCCCACTGGGTTTTTCTTGCATGGTTTTTAACGAGGCAACCAAAATGCGTATTTCTAAACATGTGTACTCTTTTTCCTTCACTAGGATTTTTTTCCCATAGAGTTTTTTCCTAATAAGGTTTTAACGAGGCACATTATCTATGGACATCCAAAGGGGAGTGTTATAAGAAAAATTAAATTATGGTGAATGTCTACTCTTCCTCCATGATCTTCTCAAATGCTTAATGACATATTCAACGACATATTTCTATGCTTAATGACATATTCAATAACATATTTTTCTTCACTTTTCATGCCTATATAAAGGCCTTGTAATAGATAGGAAAATACACACAATTGAAGAAGAAAATCTCTTTCTTCTCTCTATCTCCATTTCTTGTTCATGTTTTACTAAATTGCTTTTATTTCATAACAACATGTCTTGTTCATGTTTTACTAAGTTACTTTTATTTTATAACACAATCCGTTTACTTGTTTCTCCAATGGAAAAGGGTTAGATAAGAAAAAGAAATACTTCACGGATAAGAAAATACTTATTCCACCTAACAAGAAAGAGAGGAAAGAAAAAGGAATTTTTATACAAATAAATATTCACTGTTTATCAATATTTTATAGACAAAATACATAGTTTACCCATCAATATTGTAGCGAAATCCTTGTTACACATCTCTTTTTCACGGAAAACCTTTTACACACTCAACATTTCAAAAGTGTATCTAAGACACTATTTTTGACTAGATAGCACTTGCGTGTTTACATACAAAAAAATGCGTGAAAACCGTAAAAAATCCTATTTTTTGTCTTCTCTCCTCCCTCTCCCTCTCCCTCTGGTCTTCTTCCTCAGACCACCCTCCCCCTCATCTTCTTCCCCAAATAGAATTTTTGAAAGAATATTAAATTTTAGATCTAAAATTGAGCGATTTTTGTTGGTTTATTGTCCAAATTTTGTGAAAACCATTTATTTGTGATAAGATTTAAAAGTTTTAACAGTAGTATTGAAGGTTTGGAGAAAAAATCTAGAATCCATCATTGTTGGGGATCGAAAAAAGCTTGAAAATTTAATTGGGTCTTGTTGATTATTGGGTTGTTGAATTCAATTTGTTGCTCGATTATTTCGACTAGTTCTTTAGATAGTGTGGTTGAAATTTGGTGTTGTTTAAAACTTTCTCACAAACAACTATGGTAGAAGCAACAATGATGCTTAAGATAAAAAAAGAGAAGATGAAGAAGATGGGTTTTAATTGTAATTTCTAATATTTTTTTTCCTTTTAAAAGTCAATGACACGTGTCACGACCCTATTAGGGCGTGACTTTCACGTTATCTGAAAAATTAGTCAAGCATAAAAGTGGTGTGTCTTAGACACACTTTTGAAAGGTTGAGTGTGTAAAAGATTTTTCGTGAACGAAGATGCGTAATATGGATTTCGACTTTTATTAATTATTAATAACAATAGAAGAGATCGTTTCCAAACGTAGAATTAGTCAAGTGTAATTATTCGCTCAATTCAAGATGGTGCTAGATTAAAAGCTTCCACTTAATGATAGTTTGATCGTCCAACTTTGATTTATTACTGGAGTAGAATCCTTTAATTCCTTAGTTTTGAAATGTTTATGCAAAATAAAGGGGTATCATTTATACTCCCCATAAAAGTTGAAGGGGTAAACTGAAAATTCTCGTGATAAAGTAGACAAAATGCAGGATAACGCACATCAATAATCATCAATATGACAATATCTTAATTTTTTTATTTATACTTTTTCAAGTTTTGGCAGTATATATAAACACAAATAATTAGATGTCCTCCTATTTCACGCATAAGAAAAAATAGTTTCTAATTGTTAATGCTGATTAACTGATTTGTATTTTGAATTTCCCCATCTTTGAGTTTGAATTATGACAGAGCAGTTTACGGTGCGGTAAAGTGCATATTTGCAAGGTCCGTGATGATAAATACTAAATTACTATTATAATTTTACTTTACATCAGTGATAATAAGAAAAAATATACTCCGTATCAACTAAAGGTTTGTTATTCACAAGATTATAGTATTAAGTTTCTGTTATCAAAACAAAGGTTTAGACATCATAAATCTTGTATTCATACATGATTCTTTTTGTATTATGCTATTAGTTGTACTGTTTGACATATACTTCTTTTGTTCTAATTTATGTGAACTTATTTAACTTGATATAAAATTTTAAAAAAGTTAAGATTAATAATTTTTTTTATAATCCTAAATAAATTATGATTTTATGTGGCTATAATTATTTTGAAATTTATGGTATGAAATATGCTAGAGTATCTGTAAAAGTTTCTCTGAAATAAAGGAATTAACTCGATATTATTGGTCAAATATATGACAACAATTTCTGCCAATATTATAAAAAAAAAATTCGTCATATTAATAATACCTGATGAAAATAAAATACATGGGGTTTTAGTCGAACAAAAATACATGACTTAAAGATATTTGTGTTGAAAGTAGAATACGCCTAACATCCACAAAAAACCATTTTCCAACGGAACTTGAACTCAACTTTCCAGACGCTCACTCTGATCATGAGTTTATGCTTCTGCTCCAATTTGAAACCATCCATTCTATTCCCGGACTCCGATTTGCGATGGAATCCAACCCGTACCCGACCCGTTTCCTTCACTAAGCTAAGGCAAACTAATTACAGTTTCATTAAGGCCGTCGGAGAAGAAATCGGAGTGCTATCGCCGGAAGACAGCTTTTCGTTGCGTAATCCCGTAATTGAAGAGGTAACACTACCGGAGACTGAGGCTCATGAAGTAGAAAATGAAGTTGCTGCTAGTGTTGTGGATGAAGATAAAGCTCTAAGTTGGATTAAAAAGAGTGAGAACAAGGACCAACAAGTGGATGAGTTAGATGAAAATTCTAGTAGATTCAAGTTACTTAACGGAAAAGAGGTGAGTTAATTTGTTTTTTTGAAATTCTATTATCCTCTGTTTTGTATTTAGAAGTTGAGTTCAGTGAGAATATCACATATAGTTTTTTTTTTTCATCAAACACCTGGTATATACATCAAGTTTAGTATAAATTAACTTTAGGAAGAACATTAACCAAGGTGAGTTATTTTTTTTTTTTAAAAAATTTTCGTTCGTATAAATGAGTTTTAAAGTGTTTTATTTTAATACTCCATTTGAAGTTTGTTATAATAAATTTTACAAACGGATGCTACTCGTTTTATGTGGTAAAGTAAGTGAATAAGCATCAATGGATTTTAATTTTTATTTATTCGTAATTTTTACTTTTTGTGCAAAATTAACCAGGTATAGTGATAAAAGGTTACATGGAAGGAATGATACATGTCATGTATTTATTGGCATACATAAGTTTTCAATAGAGTTCAAGTTCTATGTACTGACATTATATAAACGTTTACACAATCAGGTCATTTAAAAGGTAATTACTAGTAAGTCTATTTAGTAGCATTGTATAATAAATGGTAAATAATCTGCTAAAATAGGTTATGTTACACTAGTGATGTAAAGGATTCATTACACTGCCTTCCCGATTTGGCAAATGACTTTTTTTTTTCTTTTTGTTGATTTTCCATAACAAAAGGCAGTTTTAGCAATGACAACCGAATTTTGTTGTGCACCACCTTTCTATTCTTTATCTCAATTTTCTGCTGATGGTTAAAACTTCAGGTTTTTGAAGAGAAAGCCTACCTAGTGGGTGTTTCATGCAGAGGTGATACAGAAGATTCATTTGGTATAGAGGAATCACTCAAGGAATTGGCCCAGCTGGCTGATACTGCTGGACTACTGGTTGTTGATTCTACATATCAGAAGTAAGTGTTGGTAATATAGTCATTTCTGATACACAGGCAATTTTTTGTATAACCTTAGCTTCATAAGTTCCTGGTCAGTGTAATACGTAGATTAAGGTGTGAATAGTTTATAGGTCCACTAATCGTAGAGCTCACTTTAACTGCAGACATGTCATTTTAGAGCTGTTAAACCTGGAGTTATCACAAAAATATGATTACCTTGATTATGACGTGGGATGTAGGTTGTATAATCATTGCAACATGTCTTCCAAATTATCTCATTTATTTATTTTCTTACGGTTAATGGGATGATGCTGTCTAAGTTGAAGAGATAACATGATTTTTGTTTCTTGTTAAATTTCTCTCGAATTTATGTTATATATATGCAACTTACTCTTTTCTTTTCTTCTAGGCTATCTTCTCCTAATCCGAGGACTTACATAGGATCCGGAAAGGTTGCAGAGATCAAAACTGCGATTCGTGCATTTGATGTTGAGACCGTGATATTTGATGATGAACTTTCTCCAGGGTAGTTCTCAGCAAATTTTTGCCCATTTCTATTCTTACAAGGACAATACTGTTATATTCTGGAATTTTCTGATCTTAGATTAATTTAAAGTAAATTTTATCCCTGCAATGCTTTCAGTTTTTGTAGATTTTCATCCCCACTGGCTACTTGATTTTTTTAAAATTCTTCGTGCTTCATCTGATTCTATACTTGAAAAAAAGTGTAAATTCAACTTTTGGTTATCCATATGCTGATTGTTTTATGGTGCTCTTTTTAGACAATTGCGTAATCTGGAAAAGGCTTTTGGTGGGGATGTCAGAGTGTGTGATCGCACTGCTCTCATCCTGGATATTTTCAACCAGCGAGCGGCAACCCGTGAAGCGTCTTTACAGGCAAGTCCACTTTTATTTTTCGGTATTGCATCCTGAAAATATTTGCACTTTTGCATTACCAGTTGAATTCTTTCAGGTATCATTGGCACAAATGGAATACCAATTACCACGGCTAACCCGTATGTGGACTCACCTTGAGCGTCAAGCTGGAGGACAGGTCAAGGGTATGGGTGAAAAACAAATTGAAGTAGACAAGAGAATTTTACGTACTCAGGTAAGCAATTTCTCGTATGATCATAAATTGTGTACAACTGTATTAGTGAGTAACTTCACACTAAACTAGAGTTAGATATTAACCCTCTATATTTATCAATTTGCGAATTGCTGATTTGTCAAATCTCTCATTAATTTTCTGGACAATTGTAGAGATTGGTTATACGGAGAGTAATATTTTGATCATTGGTTCTCAAATCTTTTTTTTTTGTGCTTGTGATAGCTATCAATAAGTTACTTTTAGTGATATTTCTAGTGGCCTTTATGGCATGTTTTTGGCTTTCTTCAAATTTTAACAGCAAAATGCTTCCCGCAAGCACCACCTCAACAATTTTTTTAGAGAGATACTAAAATTCACAGATGCACTGCTGAAACTTCAATTGAGACACAGATCTAGACTGTCTTCTAGCCCTGTCAATGTAAAACATGTGTGTTAATGCTGAACTGAACTCTCGGTATTGCTTTTCTTCTACTTGTTGCTTATCTGACCACTGCCAAAAGTTAATGAGACCTCTATGACTAGTGAAAGTCCTTGGCTGAGTAGCATGTGGTCTCTTGGAGATGACCTTGCTTTTATGAGTAAAATGAAAAAGTTAGTGGAGTGCATCCATCAATCATGATTCATGATCATATTTCTTCTCTGCCATCACTCCTGACTCGTATTGGTAATTACCCGGAGATGTGGATGAACCTGCTTTTTCTTTTTATTTATAACCCCTCTTTTATCATATTTTTATATTCCATATTGTTTTTGTATTTCTCTACTCTTTCTTTCGTGTTAAATAATGTGTAAATATTGGATACATTTCTTTTTCGGTTACTTTTACACCTTTCCATCACTAACTTCAGATACTACTATAATCTTTTGCAGATTGGTGTACTCAAGAAAGAGTTAGAATCTGTTCGGAAGCATCGAAAACAGTACAGGAACCGTCGTGTCTCTGTACCTGTCCCTGTTGTATCTTTGGTACAGAATATGTTTCCCGTAGAATGTTTGTACACCATGCTGAAGAGAATGATAATTGATATATAAAGTGCTTATTGCTTTAGGTTGGATACACAAATGCTGGCAAAAGTACACTTCTTAACCGGTTGACTGGGGCCGATGTTCTTGCGGAAGACCGATTATTCGCAACACTTGATCCTACTACAAGAAGGGTGCAGGTGAGGATAATGACTGATGATTAATCCTCAAGACAGCTCAACTCATTGCTTGTACATGTTTCCTATATTTGGTGCCCGTTTGAAGCACATAAATTCCTCATTGGCTGAAAATTATGTGCATCTGGATTTTTCGGCATAATCAGTATATTTAGTTATCTCTATGGTTGTAATGTTTTGTGCTTGTTGTAAACTCTTCTGAGCCAGATGAAGAATGGGAAGGAATTTCTGCTTACAGATACTGTTGGCTTCATCCAAAAATTACCAACAACTCTGGTAACCCTTGCAACTTTGAACAGATAGCTTGTCTTTCATATCTTCCCGTTGAAGACAAGTTTCAACGTTGGCTTGCTAAAAAAGTTTTGATATAATGGAATTGGTCTTTTATTCTATTCTTCTTGCAATAGGTTGCAGCCTTTAGGGCAACACTCGAAGAAATCGCAGAGTCTTCAATTTTAGTGCATGTGGTGGACATCAGGTAAAGTTGATCTATCTGATATAATGAGCTTTTAATACACATCAACATAAGCTCTTATCATCTTTGTCATCTTGTTTAGTCACCCACTAGCAGAGCTACAGATAGAAGCTGTGGAGAAAGTTCTCTCAGAACTGGATACAGTATCAATTCCGAAGTTGATGGTGTGGAACAAGGTATTAGTGTTGCATGTCATTTAGTTTGAATACTGTTGTATTTGTAGTGAGCACTCTACTTCCCTTATCCAAAGCCATCTTGTTGTTGACTGACTTGTTCTTCGTCCAGCCAATCGTTTTGCTTGATTCTTGTGTTGAATCCTGCAATCCTTTCTGTTTGTACAATTCCCTGATAATGTTAAATGTTGACGGTTTATTGTCTGTCCAGTGTCGGCTGTTGTTTAGTGATGCTTACTGTACAAGATGTGTTGTTTGTTGTTTTAATTTTTTTTCTTCCTATAGCATATACCTTTTTGTCCTTTCCTAACTGACCTCAGTGCACGTTGAAAAAAGATAGCTTTTCCTAGCTAAACTAGATGTTCTAATTCTGAATGTAATAGATGAGCATCTTGTGTGCATAAACTGAAACTGGTATCCCCTTCCCTTCCTTTCCATTTAACACAATAGCTATCCGCTTGCTGATAAAGATTGCTGGTTATGTGATCATCCTGACTTCTGAAGCTGAAATTACAACATAATCGTCTATCCATCTTTTGACAGGTTGATAAAGCTAGGGACCCTGAGAAAATCAAGTTGGAAGCCAAGACGAAAAACGATGTGGTCTGCGTTTCTGCTTTAACTGGTGAAGGTTTGGATGAATTCTGCAACGAAATCCAGAATAGGCTAAAGGTGTATGACTTGTTTTATTTTCTCAAAAAGAAAAAGGCATATACTTTGCTGCCTAGCTAGGGGAAAATCTATATTTTCAGATAGGGCTTGATTGTGATGGACAGAGCTTTTCAATTTTGGCAGGATACAATGGTATGGGTGGAAGCTTTGATTCCATTCGATAAAGGGGAACTCCTCAGTACCATACATCATGTTGGAATGGTTGAGAGAACTGTAAGCCTCATATTCTTAGTAATTTAAAGTACTAGTCATTTCCATTTGTCTTTTCCCATTGCATTTAACCCCTCACTCATCCCACATGCACATACACACTCTGCTTGTTTTTTTTTTTACTTCTCTAAACTTCAAGGTAAGGTAAGGTGATGACCTCCCCCAGCCCTAAAGCTGTTCTCAATGTAGATTCTAGTCACTTATGCTTAAGTTTGAAAATGTCAGTGTTCTTGAAGTAATTGGTTTTCTTTTTCGATATTATCACCATAAAGCTACCTTGGGATTGTGGCATGGTTGTTGTATCACCATAACACTCACTCCATAGAGCTTTTAGGAACCTTGGGTGAGGTATCAGTTGAGTTTGCATGCGATTTCTAATATTGAAAAGCCAGTAAATTTTTGAAGATACAAAAACAAGATAGGGAAAGAATTAACTTATAGATGATACTGATTTTTGTTAGTTACTTGTAAAGACTTCCACTTTCGGAAACAACCTCTCTACTTTCACAAGGTAGGGGTAAGGTCTGCCTGCATACACACTACCCTCCCCAGACCCCACTTGTGGGTATGCTGTTGTAGTCCGAATCTGAGATTATGCTGAATTGCTAGGAGAACTTGTTTGCACTTCCATTCAGTTAGGAATTTCTTTTCCTGACCCTCCCCTTCCACTTGCAGCATCTTTCATTTAATGTTTTGGAATCTGAATGTACTGAGGTGAGTTCCCAGTTTTTATGCACAACTGATATGGGTCGAGCTCCTTTTGTTCCAGTGGGCATAAATCTTCAAATAACAGCTATTACTGACCTGACATAGAATTGGATGGCAAAATGGAATATGTGAGAATTTATTCTACGGTATAAGCTCTAGGGTTCTGGTTATTGTCTGCCAATAGCCATGAACTACATGAGAAGCTGATATAAGTAATATGTAGAGTACTTGACAAAATGGTACTAATGTTGCCTACTATCCCAGATTATAAAGACAGAATTTTCATCCTTTATTCTTTTTGATTTTATAGGAGTACACTGAGAAAGGAACTCTGGTGAGAGCACATGTTCCCCTCCGATTTGCAAGGATTCTAACTCCAATGAGGCAAACGTGCGTATCATAATTGCTACATGTAACCAAAATACATATGCTTGAAGGGCGAAACAAGCACGAGTCAGGCCAGCAAAAAGTGAAGCTTATGTAGCTTGTATGTGGAACTCCAGCACAAGGGTCTCCAGATTGTGGCTTCTGACAGATATGCATAACAGCTCTTAAACAGTAAAGTCATCTAACTCCTCGCACCAGCAGTCCGTTGACTGAAGAAAAAGCTGCAGAAATTTGTTCATAGACTGGTTGTATATTCTGTGTACTTCTAGTCTCACTAACTGCTGCTTCTGTACATAGAAATTTATCGTCATATGTAACTACTTTGGTAGAAGGTTCCTTCTCCCCATTGTACAAATTGACCTACTATTCCTAAAAAGTTGATCGCGTGATATGTGCAGTTTGACCTGGTTTGTCTCACTGAGCTGTATGAAATTGCAGTTTTATCTGCAAAAGGAATGGTTATTGATATATTCAGAACATAACAAAACTTTACATGTAGTAATTAATTAATTTCAAGACCCTACTATTGTCCAAAATGATTACTACTACAATTGTTAATCTAAATATTATAGAGGTTAATGATACTCAATTAACCATCTAGGTCTTGGAGCACATTCCGCGTCCTGCATAGCCAACTTCCATAAATTAGTTTATGATACATTCATGAGCTAAGAGACTGTTAACTGATAACTTAAGAGAAAATTAACCTTTATACAGTTTCTCACATAATCATATAAGGCCATCAAAAGCGTCATCTGCTTTGCCAATTTGCAATGCCCTCTCTGTAACATTAGTAGACTCAATTCAGTAAATTGGACATTGAGAGAAATTTTCACAATTTTCACCTAAGGCCATATATATTTTAGCGATATGTTCCTTGTTTTTTTTTTTGTTTTGTTTTTGTTTTGTATTTGTTTGTATGAGATGAGCATAAACGAAGCGACAAGTTCAATGATTATTTATATAGTTGTCCCAACTTGTTTGAAATTGTAGCTTAATTGTTATTAAAACAATTGATCGCTGTGCATGTTTATACAAAATCTCGAATCATTTTGAAGATCAAGTTCTTTATTTTTGGGTGGCGTGGAGCAATATCAACTACGTCAGATATGGTTGAGGATTACTTCAAATCAGTAAACAAGCCGTTACTTTATGTAATAACTCAATTTGGAAAGGAGATTCGTAGTGATTTGAAGTTGGGATTTCCAAATAGACCAAAGCATTAAGTAATTAGTTATTTGAAGAATAATGCGATGAGTAGATTGACAAGAACCTATAATATTTATCCAAATTCGTTAACTCTTTCTTCTTTACAAGCTCGAACTAATCTTGCAACATTTTGAAGAAACAGCCAAGACAAGGAAAGTTCAAAACTTGTTCAAACTCCAAACATGGTTGACGTCTTATTCCTTATTTTGTTCATTGGAGCGGGTAGAGTCAGATCCAATGTTTAAATTTTATGGGTTCAATCTTTAAGGTTCTTGAAATTGAACCTGTTGTATTGTTAAAATTATGGGTACAGACCTAATATTTATTGTAATTATAGTAAATTTTTACACAAAAAATTATGCTTCGCGATGAAAGTACTGGGTTTGTGTTGAACCCGGTAACATTACACTGGATCCGGCCCTGGGAGCAGGTAGAACTGAAACCAAAAACACTTAAAAGAGACATTTCTTTAAAGTACGTCGAACGACTTGACTATATCACGGTTTTACTATCAAAAGCATCTGACTTACTATAAATATTTCCATGCATTTGTCAAATAAACACAGGGCAAGTTCAATTCATCAAACAAGAATTGATTTATTTTCTTAGTTTCTCAATATCACCAAATGGCTTCTTTTGGACTTGGTTTAATCCTTGTAGTAATGTTCTTTCTATCTATATTCCAAGCATTTTCAGCTTCCACTTCCAATTTTGGTGGTGACTATGCTAATCTTTATCCACAGTTCTACCAATTCACATGTCCTCAAGCAAATGAAATTGTCATGTCTGTTTTAGAAGAGGCCATTGCTAAAGATTCAAGAATGGCTGCTTCTCTACTAAGACTTTACTTCCATGACTGCTTTGTCCAGGTATAACTTTTGGATTTTAGTCGCGTTACACTGATTGACAGTGTAAAGAATTTTTACATCATTACTGTGTTTTAACTCGATAGAGTAGCAGAATTAGTGATATTGATTTTTTTATTTTGTATCTTTTCCACTTCATTTTTGAATTTCAATTTTTGCATAGTTACTTTTTTTTTTATTACAAATAAAAATACAATTCTCCCCTCAAATATGAATCAAATATGAATACTAAATTGGAGTTTTACAAAGCCTCTTATTGGATTTGAACCGATGAAAATTTTCAAGAAACTTATTTTCTTCCAAAAAATAGAGTCAGAATTAAGGCAAGGGATGAGAAATATACAAATAAGAGCTTCCGTTCGTAAAATTTGTGAAAAAATGTCGACTAATCCATAAGCGGGACGAATTATAGTAATTTGTTCCAACCCGAGATATAAACAAAGACAGGGATAATTAGACTTGTCGAAGAGCCGATGTACAAATAAAGCATCTATTTTGACATGAATTATTTGCTTTATTTTCTAAATTACTAAATTAGACTTACTATAGACAGTTAAATGTTGTTACATGTGTTACGTTACAACATTAATTATAGATGTTAAATATTTTTTTTCTTCTGCTATAGGGATGTGATGCATCCATATTATTGGATGGGAATAGTGAATTCAGAAGTGAAAAGGATGCTGCACCAAACAAGAATTCTGCTAGGGGATTTGAAGTGATTGATGAGATTAAAGATAAACTGGAACATGTTTGTCCTCACACTGTCTCTTGTGCTGATATTCTAGCCCTTGTTGCTCGTAACGCCGTCCTCCTAGTAAGCACCTAAACTCCAAACAATGCATAATATCAGTAGCGGAACCAAAGTTTTTCAAAATTTTCATGTCCAAACATGAACTCCAAACGACCACTTTTTCAAAATTTTCAAAACAATTTTTTTCCGCACTCACAATACTACAATATTTTTTCAAGTAAAATGCATATTTAAATATAATTTCAAATTTCAAATATTATTTTTCAACTTAACTCCAAAAACTATTTTTTTCCAAAAATTATAATTTTTATGTCCAAACGCCAACTAAGTACCGGTCAATTCAAGATTTTTTGCTAATAAAAATGATGCTTAATATGGTGGAGTAGAGTGGTGGACCATTTTGGGAAGTGCCACTAGGAAGAAAGGACTCAAAGATAGCAGACTTCAACAAAGCAAACGTTGCCATCCCTGGACCAAATTCAACAATCCAAAACCTCATGAATCTTTTCAACAAACAAGGCCTTAAGGAAGAAGACCTTGTTTCTCTTTCTGGTAAGCTACTTTACTTTACTGTTATAGTGGATAAAGTTCAGTTATTTTAGGGCAGCCGGTGCTCTAAGCTCCCGCTATGTACGGGGTCCGGAAAAGGGTCAAACTACAAGGGTTTATTGTACGCAATGTTACCCTGCATTTCTGCAAGAGGCTTTTTTCACGGCTCGAACCCGTTACCTCCTGGTCACATGGCAACAACTTTACCAGTTACGCCAAGGCTCCCTTCAAAGTTCAGTTATTTTAACGAGACAAAAAATAGTATTGTAACTATATTGCATAATGACTCTTTTAACACGATATTACAGGAGGGCACACCATAGGGATGGCAAGATGTGTGTCATTTAGGCAAAGGCTATACAATCAAAATGGTGACAATTTGCCAGATGCAACTCTAGAGAGAAATTACTACTATGGTTTAAAATCAATTTGTCCAACAAAGGGTGGAGACAATAACATTTCTCCTCTAGATGTTGCTTCCCCTGTCAAATTTGATAACTCATATTTCAAGCACTTGTTAAATGGCAAAGGTCTTTTGAACTCAGATGAAGTGCTTTTCACTGGGAATGTACAAAAGACAATGGAATTGGTGAAGAGTTTTGCTGAAAATGAGGGACTTTTCTTCCAACAATTTGCAAAGTCTATGGTGAAAATGGGGAATATTAATACTCTAAATGAGTTGAAGGGTGAAATTAGGAAGAATTGTCGCATAGTTAACTGAATATTTTAGTATTTACTACTTTGTATTTAAGAATAATTGCATAATCATGTTTGATTCCTGAGTTTTCTTTTGAATAAAGCTTTGGTTAGTATGAATTATGAGTTTGTAAGCTACTGTATGAAAGGGGCAAACATTGTGTTCCCCTTTTCCACATGTAATCTTTTTTACACTATTGAATAAAGGTTTGGCTGTTCGATTAAAAAAAAGTGGTATCCACCATTGTTGGGATCGAAAAAAGGTTAGAAAATTCAATTGGGTCTTGTTGATTAATGGGTTGTTGAATTCAATTTGTTGGTCGATTATTTTGTAATTCAATTGTTGGATTACAAAAAAGTGATTTATTTATATTTTATATGTTTTTGAATTTTGTACTGTTACAAATTAAGAAAAGAATGTTCACATCTAAGACATCATCATCAACAACAACAACCCAGTGAAATTTCGTAAGTGGGGTTTGGGGAGGATAGTGTGTACACAAACCTTACCCTTACCTATGAAGGTAGAGAGGCTGTTTCCGAAAGACCTTCGGCTAAAAAATTTTTAAAAAAAGGGACGATAGAGAAACAATAGCAATCACTAGTAATATTCAATGTTTAGATCTAAATACAACCTTTTAATATTCAAATGAATATTTAAATTCATACATGTTTGATCTTAATATTAACAATGGAGCCCTTATTATCATTTCTCATTCTTTCGAAACAAGGATCTAATATCTGGTCACTCTCTAAGCACAATTAATGATAAATTAACAAAATCCACCCCAATGGTTGCAAATGTTCACGAGGGGCACAATGATATAATACAATGATATGACGCGCATAGAGCTCGGGAAATTACACCCAATAATCTTGAAAATAGGTAGTTTTGATTTATTCACTTGTCCTATGGACAAACCTGTAAGGTCAAAAATCAAAAGTTTTGTCCATGGGACAAACAAGAGGCAACACTTGCTAAACTTGAAGTTCTGTCCGTGGAGCAATCAAGGTAAAAAATTCAAGATCACTGATGTTAGGCCAAAATCTTATACTTTTAGTACATTACTCGCACTATATTTTGTTGGTTTAAGATTAATTGTGTGACATTTGAGCTAAATTGTATTGTTTTATGTGTAGGAGCATTGAAAGACAAAGACGAGTGAAGGTCGCACAAAAAGAAGACGAAAATGCAAGAAAAAAACATAAAAATGCCAAATACCCAAACCATGCTACAAACCAGGCTTTGCGAGGTCTATAGCCAGGTTGACCGTGCTATAGACCAGGATTCGCGAGGTCTATAGCCAGGTTGATCGAGCTATAGACCAGGCTTCGCGAGGTCTATAGCCAGGTTGACCGCGCTATACACCAAGCTTCGCGAGATCTATAGCCAGGTTGACCGCGCTATGGACCAGACTTCGCGAGGTCTATAGCTAGGTTGACCGCGCTACAGACCAGGTTTCGCAAGGTCTATAGCCCGATAATTAAAAATCGCGGGTTAGAAGACTCCGACCCGGATTTGGACTTCAACCCTAACCTATAAATACTCTCTAAACATATCTGAATGGGGGAGAGCCATTTTTCGGGCAGATTCAACCAAATGGGACGATTTTTGGAGTTGGATTTCGATCTAAGGAGGCCAGAACACACCAGGAGCAAGGCAAAGAATTCTTCTATGAGTTTTTCACTTCTTTTTTCCTATTTTCATTATTGGTTATGAATTTTAGTATTGTAGTTTTGCATACTATTATGAATAGATAATTTGTTATCTAGAGTTTTGAAAGAACCTTTTGTAGGATAAATTCTTGTTATGCTTTTATATAATTGAGCCGTTGGATTTTTCTACTTGTTCAACTACGTGTTTATTATTGTTGATTTAATGGCCATCAATTAACTGTGCCTATTTAGTGTGTATATTGCTCGAGAGAGAGTATGCATTTAGGTAGTTGTTAAACAACATCACTACTAACGTATGTGAGAGATCAATACAGAGGGTTTAAAGGCGGGATTAGAGATAACGAAACCTTGGTGCGATCGTAGTGAGCGGTGAATTAGTGCCAGCTAGCGTAGTTTGAGAGAATACATCTAGTAAATTATGGTAGTTTCTCGAGAGATAATTATGACACTCGAAGTACTCACGATCGGTAGAGAATACTTAGGCAAAATTACAGAAGATGTAGGGGAAGGATTCCAACAATTGGGGAAATCATAACTCTAGACCTCCTTAGTCTTGTCTCTAATTTCATTCTTGTTAGTTGATAATTTTGCTGCTTTATAATATTTGTTAATTAATTAGTAGAAATAAAAATCAAATCTTTATAACTAAAAAATTGTTTGGACTTGTGCTTCTTAGCAATATTGAACAACTGTAGCTAAGCCTTAGTTCTCTGTGGGATTCGACTCCGGACTTGTAAACCGGATTATATTTGTAACGGTCGCTTAGTCCTTTTTATAAGGCATAGTTGGGTGTGACCAAATGTTGGCGCCGTTGCCGGGGAACTAACAGTGTAGCTGTAGTTGTACATATTGCTAGGTTTCATGTTTGAACTTTTATTTTATTTTTATTTTTTGTATTTGATTTTTTTTTTTAAATTTTAGTTTTACTTGTTGATTTGAAAAATATGGCATCTTGGAATTATGAGAGTTTCGATGTTGGTAATTCTAGTGTTGATCTTCCTTGTGCTTATCGTGGAGGAAATTACCTGTGGCAAAATTGTCAAAATATTTCCGAGAGCGAGTTATGTGCACCAACGCAATCTTATGTGTAAAATGTATGTGATGTTTGTGGTGGTCAAGATGGTCATTTTTATGGCTGTGCATGTATTTATTATCCTCCCCCAACCCTTTATTATGATAGTTCTACATTTTTTTGTGAAGTTAATAGGAACAAAGAACCCAGGGAAGCTGACCTGAATGAGATCAAAAATATGTTAAAGTATTTCATGGAACAAAGTAATAACAAACAATTGCAAATGCAAAGGCTATAGGATACTATCCAAAGGCAAGAGGCAACTATTCATAACCTGGAGGCACAAATGACTCAATTAGTTGAGCATTTAATGCTTAACAAGCCAATATTGTGGATAGTAGCCAAGAAGAGCATGAATTAGATACCGAAATTGAGGTTCTAATGGAGGAGGTCAGAGTAGAACACCAACAATCAAGCAAACTAGAATTTGAGGATGCCGATGTTATAGACGAGATACTAGAGTCAACCAAGGATATTGATGATACATATTTAGTTGACTCTAGTGTCATTGGTGTTGATCATGTAGACAGTCCCAATGTTCATGTAGTTGAGCTCATTGGTCCACACTTCAAGCATTTTTCCACATTGTGTTTGGATGATGATATAGAAATAGAGTCATCCGAGCCACTTGAGGAGTCAAGGAATGAGGAACAAGGTGACTATATTATGGAATTCTTCTTGCTAGAAAGTAAGGATTACACACCTCATCTAAAGGCCAAGAAATGCAGAATACTACATTATTTTCTTGGGCCAGTTAGATTCGTTCCACCACCCCGGGAGCATAATCATAAGCTTGAAGCAAAATTTGGGGTCCAATTCATAAGTTCGAAGTGGAAAGAAAAGTGGTAAAGTTGATTCACATCGTGCCGCGACGTTAAATCAGGCGCTCGTTGGGAGGCAACCCAATTTGTAGTTTATTTTAGCTTAACTAGAATTTTCTCTTTGTTTTTAGTCACTAACAAGTTTTAGTTAAGTCTTGGTGTTTGAACAGATAATGGAGCACGTTGGGAAGTCATTGCGCTTGGAGTCGATCACAAAACGAAATAAGAATTGCATACGTACGCTCCAAACAAAGTTGCATACCTCATGTTGCCCAGCAAAATGCACAGTGGACCTAGCAACAAAACGCGCGTCGCCATCCCTTCATCTTACTATACAGCTCGCGTCGCCAGGGGGTTAGCGAGGTCCACCTCGTGACAGACCTCGCGACGCCAGCTTCCCAGCTCGCTGTAGAGCTCGCTTCACGAGGGATGTAGCGAGGACCACCTCGCGGCAGACCTCGCAAAGCCTGCTATCCATCTCGTTGTATAGCTCGCGGCGCGCAGGTAAGTGTAGCAACTTAATTTTGTTTACCTTGATTTTCTTCTAACTTAGTTCTATTAAAACACCACATAAACACATACCCACCTTAGTTAAAATATAACACATACAAACTCCATTGAAGACTTTCACTCATCCTTTCCTTCAGTTACTTGAAACTTCAATTGAAGAGCACTTCCTCCTCCTAAGCATCTAAGGTATGTTTCTAACTCTTTTCTTTGTCAAAAATTCGAATTGAGTTAATTAATGCAATTCCACAACTTTTGGGTATATCTTCATTGTTACATTATGCTTCTTCGCCATAATCCCATAACCCTATAGGATTGGTATTGTTGTTATGTACAAGGGTGGTAACATGAAATCCCTAAGCCGATTTGGGAGGGTGAGGCAGCCCCTCATCCCTACAAGCAATTTCATGGCATTAGTGCACGCTATGTGTATGTCAAAATGCCTCAAAGGCATTCTTTTCCCCAATGGAGTTCTAGTCTCAGGGATTGTAATACTATTGCTATGACGCCTTGCGCCACTCGAATCTTAAGTTTGGGTGGACTCACCGGTAGCTATATACATCGCAATTACAGTAAATATCATTTTTTCCATTGCTTGATTCTAATGCTAAAGTGGTGAGCACCCTCCACTTCCAACCAAGAGGTTGTGAGTTCGAGTCTCCCCAAGAGCAAAGTGGGGAGTTCTTGGAGGGAGGGAGTCGAGGGTCTATCGGAAATAGCCTCTCTACCCCAGGGTAGGGGTAAGGTCTGCATACACACTACCCTCCCCAGACCCTACAAGTGGGATTATACTGGGTTGTTGTTGTTGTTGATTCTAATGCTAAAATAAAGAGGTGAAGTGTGAGTAGCCTCAAAATGTTTGAACATCATGTCATGAACTCTTAAGTGTGGAGTAGCAAGACCATGTTTTGAATTGATTCATATTCTCTATGACTGAGGAACGTTCAATTATGTAGGTACGAATATGTCTCCTAAGAAAGACGATGGTAAAGGCAAGAGAAAAGCTACTGCTCCTACTAAGGCCGGCCATTACGGAAAATGGGCCATTTTGGAGGAGCGTTTTCCGCTCAATGCTCATGCCCAACAAATGGTTGGGATTGGCGCTGGCAAAGGACTCCAAGAGGATGAGGATATCAACACCCCAGAGTGTTCCGAGGCTGAGCCAGAGCAGTCCGAAGAGGAGGAGGAGGATGATGCTGAGGAAGGAGCAGAGGATGATGACTGGACAACTACAGATGGAGCTTTCGAAGATGAGGGCGAGGACGATGACTGATCAGGGAGTTTTTCCTACCCCATTACATGTTTTTGTTTATTATTGAAACGTATATATGCATCGGGGATAATACATGAACTAAGTGTGGGGTGGGAGGTATTCTATGTCATTTGTAAATATTAGATAAACTAATTAGTTCGCGTGTTTATATATATATATATATATTTTTATTTTTTTTTTTACTTTTTTGCTTCGTAATTCCCCTTATAAAAAAATTGAAAATAAAATAAATAACTGGACTCTTCCCGACGATAGATCTCTTAGGCAGTTTTCTTGAGGGACTGCCGCGATTCTTTTTCACGGGATGTAATTGAACCGGGTAGTAGTTTTTATTTTGTTTTTAGAGTAGAATAGGATTTGGTGAATAAAAGAAGGAAGATGAAATTTCTAGGCGCCCTTTTGGCTTGTTTGATAGTAGCATATTTAGGCTCTAGCATGTGTATTACCTTCCCTATGGTTTGAAGTTGCTTATGATACCTTGTTGAGTTAGATAACATGTTTATTGTTGCCTATATCTCGTTTTCTTGGCTTGTGTCACTTTAAGATTAATGCTTAATATTTTGTGGCTCCGTGAATACTTGTAATTGTTTGAGAATTAGAATGAAACCGTCCTTAGTGAGTCATGTGCCATGTGTGGTAAGAAATTGTATAGTCTGTGTCATTGCATTAGAGTCTAGAACTTGCCCGGCATGTGAGTTGAAGCGAAATTTTAGGTTTTGCTCGGTTTGAAAAATAATTTTAGACTTTCTTTGATTTGCTTGAGCTTAATGCTTACTACAATAAAAATTATCCCTAGTCAACCCTTTTGAGCCTATAAATTTTTATTTGACAACCACATTACAAGCCTATACTCCTTTGTTCTTAATTATCATTGTTTTATTCTTTTTACCTCTTAAAGCACTTTAATTGTAAAATGAGAGCTAAAAGAAGTAAGGATAGAACTTGGGTGGCTTTTGAGTGGAACCAATGAAAGAAAGAAAGATGCACTTGTATTGTAAGTAATACACCACTAGCAAGAATGGTAGAAAAAAAAAGAGTATTGTTGAAAAGAAAAAAAATATGTAGCAAAGGAAAATAAGCATATCTTGTCCTTGCTAGTGTGTATTAATTAAAGTAGTACTTAAAGAAAGAGAAAATACTTTGGGGATGAAATTGTTGTGAAATTGCACTTGGGTGGAAGAAATATGCGCTTATAATTAATTTTGTGATGTGTTAAAGTTCTTAGGAGGTTAGTTACTATTCCTAAATTTATCCTACCCGTCCTTTAGCCCACATTACAACCATATAAAGTCCTAATTGAATTTAAATCGAGCAAGCCTACATTAGTAGAGGTTTACATAATAAGCAAGCCTATGGTACTTTGTGCAGGCATGTGACTTCTTTGTGAGAGTGAGGAATTTCTTTGATTTATCTGAGTTCTTAAAATATATTTGCGCATTTGATTCGAGTGTGTGGATTCAACTTACTCTCTTGTTCTTGTTGTGAGGGCACATGATTTTGCAAAGGATATGTGACGTTATTATATGTCTCTATGATGTTAAGTGTTCAAGCCATGAATGCATTGTGATACATAGTCGGTTTGTGAGGTCAGGACTATTATAAACATGTTGTCTTGTTGTTAAATAAATTTTTAAAATATGGCATAGAGTAAAGGGAAGTGTATGTTGAAGGCATATACTAAATTTTAATTGTTGCTATCAACCATAGTCATAGGTATGGGGTGCTTCGTGTTTCTAGCATCAATTATATGATTATAGGAGATGCGGTAAGAGCTGTGGATTCTTATGTCGTTAGGTATGTATTTTTAGCTTAAGTTGGTGCATCTAGTTATAACTTTTAATCAATTAATTTATTAATTGTAGATTTTTAGCAACTCCATTTTTGGTATGTGGATTTTCGATTTGACCATAAACAGATCAACAATTCCAATATGTGGGAGATAAAGAAGAAATACTGATATTTTGGACTCAAATTGGAGGCTTTTCTAAATATATTTTATTTTCTATACTTTTTCTAATGGATCCATCTCGTTATATCGACGACATTAAAAGAGTTTTTTTTTTGTTTAACATTTTTCATAGAAGAATAACAAAACAAAATGCTAAATATATGTAAAGTAGTTTCTTGACTTTGTACAGGTGTGATATTCTTTTATGTCATAACTAGATTTATTACTTAAAATATTTCGTCTCAATATATTGTTATATAATTATAGAATGTTAGATAAATAAAATTTAAAATGAAGAATTAACGTGATTTTGTATCTTATTTGTACTAATTAATTATGCTTGGAAATTACTGCTATTGTAACTTTTCCAAGTTTAGTTAAAGTCAGACCTCTCTATAATAGCATCCTTATGTAACAGTCATTCGCTATAAAAGTCAAGTTTTTTTCAGAATTAATTTTTTAAGTTATATTTTACCTCTGTATAACAGTTTTTTAGCTATAACAACAATAACCATATTTGTAGCAGAACGTTCTTTATAAAATTATCCCTCTATAACAGCCATATAAAATCTTAAAAGTTACTAATAATAATTCAAAATATACAAAAATATCTTTGTCATGACCCAAAACTCTAACCTGTCGTGATGGCGCCTATCGATGGTACTAGGCAAGCCGGCCTTTCAAAATACTTCAATATTTCATAAAAAGGATAATTCAAAGCTTTTTCATACCAGAAATTTTTACAAAAACCGTAGTTGAATTCAAAATAAAATGCGGAAAGATAGCCCCAAATATCGGGGTGTCACCAAATCATGCACATCTAGATATCCAGTCTAATATAAACAGTATCTAAGTATCAATACAGAAAAGAAAGAAAGCATAAAAGGAGAGACAAGGTCTGCGGACGCCGGCAACTACCTCGTAGTCTCCGGTACTCGATCGTGCACGAACTCAATGACCTCCGTGATCAAACAAACCTGGATCTGCACATGAAGTGCAATGTGTAGCATGAGTACAACCAACTCAGCAAGTAACATAAATAAATAAGGAACTGAGAAGCAGTGACGAGCTATACAATTACAGTTCATTTTCAATAATTCCAGCAAAGAATAGACATGCTTTCACATCCGGCAGTTTAAGTCCAATTAGTTTTATACAATTGAAGTTCAGGTAATCCAAATATAGAATTTTTCAGAAATTTCACAACAATGACAGATAGAAACTAAGTGCATTAACAAATGAAAAAACAAGTACAGCCTCTTAGGGCAACAGTCACTCAACTTGTCACAACAACTCAAAACACTCGGCTTTCAGCCCTCAATATTCACACTCAATAGGTACTTGCGCTCACTGGGGTGTGCAGACTCCGGAGGGGCTCCTTTCAGCCCAAGCGCTATATCGCTACGGCGTGCAGCTCGGCCAATCATATAAATAGCCATAAGGCTCGTTGCGGCATGCAACCCGATCCACAGTCCATAAATAGCCATAAGGCTCGTTGCGGTGTGCAACCCGATCCATATACCCTCACATAGCTCACAGCTCGGCACTCAGGCTCTATCTCAGTCACTAACCTCTCCAGCCCTCTCGGTCTTTTAGAAATCATACAAATCAGCCAAAAGAGTTAATAACAAGTGTCATCAAGAAAACAAAAGGAAACAGAGATATGACTCACAAGTAGCACTGTGGCTGAGTTCAAGACAGCAAATAGCAATTTATCAACAAGTACTCGACCGCTACAGGTCCCAACAATGATAACATATGGCCTAAGCATGGCTTCTAACATAAATGACAGTCAAATTTCTAGAAGACGGAGGGAACATGTAATTAACAATAAGCTATACGACTTTATAGTTTCACGGGACGGACCAAGTCCTAATCCCCCATGGTGCATGCCCATACGTCCATCATCCAGCATGTGCGTCACCTCCAAAATAATCACATCATACCAAAATTCGGGGTTTCATACCTTCAGGACTAGATTTAAAACTGTTACTTACCTCAAACCGCACAAAAATCCTACTCCGCAATGACTTTGCCCCTCGAATCAATCTCCAAACAGCCCAAATCTAGCCATAAGCAGTACGATATAATTAATATAGGCTTAAAGAATCAATTCCACAAGAAAAATACGAAATTATAAGCCAAAATCTGAAATAGGCTCAAACCGGCCCCCGGTCCCATGTCTCGAAATCCGACAAAAGCCATAAAATGTGAACACCCATCCACTCACGAGTCAAACCATACAAGAATTACTCGAATCCAATCTCAAATCACCTTCCAAAACTCGATATTTTAGCCTGTGAAGTTTCTACCATTTCCCCCAAATTTACAACTCAAATCCCTAATTAGATGATGAAAATAGCAATAGATTCATGAAATATAGTCCAATCCGAGTTAGAATTATTTACCCCAACAATCTTCTTGAAGAAACCTTGAAAAATCGCCTCACACCGAGCTCTCAAAGTCCCAAAATTAAAATGGGAATCAAACCCTCGAAATCCTGTTTTTCTGCCCAGTTCTTCTGCAGTTGCGGACCTACTGTCGCACTGCGACGCCGCACCTGTGGAATTTCCCTCGCAGGTGCGGAAATTACTTAAGAGACTGGGTCCGCATCTGCGAGCAAGTGGTCGCACTTGTGGACAAAGGTCCGCTTCTGCGATCTTCCCCTCCATCTCACTCTCCGCATCTGCGGAGCTTCGAGCGCATTTGGGGGTTCGCAGATGCGGAAATGTTCTCGCACCTGTGACCCTTGGCCATCTCCTCAACTCCCGCTTCTGTACTCCTTCACCCGCACGGGCGAGTACGCACCTGCGGTCTCCCTACCGCAGGTGCGAAACTACCAGATATCAGAAAACTTCAGCCATTTGCCTAAGTCCAAATTCAAATCGTTAAGCATCCGAAATACCTCTGAGGCCCCCGGAACCTCAACCAAATATACCAATAAGTTATAAAATACCATACGAACTTAGTCGAGCCCTCAAAATACGTCAAACAACAATAAAAACATGAATCACCCTCCAATCCAAACTTAATGAACTTTGAAATTTCCAAATTCTACAAACGATGCCGAATCATACCAAACCATGTCCGATTGACCTCAAATTTTGCACACAAGTCATATACAACATTACAGACCTACTCCATCTTTCAAAATCGGAATTCGACCCCGATATCAAAAAGTCAATCCCCCGATCAAACTTTTCAAAAATTTGACTTTCGCCATTTCAAACCTAAATTAGCTATAGACCTCAGATTCACAGTACGGACAAGCTCCTAAGTACAAAATCACCCGACGAAGCCAACAGAACTGACGGAACTCCATTCCGGAGTGGTCTTCGCATAATGCCGACTACGATTAAACTCCAAGGACTTAAGCTTCCGTTTTAGGGACTAAGTGTCCAAAAATACTCTGTCACCAAAAACAAGACCTCCCGACAAGTTACATAAGCAGAAACAGATACGTGGAAAATATTAAATAGGGGATCGGGGCTAATACACTCAAAATGACCGGCCGGGTCGTTACACTTTTCCATTGAACAAAGTTTTTATTTTGCATAAGATCTAATGTCACGATCCAAAATCCTAACCTGTCGTGATGGCGCCTATCGTGGTACTATGCAAGCCGACATTTAAAATATTTCCAACACTTTTAACATAAAAACGAATTAAATTAGTTTAAACAATAAAAGTTCTCATAAACGGAATAAAAACCCAAATTATAACGCGGAAGTTCCCAACCATCAGGGTGTCACAGAGTACATGAGCATTTATATATCACAAGTCTGGAAAATACTGTCTATGATAGTCTGAAACTAAATACAATAAGTGGAAAGATGGGGAAGGAGAAATAAGGTATACGAAATGCCAAGTAGCTACCTCAATAGTCTTTGAGAATCCAAACTCCACAACTCAGCAACCGCCGCGGCCAGAAGTACCTGGATCTGCACACAAGGTGTAGGGTGTAGCATGAGTACAACCAACTCAATAAGTAACAAATATAACCTTTGGACTGAAAGGTAGTGACGAACTCAGCAGGTACAGTTCAACATAGAAATATCAGTACAGGAATGTAGGCATGCTTCCAAATTCAACAGTTAAACTCAAGTCAAGTAAAATAGATCAAATTCTGAATGATATGAAGAGTATGACCTCTCTACATCTACATGCCAATGCACATGATGTATGCAATGCACCACACTGAAAGTCTCGTGTGCTCACTCTCAGAATACTCATTCGCTCAGTACTGTATATGGCTAATCCAGCCAAGGGAAGATCCATCCCATATATATATATATATATATATATATATATATATATCGATTGACAGTCAGTCACTCTGTATTATATAATGCCAATCCAGCCCAGGGGAAGATCCATCCCCGAATATAAATGATTCGGACAAGATCCATATCCAGGGAAGATCCATCCCTTAAAAATAATCAACTGTGCTCACTGGGGGAGGGGGGTGTACAGACTGCGGAGGGGCTCCTTCAGCCCAAGCGCTATAATAAGACAGATCCATGCATAAATTAATAAACATGCTGCGGCGTGCAGCCCGATCCTATAAATGTCACTCTCAATCAGGCCCTTGGTCTCACTCAGTCATCAATCTCTCCTCATAGTGTCGTGAAACTAGCCCAAAATGATAATATGACATAACAATAAATAGCAACAGATACTGAGAAGTGATATGCAATGAATAGATATGAATGAGTACCAAATGTCAATGTAATCAATAAGTCAACAACAAGGAAACGACTACTATGGGTCTCAATAGTGCCAGCAATAGGCTAAACATGATTTCTAGCATGATTGACAACTCAATTACTTTATCACATGATGAAAATATGAATATCAACAAGATAAATCCACTGTACAGTTTCATGGAAACGCCTAGGTCATAGTCTGTACAGTGCACCCCCCCACACCCGTCACTTGGTATGTGCGTCACCTTAACATCCAATCGTATAACACATAACTCGGGGTTTCGAACCCTCAGAGCCAAGTTTAGAATTGTTACTTACCTCAATCCGAGAAAATCTCTACACCAACACACCTTTGCCTCGCGAAACGGAATCTGAATGCCTCGAATCTAGCCATAAACAGTTCGATATAATAAATACGGGCTAAAGGAATCAATTCTAGAAGAAAAATACTAAGTTATTAATCAAAATTCAAAAATCGACTCAAAAGCCACCCCCGGGCCCACGTCTTGAAATTCGATAAAAGTCACCAAAACCCGAAAGCCCATTCAACCACTAGTCCAATCATACTAAATTTATCAAACTCCGACACCAAAACATCACCCAAATCCCCAAATCAAGCTCTCCAAATCCCTAGCCTCTAACTCCCAATTTACATCTTAAATACACACCAACTAGGTGGAAAAATCAATGGGGAAGCAAGATTATTGATCAAAATGAGCACAAGGGACTTACCTCAAGAATCCCCTCAAAAACCTTCTCAAGAATCGCCCAAACCCGTGCTTGAAATGTTTGAAATGAAGCCAAAATCGCGAACCCTTGTTTTAATAATCTGCTCGACACTTCCGCTTATGTGGGAACTTAACCGCTTCTGCAGCGTCGCTGAAGCAACATAATACACACATCTGCGGCTCATTTTGCTCCTACGGTCCCTCACTCCACTTCTTCGGACTCGCTTATGCGAGAATCCAAGACGCCTCTGCAGACCAGGCCCATCTGCCCAGTTCCGCTTCTGCGGTTCCCCTGCCGCATCTGCGGTCACGCAGATGCGGAACTCCCTATCGCACCTGCGCGCCTTCTGCTTTTGCATACCTCTCACTATTACGCAGGTGCGGAAAAATCCTCGCACTTGCGACCACCTGCACACTCCCCTCCAAACTCGCACCTGCGCAAGCCAACCCGCACCTGCGAGCTCGCAACTGCAATCAAAGCTCCGCAGGTGTGGTTACATTAGTAGAGGTCCAACTTCAGCAATCACTCAACTTCAATTTTTGATCCGTTAAGCATCCGAAATCAACCCGAGGTCCCCGGGACCTCAACCAAACATATTAACAAGTCCTAAAACCTTATACGAACTTAGTCGAGCCCTCAAATAATCTCAAACAACATCTAAAACACGAATTGCCCCCAATTCAAGCCTATTGAAGCTAAGGAATTCCAACTTCTACAAACGACGCCGAAACCTATGAAATCACGTCCGATTGACCCCAAATTTTGCACACAAGTTGAATTTGACATTATGGACCTACTCCAATATTCGAAATCGGAATTAGACCCCGATATCAAAAAATCCACTCCCGGTCAAACTTTCCAAAAATCCAACTTTCGCCAATTCAAGCCTAATTCCACTACGGACCTCCAAATCACCATCCGGACATGCTCCTAAGTCCAAAATCACCCAACGGAGCTAACATAACCATCAAAACTCCATTGCGGAGTCGTTTACTCATAGGTCAGCATCCGGTCAATCATTTCAACTTAAGCTTTCAACCTTGAAACTATGTGTCTCATTTTATTCCGAAATCTCTCCGGACCCGAACTGACTACCCCAGAAAGTCACATAATAGCTATAAAGTATAAAATGAGCAGTAAATGGGAGGAAGGGACTACAACTCTCAAAACGACCCGCCGGGTCATGACATCCTCCCACTCTTAAACAAACGTTCGTCCTCGAACAGGTTTAGAAACATACATGGAGTCTCAAATAGGTGTGAAAATCTGCTCCGCATATCCCACTCGGTCTCTCAAGTAGCCTCCTCAACTGGCTGACCTCTCCACTGCACCTTCACTCCAGCTATGTCCTTTGACTTTAACTTTCGAACCTGCCGATCCAAAATGGTCATCGACTCCACATCATAAGTCAGATTACCATCCAACTGAACTGTGCTGAAATCCAAAACATGAGACGGATTGTCGACATACTTCCAGAGCATAGAAACATTAAATGTTGGATGTACACACGACAAACTAGGGGGTAAGGCAATCTTGTAAGCCATCTCCCCTATCCTCTGAATTACCTCAAATGTCCTAATATACCAAGGGCTCAACTTGCCCTTCTTCTCGAACCCTATAACACCCTTTGTGGGTGAAACCTTGAGCAGTACCTTCTCCCCAACCATGTAAGTAACATCACAGACCTTCCTATCGGTATAACTCTTCTGTCTAGAATGCGCTGTGCGAAGCCGCTCCTGAATCATCTTAACCTTGTCCAAAGCATCTTGGACCAAGTCAGTACCTAATACCCTAGCCTCACCAGGCTCAAACCAACCCACCGGAGATCTACACCGTTTCCTATACAAAGCCTCATATGGAGCCATATGAATACTCGACTGGTAGCTGTTGTTGTAGGCAAACTCCGCGAGTGGCAGAAACCGATCCCATGAACCCCCAAAATCAATGTCACAAGCACGTAACACGTCCTCCAATATCTGAATAGTGCGTTCGAACTGTCCGTCTGTCGAGGGTGAAACATTGTGCTCAACTCAACTTGGATACCCAACTCTCGCTACACGGCCCTCCAAAATTGCGATGTAAACTGCGTGCCCCGATATGAAATGATAGACACTAGCATGCCGTGGAGGCATACAATCTCTCGGATGTAAATCTCAGCCAATCGCTCCGATGAATAAGTAGTCCCAACTGGAATGAAGTGCGCGGACTTGGTCAGCCAATCCACAATCACCCAAATAGCATCGAACTTCCTCGATGTCCACGGGAGCCCAACTACAAAATCCATGGTGATCCGCTCCCATTTCCACTCTAGAATCTCTAACCTCTGAAGCAATCCGCCCGGTCTCTGATGCTCATACTTCACCTGCTGACAGTTAAGGCACTAAGGCTACAAACCCCACTATATATTTCTTCATTCTCCTCCACCAATAATGCTGCCTTAAGTCCTGATACATCTTTGCGGCACCCGGATAGATGGAATACCGCGAACTGTGGGCCTCCTCAAGAATCAACTCACGCAGCCTATCCATATTAGGCACACATATCAGCCCATGCATCCTCAACACCCCATCATCCCCAATAGTAACATTTCTGGCATCACAGTGCTGAGATGTGTCCTTAAGGACAAGCAAATGGGGATCGTCATACTGGTGCTCTCTGATGCGATCATATAAGGAAGACCAAGATACCACACAAGATAGAACCCGACTGGGCTCCGAGACGTCTAATCTCACGAACTGGTTGGCCAAGACCTGAGTATCATCTGCAAGAGGTCTCTCACCAACAGGAATGAATGCAAGGCTACCCATACTCATCGCCTTTCTACTCAAGGCATCGGGCACCACATTAGCCTTCCCCGGATGATACAGAATAGTGATATCATATTCCTTTAGCAGCTCCAACCATCTTCTCTGCCTCAAATTTAGATCCTTCTATTTGAACAAGTGTTGGAGACTCTGATGATCTGTAAACACCTCACAAGACACACCGTAGAGATAATGCCTCCAAATCTTCAATGCATGAACGATGGCGACTAACTCTAAATCATGGACTTGGTAGTTCTTCTCATGAGGCTTCAACTTACGCCGAATCATAAACAATCACTCTACCTCCGTGCATCAAGACACACCCAATGTCGATCCGAGAAGCATCACAATACATTATATAAGAGCCTGAAGCTGAAGGTAAAACTAGAACTGGAGTTGTGGTCAAAGTAGTCTTGAGCTTCTGAAATCTCTCCTCACACACATCCGACCATCTGAAAATAGCACCCTTCTAGGTCAATTTGGTCAAAGGCGATGCAATAGACGAGAAACCCTCCATGAAGCGACAATAATAACCGGCCAAGCTGAGAAAGCTCCGAATCTCCGTAGCTGAGGGCGGTCTGGGCCAACTCTGAACCTCCTCTATCTTCTTCGGATCCACCTGAATCCTCTCACTGGACACCACGTGCCCCAAGAATTCCACTAAACTAAGCCAAAACTCACATTTAGAGAACTTAGCATAAAATTTCTCCTCCCTCAACTGCTGTAACACAATCCTCAAATGTTGGGCATGCTCTTCCTAGCTACGAGAGTACACCAGGATATCATCAATGAACACTATGACAAACGAGTCGAGATAAGAATGAAATATACTGTTCATCAGATGTATGAATGCTGCTGGGGCGTTGTTCAACCCAAAAGACATCACGAGAAACTCATAATGACCATAACGGGTACTGAATGCTGTCTTTAGAATATCTGAGTCCCTAATCTTCAACTGGTGGTACCCAGGCCTCAAGTCAATCTTAGAGAACACCCTCGCTCCCTGAAGCTGGTCAAATAGATTATCAATGCGTGACAAAGGATACTTGTTCTTGATTGTAACTTTGTTCACCTTTTTGTAATCAATGCACATCTGCATAATACCATTCTTCTTCTTCACAAATAGAACCGATGCGCCCAAGGCGACACACTAACCTAATAAACCACTTCTCAAGGAGTTCCCGAAATTGCTCCTTTAATTTCTTCAACTCAGTTGGTGCCATAAGATACAGTGGAATAGAAATGGGCTGAGTGCCCGTTACCAAGTCAATACCAAAGTCAATATCCCTGTCGGGCGGCATGCTTGGCAGGTCTGTAGGAAACACCTCCGGAAATCTCGCACCACCAGAACAGAATCAATAAAAAGAGTATCAGTACTAACATCCCTCACAAAGGTCAAATAAGATAAACAACCCTTCCCAACCATCCGCCGGGCCTTCAAATATGAAATCACTCTGTTGGGAACATAGTCTAGAGAACCTCTCCACTCAATCCTTGGAAACCCTGGAATCGCTAGCATCATGATATTAGCGTGGAAATCCAGAACAACATGATATGGAGACAACCAATCCATACCCAAGATCACGTCAAAATCAACCATATTAAGTAGCAAAAGATCAACTCTAGTCTCCAATCCCCCAATAGGCACTACACACAACCGATATACTCGGTCCACAACAATGGTGTCGCCCACCGTTGTAGATACATGAACAGATGAAACTAAGGACTCACGGGGCATATCCAGATAATGAGAAAAATACGATGATACATACAAATAAGTGGAACCAGGGTCAAATAATATAGAGGCATCTCTGTGGCATACTGAGACAATAAATGTGATCACTGCATCAGAGGCAACAATATCTGGTATGGCAGGAATAGCATAGAATCGGACCTGACCCCCACCTGATCAGCCTCCCCCTCTAGGGCGACCCCTGGATGACTAAGCCCCACCCCGAGCTGACTGGGCGTGTGGTGAAGTAACTGGCACTGAAGTAGTAGTCTGACTCCTATGCTGAGATGGACCTCCAAAAAGGCGGGGACAATATCTCTTTATGTGACTCAAATATACACACTCAAAACAATCTCTCTCTGAATATGGCGGCAAGTACTGAGGCGGGACCCGAGAACTAGAATACCCGCTAGAAGCACCTGGTGCAGACGAACCCTGAGCTGAAGGAGCATGGGACGGACTCTGAGCTGGAAGGGCACTGAGAGATGACTGGCCCTGATGAGTACTATATGAACCATGGCTAAATGGTGCACCACGGTGAACTGGGCGAGCCGTCTGAGCGTGCCTATACGGACGAACCCTGCCGTGGTAGAACTGACCCCTAAAAGGAGCATCGCTTAAACCACCCAAGCTATGAGGCCTCTTGGCCTCCCTCTCTCCGTGCTCCTGATTACAGACCATCTCTATCTGCCTAGCAACGTCGACCACCTCATTAAAAGTAGCACCAGACACCCTCTCCCGAGTCATAAGCAACCACAACTGGTATGTGAGGCCATCAATGAACCTCCTAATCCTCTCCCTATTAGTGGGAACCAACCAAAATGAGTGACGAGCCAACTCAGAAAACCTTATCTCATACTGCGTCATAGACATGCCCTCCTATCATAACTGCTCAAACTGTCTGCGTAGCTCCTCCCTGCGAGACTGCGGTGCAAACTTCTCCAAGAAGAGAACGGAGAACTCCTGCCATGTAAGTGGTGCTGCACCGACTGGGCTGCACCTCTAATAAGCATCTTACCATCTAAAGGAAGCCTCAGTGAACTGAAAAGTAGTGAATGAGACTCCACTGGTCTCTAGAATACCCGTAGTGCGAAGAATCCGCTGGAACTTATCCAAGAAACCCTAGGCATTCTCTGACTCAACACCGCTAAATGATGGAGGCTGAAGCCTCCCAAATCTCTCAAGTCTCCTCTGCTCATCGTCATTCATAACGGGGACCACCGGGGCATGAGCAACTTCAAACGGCTGGGCTGGTAATACCCCCAGTGTCTGAAGTCCCTGCATCACTTGCTCCGGAGTACGGGCATTGGGGGTATGAGTACCTCCCCCGGCCTGAGAAGTGGCTGGTGCGGCCTGAGCCGAAACCACCAGAGCAAGGCCAGTGCAAACAGTCAATATCTGAACCAACGCCTCCTGAAGACCTAGAATCAGAATGGGCATAGCTGGTGCTTGAGCTGGCCCCACTGGCTCAACCATAACTGGAACCTACTCCTAAGCTGGAGACACTGGTGTATCTGCAGGTCTTGCTCTAGCTGTTGTACGAGCTGTACCTCCGCCCCTACCTCCGCCCCTACCTTGACCTCGGCTCCTCGTGGCCCTAGCTGGTGGTACTGGTGGCTGTCCGTCCTGTCCGGTAGCACGTGTCCTCACCATCTGTGAGAGAATAGAGTACATAAGTTTAGTTACCGGAGTCAACAAATCCGCACGACAAGAATATGAAGTTTCCTAAGGGTTCGGCAGCCTCTCGAAAATAAGTACAGACGTCTCCGTACCGATCTGTAAGACTCTACTAAACCTGCTCGTGACTCGTGAGACATATGTAACCTAGGCAATAATACCAACTTGTCACGACCCAAAATCCTAACTTGTTGTGATGGCGCCTATCGTGGTACTAGAAAAGCCGACATTTAAAATATTTCCAACACTTTTTAACAGAAAAACGAATTAAAGTAGTTTAAACAATAAAAGTTCTCATAGTACATGAGCATTTATATATCACAAGTCTGGAAAATACTGTCTATGATAGTCTGAAACTAAATACAATACGTGAAAATATGGGGAAGGAGAAATAAGGTATACGAAATGCCAAGTAGCTACCTCAATAGTCTCCGAGAATCCGAACTCCACAACTCAGCAACCGCCGCGACCGGAAGCACCTGGATCTGCACACAAGGTGCAGGGTGTAGCGTGAGTACAACCAACTCAATAAGTAACAAATCTAAACTTTGGACTGAAAGGTAGTGACGAACTCAGTCGGTACAATTCAACATAGAAATATTAGTACATGAATATAGGCATGCTTCCAAGTTCAACAGTTAAACTCAATTCAAGTAAAATAGATCAAATTTCGAATGATATGAAGAGTATGACCTCTCTACATCTACATGCCAATGCACATGATGTATGCAATGCATCACATTGAAAGTTTCGTGCTCATACTCTCAGAATACTCAATCACTCAGTACTGTATCAGGCCAATCCATCTCAAGGGAAGATCCATCCCCGAATATAAATGATTCGGACAAGATCCATGTTTAGAAAAGATCCACCCCTAAACAATAATCAACTGCGCTCACTGGGGTGTTTACAGACTCCGGAGGGGCTCCTTCAGCCCAAGCGCTATAATAAGCCAGATCCAGGCATAAATCAATAAACATGTTGCGACGTGCAGCCCGATCCCATAATTGTCACTCTCAATCAAGCCCTCGGCCTCACTCAATCATCAATCTCTCTAGTCTTTCTCCCGGGCTCACAGTGTTGTGAAACTAGCCCAAAATGATAATATGACACAACAATAAATAGCAACAGAGATTGAGAAGTGATATGCAATGAATAGATATGACTGAGTACTCAATGTAATCAATAAGTCAACATAAAGGAAACGACTACTATGGGTCTCAACAGTGCCTGCAATAGCCTAAACATGATTTCTAGCATGATTGACAACTCAATTACTTTATCATATGATGAAAATATGGATATCAACAAGATAAATCCATTGTACAGTTTCATGGAAACAACCAGGTCACGGTCCGTACGGAGCACCCCCACACACCCGTCACTTGGCATGTGCGTCACCTCAACATCCAATCGTATAACATATAACTCGGGGTTTCGAACCCTCAGAGCCAAGTTTAGAAGTGTTACTTATCTCAATCCGAGCAAATCTCTACTCCAACACACTTTTGCCTCGCAAAACGGAATCTGAATGCCTCGAATCTAGCCATAAACAGTTCGATATAATAAATACGGGCTAAAGGAATCAATTCTAGAAGAAAAATACTAAGTTATTAATCAAAAGTCAAAAATTGACTCAAAAGCCTGCCCCCGGCCCACGTCTCGAAATTTAATAAAAATTACAAAAATCGAAAGTCTATTCAAGCACGAGTCCAACCATACTAAATTTATCAAAATCCGACACCAAAACATCACCCAAATCCCCAAATCAAGCTCTCCAAATCCCTAGCCTCTAACTTCCAATTTACACCTTAAATACACATCAACCATGTGGAAAAATTAATGTGGAAGCAAGACTATTAATTAAAAATGAGCACAAGGAACTTACCTCAAGAATCCCCTCGAAAACCCTCTCAAGAATCGCCCAAACCCGTGCTTGAAATGTTTGAAATGAAGCCAAAATTACGAACCCTTGTTTTAGTAATCTGCCCAGCACTTCCGCTTCTGTGGGAACTTAACCACTTTTTCGGCGTCACACACATCTACGGCTCATTATGCTCATGCGGTCCCTCATATGCTGCATATCCACCATGATGTTGGGAATTTAATTACTTGGTATAGGCTGGAGGGGATGGCTCTCATAGGATGTATCAACGATCGTCCCACTATTGCATTTTATAAGGTGGCATGATCCATGATGTGGAATGTCATCTCCAGAGTCACGCCGCCGGCCAAGACGGGGAGTGGAATTTCCCCTGATGCCCGCTCAACTGCATTATTAAAACCGGTTAGCGTGATGCATCATGACACTATCTTGTCCTTGAGTCTCATTTGGATTAGGACTCGGGGATGGATAATTCACACTCCACTTCCATCGTCCACCATGATACATTTGATATCAGTGTCTAAAATGCGTAAAGTTATGAGGAGGTCATCATCATGAGGAAAAGTCAAAACGTCGGCATCTGACTCATTGAAGATGATACTTTCTTCGAGTCTGTCATACCGTTCACGGGTGATAGACTGCTTGAGCTTATGAGTGGTGGTAAACTTCACGCCGTTGATGGAGGCGTCATTGTCACCACCGATGATCATTTTGATAGTACGAGTTGGTGGCGGCGGCTTCGGCGGGCCTTGGTGTTCATGTTATCTGGAGAAGTTATTTCTCCCCTTGTGTCTCAGTAGCTCTTTGAGGTGCCCTTGCCACAACATGTTTACGACTTCTTGTCTGAGGGCGATGCAATCTTCTGTTTTGTGCCCGCGTTCCTGGTGGAACTCACAGAGGGCATCGAACTTTTTGGTGCTCAGGTTGGACCTCATCTTTAGCGGCCACTTTACCTTTGTTCCGAGCTTCTCAAGGGCATAGACTATTTCTATAGGTGACACACAAACATTGTGAGTAGATAATAAGGGGCGCATACCTCTCTTATTTCGGTGAGTCCCAGTCCTTGGTCTGAACGGGCCTTCTTCATAGCGGAGGGAAGGTGCGTCGGGCGCCCTGACGTATGGCTGGTGTCGTTCCCTGTTGGTTCGCAAAACTGGGTGGTCTCTTCTGACGTTGTCTCTTTGTTCCTTCTTGGGCTCGGCTTGTACCGATATGAGCTGATGAGTCGGTCCTTTGAGGTTGTCTTCATCTGCTCGAACTTCGGCACAATAGGCATTATGGATCTCGTCTCAAGTGGTTGGAGGATATTTCTTTAATCGGTTCAACAGTTTTCTAGTTGCTCTTGAACCATCCCTGCTCAGCTCATTCTGGAAAGCTGTGATCACCATCTTCTCGGACACGTTCGGCAGAGTCATCCTTACCCTGTTGAACCGGACGAAGAAGTCCCTCAGTCCCTCTCCCAAGGATTGCTTGACAGCAAATATGTCGTTCACTCTCTCTTCGGCCTTCTTGGCTCCAACATGCATGGTTACGAACTTGTCATCCATTTCCTTGAAAGTTTCTATGGAACGGGCTGGTAACTATGCGTACCATAGTAGTGCCCCTCGCGTAAGGATTTTTCCAAACTTATTTAGCAAAATAGAGGATACTTGTTCCTTGGATAGGTCATTGCCTTTCACGGCGGTGATGTAATGGGTCACATGATCTTCGGGATCGCTCGTTCCATCGTATATCCTGAGCTAGGGTGGCATTTTAAAGGTCTTTGGTATGGCATGCGGGGCTGCTTCATCACTATATGGCTGCTCTACAAACCTGCTGGTGTCCCTTTTTGGCAGCAACTTAGGGGTGCCCGGTATCTTGTCGACTCATTCATGGTGTTCTTTCATCTGGTCTCGGAGTGCTTTATTTTCATTCTCCATTTCCTGCATCCTCTTTAGAACGGCAGCAAGGGCACTGTCACCTGCACTTTTAGTAATATTATGAGTTATACTTGTTGTCGGAGGCTGATTGCATTGTTCGTCTATTCATTGTATCGTGCATGCTCTTGCGATTTCTGTACTCGTGCTTGGAGTGGGCCTGTTGAGCACGCTCATCAGCATATCGGTCAGCCATGCCTCGAGGAGCTTTTTCACAACTGATAGTGTCCTTTCTTATGTGGATGTGGAAGCTTCTTTTCCGTTAGGTTTTGTTATGCTACAATGGGGGGTGGGGGGGGGGAGACTTCTCGTACCCAAGGAAGGCAGTGAGCGTCACGTCTTCACCTAGGGTTTTACAGCTCTCTTTGCTAGCATTCATGAGGTTGCTAGGGAGATCACCCGTTACCTTTGTCCTCTCTCCTTGGTTACCCGCCATGTAGGTTTTTGTACGTAAAGAAAAAAATCTTGGGGTTTGTGAGGTTAGTGACTTGCGTTAGCTATAGATCTAAAAGAAACTAAAAAATTAACTAATAAATCCCCACAGACGGCGTCAAATTGTTTGACCAAAAATATAAATCTTGGTTCAATTAATTAAATTTATATAAAGGAGGGTTAATCTTGGTTAATAATAGTATTCTAAAGACGAAAGTCTCGGCAGTATGACAAATAGCATGTAGATCTATTCTAAAAGTTATGACGGTATACAATAATTAATATTTAAGAAGCCAAACAAAAGTAATATAGCATTAAATAGTGGGGAAAAGGGCCAAATATATCCCTCTACTTTCATATATTGTTTATATTTAACCTCTGTTATACTATCGGGCTAAATTTACCCCTACCGTTATATTATCGGTCCAAATTTATCCCTACAATCAACAAACTTTTAAAAATACTCCTTGATTTGTTAAGTAATCCAAAATCTCCTAAATTCCTTTTATTTAAATCACTTGTTGTTCTTGTTGGTCCACTATTTTTGAAATAATTGACACTTAAATTAGAGAAAAAAATAAGAGGAAAAAATACTAAATAATACAACAGAATAAACAAAGTAAAGTAAATTAAAAAAATCTAAATTAGGTAGGTTTTCTAAATTCTAAAAGTATTTACAACATCCCAATTTTCATGAATTCGTTGCACCAAATGTATGGAGACTTTGCAAGTATTAGTGATTGAAGTTGAAGTTCCTCGGAGACTTTACATTGTCTAATTCAACTTTGATTTAATTAAATACCTACACATTGTACACTCTTAAGTTAGTTGATTGAACTCTATACTAACCAGGCAATGACAAAATATATTTGAATATACATGTACATACATGATGATCAGCTCCATATAATACACAATAAATAGACCCACTAAATTTTACGGTGTGTATATGATTGAAAAATAAATAAAATTCTAAACCAATTTTATTTATTACAAGAAGAGAAATGGGTGCATTGGTAATTAAAAAAATTATGAATAATTTGTATAGTCTAGTAACTTTAACATTCACATCAATAATAATTTTTGAAAATAATGGAACAAGAAGAACAACAAGTGATTTAAATAAAAAGAATTTGGGAGATTTTGGATTACTTAACAAATCAAGGGGTATTTTTAAAAGTTTGCTGATTGTAGGGGTAAATTTGGCCCGATAGTATAACGGTAGAGATAAATTTGACTCAATAGTATAACGGAGGTTAAATATAGACAATATATGAAAGTAAAGAGATATATTTGGCCCTTTTCCCTAAATAGTGATGAATAATAATAAATGACATTTATGTAAATAGAACGAATGAGTCACCCGCGAAAGGATGAAATCAATGGATTTTCTTTCTGACAATGATGAATGATGGACAAGCTTTTAAATATCCGAGTTATTCTCGGATCCAGTGAAAAAGTGTGGACAAGAATCTTAGTGAAAATGTTATTTTTGTAGGCTTGCAATAAGATTAGATTCTCTCTTTGAAGTCAAAGTATATTTTACAAATGAATGTCTCATATCCCCTATCATTGTACCTCTTTCTATTTATAAGGAACATGTTCCTAAAAACCTTAATAGTACAAGTCCAGAGAATATCCACTAGAATATTTTCTTTAGTGTCCTATCTTGAAACTAGCCGTTATAACTCTGTCAAGGGTATTCGATCTCAGCCTCGATCTTTGACGACTCCTCGACTTCAGCCCTTGCTGACTCTTCGACCATGACCTTCGTTGTTTCTTAGATCACTTTGACACGTGGCGGCCTCAGAATGTTTTACTAATGCCATTTTGACTTAAAGTATTCCAGAGATAGATTTTAACTCGTACACTATTTCAAAGGCACATTCAACATATTCCATTTCCAAGTCAGGCTGCAACTATACAAAGTCCTTCCCGTCTGCCACAAATAATCTACCAGAAGAATCCTAAAACAAATGATAGGTAGCTAACAAAAACTCACTAATTGACTGCATTAATTTCTAAAGTTATGTCATCCATCGAATTTAAAGAACATAAAGAAGCATGAGTCATGCATATCATCTAGAGCAAAATCAAAGAAGCAATACGAGTGAAATTTTAGTGAAAAGCGAGGCCCGAATTATAAGGAGAGAAAGAAACTCATTGAAATTGGTGGCTGAAAGCATAGTTCTGGAGTTATCCATGCATTCTTACCTAGTTTAGAACATGCAAAGGAATGACAAAGATATTGAAAGTCTTTTTGTTAATCTCTTAGGAATGTAATGGAAGGGAATGACTTTGTTTCTCTTCAAACGCTAGAGTGTTTGATACCAAAGAGTTTGATTTGTTGTACAGTAAAAAAATTCAGCAAATTACATATTTGAAGGAGAAGTTTTAGCTTTAGTTCTTCGAGAGAATTTGTACATAATCATCCTAGCAATTTTATAGAGCCAAAAAGCACTGACATGTTGCAGTCCGATAGAATGACCTGGAAAATTGAATAAAAGTTATCACTAAATTTGTTGGTTTAAAGTCGACTTTTGTCGAATAAAAGAAATTGTGTATTCTATAATAATTGAAGTCCATGAAATTAATTACCTTAATGAGGATTGGATTATCAGCAGAAAGAGTCACAGAGGTTAGATATGGTCCCCTATCATCCCAGCACTGCTGAAAATAACTGCAAATAATACCTGCAAAAGAGATCAATTTAAGAACAGAATTATTAATATCATATAAAACAAAATCAATGACATAATTTAATTCCCTTTAAATTGGAAAGAAAATAAATTAGAACTCAAAAAGCTAACATCAGCAGTAAGATTAAGGCAGGTGTCTTTTAACCTGTTTGGCCAACCTTCTAAAATTAGCTTATTTTGATAAGTGTTTTTCTCAAAAATACTTTTCAAAAAAGTGTTTTTGTGAGAAGCAGTTTGTGTTTGACTAATTAATTTGAAAAACACTTTTGAGCAGTAATTAGTGTTTGGCCAAGCTTTTGAAAACTGTTTCTAAGTATATTTTTCTCAAATATGCTTTTGAAGACAAGCTGTTTTTTTCTACTTCTCAAAAATTGCTTCTACTTCTACTCAAAAATATTTTTTTCCATCTAAAAGCTTGGTCAAACACCTCAATTTTTGGCCTAAAATATTTTTTACCAAAAAAGCACTTTTGGCCTAAAATAAAACTTGGACAAACACTAATTACTCAAGCTGTGTCATGTGTAGGAATGGACTGCAAATCTCTGTCAACAATAACGCTGCTATAATTTCTGAACCACACTGCATATCACAAACAATTACTAGTTACAAGGAGGATTTAACTAATATATATACTGTCAGTCCACATTTTGTTTACACTAGTGTATTTATCGTGTTGTAAGTTGTAACATATAACTTGCCTTATTTTCGTGATATTAATTTTTCTTTTTACAGATTCTAACCTGTAATTATGATCTAGATGACCGACAGTGTTAATGTTTTAAAGGTAAACTCAAATTAAGAAAACAACAACAATAACAAACAACAAAAACCCGGTGTAATCTCACGAGTGGAGTCTGAGGTGACTAATGCGTACGCAGATTTTATCTCTACCTTGAGAAGATAAAGAAGTTGTTTTCGATAAATTCTCGACTCAAGAAAAGATGCAAAAAGAAGCAGTAACAACAAACAGTAATTTTAACAAGATAACAAGAATAACTAAGCAAAAAATTAAGAAAACAAGAACAAATATTGATACCAAAACAAAAGGATGATCTAACTTACCCATTCAAAGGCAAGCGAAGCTACAAGTCCAACAACACTCACCAAATGATGAATTAAGTTGTCAATCTTCACTTGCTTATCGAAAAGGCAACATACAAATCATAAATAAGATAGGCCAATGTAACTGCCATTGCCCTAATCTGTTTAATATTTGTCAGCATCACCATTAAAAATAGAATTAACTTGGCTATCTTCTTTTTTTTTTAAAAAGGAAAAAAAAAACAACAACATAATATTACCTGCTTGGGCGAAGATCTTGAAGCCAAAGGACAAAGTGGACAACTTCAATCTTGAACAGAAATAGAAGCTAATATTACTGCTAAAATTGCATGAACTGTGGAAACCAAACGGTTGCTGAAATCAAAAGAACGATTTGGAAATATTTCTTGTTAATAAAAATAATGTTGTCCATATACAACTCCAAATACCACTAAATTTATGATAGAGGCATTCATCTAATAGCAAATTCCCAGAACAGCAAAAAAAAAAAAAAAAAAAAAAATCTTAGAATAAAAATAAATAAAATAAGAAACAGATAGATGAGATTCCTGTTAAGAAAAAAAATACAAGAAAGTTGGCCAGTAATATTAGTAACTCAATTCAAGAATTTCACTAACATTAGCACAAAATCTTAGAGCAGTATACTTAATTGTAGAAAACATACTTAAACTTTACACAATTAATCTTGGTAAATTAACCATTTAAAAATAGTAAAAAGGGAATTAAGAAACGGTACTGTAGATCATATTAATTACTCGTAGGTACTAATCTCGACGCATATTCATTAGAATTCATTTCTAGTTCTACACCTCGAAAAGAAAAAAACTTGCATTTGTTAGAATGTGACATTTGAGTTATGTGTCGTGTTTCTCTTTTACATGTCCCTTAAAAAATATTTTATTTGATCCATAATAAGTGATCAATTTGCTTTTTTATTTTGATCCAAAATAAGTGTCCATTTATATTATCAAGAAAAAATTCAATGTGTGTTTTTTCAAAATTACTCTTATGTACGTATCGCTAAAAAGTCTTTTACTTCTCACATTAACTATGTTGCAACATTTAATTAAGGGTAGTTTAGTCACACTAACTATTTTTTGTCTAGAATATTGTGTTTCCTTAACGGGTGTACCCAAAATAAATTTGTCACTTATTGTGGACCGGAGATAATATTTATTAGGAAAAGGATTGAACTATTTTACCCTTATTTATGTCTTAATATATAATCTCTCTTCATTGAATATTTATTCTGTTTATGTGTTATCTTATCTCCATCTTCAAGAACAATTATTACTAAGAATAAAAAAAGGAAAAAATAATTAATTTTGTCTTGAACTTCTAGTTTCAGATTTAATTCGTAATTTGTGAAAGACGCATGTACGAATAAAAAATATTAAAGCTTATCAATAACTGTTAGGATCGGGAACCCAGGTAGTGCGGAATTTAGCCAAACAACGGTATAATGGCAATAACAAAGACAATGAAAGTTGATAATAACGACAATTAAAGTAGATAAAGAAGACACAAATTTAACGTGGTTCGGTCAAAGTGACATATGTCCACAAGCTGAGAGGGACAATTTACTATAATAATAAGAGTACAAAAGAGAGTACAAAATTAGAGTAAATACTCTAATTAATCCCAAATACCCAAAGGGAATAACCTCACAAGATCACTCCAAAGAAAGGGTTCACACAAGTCCTTCCCAACACTTAACTCTCATACAAAACACTCTTAATAAGGGAAGAAAGGAAGAAACAAGAAACGAAGACTCAAGTCTTGTTGGTGTGTCTAAAATGAACTAATGACCTTCCCTTTTATAGGCAAAAAAGTCTTGGCCTCTTAGGTGTAAAAGAAGAGATACAACTTGTGTAAATGATGTCCAACACACAATGCAATATTTTTGGGTCCCAAAGAATATTGCCAACAAAGTCTACACTTTGCAAAGATGCTTATGCTTATATGAGATGGACTCCATTAGCTAAAATATTGGCCATAATTATAAATATCCACCTTGGCCTAATTTTGGATGATATAGTAAATTTTTTCCACCTTCTCCGCAAAAGCCCCAATGGGCATATATCAAAATTTAATGCCATCAAAATCAGACAAGTTATCTGATACCGAAACTGTAGTAAGGCCTATAACAGTGGATCCCAATAAAGTATACAACGAACCAGATCTGTGTGCTTTCATGATCACAAGAGCACCATGAGAAACTTTCAGAACTCCACCTTCACCTGTGTACTTGCACCCAAGAGATTCTAGAGTGCCCAAAGAGATGAGATTTTTCTTCAAGTCAGGAACATGTCTAACATCAGTGAGAATTCTCACCACACCATCGTGCATTTTGATTCGGACTGTACCCTTTTCAAAAACTTTGCAGGCAGCATTGTTGCCCATCAAGACAACTCCACCTCAGATAGATTCATATGTGGTAAATAAATACCGATTGTGACACATATGATAAGAATAACCCGAATCTAAAATTCACTCATTGTTAGATTTGAAACTATTATTAGTTGCTAAAAAAATAGTTCCCTCAGTCTCATCAGCATCTACACTTGCTTCGGCAGTATCAGTATTTTTGTGCTCATTTTTCCTTTCCTTATGCTTTTCTTTATTTTTCAGCTTATAGCATTCGAAGATATTGTGACCTTTCTTATGACAATAGCGACACTGTAAATTATTGTATCTGGATATGGAGTCGGATTTGCCCCTAACAAATAAGCCAACTTCCGCTTGAGTTCCACTAGCTTCCCAGTAATATCACTATCTATTTGTTCTTTTGATTTTAAGATAGGTTTAATATCCTTATAAGAGATATTATCCTTTGCATAAAGTATAGTATCTCTTATATGCTTAAAAGATGGGGGTAGAGAACAAAGCAGTAACATGACTTGATCCTCATCTCTTAATTTCAACATCTATATTACTCAAATCCATAAAAATGAAATCAAAGGTGTCAAGATGAGAGAGAATAGAGGTACCTTCACCCATACGAATTGTATAAAGTTTCGGCTTTAGGTAAAGTCTATTTTCCACTGTCCTCTTCATATATAAGGTTTTTAATTTTTTCCACATACCTTTAGCTGTGGTTTCTATAGAAACTTTACGTAAAACCTCATTTGAGAGATTTAAAATGATACCTGCTTTTTTCTTTTTGTCTATGATGGTAAACTCCTCGTCCGTCATTTTATCCGGCTTCTTTTTCTTTTCTTGCAATGCCAAGTCTAAGCCATCCTGAATTAGGATAGTTTTCATCTTTAATTGCCACATTCCGAAGTTTGTACTTCGGTCAAATTTCTCAACATAGGTCTTTGTTAGAGTCATTTTGGCTATTGAAACTAACCCGGTTAGATCCGACTTTGATACCAATTTGTTAGGATCGGGAACCCAAGTAGTGCAAAATTTAGCCAAACAACGGTATAATGGCAATAACAAAGACAATGAAAGTTGATAACAACGACAATTAAAGTAGATAAAGAAGACACAAATTTAACGTGGTTCGGTCAAAGTGACCTACGTCCACAAGCGGAGAGAGACAATTTACTATAACAATAAGAGTATAAAAGAGAGTACAAAATTAGAGTAAATACTTTAATTAATCCAAAATACCCTAAGGGAATAACCTCACAAGATCACTCCAAAGAAAGGGTTCACACAAGTGCTTCCCAACACTTAACACTCATACAAAACACTCTTAATAAAGGAAGAAAGGAAGAAACAAGAAATAAGACCTCAAGTCTTGTTGGTGTGTCTAAAATGAACTAATGACCTTCCCTTTTATAGGCAAAAAAGTCTTGACCTCTTAGGTGTAAAAGAAGAGATACAACTTATGCAAATGATGTCCAACACACAATGCAATATTTTTGGGTCCCAAAGAATATTGCCAACAAAGTCTACACTTTGCAAAGATGCTTATGCTTATGTGAGATGGACTCCATTAGCCAAAATATCGTCCATAATTACAATAATAAATTTTTTACATCTCGATTATGGATATTACTTATTAAAAGGAAATCGTAAACATTTTCTCTGTTTCAATTGGGTACTGAGCAGCTTCCGCCACCGGCCCGGTGCTGCCGCCATCATGTGGTTTTGCTTACTCTGCTCTCTTATCTGTTTTTTTCTTTTTTGTTTTCTCGTTGCTCTTATTTTTATTTTTTTCTATTTTACTATTTTATTTAATTAAGAAATGGCAAATTAGACATATAAATTTTTTAAAAATTAATAGTAATGAATTAATCGATTAGATTTTGAAGGGTTATACCGCGACCTAACGCTTAGCCCATCTTGATCTAACATATCTAGCGGTAACATTGACTCACCCATTTATTGATATAAAAGTAATTAATAGTAAGGCATGTATTTGGAAGTTCTGTTTTCTTTGAAATGTTTTACGCTGTCCTTCGACTGGATGAAGCAAAGAATTTGAATCAAGTGCACACTACATTGTTAATACTCGTGTTGATCATTTTGCATGCACTAATACTATTTTACTGAGTAACTGTTATCTTTTATCAATAAAGGTATGAGTGACTATACATATCAAGCATAAACAGATGAGAATAAATCACTTATAGCATTTTTCGCGATTTGAAAACGGACACTTCATTGTTAAATCTCGTTCGCTTAACAAATTTGAATTGGGGCAACATGCCACTGATCTTTTTGTGCCAAAGATGTTGAAAGTAGTTTTGTTCTATTAGGGGAAAGGGTGACTTTGTTTCTCCTCAAAGCTAAGAAGTTTGATACGGAAGAATTTGATTTGCTCTATGATACAAATTATCAGCAAAATTACATATTTGAAGGAACAGTTTTAGGTTTAGTTCTCCTAGAGAATTTGTACATGATCATCCTAGCAATTTTATAGAACCAAAAAGCACTAACAAGTTGCAGTCCGAATGCCATGGCCTGGAAAATCATATAAACATTATGTCACCAATTTGATATTTTAAAATTAGCTTTTGCTTTAAAAGAAATTGTGTATTACATAATTATAGAAGCACTTCTAATTACCTTAATGAGGACTGGATTATCAGCAGAAAGAGTCACATAGGTTAGATATGGCCCCCCTATCATCCTAGCACTGCTGAAAATAACTGCAAATAATACCTGCAAATTAAAGCATAACCATGGTTTAGTGACAGGGCAAATGGACAGCCCGGTGCATAACACATCCCGCGTTCACGTAGGGTCCGAGGAAGGGCCGTACCCTACGGGGTGTGATGTATACAACCTATTCTAATGCAAATATAAAGGTTGCTTCCACGGTTCGAACTCGTTAAAGCGATTATCATGGCTTAGTGATTACATACATATTGGATGTCATTCCATTGATAATAATTACTCTGTACAATTACAAATTTTAAGCTTTCACATAGTATTTTATATAGGGCATTTTTGGGTTTACTTAATAATTCTACTATTATATATTATTTTAAATCCATTATCTAGTTCAACAAAATTTCTTTATAGCGTCAGTAAAGTAGATAAATTAGAACTTGAGAAGCTAATATCAGCTGCAAGATCTAGATTGGTGTCTTATAAGCTAATAACTTAAAACACTGTTCCACTAAATTAATATCATGTAAAATGATACAACAACAATATACCTGGTGTATTGTAACAAGTAGGGTTTGGAGAGAGTACTATGTACGTAGACCTTACCCCTACCTTGTGAGGGTAAATAGACTATTTTCGAAAGACTCTCGGCTCAATAAAGGAAATAATACTTTTCTTTAAATTGGAAAAAGAATAAATTAGAATTGGAGAAGCTAACATCAGCAGCAAGATTAAGGTCAGTGTCTTTGTATCCAAGCTCTTTGAGAATCTCCCTCAGGTGTAGGAATGGACTTGAAATTTCTGTCAACCACAATGCTGCTACCATTTCTGAACCACACTGCATATCACAAAACATTTTATAGACATAAGTTCGTTATCATTTTTATCAGGTTATTAAATAGACGTCGACATGTAATTATCTTATAATTGACTTGCTTGTATAAATATGTTTTACACAGACGACGCATAGAATTTAAACTATCTTTCAAGTTATTAAGTCGTTTTTTTTCTTTTTGAAAATACTTTTTACAATATGATAATGCTAAAATTCGTATTAGTTAAACTCTAAAAGTAATTACAACCATAAGAAGAAAATCTTACTTACCCATTCATAAGCAAGCCCAGCTCCAAGTCCAACAGCACTCACCAAATGGTGAATTAAGTTATCAATCTTCACTTGTTTGTCAAAAAGACAACATACAAAATCATAAATAAGGTAGGCCATACTCACTGCTATTGCCCTCATCTGTTCAGTTTTTTGAAACATCACCATTAGAGCAAAACTTTAAAATCTTCTTAATTTTAAAAAAAAAATCCAATACAAAATACCTGTTTGGTAGTAGATCTTGAAGCCAAAGGACTAATTGGGAAACTCCAATCTTGAACAGAAATAGAAGCTAAAGTTACTGCTAAAATTGCATGAACTGTTGAAACTAAACGGTTGCAAAAATCAAAAGAACGATTTGGAAACAATTTTCTTGTTAATAAAAATAATGTTGTCCATGATACAACTCCAAATACTATCAAATTTATGATTGACGGGTCCATTTAGCAGCAAATCCTCAGAACAGGAAAAAAAGTTTTTTCTTAGAATAAAAATAGATAAGAGAGGATTTCGGATAAGGAAAAAACAAGAACCGTCGGCCAGTAGTATTAATAAATAATTAACTTAGTTCGAGAGTTTATTAAATGTATATTAAGTTGGGCAGATAGCTGACGATTGAAATTCATTGCATTATTTTTCTGAAGTCTAATACCTAGACGGTTGACCTACCTCCAGCTAAAAATTAATTTTTTCTCGGGAAATTTTTAGTAACCTATTTACTATTAAATTCGGCGTTGAGAATAAACTTTTTAATTGCTCAACGAGTTTGCTGGTTTTTTCCTTGTAATAATAAAGTAACAATAACAGGTCTCTAAAATTAAGCCTTTGTCTTTTGTAGTGTTGCTTTGTTGTATTTATAACGTGGGTTGTCGCAGATTGGCTCTAATTTTTAATCTTCAAAAGAATATTCTTTTGTTGTGCTATGCTTATAGTATGTAAATATTTATACCAAATCAATATAGGAATGACATGTATTTGTACGTTCACTTCTCTCCTTTAATCATAATTAATTAATATATATCATCACCTCATAAATAACTTAGCCATGATAAGTGCTAAATTACGTTGCAATAGTCTGGTGTAAATAACCAATGCAAATAAATTTTTACCTGATTGAATTGTAGTTATATTTTCCCAATAATGAAATTAATTCACAAAACTAAAATCATTATCATACTATATTTGTACATTAATGATTATTCCATTTGTCGTAATTTCATAATTTGCCCGTAAAAAAAAAAACCTTGTAACTTAGACGTGTCAAATTCTGATGCACATGATGTATTTCATAAATAAAAGAAGAGGCTTTTCAACGTATTAATTGAAGCTGTAAAGACTGAGAGGGGACAGAATTTAAAAAAGAAATAACGAATCATGGTGATATTTTTGGAATATTGGATAGGAGTTGTTCGACGATCGATGATTGCTATCTTTAGCTTTTGGGTGTTTAAATATTAGTACATAATTGCACCAAGATTCCGAAATCATACCATAAGATTCATTTTTATGATTATAATAAAGCATTTGAAATACAGAAAAAAAATTAATTTAGGTAATATTTTCAAAGGAGTTGCAAATAGATCTACCAATTCATCAATTATTAATAATTCTAAAACGACTAAGCTTACATTACATGCAATATATCTAAAATTACTCTGAAAAAATATACTAATCATTGGGCCAATAAACTCTAAAAGAAAGTCAGTACTCTTGGCGGAAAACTACAAAACCGCTTTAGATTCAATGTATTAGGAGTGTGATCCATAGTTCTAGTTGTTTTTCTGTTTGAAATAGTTGGCAGTATTATAGCTAGCTATGGTTATGTAAAGATGCTACTTGGTGATTAATAAAAATAAGTTAGTTACCAACAAAAAAAACTATAAACCACTCGAAAGCGTGAGGTGAAAAAATGTTCGTTGTCGGGAAAAAAACTAAAAGAATTCAGGTCTATTTTGACTTTTGAAGTAAAAAATCTCTTTTAAGTCTGAATATTCTCTTCGGTTCATTTTAATCAATTTTTCGCTTTTTTGCGATCTATAATATTTGATTTTTTTTAAATATAAAAAATAAGTGAGTTTCTTTTTTTCAACGTTGCCATTGGATAAAAAAATCTTGGAATATCTGTTAGAGAGGTGCTAAACGGCCACACTATTGTAGCCCAACTGTGGCCACACGAGTAAAATTACATCAACGACCTCCTAGTTATTTAGCCCTATAATTTTTCCTCCAAAACAAAAAATTAAATATGGAGAGACTCTTCCTATTCCCAAGCATTGAGCTATATGAAAATCATCCATGTTCACATACGGAGGAAGCTAAAGAGTCTTTACATTATATTGTATTTCCATTGTATTTTATGTGTATAGCAAATTATTGTATTTTATTTAAAATAATACGGTATACGTTTTAGTAGGAGGAAAAAAAATTGAATTCATCATATTTAGTAGTATCAACACTTCCTCCTTATCAAACCAAGTCAAAGTGGACACTTTCTCCTTATCTAAAAATGGATTCAAACCAAGAAAATTTGGCGGTGCAAGAAAATATGAATCCAAATGAACATTACACAAATATAACAACCATGAATATGAACCAAGATAATAGGTTTGATCGAGTTAGGGACGAGTTGTACAGATATTTAGGGATAACATCGGACGACAGTTTGTTGAATGAATACGAATGGATTAATATTGATTCTCACGACAGTTTCAACAATGTTGTGCACTTAGATAATGATGATAAAGAACCCGATGGAGAATATTATGGAGAAGCTGGCGATGATGAGGAGCAGTTTTTAGGAAATGAGTTAGAGTTGTGTGATGTTCATCAGGAAATGGAGAATGAATTCACTGAAGGTAATGTGGCTGTAGGTCCAATCTCTGGAATGCGATTTAGAGATAAAGATTCTGTGTGTGCATTCTACAAAGAACATGCACGATTAAAAGGATTCTCCATCGTCAAAAGAAATTCCAACAAGAAGGGTGGTGACACTACTAGGTATATAACTTACTGTTGTGATAGAGCTAGGATTCGCAAAACCAAGTTTATCACCAAGAGTAACAATTGTAAAGCTAGGCTTGTGCGTCTATAAGGTCGTTCACGATCGCAATTATGATTTGCTCCCTTCCATATAGCGCCTGATGGCTGGACATAGGTCCGTTTGTGATTCTTTGAAAAGGGATCTTGTAGCTCACGGTCAATCTGGCATTAGACCCTCCAAGAATATTAGACTTGCTGAGGTTCAACGTGGTGGACCGCAAAATTTGGGTTGCACTCCAAAAGATTATAGAAATTTTATTTTAAAGAGTAGGAATTTTGAAATGCAAGAAAGGGATACACAGTCACTGCTCAACTTTTTTCATGAAATGGAGGTAAAGGATAAGGAGTTTTTCTATTCAATAGACGCTGATAATATTGGTAGGCTGCGAAATGTGGTATGGGTGCATTCACACTGTAATGCAGCGTATGAGCAATTTCATGATGCGATATGCTTTGATATGACGTACCTTGTGAATCGATATAATATGCTATGTGCTACATTTATTGGCATCAATCACCATAGACAGTCCATCTTACTAGGATATGCTCTCATGTCTCATGAAGATATCGATAGTTATAAATTGGTTTTTAGAACTTGGCTTGAGGCCATGGGAAATGTTCATCCAGATGCGATCATAATTGACCAGTGTCAGAGCATTAAGCCAGCCATTGCTGAAGTGATGCCACATACAATACATAGGTATTGTATTTGGCATATATTTTCAAAGTTGCCTCTTTACTTAAGTGGTGTTCGTCCTTCTAAAATTGCACGTGGAGATATTAAATTCATGGTCCTTAATAGTATTACTGTTGAAGTTTTTTGAGAGAAAATAGACAGAATATATTGCAAAATATAATTTGCATACAAGGAATTGGTTCAACAAGCTTTACTCTGAGAAGGAAAAATGGGTTCATATGTACTTTGATGTGTATTTTTAGACTGGTATGCTATCTACGCAAAGAAGTGAAGGGATGCATGTGTTCTTTGATGGATATACTACCCGTCAAAGTACTCTTAGGATGTTTGTTCACCAGTATGAGTTAGCTATAAGAGCTAAGCATGAGAAAGAGTTGGAAGCGGAATACAGGTCAAAGGGCTTTCAAATTGTGTGTGAGTCATTGTTCAAGTGGGAAGAGCAGGTAATTCAGTGTTATACGCGTACAATGTATGAAGTTTTCAAGACGCAACTAAGGAAAGTATATCATTGTGAAGACAGCAGCCCCGACGATCATCAAGTTGTCCCTGGTGTTGAGAAATTCATCGTTAGTGATTATTCAGTTGTACAAAGAAATGGTGGAAATCCAATAGAGTACACTGTTTAATATACACCTATCAGCGATTATTTTAGTTGTAGCTGTAAATGGTTTGAGTATAGAGGGATACTTTGTTGCCATATACTCAAGATCTTGTCGCACACGAAAATTGATAAAATTGATGAAAGGTATATATTGACAAGGTGGAGAAGCGATATTATTAGCGCACACTTGAATCGGTTCCATCAAGTTGGTTACCCAAACATGACTCCCGAGTACAAGACATACAAGAGCATGTTGAAGTATTTTGACATGGCTTGTGTTATAGCACTGGGCACTAGCGTGAAGGTTCAATATATTAAGCATAATTTGAAGATGGTGGTGCATGATCTTCAAAACTGGGACGACGAAATGATCGTACCAAACCCCCAACCCATATGACTCAGATGAAACTGAAGGCACAACTCTACGAGATTCCGAGTACACTCGTTCACGTGGCAGGCCGTGTTTGAATCGATATAGAGGAAGAATTGAATACTACTTTACAAGTTTACAGTCACGTGGTGTATTTGGAGCTAGTAATGGCGGAAGAACTGGTGTTAGAGGGGGTGGCAGGATTGGTGACAGTGGTAGTGAAAATCATGGTAGTAGAGGTGGCGGTAGAAGTGGTGTACGCAGGGGTAGGGGTAATGGGCAAGGCAGGGGTACAAACATTGAGCACGATGGTTCTCTAGGTGCGAATGAGGTATAATTTTGCAACTATATTTGATTTATATTACTTAAACATATCATTTTTTTTATAGTGTTTGTTTGATTTTAATTGCAGCAAATTGATGCTACACAATCGCAATCAAACTTGTTTGATCTCAATACCGAACCAGACTTGGAACTATAATATTTGATAAAGAATATTGCTGAAACTTAGAGTTCTCAATAGGCCTAATTGCATTGTTATTTTATTTGGTCCAGGACTTTTTGTTTTTGAAGAAGTTTTGCTTGTTTTGCATAAACTTTATTGTTTAATGATTTATGAAACTTAAACATATCATTTTTTCTTATAGTGTTTGTTTGATTTTAATGGTATATTAGCTACTGCATTATTGTTGCTATCTCTTCCCATGATTTTGGATTAGTTACGTTGTATTCTAACTTCAATACTTGAAATAAAATTGTTCTAACAAAGAGATTGCAAAAAGCATTTGCTCGATGCCAAAATTTTGTCGTGTTGAACTCTAAACCTTTGTTGTCTGGGTTCGAGACAAGTACCGACATTATCTTTTTTTATCAACTCACTAATAAAGGTATTAAAGTATTTGTAATATTGAATCCAACCAGAAATGCCGATAGACCCTCTGGTTGATCAACTCTCTAAGTTCATTCTCTTTCATATGCTGCCAAGGTTCGAAACCTGGCCGCAACATTATTTTTTTTTAAAAATTATTCTTTCCCTTATTAGTTTGTTTTCATCCGAAGAGTCTAGGTGGTTGAATTGTATTTAATATTTTGGTTTCCAATACTTTGAATCACTAATTAATATAATTTTTCGTTATTCATGATGACTTTTTTAATACTCTATGACCAAATGAATTTCGATTTTCAAGAGTTTTTTTTTAATTTTTTAATGTTTTACCGTCTTGTTCTAGGTTTTATTGTATCCAAAAAAAGGAGGAGGAATTTTAATTTCCAGTCTTCTTCCCAATAGTTTAGGTTTTAGTCTTTTTTTCCTTGTACTAAATGTATAAATAATTTCCATAAACATGAAAAAAGTATAACAAGCAAAAATCACAGATAATATTTTCGTTCTTCTTAAAATAAATAAGTATAACAATAATACAAGAAAAAATAACACACAATATTATAAAAAAATCCTATTAATCCATAAATATTTTAATGATAAGGGTAGAACACAGTCACAACATGACCTTAATGAAAAAATTAAAAAAGCTAAGCATTAAATGTTCCTAGCACTTCAACGGCGAATATCACCGCCCTTGATGTAGCCTCAACAAGTTCAAAAAGAAGAACACCCCCTTTCTTCAAATTGTTGTCGACAACAAATTGTTTTCACCCCTTAACAAGTCTTCTTCGAACAACAGCTTTTAGAGTCATAGTCCACTCCTTCCTATTACATCGAAGTATTGTTCTAACCGAACTAGGAGGAAGATAGTCACAAATACTCTTTGAAAGAAACTACATAAGCATAATGGAAAGATAGGGTAAAAAATAATATCATATAAACTAAAAAAAGAAAAAAAGTGAACTTACCAGATCATTGTGCCTGATGTACGATCTAGGCACGTTCATCCTAAACCATGGCAAAGAGCGATTTGTATCTATGAGCGTTGGTGATCGAAAAAGGTTCAAAGTAGGCTGGAAACTTTTTGTTTTGGACAAGTGATCGAAGAAGGTTCAAAGTAGGCTGGAAACTTTTTGTTTTGGACAATTATGTCAAGCGACGTTTCGTCGTCAAATTTACGTTGGTTGATGTTGCACCACTGTATATTGACTTCAATGTTCAAGTGAAGGGAGAAGGAACTTCTGATCATAATTCAATTGAAATTGATTAGTTTCTAGGATGTGTTTGTGTTGATTTATCCCTTTAGTATCTTTTATTTTCATGTTGATTTAGTTATGGTAGTTGTGCTTTTGATTTTCTATTTTACTATTGATGTTATCAAATTTCAATCTTCATCATATTGGTCTTCTTTGCTATAACAAATTTTTTTTATATTATTTCAAAAGATTATTTTTAAAAAAAATCAATTCTTCCGTATGAAATCAATTCTAAAGACTGTTTTTTATACTATTTTTAAATCAATTTTTTTAAAATCAATTCTTCAAGAGGGAGACTTAAGTATTCTCACCAAAAGACTTCGGTCTAGTTCTACACACTACTAAAATAGTTTTGAATTTGAAAGGGTTAGGAAGAGTAAGTAAGAGGTGTAAATACTTCATTAAGAAGTTAAATGGTTGGTATGTGAATAGTTTTGTTAGTAAATAGGATTCAATATTTACATGAAAATTCAAAAATTATAGTTATAAATATAATTTTGGTACCGAAATAATTAATACAATTCAACTAACACCATTAATTTCGACAACAACTCTATTCAAACCAAACAATATAGTTGCACCAGTAATAGGTTGTTCGTTCACTGACAAGGTTTCTTTAGGCTAACTAAAATGGAGGATTCTTTTGGCTAACTAGAATGTAAGTAATTTCAGTGGTTAAATTATTAGGCTAATTAAGAATCTTTTTTTCAAATACTGAAAAAAATACCGTTAATATTGATAGAGATTAAGCCTCTTTCGATGGAACATTGGTCTTACTATGTCCCAAGAAAATCCTCATACGAAATGGTTGTATTGAAAACCATATCTCAAACCAGATATTCTTACTGGTTGGATCAAGAGTTTATGAATAGAATTTTTGATAAACAAAATGGATGCATTGAAAACTGTAAAGACTTTTTTGAGGAGTGTAAAAGATTCATTGTAAATTGTGATTCAAATTAAATAAGAGAAATGGGAACACAATTAATTAACCCGAAACCCTAACCCTAACCCTAATCCTAAATAAATTCAAATCATAAATATTACTCTATAAATACAACTACATTATTAATCTCATCATCCAAATTATCTACTCAATTTCCAATTCTGCGAAAATAACAATGGACAGAACTCCAACGAAGAAAACCATTGATGAACCTCTTCATGGTTCTCCGGTTAACCACATCATCTTGTACCAATATGTAAGAAACCAAATGAAAAAGCTGAAGACTGAGGCGAACTTGTTTTTGCTTAGGATGACACGTGAAATTGGCGCCGAATATGTAAAAAGGCTTTTACTTGATTCCTACCCTCTTACCTGCTGTTACGACATGTTGTAGGAACTGCTCGCTGACCAAAATGAAGATAAGGATAATCATGTTATCGTTATAAGCAGTGACACTGAAACTGCCTCTAAAGCATCAAAATCTATCAATCAAAAGAAAGAGTAGAGTAATTTAAAAAGATTGGTATTTTAAGTCCTTTTGTTATGCATGCCGCGTTGTAGCATGGTATGCTAAAATTATCTTCCAAATATTATTTGGAATATGTTAAAAAGTATCAATTAATCAATAAAAATACTTATTTCATATTTTTTTACCCACTGCTTCCTTTATGTCACGACCCAAAATCTCACCACAGGCATCGTGATGGCACTTAGTCTCTAAGACTAGGTAAGCCGACTATAACAACAATTCAAGCTATTTTTTTTTGAAACATGTAATTAAATACAAGTGTCGAAACCAAAAGCGGAACCAAATATAACAACCTCCCAAGACTGGTAATACTGAGTTACGAACTCTAACTGAATACATGTAATGATGTCACGACCCAAAACTCCCACCACATGCGTCGTGATGGCATCTAGTCTCTAAGACTAGGTAAGCCGATTTCAATTACATTTTTGGATCCATTTTTTTTTAATTAAATAAGTAACCAAAACTAACAGCGGAACAAATATGAATGTACAACCTCCCAAAACTAGTAGTACTGAGTCACGAACTCTAACTGAATACATGAAATAATCACGAGGACCAGATATACAATACTGTTTGATTAAAATTAACAGTACAATGAAATGAAAAGACTTCAAGGGACAAACGACCAAGCAGCTCTACCTTGAATCCTTACGATCCCGCTTTAACTCTTCTCAAATCCGAGGTTTCCAATAGCTGGCTCTGCACAAAAATGTGCAGAAGTGTAGTATGGGTATACCACAGTCGGTACCCAGTAAGTATCAAGACTAACCTCAATGGAGTAGAGACGAGGTACAGTCAAGACACTCACTAGTCTAATAACCTGTGCAATATAATATACAAAATAATAGGAAACAAATAATAATAAGGGAGGGATAAAACAACCAGTGATATGCACAACATACAACAAGAATACCATTAATATTACTCAACAATTAATAAACACAAGTACACCCAATTAAATCAAGTCCTTTAAATAAATGTCTTTCACATATAATTCTTCCAGATAACTCTCTTTCAAATATGATTTTCTCAAATAATTATTTTTCAAATATAATTCTTTCAATAAATCTTTTCAAATATAATTTTCTCAAATAAATATCTTTCAAATACAATTCTTTCATATAATACTTTCTGAGTAAAAATCCTTCCAAACAAATATTTTGAATATAATTCTTTCAATTAAAAAGTCACCATGTAACACCTCATTTCAAAATCATAAAAATACGGGTCTCAACCTATTTTTATATTTTTCGTAAATACGGGTCTCAGTCCATTTTCATATTTTCACGGCACCTCGTGCCCATAATTAAATCATCATATTCCCCGATACCTCGTGCCCTCATTTCATATCACAACTGCACGGACAATTCACGTGCTAATTATCATTATCATTTCATCACAGCACCTCGTGCCCACATTTCATATCACAACTGCACGGATAATTCACGTGCCAAATATCCTCATTATTTACGTGAGGCACCTCGTGCCCACATTTCATTTTATAGACCGCCTGGCAATAGCCACAGGCTCTCAATTTCAACATAAATCAGATTGCTATCAATTTACCAACAACAAGACAAATTGCACAAGGTATAAAAGTAAACACAAGAAAATCACAACATCACATGAAAATTATCAACACCACAACCCCACATCATCACATATCGTCCCTGACAATAGCCACCCTTATCTCTCCTATTGCTACCCTTATCACTCCTATAGCCACCCTTATCGCTCCTATTGCCACCCTTATCACTCCTATAGTCACCCTTATCGCTCCGCCCAGACAATACCAATAGCCACCCTTATCGCTCCTATTGCCACCCTTATCGCTCTTATAGCCACCCTTATCGCTCCGCCCAGACAATATTCTAACAAACACAACAGTGAAATGCCACCCTTATAACCACATAATATCAACGGTGAAATGCCACCCTTATCTCCCCAAAATAATCACTCACACAACACAACAATTTACAAAGGAAATTATCACATCAACATAACAAAATCAATTCATATCATAATTTTTCCAATGGCCACAACTAAATTCCAAAGCTACAACCAAGTCAATTAATTTCACAACAAATAGTCAAAATCTCCACACAATGTGTACAATACCCAAAAACAATCAATAGCGATAAAAATTACTCAACATAAAGCAAAGTCTTCATTAAATTCAAATTTTTAATAATTATATAAACATCTCTTCTTAAGCTCATTTAATTAATTATTTGCATGAGAAAAAATCCATAATGAATTTAAATTCCAATAATTATCAAACCAGCAAATTCACGGAATTACATAAAGATTCAAGTAACAATCACATGCAATTGTTATATAAAAATAAATTCAACAATAAGTATTTAGGCATGGCAAACATATGATTTAATAATTTTTCACCATTTCCCAATTTATTACACAATAATGCCTAAGACTTTAATTCAATGATTTTTGCACATATAAGCCCGAGTATGTACTCGTCACCTCGCGTACACGGCTTTTACATTTCACAAATGGCACATAAGACTCAATGCCTAAGAGGTAATTCTCCCACTCGAGGTTAAGCAAGACACTTACCTTTTTGAAGTTAGGCCGATATTCTGAAATAGCCTCCTTACTGGAATTGACCTCCGGACAGCTCAAATCTATCCAAATTAATTGTATAACTTCATTAATATTCATCGGAAACAATTCCGGATAATAATACGTCGACTTAAAAATTTATTCCAAAAAGTTAACAAAAGTCAATGCGGGACCCGCCCCTCGGAACCCGACATAAGTTTTATGAAATTTGAACACCCATTCCGATACGAGTTCAACCATACCAATTTCATCGATTTCCAATGGAAACTTGACCTCCAAATCTTAAATTTTCGGTTTTGGAAGATTTTAAAAAAATCTTGATTTTTCCTTCATTAAATCCGAATTAAATGATAGATTCAAAGACATAATCATGAAAACTAATCAAAACTGGATAAAAATCACTTACCCCAAACACCCACGCAAGAATCTCTCCAAAATTTGCCTTCTACCGAGCTCCCAATTAGATTTTGAGTTATGAACTCAAACCCCCATTTTTGGGACTTTTAATTCTGCCCAAATAGGCCTTCTTCACGTTCGCGACCTCTGTCTCGCGTTCGCGAAGGCCAAAAACTCGCTGCCTCAATTTCTTCTTCGCGTTCGCGTTACCAGCATCGCGTTCGCGTTCGCGTTCGCGTTCGCGATTCACTCAGGTCCTACTGCTTCGCGTTCGCGATTGAAGCTTCGCATTCGCGAAGGCTGATGACTCCAGGCCCAGTCCCCTCCTTCCTTCTACGCGTTCGCGATTGGACCCTCGTGTTCGCGTAGGTTCTTCAGGAATACCTTCGCATTCGTGAGTCCTCCTTCGCGTTCGCGAAGGCCAAATCCCAGCAACCTGAAAACTCCTCTTCGCGTTCGCGTGACTCTCTTCGTGTTCGCGAAGAAGGAAGTCAGATACCAGATGCAACAGTTCTGAAACAGCCCGAAATTATCCAAAACCACCCCGAAACACACCCGAGGCCCCCGGGACCTCAACCAAATACACCAACAAGTCCTAAAACATCATACGAACTTAGTCGAATTCTCAAATCACCTCAAACAACATCAAAACGATGAATCGCACCCCAAATCAAAATCTATGAACTTTGAACTTTCAAATTCTATAACTTGTGCCGAAACACATCAAATCAATCCGGAATGACTTTTAATTTTGCACACGAGTCATAATTGATATTATGGACCTACTCCAACTTCCGGAATCAGATTCTGACCCCGATATCAAAAGGTCCACTTCCGGTCCAATTCTCCAAAAATTCGACTTTTGCCATTTCAAGCCTAAATTGGCTACAGACCTCAGATTCACAGTCCGGACACGCTCCTAAGTCCAAAATCACCCAAAGGAGCTAACGGAACCGACAAAATTCCATTCAGGAGTCGTATTTATATAGTTCCGACTACGGTCATAATCCTAAGACTTAAGCTTCCGTCTTAGGGACTAAGTGTCCCAAATCACTCCGAATCATCAGTAAATCAAAGCCGACCACACACGCGGGTCATAATACATATTGTGAGGCTGTTCGAGACCTTAAGCCATTGAACGAGACGTAAATTCTTAAAACGACAAGTCGGTTCGTTATATTATCCACCTCTTAAACAAACGTTAGTCCTCGAACGTTCTAAGAATTATTCTAAGGTTACCAAATTAATGATTTTACTTTTACACATATACTCACAGTTGATTCCACGTTACTGCATTTGAGATAAGCCCGACAACATCATCTCATTTGAGATTATTTCTTTTATCCATTCTTATAAGCTTTAAAGCAAAAATCCCTAACTCTCAAATCATTTCCAAAATGCCTGATTTTTACTTCGACGCACGGTATTAGTCTCAACTGGTTATAGAAACTCGTGCCTATGTGCACATCAACTTTCTTGATAGTGTTGAAGTACTTCAAAATTTTTCTGGGGTGTTTCATTCTCCCCCGCTTAGGATCATTCGCCCTCGAACACAGAACACAATTTGTTTTTTTTTTTGCACATCTCAATCCCCCAAATTTTTACTAACTCCCAAATTTTTCAGAAATTTTGACAAAGTCTCCCTGTAATTGGGCCTAACCACCTGCCAGAGTAACACCAAAATAACTCCTACAACACATCCACAACCCAACAAAACACCACAAGGTATATATCAATAACATTAATCTCAGCATTGCATTATCATTATAATATCAGGACATGAAGTACATCATATATATACTCATCACCACATCTCAGGTCTTAAAATTTGTTCATAATTAATTCCAGCATCATCAATAAATCTCATATTAATCAACACCTCATTTCGAATTTTCACAATACTGACGATAGAATGTGAGGCATGAAGACCTCATAACTATTTACCCGACTTAATGAGTTACATTTAACGCCACCTGGGCACTCACCTCATAGGCTAAAACTCAATGTTTACAACACGAAAATGGCTGAATATGAACAGAAAAATATACAAGAATTATCAAATAATCATAACAGGCATGACTCTCTATTAAATATTATTGTACAAATTAATTTTCACAAAGGAAAAATTTTAAACTCATACATATTTCACCACAAGGACCTCGTCCTTATATAACTTCCACCGCGACTTGTAGCCCGGTTTAAATATTTTACATCATACATAAAATGCAAGGATCTCATCCTTAACTCCGAATCAAAAGTATTTTGCATATTGTGCCAACTGAAATTTCAACTTTTCTTTCTTTCTTCTTTTCAATATATTTCATAAACGGTTTGCACAACACATAATGAACCCTCATACCGGTAAGGCATATAATTCATAAAAATTGGAATCAATTATTCCGAAACACATTTAACCCACAGTAATGAATAATAAAAATTACTTTTGGGCTTATAGCCCTCAATGGTGTACCAAAAATAAAATGACATACACGGGCTCACATCTTTAAATCTCCCCACGGGGATAAACATATAAGTGGGTCACAAATTTACGAAGCTCACCCATAAGTGGAGCATAATAGGAGGACTTACCTCAATATTCAGAACCGAATCAAATTAAGGAAAATATCCTTTTATAATAAAAATCAGGATCGTACCTGTAACGACACCATCTGGTGTATTGGCCTCAGCCAAATCATAGTGATTAAATCAACGGGTCGGGCCTCCACCTCTTAGGCGCCCACTACCCGCCTGTCCTCCACCTCTAGCTGATTGTGCACGTGGAGTATCAACTGGAATAAAGCTTGTAGCTGGAGTGTTCTGATGAAATCCACCCCTCCCAAGTCTGGGACAATCTCTCATGATATGCCTAGTATTACCACACTCATAAAAACCTCTCTGAGGTCGCGGCTGCTCGTACTGAGTCTGTGCCGGATAACTGGAATAACCACTGTAATAATCTCGTGCCGATGGTACACTGTAAACTGGAGCACTTCGAGTGATCTGATGTGCGGATTAAGCTGACCGACTGCTCGAGCCTCCGCTGTAATGGATTCTAGCTGAAGAGTAAAATCCACTGAACCCTTCAGATCTTCGAGACCTTTTGGCCTCCTTAGACTCCCTTTCCTCGCCTAAAATACCATCAATCTTCCTTGCAATCTCCACTACTTGTTGAAATGGAGTATCAGTTTGCAATTCTCGAGCCATGCATATTTTAATATCATAATCGAGCCCCTTAATGAATCTGCGAACCCGCTCTCTGATTGTAGGAATTAAGATAGGTGCATGACGGGCTAACTCACTAAACCTGATAGCATATTCTGACACTGTCATAGTGCCCTGACGCAACCGTTCAAACTCTGCGCGCCATGCATCTCTGAGAGTCCGGGGAACAAACTCTTTCAAGAATATTTTCGAAAATTGAGCCCAAGTTGGTGGTGTGGCATCGGCTGGTCTACCTTCTTCATAGATTTGCCACCACCGATACGCTGCGCCTAACAGTTGAAATGTAGTAAAGACAACTCCGCTCACCTCCACAATACCCATGGTACGGAGAATACAGTGACAATTTTCTAGAAATTCTTGGGCATCCTCTGTAGGTGTGCCATTGAAAGTTGGTGGACCATATTTCTTAAACCTTTCGAGTCTCTTTTGTTCTTCTTCTGATGCCTCTGGCCTGACCTCAGGCCGAACCGGAATAAAGTGTGTACCGGTACTATACTTCAAACTTGACCAACGTGAACCTGCTGCTCTGGAGTTGAGGTAGGAGTCTGAGTTACTCCCCCAATCTGCGAATTATTTGGTGCAACAGAGATCAATCCCGCCTGAGTTATTGTACTAAACATACTCAGGAACTGTGCTAAAGTCTCCTGAAGTCCGGGGGTAACAACATATGCTTCTGGTACCTGTCCCCCAACTGGAGCTACTGGTGGCTCCTCAACTGTTGTTCTGACAGGTGCTCTAGTCGTAGCACGTGCCCTTCCTCGGCCTCTACCTCGGCTCTGGCCTCTTGCAGCTCTAGCAGTATGTGCGGATGCCTGCTCAATTAACCCAGTAGCACGTGTCCTCACCATCTGTGAGAGAATGGAGATACAAAGGTTCAAATTGCAAATTTAACAATTTTCGTACGACAGGAATGAAAGAAATGGAAATTTTCTAAAAGTTCTGTAGCCTCTCGAAGATAAGTACAGACGTCTCCGTACCGATCCGCAAGACTCTACTAAACTCGTTCGTGACTCGTAGAACCTATGAACCTAGAGCTCTGATACCAACTTGTCACGACCCAAAAATCCCACCACAGGCGTCATGATGGCACCTAGTCTCTAAGACTAGGTAAGCCGATTTCAATTATATTTTTGGAGCCCTTTTTTTTAATTAAATAAGTAACCAAAACTAACAGCGGAACAAATATGAATGTACAACCCCCAAAGACTGGTAGTACTGAGTCATGAACTCTAACTGAATACATGGAATGATCACGAGAACCGAATATACAATACTATTTGATTAAAATTAATAATACAATGAAATGAAAAGACTCCAAGGGACTGCAACGACCAAGCAGCTCTACCTTGAATCCTTACGATCCCGCTTTAACTCTTCTCAAGTCTGATATCTCCAATACCTGGCTCTGCACAAAAATATGCAGTAGTGTAGTATGAGTACACCACGGTCGGTACTCAGTAAGTATCAAGACTAACCTCAATGGAGTAGAGACGAGGTACAGTCAAGACACTCACTAGTCTAATAACCTGTGCAATATAATATACAAAATAATAAGAAACAAATAATAATAATAATAATAAGGGCAGGATAAAACAACCAGTGATATGCACAACAGACAACAAGAATACCATTAATATTACTCAACAATTAATAAATATAAGTACACCCAATTAAATCAAGTCCTTCAAATAAATATCTTTCACATATAATTCTTCAAGGTAATTCTCTTTCAAATATGATTTTCTCAAATAATTATTTTTCAAATATAATTCTTTAAATAAATCTTTTCAAATATAATTTCCTCAAATAAATATCTTTCAAATACAATTCTTTCATATAATACTTTCTGAGTAAAAATTCTTCCAAATAAATATTTTGAATATAATTCTTTCAATTAAAAAATCATCATATGAAACCTCATTTCAAAATCATAAAAATACGGGTCTCAGCCCATTTTTATATTTTTCGTAAACACGGGTCTCAACCCATTTTTATATTTTCACGGCACCTCGTGCCCATAATTAAATCATCATATTCCCCGGCACCTCGTGTCCTCATTTCATATCACAACTGCACGAACAATTCACGTGCCAATTATCATTATCATTTCATCAGAGCACCTCATGCCCGCATTTCATATCACAACTGCACGGACAATTCACGTGCCAAATATCCTCATTATTTACTTACGGCACCTCATGCCCACATTTCATTTTATAGACCCCTTGGCAATAGCCAAATTTCAACATAAATCAGATTGTTATCAATTTACCAATAACAAGACAAATTGCACAAGGTATAAAAGTAAACACAAGAAAATCACAACATCACATAAAAATTATCAACACCACAACCCCACATCATCACATATCGTCCCTGATAATAGCCACCCTTATTGCTCATATTGCCACCCTTATCACTCCTATAGCCACCCTTATCGTTTCGCCCAGACAATACCAATAGCCATCCTTATCGCTCATATTGTCACCCTTATCGCTCTTATAGACACCCTTATCGCTCCGCCCAGCCAATATTCCAACAAACACAACAGTGAAATGCCACCCTTATAACCACATAATATCAATGGTGAAATGTCACCCTTATCTCCCCAAAATAACCACTCACACAACATAACAATTTACAAAGGAAATTATCACATCAACATAACAAAATCAATTCATATCACAATTTGCCCAATGGCCACAACCAAATTCCAAAGTTACAACCAAGTCAATTAATTTCACAACAAATAGCTAAAAGCTCCACACAATGTGTACAACACCCAAAAACAATCAATAGCGATAAAAATTACTCAACATAAAGCAAAGTCTTCATTAAATTTAAATTTTCAATAATTATATAAACACCTCTTCTTAAGCACATTTAATTAATTATTTGCAGAGGAAAAATCCATAATGAAATTAAATTCCAATAATTATCAAACCAGCAAATTCAAGGAATTACATAAATAATCAAGTAACAATCACATCCAACTGTCATATAAAAACAAATTCAATAATAAGTATTTAGGCATGGAAAACTAATGATTTAATAATTTTTCATTATTTTCTAATTTATTACACAATAATGCCTAAGACTTTAATTCAATGAATTTTGCACGTATAAGCCCGAGTACGTACTCGTCACCTCGCGTACACGGCTTTTCACATTTCACAAATGGCACATATGACTTAATGCCTAAGGGGTAATTCTCTCACTCGAGGTTAAGCAAGACACTTTCCTTTTTGAAGTTAGGCTGATATTCTGAAATAGCCTCCTTGCTTGAATTGACCTCCGGACAGCTCAAATCTATCCAAATTAATTGTATAACTTCATTAATATTCATTGAAAATAATTCCGGATAATAATACGTCGACTTAAAATTTTATTCCAAAAAGTCAACACGGGACTCGCCCCTCGGAACCCGATATAATTTTCATGAAATCAGAACACCCATTATGATACGAGTTCAACCATACCAATTTCATCGAATTCCATTAGCAACTCGACCTCCAAATCTTAAATTTTTGGTTTTGGAAGATTTTACAAAAATCTTGATTTTTCCTCCATTAAATCTAAATTAAATGATGGATTCAAAGACATAATCATGGAAACTAATCAAAACTGGATAAGAATCACTTACCCAAACACCCACGCAAGAATCTCTCCAAATATCGCCTTCTACCGAGCTCCCAATTAGATTTTGAGTTATGAACTCAAACCCCCATTTTTGGGACTTTTAATTCTGCCCAGATAAGCCTTTTTCGCGTTCGCGACCTTTGTCTCGCGTTCGTGAAGGCCAAAAACCCGCTGCCTCAATTTCTTCTTCGTGTTCGCGTTACCAGCGTCGCGTTCGCGAAGGTCTGCCATGCATATCATCGCGTTCACGTTCAAGCTCTCGCATTCGCGATTCACTCAGGTCCTACTGCTTCGCGTTCGCGAAGGCTGATGACTCCAGGCCTAGTCCCCTCCTTCCTCCTACGCGTTCGCGACTGGACCCTCGCATTCGCGTAGGTTCTTTAGGCATACCTTCGCGTTTGCTAGCCCTCATTTGCGTTCGCGAAGGACAAATCCCAGTAGCCTCAAAACTCCTCTTCGCATTCGCGTTCGCGTTCGCGTGACTCTCTTCGCGTTCGCAAAGAAGGAAGTCAGATACCAGATACAGCATTTCCGAAACAGCCCGAAATGATCTGAAACCACCCCGAAACACACCCGAGGCCCTTGTGACCTCAACCAAATACACCAACAAGTCCTAGAACATCATACGAACTTAGTCGAATTCTCAAATCACCTCAAACAACATCAAAACGACGTATCGCACCCCAAATCAAAATCTATGAACTTTGAACTTTCAAATTCTATAACTTATGCCGAAACACATCAAATCAATCTGGAATGACTTTAAATTTTGCACACGAGTCATAATTGACATTATGGACTTACTCCAACATCTGAAATCAGATTCCGACCCCGATATCAAAAAGTCCACTTCCGGTCCAATTCTCCAAAAATTCGACTTTCGCCATTTCAAGCCTAAATTGGCTACAGACCTCAGATTCACAGTCCGGATACACTCCTAAGTCCAAAATCATCCAACGGAGCTAACGGAACCGACAAAACTCCATTCCGGAGTCGTCTTTACATAGTTCCTACTACGGTCAAAATCCTAAGACTTAAGCTTCCGTCTTAGGGACTAAGTGTCCCAAATCACTCCGAATCATCCGTAAATCAAACTCAACTATACACGCGGGTCATAATACATATTGCGAGTCTTCTCGAGACCTTAAGCCACTGAACGGGGCGTAAATTCTTAAAACGACAAGTCGGGTCGTTACAAATGATCCTAAGGATCGAATATATAATATTATTCGAATAAGAGTTAACAGTACAATAAAATAGATAGACTCCAAGGGACTGCGACGATCAAGTAGCTCTACCTTGAATCCTTGCGATCAACACACATTAATCTGCCCTAGTCCGATATCTCCAATACCTGACTCTGCATAAAAATGTGCAGAAGTGTAATATAAGTACACCACAGTTGGTACCCAGTAAGTATCAAGACTAACCTCGGTGGAGTAGTGACGAGGTACAGTCAACATACTCATTAGTCTATTAACCTGTGCAATATAGTATACAAAAATAATAGAGAATAAATTGTAGTGATAGCAACAATAATCAACTAGTGATGTAAACAGCAAGGCAGCAAGAACATCATAATTATTACTTAAACGAATAAGAAATACAAATACAACCAATTAAACAAGTCCTTCAAATATAAATCTTTCACATATAATTCTTTCGAATAAATACTTTTCGAATATATTTCTTTTGACTCCTTTGAATATAAAACTCTTTCAAATAAAAATCTAGCAAATATACTCCTTTAAAATAAATATCTTTTGAGTATAAATCTCTTTCAAATAAATATCTTTCGAATATACTTCTTTCAAATAAATATCTTTTGAATATAATTTCTTCAAATAAAAGTCACTCTGTGACACCTCGTTTCATAATCATAAAATACAGGTCTCAGTCCACTTTCATCTTTTCACTGCACCTCGTGCCCATATTTCTGTCAACATCGCACGGACAACTTACGTGTCAATAATAAAAATTATTATATTTCCCCGGCACCTCGTGCCCATATTTCATATCGCATCTGTACAGACGGTTCACGTAATAATAAAAATCACCATACTTTCCCCGGCACCTCGTGCCCACATTTCATATTATAGTTGGACGAACAGTTCACGTGCCAATAACATAATCATTATATTTTCCTGGCACCTCGTGCCCACATTTCATATCACATCTGCACGGACAGTTCACATGCCAACAATATAATCCACCTGGTAATAGCCACAGGCTCACAATTTCAATATGAATCAGACTATTATCAAGTTACCAACAACAAGACAAGTTGCACAAGAGATAAAAATAAACACTAGAAAAAATCACAACATCATATAAAAATCACCAACAAAATAATCCCACATCATCATGTATCATCCCAAAACAATAGCCACCCTTATCTCTCCTATAACCATCCGTATCACTCCATAATAATAGTCACCCTTATCCCTTCTCCCTGACAACATCAATAGCCATCCTTATCACTCCTATTAATAGCCACCCTTATCACTCTACCCATACAATATCCCAACACACATAACCACAGTGAAATGCCACTATTATACCGACATAATGTCAACAGTGGAATGTCACCCTTATGTCCTCATAATAATATCTCAAATCACACAACAATTTACACAGAATATTATCACGACAACACAATACAATAATTCATATCATGATTTTCCCATAGGCCATAACCAATTCTAAAGATATAACAAAATCAATAAATTTCTCAATATATAGCCCAAGGCTCCACACAACGAATATAAAGTTCGACACAACAACAGAGATGGAAAAGTAACTCAGCATAGGACAACGCCTTCTTTAATCCAAATTTTAGATAATTATCTTAACGCCTCCTTTTAGACTTATTTAATGATTACTTACGGATAAGAAATCCATAATTAATTTAATTCCAAGAAAATATCAAATCAACAAACCCACGAAATTCACAGAAAAATTCAAGTGGAAATTATACAAAATTATCATATAAAATACAAACTTGACAAACAAGGAATGAGGTATGACAAATTCAAGGATTTACTAAGTTCCAACAATTTTTCAATTTTATACTTAAGGGCATCTACAAATTTCAACCGATATAATTTGTACATATAAACCAAGTACGTACTCGTCACCTCGCGTACATGATTTTCAATTACATAATTTTCACATGAGACTCAATGCATAAGGGGTAATTCTCCCACATAAGGTTAGGCAAGATACTTACCTTTTTGAAGTTAGGTCGATATTCCAAAATAGCTTTCTCACGTGAATTGACCTCCGGACGGCTCCAATCTTTCTTGTGTTTCCTTACATTACTACGAGGTTCTGAAAATCCTAGAAACTTCAATCCATTTAAAAACATAACAAAAGTGAACCATCATTAGGAAGATATTCATGGCTTCAGCTCATTTGAGCATTTTATCAAACACTAGGTATGCAAATTTGGTTACAAGGTTCTTCTACAAGATTTCCTTCACTCCACAAACCAATCCTTAATTATTTGAGCTCAACAATCTTCCCACAAATCTTAGTGGTACAAGCATATATGCATAATATACTTACACCCAAGAATCATACTCCCAATCATCCATCTTTTACCCCAAACTCGAAATTGAAGACTAGAGGTTTGAATCTTACCTCTTGAGTGAAGATCTTGTGAGATTTCCTTGTTGGATTTCAAGGCTTGAACAAGATCTTGGTGAACAAAACACTTCATCTACTTCCTCTCTCTAGAACACTCTCACTTCTCTCTAAAATCATCAGATATTTATCCCAAAATAAGCCCCAAAGCCTATTTATCAAAATAGGGTCGGGTTATGAAAATAAAAAAATTAACCCTCCGAACTCAGGTATGCGGTCGCACAATGGACCGCACAATGGGTATGCGGGTCGTACAATGGACCGCAAAATTGATGCCCAGAAGTGGGCTGCACTGGTCAGGTCTACGACCATTTTGCGGTCTGCAGACCACTTTTGTGGTTCGCATAATGATTCTGCGGTCGCACATCTGACCGCAGAATCATATTCTTCCAGCCTTTGGTAATTTGTTCATAAGTTCTTGTAGGAGTGTTCAAATGACGAACGGTTTGAAGCGTTAGAAACTAGAGTCCAAATGACGAATGGTTTGAAGCTTTAGAAACTAGACTCAAAAATCTTTCATTTAATATATATGTAGATATGCTCGTCCAAAGTTTGGACTTGTGCGTACTCATTTGGAACTTTAGTCTATCATGCAATTTTCAACTTGACTTAGACTTAGGGCTCTCCTTAGACCCCACACCACTTATAATATGCCTCGTACACTTATTATTATATCCAATTGATATCCATCATATTAATAGTCCTCGTCTGCAAATAAAATAATATAATTAGCGTACATCAACTTTCTTAATAACGCTTAAGTACTTCGAAATTTTTCGGGCTGTTACATTCTCCTCCATTTAAGAATATTCGTCCTCGAATGTTTTAGAAATAACTTCTAAGAGTATGGTTACTATCCATTTACCTCCAACCATTATACATAGGCACTTATGACTACCTCGGTCTCATACTTTCTTTCCAAAATTTCAACTTACTTATGGCTCTTAAAATTCGGCTATCTTTACAAATTTTTAAAAATTTTGACAGAGTTTTTCCTGTAATTGGGCCTATCCACCTACCAGAAAATTACCAAAATCACCCTATCAACACATCCACAACTCGACAAAGCATCACAATGTATATCAACAGTACAAATCTCAACATTACAGGCATTATATTATCAAGAGTGATATCTGAACATGAACTGCACATTTTTTTAAATCAAACACCTAGAAAGTGCCTTTCAAATCAAAATCAATTGCTATACAATCAAGCGAAAATATTTTCTTTCCACAACACTTTCGGCCTTCAAGGTGACCTTATCGACTTACAAACTTCGCCATAACACATTAACGTAGGCAATCCCAATTTTCGGACTTATCTAACAAGGATGACAATTAGGTACCTCTCATAAGCTAACTATCCATTAACTTCACCTCCACTAGCTTCCACCGGAACAATAGATAAAGGATTTCCAACTACCTTCTTAGACATAGACACATGAAACACCGGGTACATAGAGGACAATGATGAGAGAAATATCATACTCATAGTTTGGCCCATTTCCTTAAGGCCTGATTTCCCATATTAACACACTGTGTTAGTCTCAACCGGCGGTAGCAATTTCGTGCGTACACATACATTATACGTATGCCTATAATCACATCTCTAGTCATAATAACTATTCATAATTAATTTCAGAATCCACAATTAATCTTATATTACCCAAAATCTCGTTTTAAATTTTTCACAACACTGACAGCAACACGCGAGGCATGAAGACCTCATAATTATTTACCCGAATTAACGAGTCACATTTAATGCCACCTGAGCACTCATCGCATAGGCTAAAACTCAATATTTACAATATGAATATGGCTAAATATGCACAGAAAATACATACAAAATTATCAAATAAGCCTAACAGGCATGACTCCCTATTAATACTATAGTACAAATTTTAATTTCATATAGGGAGCATTTAAACTCATAAATATTTTACTACAAGGACCTCGTCCTTATATAACTTTCACCGCGGCTTGTAACCCAGTTTAAATATTTCACATCGTATAAAAATACGAGGATCTCGTCCTCAACTCCGAATCACAAGTATTTTGCACATTGTGCCAACTGAGACTTTCCATTCCCTTTCTTTATTCTTTTTAATAAATTTCATAAACAATTTTCACAACACATAATGAACCCCCATACCAATAGGGCATATAATTCATAAAATTGATATCAATTATTCCGAAATCACATCAAAACCCACTGTAGTGAGTAATAAAAAGTCACTTTTGGACTTATAGCCCTCAATCGTGTACAAAAATAAAAATGATAGATATGGGCTAACATCATCAAATTTTCCAACAGGGACAAAGCATATAAGTGTGTCATAAAATTACGAAGCTCACCCATAAGCGGAGCATAATAAGAGGACTCGCCTCAATATTCAGAACCGAATCGAATTAAGGGAAATATCCTTTTATAAAAAATAGAGCCTGTAACGACACCATCTGGTGTGGTGGCCTCAACCACACCATAGTAAATATATCAACGGGCTGGGCCTCCCCCTCTAGGGCCCCCCTACCCGCCTGTCCTCCACCCCTAATTGGCTATGAACGTGGAGTATTAAGTGGAATAACGTCTGTAGCCTGAGTGTTCTGATGAAATCCACCCCTCCCAAGTATGGGACAATCTCTCATGATGTGTCTAGTATCACCACACTCATAACAACCCCTCTGAGGTCGCGACTGCTCGTACTGAGTTTGTGTCGGATAACTGAAATAATCACTGTAAGAACCTCGTACTTTGTGGTGTACTATAAAAATATACTGGAGTACCCTGAGTAATCTGATGTGCGGGCTGAGCCGGCCGACTACTCGAGCCTCTGCCACAATGGGTCATAGCTGAAGAGCAAAATTCACTGAACCCTCCAGAGCTTCGAGACCAATTTCATACAATACTTGATATTCAAAATGCAAAATAAGGTCTACATCTCTTGCACACCAAAACTTATAGCAAACACTTTGCTAATATAGGATAAAATAAGAAATAAAATTGACATAATTAGTTTGCAATATTTTCTAATTGCTTCATCCCTATAAATATTTCCGCTAACATAGCAGATGAAATAGCACTTGTTGCATTTTCATTTGTTATCACTTTTTCACTTTCTTCAACGGTAGAGCTTGAAGATGACTCTTTTTGTGAACAACTTATTTTTTGAAATTTAAGGAAGGCTTCTAAGGCTTCGTCATAACATTGGAAAGCTTGGAAGTAGCTATCCTCGACTCCGACAAGCATATTAACACACTCAAACCAATATTTGTATAATCACGGCTTCTTACCACAAAATACAACAAAAACCATAGATTTGATATTTTTTTTTTTACCTTCAATTGATTTTTCAAATTCGTTGAACGTAGATATGGCCGCATCTTGAGATTTGAAAGACTGGAAGATGCTATGCTTAACCCCGATAACCATAGGAGAACATTCACTCCATGAGTAGTATATTCCTGAATTTTTACCAGAAAATACTAACATATATTTTTGAAAAACTATTCTTCTTCGACTGCACCATTGTTGATTCCTTAATCTATTCACTCACACTTAGAAGAACATAGGAGAGTAAGAGATGAAGAAACAATCAAGTATTATGTTTATTTAAGTATTAGGGCTTTGAAGAGGGATAATATATATAAGTGGGGTTTTTGTTTTTCGGCCATCTAGTGTTGTTTAAATATTAGGACTTAATGGGATTATTATACGAAAGATATAAAATATACAATCAAGTGTATGTATATTGATGAATAAATTCGAAGTATATACTCGTAACTACAAAAAAAAAAAAAGATGAAAAAATACGTTTATGGGAAAGAGGGTTTGCATGCTTGATATTTTTCATGTATTGGGAAGACAAGCATTCAATGGATGAGAGAGAATCATGGAGAGAAATTCAAAACCTAATCGGGAAGGGCATTTTTGGTATAAAATTTGCGCAGAAACCCTAATTTGGGTGTGATTTTACATTAATAACCCCATTTGGGCCATTGTGGCTTAAAATAGTGTGGCCGAAAGGAATTTTTCTATTTGTTAAATTTTCAATGAACAAATTAAAAAAATAGTTAAGGTTAATATGGTCAATCTTATTATTAATTAATATTAAATAGTGAATTCTTTAATATGTGTGTAAACAACTAAGAAATCAATTATAGTGGACCGGAAGGAGTAACATACATTATTCCACCATATTTCCTATTTCCAATGAGTTGACCAATTATTTTGTAAGATAAAATTGGAAGCAAACTTTGTATTCCCTCCGTTCACTTTTAATAGTCAAGTATTCTAGAAATAGATTTTTATTTTTATTCGTCACTTTTAGCATATCAAGAGAAAATTAATTTATTTATCCCGTTTTGCCCTTAACATTAACTAGAACCCGCGCGATGCGCGGATCGTATTAAAGAATACTAATCATTTCAAAATACGATCTCTATTATTTGAACATATTAGATCACATTGCTTTGAAAAATAAAAATTCAACTTCCATTTTGATTTTTAATATAATATATCTAATAAAAATATGAAATTAAAGGAAGCAGATCATAATCGAATAATATTTTTATTTCTTATTTTTCTTTATTATATTATTCAATAATTTGTATTATTGTAATATATATATATATATATATATATATATATATATATATATATATATATTCCATTTTTAAATTTTCTAAATTAATTAGTAATATTTTTGTGTATTATCTACATACTTCATTTTTAATTAATTCAAAATATAAATATCCTCATAGTATCTCTATCTCCCTATTTATACGTTTTTTAAATCTACCGTGATATTTTAATTAGTTTTTCACATCTAACATTTTTACCTATAATCAAAATAATATTATATCTAATATGTGATATTGAATTTGTGCAAATAAAAAATAAAGAAGTTATTTTATTATTTTATTATAACATTCACTAATATTTTCAATAATTTTTATTTTTGCATTACGTGTCTTAACCAATTAAATTCTTTTTCTCTTTTAATTCAATACCTAAAAAGGAGAAAATCATTTTCATCCCCTAACTTCATCTAAAAATCAAACTCCTCCTCCATCATTAAACAATAGACATTCTGCTATAAAAGGGAAAGATTAGAGAAGATTTATGATAGAACGCTACTTCAAGAATCTTTACTTTACTCACCAATCATAGTCAACACTAAAATAAATAAAAATATATATATCGTAAAGACTAATTGATAAATAAACTTATAATCTTTCTCATGAACAATGCAATGTTTAAATTTGTATGCAAAGCGTTTCTACCTTTTATTTTTTGTAATACTTCGATTTCTCATCTTTAGTTACGTCTAAAAGTGATATGTGCACTTATCAAAGGACAACTGCTTGAACACACATCAACCAAGATGAAATTATAATTCTAAATATAAATTGTAGTCTCACCCATGGATCATATACACCTATCCCGTAACTCTCTTGGAACGGATCTTGATCACAATATTATTTGACCATATATGTCGTTTGATTGTTAATCAATTATTCACTTCCATGTATTAAACGTGAAACTTAAAATCTGAATTAATTTTTTCATATTATTATTTGTCTTCAAAATCTAAACAAATTAAAAATAATAAATGAAGTAAATAATATGCATATTTAATTACCTTTAGATCTAATGCACGCATAATCTTAATTTTCTTATGTGCAATACTTATTATAATTTTCAAATTTCAATACGAATATACTAAAATATTACCTTTGAATTCAAATAATTTACTAAAATATTATACATGTACCACCAAATTATTTCAATCAAAATTTAGACTCGTATATCTATATATTTTCATATAATAAGTTTTGAATGATATTTACCTTCCCAATCGAATTTCACTTTTCTATCTTTCAATTTTAATTTAAACTATAATAATTGGTTAAGAAATAATTATTTATTAAAAATATATCATTGAGTTTGAATAGCTCTTTAATTACGCTATTGGTAAGGTTTAAAAGCCTGCTAAGTGCTAAATATGGATAAATATAATTAGCTTTTAAATCAAAATTTAAACTTTATTTTCTTGTTAAGAAATTAATATATCAATTATGAAATCTGATAAAAATCATGAATATTGTTTGGCATATAATATTATCTTTTATATGGTAATATATTTGAATTGCAATATCCTTATTTCCATATAAGGAATAATACTATATGAATATTCTTTGTCATATAATATTATCTCTTTATGATAATTTTTGACTCATATATCCATATATTGTTATGTATAAATTTTGAATGATATTTCCTTTCCATTCTAAGTTAAATACTCGGTTAAGAAATAATTCTTTTAAAGGCCTACTAAATGCTAATTACAAATATGTATGATTAGCTTTAGATTCAAAATATAAACTTTATTTTTCAGTTAAGAATTTAATATATCAATCTGATAAAAATCACGAATATTGTTTGGCTTTTAATATTATCCCTTATATGGTAATATTTAAATATCCTAATTTCTATATAAAAAATAATATTATATGAAACAGTTCTTTTTCAAAAAAGATATCTTTGATTTGGAATTGCCCTGTAGTTACGGTATTATTAAGATTTAAAAGCTTGCTAAGAGCTAAATATGGATAAATACAATTAGCTTTTCAATTGCCCTGTAATTATGGTTTTTGTTAGGAAATTAATGTATCAATTATATAATTTGATAAAAATTATCAATATTATTTGTCATAAATATCGATAATCATTCCCTTTGAATGTGAGATTTTTTTTATTTCTCCAATCAAATCCACCACCAAAATAGTGGGTACATATTAACTTTAAATAATGTTAAGCCAAGTGACTTGTTCGTATTATGCCATTTCGCTTAAACTTATGCTAGACTATCCCTCCTTTTAATATAATATAGAAGATATAAAAATAATTTATATATTTTATGTAAGATCTTATTTTGGTGTTTGAAATATTTTAAATTTTAAAGTCATCAAATCTTTAATATCTTAACTAAATTTTAGTTTAGTTTATATTTTAAGTTACTCTAAAGTATAAATAGTCATATGTTACCTCAGTTTACGTCTTTCTATTTTTTTTTGTTTTTTTCTATTGTTATTTTTTAATTAATTCTTACCTCCATATTTCTTGCTAATATAGAAGAAAATCTATGAGTGGATCAATATATATATATATATATATATATATATATATATATATATATAGATAGATAGATAGATAGATAGATAGATAGATAGATAGATAGATAGATAGATAGATAGATAGATAGACTTGTCTAAGATCTATTTAGATTTTATCTAAGATCTATTTTATCCAACTACTTTCATTAATTATGTTCCATTTTTAATTCCTAATTATTAATGTTGTCCTAAAATTGCCAAGTAGCTTCTTTTTAGCTTGCTACTTGGCTTAACCACAATGCATACTACCCAACTTTTTGTGATGACCCAAAAATGTCATCTTTAATTTAAACGTTCATTTCTGTGTTCTATGAAGATGTTGAGAGCTTACCTGCTATGAGTTACGTATCACCTGAATATTTAATGTTAATGGCGTTCCTTTTCTAGTAATATATTGCTTATGAGGCCACTGTTAGTATTGTTTTCATGTTGTGTTACGTTGATTGGATTATGTATGTGTTGTTAGGATTGGTTTCTGGGATTCTCTGGCAGGTGGATAGGCCCAGTTACAAAGGAAACTCTAGCGAAATTTTTTGAAAATTTTGGGAGTTAGTAAAAATTCGGGTGTCACGACTCAAAATCCCACCATAGGTGTCGTGATGGCACCTAGTCTCTAAGACTAGGTAAGCCGATTTCTATTACATTTCGAAGCCATTTTTTTAAACTATCAATTAAATAGGTAATCAAAACCAACATCGAAACACATATAAATATAACAACCTCCCAAGACTGGTAGTACTGAGTCACGAACTCTAATTAAATACATAAAATGATCTCAAGGATCGAATACCCAATACTGTTTGAATAATAAATAACAGTACAATAAGATGGAAAGACTCCAAGGAACTGCGACGACCAAGCAGCTCTACCTTGAATCCTTGCGATCCCACTCTAACTATGTCCGAGTCCGATATCTCCAATAGTTGTGTTACGTTGATTGGATTATGTATGTATTATTAGGATTAGTTTCTGGGATTCTCTGGCAGGTAGATAGGCCCAGTTACAAAGAAACTCCAGCGAAATTTTTGGAAATTTTGAGAGTTAGTAAAAATTCGGGAAATTGAAATGGGTGAAAGAAGAGATAAATTATGTTATGTGTTTGAGGGCGGACTCTAATTCTCATTTGAGGAATATTAAACATTTTTCATAACACATAATGAACCCTCATACGGGTACGGAATATAATTCATAAAATTGGAATCAATTATTCCGAAACACATCAAACCCACTGTAATGAATAATAAAGAGAAAATTACCTTTGGGCTTATAACCCTCAATGGTGCCTAAAATAAAAATGACAGACACGGGCTCACATCTTCAAATCTCCCAACAGGGATAAACATATAAGTAAGTCACAAAATTACGAAACTCACCCATAAGCGGAGCATAATAGGAGGACTCACCTCAATATTTAGAACCGAATCAAATTAAGGGAAAATATCCTTTTATAACAAATCGGGATCGTACCTGTAACGACACCATCTGGTGTAACGGCCTCAGCCAAATCATAGCGATTATATCAACGGGTCGGCCTCCACCTCTTAGGCGCCCTCCACCCCCTGTGCTCCACCCCTAACTGGCTGTGCACGTGGGGTAATAGCTGCACTAGGGCCCATAGTCTGAGTGTTTTGATAAAATTTACCCCTCCCAAGTCTGGGACAATCTCTCATAAGGTGTCTAGTGTCACCACACTCATAACAACCCCTTTGAGGTTACGGTTACTCATACTGAGTATGTGCCGAATAATTGGAATAACCATTACAGAAATCCCGTGCCGGTGGTGTATTGTAAGAACTTACTGTAGCACCCCGAATATTCTGAAATTGTTTTTGTGATCCCGCTGGTACTAAAATGTAGAATTATTAAGGACGCGGAAAATACCGCAAGCCCCAGCATCATCCCATACAAATCTCACCTCTTAATCATATACAAGTTTCGGAGAACCTTTCAATACCACATAAATACATCTCAGGTCCAAACTGATATAGCACTAGACCCTGCAATCTGATCGTTGATAGTGGACTCCCCTCACTTGGCTCGAAGCCATAGGACACATTCCGATGATCCACAATGCTAGCATTCATCGCTCATAGGACACCGGGCATAAGACACCTCAAGCCATTCATTTGGCGCATGTCATCCTCATGACAGTTAAACTCGTTTCCTCCAGTGCCTTGGATGTGTATGTACTCTTCGCTAAATGAAAATCCCATACAAACTAGATAGTCTCTAATACCACCAAATATTTCAGATCTACATCCACCGCGTGACCCTACCACGATTGTGACGATTAGGCAGTTAATTTAACCATCTTAAGATCATACTTATCAACCAGATATCAGAACCTGTTGCACCCTAATGTGTGCAACTGAATGATCTCTCAATACTTCTGTATCCTCGATCTGGACGACACGTTGTAACAATGGTTAAGCAATCCTGGCTCCCTTATAACCTTTTTATAGTATCACGAACCGTTGGCGCATAGTTGATACTGAGTGCGCAATTTCATAGACGAGTGAATGCAAAAGAACATAAGATATATGCTTCAAGCTGAATAAATGCCACAGAATAAGGAATGAAAGAAGTGAAAATGTTTTCCTACTAGCTCTGTAGCCTCTCGAAGATAAGTACAGACGTCTCCGTACCGATCCGAAAGACTCTACTAAACTCGTTCGTGACTCGTAGAACCTATGAACCTAGAGCTCTGATACCAACTTGTCACGACCCAAAATCCCACCACAGGTGTCGTGATGGCACCTAGTCTCTAAGACTAGGTAAGCCGATTTCTATTACATTTCGAAGCCATTTGTTTTTTAAACTATCAATTAAATAGGTAATCAAAATCAACAGCAGAACATATATAAATATAACAACCTCCCAAGACTGGTAGTACTGAGTCACGAACTCTAACTGAATATATGAAATAATCTCAAGGATCGAATACCTAATACTGTTTGAATAATAAATAACAGTACAATAAGATGGAAAGACTCCAAGGAACTGCGACGACCAAGTAGCTCTACCTTGAATCCTTGCGATCCCACTCTAACTCTGTACGAGTCTGATATCTCCAATACCTGGCTCTGCACAAAAATGTGCAGAAGTGTAGTATGAGTACACCACGGTTGGTACCCAGTAAGTATCAAGACTAACCTCAGTGGAGTAGAAACGAGGTACAATCAAGACACTCACTAGTCTAATAATATGTGCAATATAATATACAAAAATAATAGGAAACAAATAACAATAAGGGCAACATAGAACAACTAGTGATGTGCACAGCAAAACAACAAGAACACCATTAATATCACTCAACAAATAATAAATGCAAGTACACCCAATTAAATCAAGTTCTTCAAATAAATGTCTTTCCAATGTAAGTACTTCACGTATAAATCTTCCAAATATAAGTTTTTCAATAAAAAACCTTAGAATATAACCTTGTCAAATAAATATATATTTCGAATATACTCCCTTCAAATAAATTTCTTTCAACTATAATTCTTTCAAATACTATTTTTGGAATATAATTCCTTCAAATAAAAGTCACCTTGTGACACCTCATTTCATAATCATAAAAATACGGGTCTCAATCCACTTCCATATTTTCACGGCACCTCGTGCCCATATTTCTATTACAACTGCATGGACAACTCACGTGCCAATAATATCAATGTATATAAGATCCACATGATCAATTTATTCCAGTAAAGTGAGTTTAAAATTTTTAAATCAAGTAAGAAATCAACAAAGAAATGAATTTATTTTAGAAATTATTTGGGTGAAGAAAATAACATTGCACTTAAATTAAAGCATCAGATAAACTACTGATTTGGATGTAAAACTATTTAATTTGAAACATAATAATAATTTCCTTTATTTAAATCAACTTAATCATCGAAAATCAGTTAGAAAACCCAGAAATATACTTCTTTAGAGTCTCGAGCAAAAAATAAAAATCAAATCCAACACGATACAACTAGGAGCACAAAACACATAATAATAAAGTCAGCTAGTATATCACGGAAGAAGACAAGAATTTATATATTAAATGGAACAAAATCACCCAAGACAAGAACATAAATAAAGAAATATCAACAGGTCACTCCCGAAGTACCGCCTCGTAGTCCCAAATCATAAATAAATTCACAATGTCTCATTTCATTATATCACCGCAGGAGCCTTCACATTTAATTTTTAAAGAAATTATTTTTTCCGAAATAGCATCCCGCGTTTTAGCCACCCTTATCACACCGCATGACTTCTAGTAGTTCCCCTACTAGCCACGCGTTTCAAGCTACCCTTATCTCACCGCATGCGTATCAATATCACAATATTTCACAAATCGCACCTCAAGTGCCCAAATATCACAGCATAATACAACTTGCACTTCAAGTGTCCCAATATTACAACATATCACAAATTGCACATCAACTGCTCAAATATTACAACATATCACAAATTATACATCAAGTGCTCAAATATTTCAACATATCACAAATTGTACATCAAGTGCTCAAATATTACAACATATCACAAATTGCACATCAAGTGCTCAAATATTACAACTTTCCACATAAATCAACAATACCTTATTTTTCCACCATAAGGAGCCCACGACTCGATCATAATGTGTACAACATCTTAACAAAATATTTGGGAGTGAATAACTCAACCGAATAATATTTCACCACTTGGCACTTTGCCTCAACATGATTCACGGCCTTTATAATTCAATACCAAATTTTCAACAACGTAAACTGAGAAGTAACTCATCAAGGAACAACACCTCCTTTAAATCACAACTTCAAGAAATAAATAGATTTATTCATCTTATTAACTAAATTTTTTATTTAAATTATCTGTAGGTAAAATCAAAAATGAAAGTGTTTTCCATAAAAATGGCAACTCAAACAAACACAGAGTTCACATAAAAGTCAAGTGGCAATCATACCAAATTATCATATAAAAACAACCTTGGCAAACAAGGAATGAGGCATGACAAATAAGGGATTTAATAAGTTACAATAATTTTCCAATTTAATACTTAAGGGCGTCTACGAATTTCAATCGATATAATATGCACATATAAATCAAGTACGTACTCGTCACCTCGCGTACATGGTTTCCAATTACACAATTTTTGACATAAGACTCAATGTGTCCAAATTACCAAAGGTTTGAAGCGTTGGAAACTAGACACATAGACCTTTCTTTTGATAGGGAACACACCATATAACTCTTCATATCAAGAGAGGTATGCTCATTTGAAGTTAGGTCTTGTGCGAACTCACTTAAAACTTTAGTCTATTATGAAATTTTCAACTTCAACATTCGATGCCGAAACCTATCGAATCAAGTCCGATTGACCTCAACTTTTGCACACCAGTCATAAGTGACATAACGTACCTATTCCAAATTTCCAGAATCGGATTCCGATCTCATTATCAAAAATTCAACCTTCAATTGAACTTTTTGAAAATCGTCTATTTTCCAACTTTTGCCAAAATGCGTCGAATTATCCTACGAACTTCCAAATCCAAATCCGAACAAGCGCCTAAGTCTGAAATCACCATACGAAGCTATTGACATCATCAAAATTCTATTCCGAGGTCGTTTGCTCAAAAGTCAACTCTCTGGTCAACTCTTTCCATTTAAGCTTCAAAAATGAGAATTTCTCTTTTAATTAAATTTAAAATCTTCCGAAATTCAAAATCGACCACACCCGCGGTTCATAATACATATTATGAAGTTGCCCGGGACCCAAAGAAAACTCTCGCAAAATATTTGAAAATTTTGGGAGTTAGAAAAAAATCGGAAAATTGAAATGGGTGAAAGAAGAGATAAGTTATGTTATGTGTTTGGAGGCGAACTCTACTTCTTATTTGAGAACTATTAATATGATGGATATCAATTGGATATGATAATAAGTGTACAAGGCATATTATAAGTGATGTGGGGTCTAAGGAGAGGCCTAAGTCTAAGTCAAGTTGGAAAATTTCATAATAGACTAAAGTTCCAAATAAGTACGCACAAGACCAAATTTTGGGTAAGCACACCTAAATATATATAAGGATTTATATGAGGATATACCTATCAAATGAAAGGTCTTCGAGTCTAGTTTCTAACTCTTAAAACCGTTCATCATTTAGACACTCCTACAAGAAGTTATGACCAAATTACCAACAGTTGGAAGAATGTGATTATGCGGTCAGATGTGCGACCGCAGAATCATTATGCAATCACAAAACGGGCTATGCGATCGCAAAATGGTCGCAAATCTGTCCAGTGCAGCCCAGTTTTCAGAATCAGTTTTGCAGTCCATTGTGTGACCCGCATACCCATTGTGCGGTCCATTGTGTGACCCCGTACCTGAGTTCGGGGGTCCATTTTCCTATTTATATAACTCGGCCCCATTTTGATAAATAGGCTTTAGATCTTATTTTGGGGCAATTATCTGATGATTTTAGAGAGAAGTGAGAGTGTTCTAAAGAGAGGAAGAAGCTCAAGTGCTTTGTTCATCAAAAATTTGGTTCAAGCTTTGAAATCCAATAAGGAAATATCACATGATCTTCACCCCAAGAGGTAAGGTTCTAACCCCTAGTCTTCAATTTCAAGTTTGGGTAAAGATGGGTGATTGTGAGAGTGATTCTTGGATGTGAGAGTATTAGTTATATATGCTTGTACCAACAAGGTTGTGGGAAGATTGTTGAGTTAAAATGGGTAAAGATTGGATTGAAAATGGTAGAAATCTTCAAAGATTTTAATTGAGAATTTGAAAGTCAATCCGATGTCGGAATTCGATAATTTTTGTATGGTTGAACTCGTATCAGAACGGGTGTTTGGATTTTGTGGGTTTTTCCTGGATTCGAGACGTGGGTCTCACTATCAATTTTTAAATAAATTTCAGATTTTAATCCGAAAAATTTAAAATTTCATATGGAATTAGTTCCTACGATTTGTGTTGAGTATGTTGAATTGTTTGTGATTAGATTTGAAACTTTCGGACACGAATTCGCGAGGCAAAGGTGTATTGGAATCTTGAAATTGGTTGTGAAGCGAGGTAAGTGTCGTGGTTAACCTTGACTTGAGGGAATAGAACCCTTGAATTATTTGTTATGTGAAATTCATGTGAACGACGTATAGGCGAGATGACGAGTGTCTATACATCGCCGAATTAATTGTTTGCATAATTATTTGAAAATCATAAATTATTTTAAATCATGAATTAATTATTATATTAATTGTTTCTCTCATATTCTTTGCTCAATATTATGCCCTGAATCCATGCTATAATTCCTACATTCTTATTTGATTTATGTGACTTAATTGTTACTTGACATTTAGCATACTAATTATTAAATTGCCTATTTCCTCCTTAATTCCACAATTAATTGCTACTTGTCATCACTTATTTCTAAATAAATCATAATTATTGTATGTGTCACGACCCAAACCGGTGGGCCGCGACGGGCATCCGGTACCTTACTCAACCGAGTATCAACATAACGTATCTTTTCGTATCATGCTATCATAGGTAAATGAGACGGAAAGGCTGCCATGGGATAACTAGAATAAAACATGTATTACCAACTTATACATAAGACATACGGGCCTATAAGACCAAAATGACCACTCGTACACTGAACATAGGCCGACAAGGCCGTACAATCTTTTACGTACATGATATATGTCTATAAGACTCTAAGAGTACATAAACGTCATAAGGCCGGGACAGGGCCCCGACAAACCAATCCATACGTGTCCAATGCATAATGACCAAATAGGCAACTCCGGAGCAACTGGAGCGCACCAACATCTTCCATTGAGCTGATAGCCTACTTGGAGAACTCTCGACCTATCTATCGGGACCTGCAAGCATGAAATGTAGTGTCCCCAGGAAAAAGGGACGTCAGTACAAGTAATGTGCTGAATATGTAAGGAATGAAAATCAGTAAACAATAGACATGAGAGAAACATGGAATAAAAGACTCAACATATAAGTCTGAATAACTTTGTAAATCATTTCATATTTATAATGCGATGCATATGCATATAAATGTCATACCATGCATAGGTATATGCGTTCATAACATCATCAAGCCTCTGAGGGCATCCCATCATATCATTTCGGCCACTGTGGGCAAATCATCAACGTATACCAGCTGCTCAGATGGTGGTGCGTATATAGCGCCGTAACCTTTTTCCATATCCTATATACATATATTTACATATATATACGCGTATATAACGCCATCTAGTTATGGGTCAATGTACATGTATAAATGAATGCAATGCATGAGAAGTACGTCATTAAAATCTCTCGAAACGCCATAAGATTATTATGCCTCTGATTAATATCATGAAATAATCTTTATCAACTTACGTATCTTTTGAGACCCATGAACAGATGATAGAACAATAGGACACATGGGGAATCAAGAACATAGGCATCTCTAGTATTTCTATGAATAGAGTCATTTATGAAAGTTGTGCATTTGCTCGTTTCGTTTGTATCGTATGAATCATGCCAAAAGGAAAAAAGGGATAGCCTTAACATACCTGAGCCGGTTCTCTTGACAATCCCTCTAACACACGACCATCGTGACAAAACACGTAACGGCGGATCGAAGTAGGGGAAAATTCGTATGATATTCTTAAGAAAGATTGTACAGGGCTCCCTTGAAATTTTCAAATTCACGCTGCCATTACATATTGACATCTTCGTATGAATTTGATGATGTTTCCCTTCATTATCTTGTAGAGATACAAGTATCTCTCTTAAGTGATTTTGAAAGGTTGAAGCAACTCACGTTGCGAAAGGATAATGCAATACCGTATGGATTCTTGTTGTAGCTTCATCCGTACCTTATTGTTCTCAAAGTGTAACACCATTTGATACAGTATTTACCTAACTTTGTGGATTAGAGATGGCATTCTTCAACAAGAATGATATAAAGGTGCACATAACTTTAAATGTTGCCACCACCTACTTAAGATTATGAATTGGTGGCAATTTGCTGCCAAGTTTCCATAAATCCTACGTGGATGTTGTCCCCCCTAACAATTATCCAAATCTCATTTAAATAATTATCTACAAAATTCAATTTACAAGTTAATCTCCTACTTAAAAATCCATAATTACTCAATTATCCACATAATTAAGAATTATCTCAAATTACTTAAAATACTACTCACTTTTAACGCACTTTATACACCTTATAATTATGGTCATGTGGTATCTTGTATGGCACTAGTCCATAAATACCGGGAATTATACCTCGGACAGCATTTTTTCTCAAAATGCCAAACTTCGACGAAAATTCATTTCCTTCGATTCGCTTACCCTCTCACCTTCACGAATTTACTTATAACTTGTTTGAAATAGCATAATACTTATAATCTCAAAATAATCTTATTCCCGAGCTTACGTCAATTAATTTACGATAAAAGTTTAACGTACGAAAATGCGGAATGTAACATCTCATTTCCGAGCATTCATCAATATCAATTTACTTATGGCATACTTTCACGTATGAAAACATGGGGTGTAACATTATTCCCCCTTTAGAACACTCGTCCTCGAATGTTGACTGATGCACTTATCATTTTCATAACTTATTCCTTCCGAATACTTTAGCACTCTTCTTGCCATCTAGGAAACTATTCTGTGAATAAATTCAAAGGCCAAGGCATTCCCCCCTTTAGGCCTCTTTCTCACACCATGACTTGTGGTCGGAATCCTTCCAATCTCGTAACTGTTGCTACCTTCTATCATGTAGCATGTACGATTTTGACCTTATGAGTGCGCCTATGTGATTTTTCTCTCCTTTTCCCTCCAGTTTTTAGCCAATCTCTAGGCCTCACTTTGTAAACATATATAGAGCTTGACAAGATGTCCCTCTGGGTATCTATGGGTATACTGAAGTTCTTCGCTCGGTACTTTGTTGAACTTACGAATATTGCTATACCTTATTTCGTAGATCCGTTTATCCATCCGTATGACTTTACTGCATCTAGGTAGGTCATACTATACCATAACTCTTATTTCGATTTATTGTTACTGAGGTCTGCTACCAAATTCTAGGTTACTCTCGTTGCTTATCCTATATGTATAAATCTAAGTCCTTTAATGTTTCTTCATCACTGTTCATCTTAAGAATGATGGCCTATTCTCATCTCATACTTTGTAACTTTTATCCATCCATTGTTGATTCACCTCAATGTTGATCTGCAATCTACTACTGATAACTTGGCCTCTTGTGTAACACTGCCACTAGGGCTCACGTCTCCTTGGGAAACATCTGAAATGATTAGGCTGATCCACCTAGGGGCGATAATATACTTCCAAAATGGTATTTCATAACATTCCAATGTGATTCATCTTATGGGGTATTGAATCCCGTGCCGTCCATAAAATCCCTTTTTTTCTTCTTCAAATCATTACTCAATCGAAGGCCCAAACGTCAACCTTTATCTATCACAATTACACCCTTATTATACTATCAGGGCAGCGTTCCATCTCTTCTAAATGTTACTAGCCTTAGACTCCTTTGAGTTCATTCAGGCTTGTAATGACTCGGCCGGTCGTTTTGAGAGTAATAGCCCTGATCCCCTATTTACTGCTTCTCCCATATCTATTCCTGCTATTGTGACTTGCCGGGAGGTTTCGTTTTAGTTTTTGGAGTGTTTTGGGACACTTAGTCCCTAAATGGAGGTTTAAACCTTAGGATTTGGATCGTAGTCGGAACTGTGTGAAGAAGACTCCGAAATGGAATTCTGTCTATTACATTAGCTCCGTTAGGTGATTTTTGGGCTTAGGGGCGTGTCCGGATTGTGTTTTGGAGGTCTGTAGCTCAAATAGGCTTGAAATGGCTAAAATAGGAATTTAAGTTTGGAAGTTTGACCGGGGAGTTGACTTTTTGATATCGGGGTCAGAATCCAGTTTCGAAAATTTTCATAGCTCTGTTATGTCATTTATGACTTGTGTGCAAAATTTGAGGTCAATCGGACTTGATTTGATAGGTTTCGACATTGAATGTAGAAGTTGGAAATTCTTAAGTTTCATTAAGCTTGAATTGGGGTGTGAATTGTGATTTTAGCGTTGTTTGATGTGATTTGAGGTTTAAAATAAGTTCGTATGATGTTTTATGACTTGTTGGTGTTTTTAGTTGAGGTCTCGAGGGCCTCGGGTGAGTTTCAGATGGTTAACGGATCAAAAGTTGGACTTAAAGAGCTGCTGCAATTTTCTTCTGCTGGAAATGCAAAAATCGAGCTCAGGATCGAAGCCCAGAAATCGAGCCCAGGATCGAAGGCCATGATCGAGGCTCAGGATCGAGGGCCATGATCGAGGCTCAGGATCGAGGGCCATGATCGAAGGCTCAGGATTGAGGGCCGTGATCGAAGGCCAGAATTGAGGGTCATGATCGAAGGCCAGGATTGAGGTCTAGGATCGAAGCCATGATCGATGCCCAGGATCGAAGGTCAGGATCGAGGCCCAGGATTGAGGGCCATGATCGAAGCCTTAATCGAGGGCCAGGATCGAGGCAGGACCGAGGGCTGCCTGGACAGAATTATAAAACAGGGGACTTCGTCCTCTATGCCATTTTTGATGAATTGGAGCTTGGGGAGAGGCAATTTTTGGGATATTTTCAGAGAAAACATCGGGATTCGATCCATTCAGAGTCGGATATTCGTGAAAAAGGCATTCTTACCGATTGATTGAGCTTGGTTCGAGGTAAGTAGCTTGCCTAACTTTGTGTGGGGGAACTCCACGTAGGATTTGTACTACTTTTTGATATATGAGCGCCGTGTACGTGAGGTGACGAGTACGTACACGGGCTAATTGTGTAAAAACCTGATTTTTCTACTAAGTAATAACCTGATTTCCTTATTATTTGAGTTCCATCAGCATGTGTGGTATCCGGCTAGACTAGAATAGCATGCCTACTTGCCTTAACTGTTTACTTGAACTACGTGCAGCATGTTTAGTGAATTTACCTGTCTTTCCTTAACTGGTACTTAGGTTGAACTGTAGAATTTCGTGTCGTAACTATTGAATTCTATTGTTTGGCTGCATATTTACTTTGGGACTACGGAACGGTATTTCAGGAGATCTCCTTGTACTGCATATTTACTTTGGGACTACGGAACGGTATTCCGGAAAATCCTTATGTACTGCATATTTACTTTGGGACTACGAAATGGTATTCCGGGATACCCCCTATGCTGCATATTTACTTTGGGACTACGGAACGGTATTTCGGGAGATCCCCCTGTTCTGCACATTTACGTTAGGACTACGAGACGGCATCTCGGAAAATCCCCTATTGTTATCTCTGTGTACTGAGCTGTTGTCTTCTATGATTTCATTCTTGTTAAATTTCAGTCCTTATTTTACTGCGGTATTTCATTCTAACTTGTGTTATTATATATATACCAGTAGGGCCCTGACCTGACCTCGTCACTACTCGACCGAGGTTAGGCTTAGCACTTGTTGGGTACCGATTGTGGTGTACTCATGCTACTCTTCTGCACATATTATTTTCGTGTGCAGATCCAGGTACTCCTTATCAGCCGCACTATCAGTGAGCCGGGATAGCTTTTGAGACTTCAAGGTATATCTGTCGCGTCCGCAGACCTCGGAGTCCCCTTCTACTCTTCCCCATGTCCATTATCTTCTGTATTTTCTTTTGATAGACTCTGATGTATAGAAACACTAGATTTTCCTCCTGTAGTTTATGATTCACGATGTTCCAGGTTTTGGGAATGCTGTGTAGTATATTGAGGAGCTGGTTATTGTACATGCCAAGTGGCATGGTACTCAATTATAGTGTTATTGCTACAGTTAGTTGTTTAATTTATGTTTTCATTTCATTTATTCCGCAAAATATTAGGCTTACCTAGTCATAGAGACTAGGTGCCGTCACGACGTTATAAGGAGGGGAAATTGGATCGTGACAAGGCTATACTGAGCTTTCTATAACTTAGACAAACCATCAGCTCTCTTGTTTTCATGAGCTTAATCCCGAGGATTTATCCATTCTGGTCACCTTCTCACTCGCCTTTTCTTATCCTTACTCCTATTTTCCTAATACCTTGTCGCTCTACCATTCTTTAGCTTGCAACCTACACATATCTATTAATACCACTCGCAACCTTCCTTCAACTTACTTGCACCATAGATTTCCTTATGTTATTCTGAAACATCAAGCGAGACATCACATCATCTCAAATTCTTCTTTATTCCCTTAACTAGGCCTCTCGGTACCTAGAAACCATAGGCTGGAAGATATGCCACTGATGACGCCTCTATCATTCCTAGATACTGAATCCCAATGCTTCTAACCCTCTATCTGAAGTATGGATTATTCACAATCTTCTGCACCTTAGTATCTCGTACGTTGTTCACCTTTACCTTACTTACCTTAAAATCTCGCATCACATCTTCTATCTCTTTCATGACCTCACTTCCACACAGGTATAATTCACATCTACAGCTTGAAGCTCTATTATAATACTTGCACCTCTGGTGCATACACAATCCGGTGAGAGCTTTATACTGACTTCGTGTGAGGTTGTTACTCTTCTAACTGGCTTTGTCGTAGAGCCGTCATAAAATATGGCTATTGTACTATCTCTCTTGTACCTCTCATATTAAGAGTAATTATGTAATGTTCTCAATCATGATATTTATAACCTTCTGGTCCAATAATCAGACTCCTAATTTACTTAGTTGATGTAACATATTAGTTTCATCTTCCTTCTGATCGGACTTTATGTAAACTTAAGCTATCTTCCGATCTGCGGCTTCTGGTATTAGCTATTACTTTAGCCTTTCATGGGCGCTATGGAATATGCATGATACAATCTTTTAACAATTCAATCCTTTGTCTATGACTTGGACTCAATTCTTTCTTTTAGCTTATACCGGAGTCTTCTACGGCTGTATGATTGTCAACATATATGTTGTATGGATAATACTCCGAACTCTTAAGTGCGTTCATAACGTAACTAACTCTGGATCATTGTTCGAACAATTCCTTTCGTTCCTTCTCAGCTTTCTTTAAACGTAAGCTATTACCTTTCCTGGTCTTTCTCCCCATTGTTGCGTGCATACTTAGCTTATCTTAGTTCCCACGCATGCCGGAGTTTTCGTGCAACTCATATGATCTCGAATATTACTTTTGATTTTACTTTCCATTCATTAGCCACGGTAGGTGCCACTTTCTTATGGAGTACAAAATATATATAATGAGACTGTTGTTACAAGACCATTTCCTCTTTAGGTTACTGTGCTTAGGTTGAAGCCTTCTTCCTTATTTTCTCAGCTAGTCTTTCGTTGTACTACTTAGGGAATACCCCTTGACTCTTGTAAAGCTACGAGCTTATTACATCGTATACCCGACGGAATTTTTGATGTCCTTCCTTGCCTATAATTATCCGTAGTTACTTACGTTCAAGCCCTTGTGCTTGTAGGGTTGCTTCTGAACTGATATTTTGACTGTCTTCATAGTGGCACTCTCTTTTATTTCTGTAACACTCATACAGTACCTTTAACTACCCCAACTCTTATCTGAATATTTCTCAAGGATCATGATATCATTATCTGCGAGGCTGGATTTACTATGTTGGGGTTCACTATGTTTATCTTGCACGATCTGCTGATTGTCAGTAACCTCTTATCTAGCCATAACTAGGCTCTTCCTGAATCAACTGCTTACTATTCGTTGGCCCATTCTCATATCAATATTCGGCGTAATCTTTCTTGGGTTGTTTCCTTTGTCTTAACTTATGTCTCGCACTGGCTCCTTATCTATTAATAACATCTTGGGGGCAGGAACCCTTACTTCCTCTCCTTGACGCTGTGTTTGCATAATGTAGCATATCTGTAGGATTTGAATAAGTGAAATCTCATCCCTTTTCTTATTTTTATCGCATTCTTCCTTTACCATTTCATAGTTACTAGAATCACTTAATCCTGACTTAATGCCACATCACTCCATATTCCCCCCTTTAGGGGAGTACTAAGATTTAGTGCTACGATGAGCTACATATAGATGTTTTACCTCTTCATCTTTGGCATGTTTTCACATCATCGATGACCCTTACTCGCCTTGCGGAAATCCTTTTATACCTAGGATAACAAAATTCCTTACTCACGAGGGTGACACCTAGTATAACTGGCACATATAGTCCGTTAAGCTTAACTTTGCTCACATTGTTTGCTTCACATTGCTTGCTTTAGGGAAGCGTCTTCCTGAATGACCTTTAAAGGTTATTCTTCTGTCATCCATTCTATTATTGCTGGAACGCAATCTCTGAATCTCCCATGATGCCTACTATTATCAAATCACTCAGTTCCTAATTCATGTTTAGTTTATCTTGTTCACCAGCCCATACTGATTTGTATTACTCTGGGGTCTAACTTTTCCTTCTGGTAATCACGTTAGAGTCACGAACTTATTTCTCAAAATGAGGGCCTATACTCTTTTGTTGTCTCAAGGCCTGTCACCTCTCGTCTTTTCCTTCACTTGACTATAGGCTTTGTAATACTGTCATTCTTTTTTCTATCGTTGTCATCCATGTATCACATCTTACTCATAATGCTTCATTATCTCTCTTCTTATTTCCCTGCTAATATTTATGTCTATCACTTTATTCTGAAAACTCGAACAAGACATTCTTTTGCTTTTAACTCCCCTTGCTCCATCTACTAGATCTTCGGGTTGCCTAACATTCTTTCTCTATTAGGGACGGGAGCCACACTAAGGTAATATTTATCCATTCAAGGCTTCCAGTGCCTATCTTTGTAGTATTCATATCTAGATGTACTATTTTAGAGTGCACCCTCTGGGTGTCTCACAAGGAGATCTATTAGCACATTTGCAATATCATTCGGAAATGTCAGCTAACGCTAACAATCCATTCACCATTTTGGGTTACTCTAACCCCAGCCGGATCTTGATATTTCGTCCTCCTCTTATACTACTTCTGTTAGCCCCCATAGGGCATAAATGAGATGGGTGTGGCCAATTATACATACCTCTGTTATTGTTGAAGGTAACTCAAAAGGCTTATATTCCTCTTCCTGAATTGTAAATACTGATAATCTTTATTAACTAGGCGTCTCGTACCCTTCTTCACCTTGCTTCTTTTACTTGTTGAAACTGGTATCTAGCTTCTGAATCTCTCATTGCCTTTCACTATAAGGGTAGATAGATATTCTTGCCTTAAGGCTCCTTATCAAGACACTTACACGTCTTAGTACACGCATGATTTGCTGAAGACCTCATATTTACTCATCATGAGCATCATGCGAAATTGAGTTCCTCTGACTTAACTCTTCCATAACCATATTCAATCCCTTACCAGCCGTCTTTCTAGATGTAGGCATATAGAGTTTAGGAAATTGAGTTCTTACAACTGAGCTCTACTACACGATCTAGAGTAAGAAGAAAGAGTGACAGTCCCAAATGCCCTGTAGCCTCCTGCTTATAAGTGTGGTGCACAACACGCCCATAAAAAAACTCTACTAGACACAGTTTGTAGACTCCCTAGGACAAAACTGCTCTGATACCACTTTTGTCACGACCCAAACCGATGGGCCGCGATGGGCACCCGGTACCTTACTCAACCGAGTACCAACATAACGTATCTTTTCGTATCATGCTATCATAGGTAAATGAGACGGAAAAGGCTGTCGTGGGATAACTAGAATAAAACATGTAATACTAACTTATACATAACACACAAGGGCCTATAAGACCAAAATGACCACTCGTACACTGAATATAGGCCGACAAGGCCATACAATCTTTTACGTACATGATATATGTCTACAATCCCCTGAGAGTACATAAATATCATAAGGCCGGGACAGGGCCCCGACAAACCAATCAATACGTGTCCAATGCATACTAACCAAATAGGCAACTCCAGAGCAACTAGAGCGCACCAACATCTTCCACTGAGCTGATACCCTACTTGGAGGACTCTTGACCTGTCTATCGGGACCTGAGGGTATGAAACGCAGCATCCCCAGGAAAAAGGGATATCAGTACAAATAATATACCGAGTATGTAAGGAATGAAAATCAGTAAACAATAAACATGAGAGAAACATGGAGTAAAAGACTTAACATATAAGTCTAAATAGCTCTGTAAATTATTTCATATTTATAATGTTATGCATATGCGTATAAATGTCATACCATGCATAGGTATATACGTTCAAAATATCATCAAGCCTCTGAGGGCATCCCATCATATCATCTCGGCCACTGTGGGCAAATCATCAACGTATACCAGCTGATCAGGTGGTGGTGCGTATATAACACCGTAACCTTTTTCCATATCCCATATACATATATATACATACATATACACGTATATAATACCATCTGGTCATGGGTCAATGTATATGTATAAATATATATACACACACACACACACACACACACACACACACACACATGTATAAATGAATGCAATGCATGAGAAGTACGTCATTAAAATCTTTCGAAACATTATAAGACCATTATGCCTCTGATTAATATCATGAAATAAATTTTATCAACTTACGTATTTTCTGAGACCCATGAACAGATGATAGAACAATAGGACACATGGGGAATCAAGAACATAGGCATCTCTAGGATCTTTATGAATAGAGTCATTTATGAAAGTTGTACATTTGCTCGTTTCGTTTGTATCGTATAGATCATGCCAAAAGGAAAGAAGGGATAGCCTTAACATACCTGAGCCGGTTCTCTTGACAATCCCTCTAACACACGAGCATCGTGACAAAACATGTAACGACGGATCGAAGTAGAGGAAAATCCGTATGATATTCTTAAGAAAGATTGTACCGGGCTCTCTTGGAATTTGCAAATTCACGCTGCCATTTCATAACAACATCTTCGTATGAATTTGATGATGTTTCCCTTCAATATATTGTAGAGATACATGTATCTCTCTTAAGTGATTTTGAAAGGTTGAAGCAACTCACGTTGCTAATGCATAATGCAATCCCGTATGGATTCTTGTTGTAGCTTCATCCGTACCTTATTGTTCTCAAAGTGTAACACCATTTGATATACTATTTACCTAACCTTGTGGATTAGAGATGGAATTCTTCAACAAGAATGATATAAAGGTGCACATAACTTTAAATGTTGCCACCACCTATTTAAGGTTATAAATTGGTGGCAATTTGCTGCCAAGTTTCCATAAATCCCACGTGGATGTTGTCCCCCCCTAACAATTATCCAAATCTCATTTAAATAATCATCCACAAAATTCAATTTACAAGTTAATCTCCCACTTAAAAATCCATAATTACCCAATTATCCATATAATTAAGAATTATCTCAAATTACTTAAAATACTACTCACTTTTAACACACTTTATACACCTCACTATCATGGTCATGTGGTATCTTGTGTGGCACTAGTCCATAAATACCGGGTATTATAGCTTGGACCGTATTTTATCCCAAATTATAAAATTTTGATGAAACTCATTTCTTCTATTCGCTTACCCTCTCACCTTCACAAATTTACTTATCACTTGTTTGAAATAGCGTAATACTTATAATCTCACAATAATCTCATTCCCGAGCTTACGTCAATTAACTTACGACGAAACTTTAACGTACGAAAATACAGAATGTAACATCTTATTTTCGAGCTTTCATCAATTTACTTATGGCGTACTTTCACGTATGAAAACATGGGGTGTAACAGTATGCTTGTTGTCTTATAACTTCATATTAATTGTTGTATTTATTGGAGTAATTTCTTTTATAAGAATTGATAAATTATTTTATTGGAGGAACGGGTTGCACTCCGCAACGGAATTTATTGAAATGAATATATTGGAGGAACAGGTTGCACGCCGCAACAGAATTGATTGAAAGATATATTGAGGATAGGGTTGCACGCCGCAACATGATTAAATTAAAATAAATATATTGCGGGATCGGGTTGCACGCCGCAACAGAATTGAATGTGAATATATTGTGGGATCAGGTTACACGCCGCAACGAAAATTGATTGAAATAATAATTGGTTATAACTACTGAGTTAGCTTCAACTGTTGAAATGAGATACCCGTTTTATTTTTATTATTGTTGTTATTATTATTACTGCGTACAGGTTAATATAAGTGACCTGCCTTAGCCTCGTCACTACTTCGTCGAGGTTAGGCTCGGCACTAACTGGGTACAGGGGGTCGGTTGTACTCATACTATACTCTGCACTTCTGGTGCAAATACCGGAGTTGGTCCCAACGGCGTATAGTAGATTTGCTCGGATTCAGCTCTTCGCAGGAGACTTGAGGTATAACTGCATGGCGTTCGTAGTTCTGAAGTCCCCTTCTACTTTATTTTTAGCTGTGTGCATTCTTTCAGACAACATTATCTTATTTCAGGCCCTTGTTTGTACTATTCTAGTAAGCTCGACTCCAGTTCTGGGATGGTATTTAGACATAGTTATTATTATGAATTATTTACTATATTTCAGACTTTACTTCCATATTTATTTCTTTGTGATTAATTAATTTAAAATTATTTTAAAATGGTTAATATTGTTCTAACGTTGGCTTTCATAGTAAGTGAAATATTAGGCGCCATCACGGCCCCGAAGGTGGGAATTTCAAGTCGTGACAAGTTGGTATCAGGGCACTAGGTTACATAGGTCTCACGAGTCACGAGCTAGCTTTGTAGAGTCTGAAGGATTGGTACGGAGACGCGTGCACTTATCTCTCAAGGCTATGAAGTTTACGAACAATATCACTTCATTCTTATTCTGTCGTGCGATTTTATTCTGTCATCGATTATTGAACCATTCTATTCTTATTCTCTCGCAGATGGCGAGAACGCTTAATACATCTACCGACGGACAGGAGCCAGAGCCCCCAGTGACAGCTATGACTAGGGGCAGAGGCCGAGGCCGAGGTCGCGCTAGAGGCTGAGGTAGGGCTCAATCTAGAGCTCGAGCAGCAACACCTATTATAGAACCTCAGGTGGATTTAGAAGTGGAGGTTCCGGCACAGACGGTACCTGTTGGACCAATTCAGGTTCTGGAAGGATTCATAGCTACTCCAGTGCTGCAGGACACAGTAGTTCGTTTGGTGAGTCTTATGGAGGGTGTGGCCCAGAATGGTATATTTCCAGTGACACCAGTCATCTCACAGGCTGGGGTTGGAACACAAACCCCCACTACTCCCGCTTCGAAACAGATAGCTCCCCAGAATCAGGCTCCAGTAGCCCATCCAGTTGGGGTAGTTCAACCAATTGATGCAGCACAGGCCGGTGATAGGCCTGCTTTGTCTTCTGAGGCTTTGTTGAGGTTGGACAAGTTTACCAAGCTATTTAAAATCCATTTCAGTGGTGCACCTTCTGAGGACCCACAGGATTTTCTTGACCGCTTATATGAAGTATTGCAGAACATGGGGATAGTCGAAAGCAATGGGGTTGATTTTGCTGTGTTTCAGATGACTGGTTCCGCCAAGAGGTGGTGGAAAGATTATGTATTTACTTGACAAGTTGGTTTGCCTGCACTTACTTGGGAGCAGTTCCCGTGGCTATTTCTAGAGAAGTTCCTCCTTATCACATTGAGAGAGGATTACCGCAAGCAATTTGAGCGTCTCCAATAGGGCAGTATGTCAGTCACTCAGTATGAGACCTGTTTTGTGGATCTAGCCCGTCATGCTCTTCTTCTGCTTCTTACCGAAAGAGAGAGGGTGAGGAGGTTCATTGATGGACTCGTTCAACCTATCAAGCTACAGATGGCCAAGGAGACCGGGAGTGAGATTTCTTTTCAGATGGCTGCTAATGTCGCCAGGCGGATCGAGATGGTTCTTTCACAGGAGAGAGGGCCAATGTCAGATAAGAGGCCCCGTCATTTCGGCAATTTCAGAGGCGCCTCATCTGGAGGCAGAGGTACTCATAGTAGGGGTGATCCTCCCAGTCCATTTTATTCAGCACTTCAGACTTCTCACGGTGCTTCAGGGAGTCAAGATCCTTATGTTCCTTACCCTGGACATCCAACATTCAGTGCACAATCAGCTCCTATTAGAGCATACCCACTCCAGAGTCACTATGGCGGCTATCTGACCCGTTCGGATTAGCTTCAGCTTCAGCAGCCACGACAACAGGATGGGTTTTATGAGTGTGGAAACATTGGTCACATCAGGAGGTATTGCCCTAGGTTGTCGAGCAACAGATCTCATCAGGATTCTCGTGCCATCATACTGGCACCGGTTTCTCCACCGCCCGCCTGGCCAGCTAGGGGCAGGGGTCAGACAGCTACAGGTGGAGGTCAGGTTATTAGAGATGGAGGCCAACCAGTTAGAGGCCGTCCCAGTGATGTAGCTCCAAGTGGTGGGGCCCAGCCCCGATTCTATGCTTTCCCTGCTAGGCCTGAGGTCGAGTCATCCAACGTCGTGATCACAGGTATTGTTCCAGTTTGCCATAGAGATGCTTCAGTTTTATTTGATCCAGGATCTATAAATTCCTATGTGTCCTCCTACTTTGCTTCATATTTGGTTGTGCCTCTTGATTCTTTGAGTGCTTCCGTGCACGTGTCCACGCCGGTAGGGGATTCTATCGTTGTAGATCATGTCTATCATTCGTGTGTGGTTACTATTGGGAGTCTTGAAACTAGTGTGGATATTCTACTTCTTTATATGGTAGATTTTGATGTCATCTTGGGTATGGATTGGTTGGTACCTTATCATGCTATATTGGATTGTCATGCCAAAATAGTGACCTTAGCCATGTCGGGGTTACCTCTATTAGACTGGAAATAAATTCCTGGTCATTCTACCAGTAGGGTTATTTCTTATATGAAGGCTCAGCGTATGGTCGAGAAGGGGTGTCTAGCCTATTTGGCTTATATTTGCGATCCCAGTGCGTATGTTCCTTCTATGGACTCAGTTCCAGTTGTCCGTAACTTTCCAGAAGTATTTCCTGCAAATTTGCTGGGGATGCCACCCGACAGGGATATTGATTTCTGTATTGATTTGGCTCTGGGAACCCAGCCCATTTCCATTCCACTATACCGTATGGCCCCGTCGGAGTTAAAAGAATTAAAAGAACAGTTACAAGACTTGCTTGATCAGGGATTCATTAGACCTAGTGTCTCACCCTAGGGTGCACCAGTGTTATTTATAAAGAAGAAAGATAGCTCTATGCGGATGTGTATATATTATCGGCAGTTGAACAAGGTCACTATTAAGAACAAATATCCATTGCCAAGAATCGATGATCTATTTGATCAACTTCAGGGTGCCAAGGTGTTTTCGAAGATTGACTTGAGGTCTGGCTATCATCAGTTAAAGATTAGGACATCTGATGTTCCTAAGACCACTTTTCGGACCCGGTATGGGTATTATGAATTCTTAGTGATGTCGCTCTGGCTTACCAACACTCAAACAGTATTTATGGATTTGATGAATCGGGTGTTCAAGCCTTATTTGGATTCATTTGTGGTTGTATTCATTGATGACATCTTGATTTACTCCAGCAGTCGAGAGGAGCATGAGCAACATCTTCGGATTATACTTCAAACTTTGAAGAATAATCAGTTATATGCCAAATTTTCAAAATGCGACATTTGGTTAAACTTAGTTGCCTTTTTAGGGCATGTTGTATCGACAGAAGGCATAAAGGTGGATCCTAAGAAGATTGAGGCAGTTCAGAACTGGCCTAGGCCTACTTCAGTTACAAAGATACAAAGTTTTCTGGGTTTGGCAGGTTATTATCGCCGGTTCATGGAAGGGTTTTCATCTATAGCAAGCCCATTGACCAGACTGACCCAGAAAGGTGCCCCATTCAGATGGTCAGATAAGTATGAGTTGAGCTTTCAGAAGCTCAAGACTACTTTGACTACGGTGCCAGTATTGGTATTGCCCACAGGTTCAGGATCTTATACGGTGTATTGTGATACATCTCGCATTGGGCTTGGTATAGTATTAATGCAAGATGGCAGAGTGATTGCATATGCATCGCGGCAGTTAAAAGTTCATGAGAAAAATTACCTTGTTCATGACTTAGAATTGGCAGCCATTGTTCATGCGCTGAAGATTTGGAGACACTACCTTTACGGCATGTCATGTGAAGTATTCACAGATCATCGTAGTCTACAGTATCTATTCAAACAAAAAGATCGCAATTTGAGGCAGAGAAAATGGTTGGAGCTGTTGAAGGACTATGATATCACCATTTTGTATCACCCTGGAAAGGCCAATGTGGTGGCCGATGCTTTGAGTAGAAAGGTTGTGAGTATGGACAACCTTGTGTATATTCTGGTTGGTGAAAGGAATTAGCTGCATATGTTCATACTTTGGCCAATCAGTTCGTGAGGTTAGAGGTTTCAGAGTCCAATCGGATTCTAGCTTGCACAGTCATTCGGTCTTCCTTGTATGAGCGCATCAGAGAACGACAATATGATGATCCCCATTTGCTTGTCCTTAAGGACACGGTGCAGCACGGTGGTGCCAAACAGGTTACTGTGGGAGAAGATGAAGTTCTGCGGATGTAGGGTCGTATTTGTATACCTAATGTGGATGGGCCTCGTGAATTGATTCTTGAGGAGGCCCATAATTCCCGGTATTCTATTCATCCGGGTACCACCAAAATGTATCAAGATTTGCGGCAACATTATTAGTGGAGGAAAATGAAGAAGGATATAGTTGCATATGTAGCTTGGTGTTTAAACTGTCAGCAAGTCAAGCACGAGCATCAGAGACTTGGTGGTCTGCTTCAGAAGTTAGAAATTTCTGAGTGGAAGTGCGAGCGTATCACTATGGATTTTGTTGTTGGGCTCCCACGAACTCAGAGGAAGTTCAATGCAGTATGGGTCATTGTGGACAGGTTGACCAAGTCAGCACATTTCATTCCAGTGGCAATTACCTATTCTTCAGAGCGGTTAGCTGAGATTTACATCCGCGAGATTATCCGCCTTCACGGTGTGCCCGTGTCTATCATTTATGATCGAGGTGCACAATTCACCTCGCACTTCTAAAGGGTTGTACATTGTGAGATAGGCACGTGGGTTGAGTTGAGTACATCATTTCTTCTATAGACAGACGAACAGTCAGAACGCACTATTCAGATATTGAAAGATATGCTTCGCGCTCGTGTTATAGACTTTGGAGGTTCTTGGGATCAGTTCTTGCCACTTGTGGAGTTTGCCTATAATAACAGTTACCGGTTCAGCATTCAGATGGCTCCATATGAAGCATGATATGGGAGGCGATGTCGCTCGCCAGTTGGCTGGTTTGGACCGGGAGAGGCTTGATTGTTGGGTACCGATTTGGTACAGGATGCCTTGGATAACGTCAAGATTATTCAGGATTGACTTTGCACAACTCAGTCTAGGCAAAAGAGTTATGCCGACCGTAAAGTTCATGATATTGAATTCATGGTTGGAGAAAGAGTATTGCTCCGGGTTTCACCTATGAAAGGTGTAGTGAGATTCGGAAAGAAGGGCAAGTTGAGCCCTACGTATATTGGACCCTTTGAAATTCTTGAAAGGGTGGGTGAAGTAGCCTGCAGGCTTGCACTACCACCTAGTTTATCAGAAGTTCATCCGATATTCCATATATCCATGCTCCAGAAATATCATGGTGATTCGTCCCATGTGTTAGATTTCAGCTCAGTTCAATTGGATAAAGATTTGACTTATGAGGAGGAGCCGGTAGCTATTTTAGCTCGGCAGGTCCGTCAGTTGAGGTATAAGAGTTATCCTTCGGTTCGGGTGTAATGGAGAGGTCAGCCGAATGAGGAAGCTACCTGGGAGTCCGAGTCGGACATACGGAGCAAATATCCACATCTTTTCACGAGCTCAGGTACTTCTCTAATTCCGTTCGAGGACGAACGTTTGTTTTAGAGGTGGAGAATGTGATGACCCAAAAATGTCATCTTTAATTTAAGCGTTCATTTCTGTGTTCTATGAAGATGTTGAGAGCTTACCTGCTATGAGTTACGTATCACCTGAATAGTTGATGTTAATGACGTTCCTTTTCTAGTAATATATTGCTTATGAGGCCACTGTTAGTATTATTTTCATGTTGTGTTACATTGATTGGATTATGTATGTGTTGTTAGGATTGGTTTCTGGGATTCTCTGACAGGTAGATAGGCCCAGTTACAAAGGAAACTCTAGCAAAATTTTTGGAAATTTTGGGAGTTAGTAAAAATTCGGGAAATTGAAATAGGTGAAAGAAGAGATAAATTATGTTATGTGTTTGGGGGCGGACTCTACTTCTCATTTGAGGAATATTAATTTGATGGATATCAATTAGATATGATAATAAGTGTACGTGGCATATTATAAGTGATGTGGGGTCTAAGGAAAGGCCTAAGTCTAAGTCAAGTTGAAAAATTTCATAATACACTAAAGTTCCAAATGAGTACGCACAAGACCAAACTTTGGACAAGAACATCTAAATATATATAAGGAGTTATGTGATTATCAACCTATCAAATGAAAGGTCTTCGAGTCTAGTTTCTAATTCTTCAAATCGTTCGTCATTTGGACACTCCTACAAGAAATTATGACAAAATTATCAAAGGCTGGAAGAATATAATTCTGCGGTCAGATATGCGACCGCAGAATCATTATGCGATCACAAAACGGGTTATGCGATCGCAAAATGGTCACAAACCTGTCCAATGCAGCCCAGTTTTCAGCATCAGTTTTGTAGTCAATTGTGCGACCCGCATACCCATTGTGCGGTCCATCGTGCGACCGCATACCTGAGTTCGGAGGGTCCATATCTGATGATTTTAGAGAGAAGTGAAAGTATTCTAGAGAGAGGAAGAAGCTCAAGTGCTTTGTTCATCAAAAAGCTTGTTCAAGTTTTGAAATCCAACAAGGAAATATCACATGATCTTCACCCAAGAGGTAAGGTTCTAACCCCAAGTCTTCAATTTCGAGTTTGGGTAAAGATGGGTGATTGTGAGAGTGATTCTTGGATGTGAGAGTATTAGTTATATATGCTTGTACCAACAAGGTTGTAGGAAGATTGTTGAGTTCAAATAGGTAAAGATTGGATTGAAAATGGTAGAAATCTTCAAAGACTTTAATTGAGGATTTGAAAGGTATTTCGATGTCGGAATTCGATAATTTTTGTATGGTTGAACTCGTATCGGAACGAGTGTTCGAATTTTGTGGGTTTTTCTGGGATTCGAGACGTGGGTCCCAATGTCAATTTTTAAATAAATTTTGAATTTTAATCCGAAAAATTTATAATTTCATATGGAATTAGTTCCTACGATTCGTGTTGAGTATGTTGAATTATTTGTGATTAGATTTGAAGTTTTCGGACACGAATTCGCGAGGCAAAGGTGTATTGGAATCTTGAAATTGGTTGCGAAGCTAGGTAAGTGTTGTGGTTAACCTTGACTTGAGGGAATATAACCCTTGAATTATTTGTTATGTGAAATTCATGTGAACGACGTATAGGCGAGGTGACGAGTGTCTATACGTCGTCGAATTAATTATTTGCCAAATTATTTAAAAATTATAAATTATTTTAAATCATGAATTAATTATTATATTAATTATTTCTCTCATATTCCTTGCTCAATATTATGCCCTGAATCCATGCTATAATTGCTACATGCTTATTTGATTTATGAGACTTAATTGTTAGTTGACATTTAGCATACTTATTATTAAATTGTCTATTTCTTCATTAATTTCCATAATTAATTGCTACTTGTCATCACTTATTTCTAAATAAAGCATAATTATTGTATGCTTGTTGTCTTATAATTTTATATTAATTATTGTATTTATTGGAGTAATTTCTTTTATAAGAATTGGTAAATTATATTATTGGAGGAGCGGGTTGCACGCCACAACGGAATTTATTGAAATGAATATATTGGAGGAGCGGGCTGCACGCCGCAACATAATTGATTGAAAGATATATTGAAGATCGGGTTGCACGCCGCAACGGGAATAAATAAAAATGAATATATTGTGGGATCGGGTTGCACGTCGCAACGAAATTGAATGTGAATATATTGTGGGATCGGGTTGCACGCCGCAACAGAAACTGATTGAAATAATAGTAATTGGTTATGACTACCGAGTTAGCTTCAATTGTTGAAATGAGATACCTGTTTTATTTCTATTATTGTTGTTGTTATTATTACTGCGTACAGGGTAATGTAAGTGATCTGCCTTAGCCTCGTCACTACTTCGTCGAGTTTAGGCTCGGTACTTACTAGGTACATGGGGTCGGTTGTAGTCATACTATACTCTACACTTCTTGTGCAGATACCGGAGTTGGTCCCAGCGGCGTATAGTAGATTTGCTCGGATTCAGCTATTCGCAGGAGACTTGAGGTATAACTGCATGGCGTTCGCAGTTCTGAAGTCTCCTTCTACTTTATTTTTAGCTGTGTGCTTTCTTTCAGACAATATTATTTTATTTCAGACCCTTCTTTGTATTATTCTAGAAACTCGTGCACTTGTTACTCCAGTTCTGGGATGGTATTTAGACATCGCTATTATTATGGATTACTCACTATATTTCAGACTTTACTTCCGTATTTGTTTCTTTGTTATTAATTAATTTAAAATTATTTTAAAATGGTTAACATTATTCTAACATTGGCTTGCCTAGTAAGTGAAATTTTAGGCGTCATCACGGTCCCGAAGATGGAAATTTCGGGTCGTGATACTTTTAATATAATATAGATTACTCATTTCAAATTATTTTTCAAATACATTAAGACTATATACCAATTAATATGGGTATCATGGTAAATATTGCACTTTATTTATTATTTCTTAAGGGGCGTGCTAAGTCCAAAATGGACAAGTAACAGTGAACGGAGGTAGTAATTCTTTTCAATTTACGTCCCAATGAATTGAACCAATTATTAGCTGTCAAGAACTAACAGGCCCATGACTTACACCAATAGGCCCTAAACGGCAATTTCACAAATTTACTCAAGAAGATTTTGACCAAATATAAAAGAAAAACTAACCTAAATAGATGACAGATTATAATATATACAGAATTCATACATAATATGTGCATACTTATATATAATTAATGTCTAATTTTTATATACCGACTAAAAAAGTAAATAGTGAACTTGACAGACTATTTATGTAAAGATCCAGTATAAAATATATTACTCATATTTATGATTTTGAACGAAAAAGAACATAAAATGTAGTTGTCACAGTTGTTTGAAAAATTATGAAAGAGCCACTTTACTTGTATAGGAAGACTTTTTGACTAAACGTTATTGGAGACAATGTCGTACGAAAGGGGGAGATCGAGAATTAGGATAGAAGGATGACAGAGAGTCGCTAGTGTCTCTTAGTCTTGCAGTATTACTAGTACTATTTTTGTATTTCTCTTATTCCTGGTTCGTTATTATTGTATGTTGTGTCATTTGCTCATATTGCATTGTTGTTGCTACTGTTTGTCACTTTATTTTCACTGTTCCTTGAGCTGGCTATCGAAAATAATTTCTCTACCTTCACAAGATAGGGGTAAAGTCTGCGTATACAATGGCGAAACTGAGAATTTCTCCAAGGGTATACAAATTTGAAATAAGTGAAAAATAATTCCCGACAAAGGGTGTTTAATATGTGTTATATACATCTAAAACGTAATATTTTACCTATATATACAGTACAATTTTTGGACGAAACCCTTGTGACCAAGTGGCTTCGCCAGTATGAGTACATATTACCCTGCCCAAACCCCACATATGTTATTACACTAAGTTTGTATTGTTGTTGTTACTAGACAAAGTGTCGTAACCAGAAAGGGCCATTAGAAAACCTTCTACTTTTTTCTCCAACTTAATTAAGCAAAATGTTAGTTGTCAATAAGGTAATCCAACTTATTCCTCCACTGATTTGATCGCAATTCTGATGTAATCAATGGCTTGCTTTGCATTCTTTTTCCTCTTAATCAATAATTTGTGTTTATGTGACCTAATTTGATTGACAAAACACTATTTTGTTTCAGCATTCTAAGATCCCATAACCTATAATAGGCAATGATCTTGGTCAAGCAAAAAATACGTATAACGCGAAAAGGCATCAATTAGGCTGATTAATTTACAATTTTAGGTTGATTTTGGCTTATAATTTTTTTTTAATATTTACCGGACACGTAAATAAGCTAAAAAATAATTTGATTTGCATATGAACTTACTCAAACAGCTCCAAAATAGGACAAAAGTAATTGCCACTATTCTTCACAAAGCAGAAAACTAAAGATTGAATTAAAAAGTAAAATTGGGAATTAAAGTGAAAAAGAGGAGCAGTGTGCTTGGGTTGGCTAGGCAATAACTAAGAAGATATTTTGAGGTCATTGCCTAAATCACATTCCATTAGCTACAGCCTACAGCATGCACAGTAGCAAAAAAGGCGTAAATAAGTAATTCTTAACTTTTACTTTTCCTCCTTTTCAATTTACCTAAACTCATTTGATCGGACAAGGAATTAAAAAAAAGAGAGGAGATTTTTGAACTTGTGCTGTAAAATGAGGCACATATATTTTGTATGACCATAAATCATTGCATAAAGATAAACTGTTTCCAAATAAGGAAAAAATGTCATTTTTTTTTACACGGACTAAAAAGGAAATAAATTCACATAAATTGAAACGGAAAAAATATAAAATATAATTTTCTATATAATAATATAATTTCCCGGCGACCATAAATAAGTACTCATGAAGGTTTGACTCTTCTCATTTACATCACATAGTAGTACCATTTTGAATAATCCCATTTACGTGGCATAAGTCACAAATAGTCAAATACCTAAGCATCTCAATAATCCTCTTTCACTTTTTCTTTTTTGAATTTCTTTTAATTGTATAAGGAAATTAACTTGAGAAAGAAATTCAAGGAGAAAAGAAATGGTGAAAATTTAATACAGTATTTCTTTTTTCGCAACTTGCCTTCGCATGAACATATAATATTTGATTAATCTCTACAGCTGTTTGCTTTTGTAAAGTGACTTCATATCAATTTAGAGGCTTCGATAATGAATCTGCCTGAGACCAAGAAAATGACTACCAAAGTTTTATCAACTGATACTTTCTTTATTGCCCGACCACACTCTTCATCATTCTTTTGCCCAATATATTTAAAAAGATATTCTTATACTAACATTTCTTTTTATTGTTTCCATGCATCCAATCATTTCCTTAAAATAGTAAGGTTGGTTGCTGCTCCCGTCATATAAGGTTGGTTTCCTTTTATGTACATATATTGCTCATGCTCAAAAAAGACTAATTCGTGCATTTGAATGAGTGCCGAATTATTTATTCTAAGGATCAGAGAGTGATTCTCACTTGATATTTTCTTCTTACTTCTTTTTTTATAATTGTGCATACATATTTCAAAAATTCTAGATTCGCTCTATCTCTAACTCTGTAGCAAGGCGAAATGGGACTAGTCTATTGACAGTGGTATCAAGAGATCAGTCCATTATAACTGATTACCAATAAAACGTAGGGGGGGGGGGGGTTATAGTGTTATGAATAGAGTGATCTATATATGTCCTTAAGATATTAAAACCCTATTATGTTGTTGTAGGATTTTGTGGCAGAATTCTTCAAAAAACTTATAAAGCCAAACAAAATTCAAATCCAGCAATAACTTGAATTGAATTTCTTACGGGAACAACAGTGTGAATATTTTGAGAGAAGAAGAGAAAGAAACTGTTAAGCAAATCTGGTAAATTGTGTACGTTTAGGAGGCCAAAAAACAAGTATATACTATTAGAATAGTTATCTTTAATAGACACAACTCTTCTTATTAGACTCTTAAAATGTCATCTTTTAACTCAAAGTAATTTTTAAAATTGCCTTCACTTCTTTTCAATCTCTAATTACACTAACATACTATAGCATAATAAACTCCCATAATTAGTAATGCTAGTTAAATTACATTCATAAGTAAATAAAAATCCTTCTAACCATAATATATACAGGGTATATTTATGATGGAAGTCATTTAAAACAAATTATTTTTTTCGAAACGGTCTTAATTTGGCAAAGTGCTCAAGTCATAGTCAATTTAGATTAAACTTATATGCGCCAAAGCTTCATAATTAGAAAGTGCCAATAAGTGAACCCTCTCGCACCGTAAAGTCTGTTTCCAACTTTAATTTTAATCAAATCAAATTGTTCTTGTCAAGGAGGTAACTGTTTAACCAAAAGGTATAACTTTCGGTTAAACCTTTATATTTATGTAATGTTGGGTTAAATCTAGTTAATAATAATATTTTTAAATGTGGATATTTAAAATACGGATAATGGGCGGTTGATCCAGTGGGGGTTTAATAATATTGTGCATTAAATATTCCAAAAGTATGAGCAACAATGGAGGAGTAACTAGCAATAAATAACAATAAATGATATTTAAATAAATAGAAGGAATAATTCACCCAATAATGAATGAGTTAGATGATTGTTCCTCCTGACAAGGATGCGTGACAGATAAATCCTAGAATGTTCGAACTATCCTCGGATCAGATGAAAAAATATGGAATAATATGAGCAAGAATCTTGATGAAAAGGTAATGTTTGTATCTTTGCTAGAGAGTGATTCTTCTTCTGAAGAGTGTTCTTATCCAATGCATATCACATAGGGCTGCTTATCGGGCAGATCGAGCGGTTATTTACTCTTAACGGTTCGCCTTATCGGTTATCGGCTTTTAAATGTATTAATCTGCTAGCCACCCGATAAGATATCGAGCGGGTTGATATCGGTTTAGCTATTATCGAGCGGTTATCGGTTTAGATTGTGCTTTTTTAATTAGTAAATCGTGTAATACCGAAGTAAAACTATAAGGCACGGAAAGATAATATTTCATATCTGCACGAGTTCCGGCAGCAGCAACACATTTGAGACCTTTCTTCAATATATGAAACTCGTTCCAGTGATCAAACTTGTTGGGTCAAAGTTAAAAGTGTCATACATACAAGTTGGGAGTAATAATTATAAACCCGTTTGGATAACACCTCTACCCAGATAACTAATTAACCCACTACTTAGAAGAAAATATCCAAGAATATCAATTCATATTTATGGATAAAAATAAATCAGTACAATTCACTTTGCACTTCGTACAATTATCCAGAGCAGTAATATGGATAAAAATAAATTATATATATATATGTAAAACGGATTATCTATTCTTAACGGGTTAACGGATTATTCGTTAAGAAAATTGAATAATTTGCCCCCAAACCGATAAGCCATTAATAGAAAATTTTCAATCTGTTCCCCGTCTGTTAAACGGTTAAGCCGATGCCAATAAGCCATTAAGCTTCGGTTTCGATTTCAGTTCGGTTTTCGGTTTCGGTTCGGTTTTGAACACCCCTAATCACATGCCTCTATTCCTTATCGTTATTTCCTATTTATTTGGGACATACTCCCAATAAACTCTAATATTATAACTACCAAGAATATCCAACGGAATATTCTCTTCAATAACCTGCCCTAACAAATAAACTAGCCGTTACAGCTCTTTCTGCAATGCACAATATTGGCCATCTGTTGCTTCTCGCCCACGGGCTTTGCCATCTCCTGGTCGACCTCGGCTGACTCTTTCCTTAATGTTGTATTACCCTAAATGTTCTAGGGCAGATTTTGATCTATACAGTTAGTCTCTCCGCTTATTGACGCGGGCTCGATGAGTGGATATTGTGTAACGTGGCCGAAGTATTTGGTCGACCTGAACGAGTCGTGATGATTGGGGCGAGTTGGAAGCGTGTCCCTTTGTGAACCGTAACTTCTGGAGTTATATGTCCCACGAATCAGGATGACGTCATGGCGACAGACGTCATTATGACGCGATTTCCCGATACGTTGTGCGTCTTCTGATTGAATCTGCCACTTCGGTTACAGTGCCAGGTAATGATGGATTAATTCCTTGGTTTCGACGCTTGAATTTTTATAAATAGGGGTGTGTGGGTAACGTTTCAATCTTTACGAAACCCTTGCATCAAAAAACTCAGTATCTTCTTCTTTTTCCCCCTTGTTGTGTCTCTTCTTATCAAAATCATTTGCCTCCTTCTTCTTCCTCTATTGTCGCGGATCTTTTTACTGGTTTTAGTGATTCTCGCCGCTTCTAACACTTCCTTACTTGAATATCCTTCCTTAATCAACATGGCTAATGTACCTTCTATTTTCGAAATGGCAACTGACCCTGCCCCTTTGGCGGTGCTTATACTCCCCCCACGCTGATAGGGTCTCCGTCGCCATTAAGGAAGAGAATTTTCCTACGGTGAAGGAAATAATCCCTCGTAGTGAGAAAATTAGGTCCAATTTTTCGAAGGCGCCTAAAGGTGAGCTCGAAGTCTCGGAGTCAGTGATGAAAGAGGTCGGTGTATTTGAACTTAGGGCCAAATTCAACATCCCTACCCACATCGATCTGGTCCCGGCAGGGCACAACATGGTACAAATCCATTGCCCCAAGTATTGCGCGGTCTATGCATGCCCTTTCCAAGTTGGATATACTCTTCCCCTTCTCCCGTTGGAGGAGAAAATTTGCCGCTACTATGGCGTTTGCCCGGCCCAACTCTCTCCATACATCTATAAGCTTATTAGGATGCTCACAAAGTTTGCGTAATTGACCGAGGTCGAGGTCACACTCCACCATTTGATGCACCTCTTCGCCCCTAGCTTCTACAAGGGGACGATGTTGCACCTTCGTCATCGAGGAAGTAAATGCCTGGTGGTGAAGATGGACGACAAGGCAAATCGTTAGTTCTAGCTCAACTACTGTTTTGTCAGAACTGAAGACGTGGCGACCAATGCGAACGGCTTCCCTAAGACTTGGAATTACACTCGTAAGTATCTATATATATATTTCTTTCTTTTCTTTTGCTAAAGCACTTGATTTATTTTGGTCGTCGATTCTAATATTTTTTTTCCTTTCTCTGTACAGCCAAGACTACGCCGCCTCCTTTGGTTGGGGATATTTCGAACTGGGTTGGCCGGGTTCAACCTCACATTATGAGGATTCGTGAATGGCCGAGCTTTCTCAAGAAGTTAGGTCCTGCTTCTTCCCTGGCCGGTGAGTTCATCTGTACAAATTTTTGCTATCTTCACCTCATGGTCGCTTACTTGTTGCAGTTTATTCTTGGTAGTGATAACCTTTATTCTTTTTCAGTTCAAAGATCTTCGAGGAGGTTGAGGGCTCCTCCTCCTGCGTTTCATAAGAGAAGGACTGAATCTTCTTCGAAGTCTATTCCCATCGCGACTGCGGCTAGGCTGCCCGGTCATCTACTTCTGTTCCGTCTTCTACTGCGGCCAGGTCTGCTCGGTCATTGATGGTAGACTATAATCTTGTGTTTTGGTCACTTATTATACTCTAATTCACTGCACTTTACTTGTGTTGATCTTTAGTTGGTAGTGTTTTTGCACTTATTGTGTGTTTTATGCCTTGTAGGAGTGATTCCGAGTTATGTAGATGTTGTGGAGCTAATTCGAGCTATTTGGAGCTTTGAAGTCTGAGTAGAAGCCCAAGATATTAATCCGGGATCATGTTCGGGGGTCAAAAACTAAGTCTGGATGTCAAAATTTTGAAAAACTCATTTCTGGCCACAATTTACACTATCGCCCCGCGAGGCACGGGGCGAAGGGCGCTAGTGCAAAAAGTGGCCAGAAATCACATTTTGGCAAGTTCTGGAATTTCCTACATGCACGCAGCATGGGTCGGCGCGGTAGCCCAAAAATGTTAGAGTGACTTCCCAATTCCGCTAAAAAGGGTAATTTCGTCCGGGGATTATTGGGGGATGGCTTAAATACACGAGAAAATACTATTTTCAGGACCTTTGACAGATTTTCTACCGAAGGAGGCTAAGGAGGAGTTGGAAGAACACAAGCACAATGATTTCATCATTCCTTACTCACTCAAGATCTGGGTTTGGATTGAATTTATATTTTCCTATACTTTAGTTACATTTGTGAAGAACTTCTCCATGTCTATGTAGTAGATTGTTTTGCTTTTTGATGGAGACTGTGAAGAACTTCCCCATGAACTAATAATAGAGTGAATTCGAGAGACTCACTTGAACATTGGAAGTGAATTATCTAGAGTTAGATTCCGAACAATTATCTTGCACTTATTCCGTCAAAACCCTATCCTCTCCCACTGATAACCTTAGTTGCTTACTCCTTGTTTCGATAGTCACTAGTCAATAGCTATAGATTTTAGATTCTTAGTTAAATTTTATTATTAATCATATAAATCTCAACTGTTGATCCTCCTGGATAGCAATCAAGTTAGAAACTACGAGAATACTATTTAAATCTAATCCCTGTGGACACGATATTATACTATACTATCTTTGACTAGCAAGCACAATTTAAGTGTGTGTTTTGCGCTCATCAAATTTTGGCATCGTTGCCGGGGATTGGCAATCAATAGTGTTTGAAATAGTTTGTAGTGCTAATTCAGGAATTAGCTTTTTATTTTTTTATTTTTAGTTTTGTTATGTTAACTTCTCTTCAAGATTTCTTTTGTTGAAGAAATCTAGAAGAGCATATTCTTGTTATTGAACTCTAAATGATGTGAAGATGGAGTACAACCAGCCTAAGAAAATGGTTGAAGAGTTAGCAACTGAATATTATTAGCGGTGTGCTGCGTGTTTTAAATGTGATGGAAATTATCTATGGGTTGATTGTCAAGCAGGTAGGTATTCTTCCTATGGTTCATCTTTTGAACACTCTCACTTTGTCTCTTATCCGTACAGGTATGAGGATTCATATAGGTACAATTCTGACTCTGGTTGGGATGAATACCCTTATTTTGACTAGAATGAAAGTGAAGTGAGACAACTACCTCAAGAGGAGAATGGTAGTTTAGAAGAGCTTATGTATAAGTTCATAAATAAAGTGAAAGAGAAATTTATACAAGATGATGAAGTCACTAACAACCTAACAATGCAAGTGAATCAATTAGTAAGTAGACTTAGCTCGTTGCATTGTGATGGTGAATATATAGAAGAGATGTCGTGTGAAAATAAGGCTACCCGAGATTATGAACATCTACAGAGAGAGTTTTTTACTATACAAGAGGACTCTGTTTCAACTGAAATGATTGAAAAAGAGGCTTTTGTTGATTATGAAGTAATACAAGAAGAGTTCAAACCCCCATCCACCTATCCATAATTACAAATTTTAGTAGAAGACAATGAGGAACAAATGGTCTTGGACTTACCAGAGGAGTACTCACATGACCTTTGTTCTTCACATGACCTTTGTTCTTCATTTTCTTATTTTAACCTTAATCATGTGAATTTTATTTTTGGGGATTTACAGGAATATGCAGGGATTGATCTTGTGAATAAATGCAGAAACAAGTTAAGTATGATCCTACAAGAACAATCCACCACTCAAAATGAGGCCAAGAAAGAAAGAAAAGAGCGGGTCTTGCAAATATCCTTAAAGAACTTTGGCCTGATGAGCTCCATAAAGAATCCCGAGGAGCGAAAGCGAAAAATGCATTCAGAATTAGGGGTGGAGTTCACACGTTCTCGAAAACGGAAAAAGTTCAGGGAAGTTTTCTTTACCTTTTGCTTTTTATTTATGTGTCACGGGGACATGCCACAATTTAAAGTGGGGGTGGGGCGATGTAAATAAGTAAAAAACTGTTTGTTTTCGTTACTTGCGTGTGGTTTTGTTTCTTTTGATTGAATTTTTTAAAGTCGAAAAAAAAATATTTTCTTAAGGTAGTATAATAATTCTCCCTTGGTTTTTCTTTGTGCCGCGGTTCTTTTCCAAGGGTTTTGTTTGAACCGGGTGTAGTTAGTTTTTATATTATTTTTAAGAGTAGGAAATTATGTGCTGTGATTTGAAATGAAAGCAATATATCTTGACTGTATTATTCCTTGAGAATAGTAAGTGCCTTAGTTGTGACGCTTAGGCTCAATATTTTTTATTCTTGTATAAGCACCTTAAATGGTACGATCTTAACTTTGCTTAACTGCTTTGACTAGAGTGTCTCGATGAGTCCGATTCTGAGTGAGTTATGTGACATGTGTGTGTGAAGATTTGTGTATTCTGTGCATTGAATTTGATGTCTAGAACTTGCCCCGCATGTTTGCAAAGCGAAATAGTAGTTTTATTCAGTTTTGGAAGTGATATATGCTTTTCGTTGTTGAGCCAGTTATATACTGTACTCACCTAATTATTATGTATCTTAGTTGACCCATTTGAGCCTGTAATCCTGTTTCTTTGGCAACCACATTACAAGCCTTACCCAATTATTTGAATTGACCATCTATTTGAACCTTCTTACCTCTCACGAGCACTTGAAATTGTAATGAACTTTGTAAAAGTTAAAGTGTGGGGTGTTGGTTTGGCTTTTGAGTGGAGCTATTGAATTAAGTATAAATGTACATTGTTTTGAAAAAGTAAGAGTTACTCGAAATTTTATGGTAATTCTTAATGTATTTGTGCTTAAAGAAGTTTGAAGTTGACATATATTGATGTAAGGGTGGAGTTATGGTTTGACAAAGGTGTGGGATTTTGAATGGTCAATTGTATGTATTAAAGTGCTTAGGGAGGTGTAGTCAATATATCCAAATGTATCCTACCCGTCTCGCAGCCTACATTACAACCAAATAAAGTCTTACTTGATCCTTGACTGAATGAACAGAATTAGTAGAGTAATACATTACGGTCAAGCTTATGGTACGTCTTTTGTAGCACATGAGTATTACTTCTGAGAGTGAGTGAATTCTTTCTATCTTGAGTTCCTAATTCTTCTTAAACCGTATTATTTTTGGAACTATTCACAATTGTTGTGTGAGGGCACTTGATTCACGAAGGAAAGGTAATGTCGTTGATCTCTATGTTAGAGTATATGAGCAGGTTGTGAAAAATGCGTGGTGCTTTTGAGTCAAATCTTAGGGCAAGGATGTTACGGTATTGTGCTTAATCTGTTTCGATTATTCTTGCTGTGATGAGTTAGGAGAGTTTCTTAAAAAGGTCGTCCCGTGTTTTAGTCGCTTATAACACTCTAATTCATTATACTTTACTTGTGTTGAGCTTTACTTGGTAGTGTTTTTGCACTTATTGTGTGTTTTATGTCTTGTAGGAGTAATTCCGAGTTATGTAGATGTTGTAGGGCTAATTCGAGCTATTTGGATCTTTGAAGTCTTAGTAGAAGCCCAAGCAATTAAGCTGGGATCACGTTTGGGGTTCGAAAACCAAGTCTGGATGTCAAAACTTTGAAAAATTCATTTCTGGCCACAATTTGCACTACCGCCCCGCGGCATGCCCTGCGGTGCGCTAGTGCAAAAAGTGGCCAGAAATCATATTTTGGCACGTTCTGGAATTTCCTACATGCGCGCCGCATGGAGCGGCGCGGCATGTGGCGCGGTAGCCCAAAAATGTTAGATTGACTTTCCAATTCCGCTAAAAAGGGTAATTTCGTCCGGGGATTATTGGGGGATGGCTTAAATACACGAGAAAACACTATTTTCGGGACCTTTGATAGATTTTCGACCGAAGGAGGCTAAGGAGGAGTTGGAAGAACACAAGCACAATGATTTCATCATTCCTTCCTCACTCAAGATCTGGGTTTAGATTGAATTTATGTTTTCCTATACTTTAGTTACATTTGTGAAGAACTTCTCCATGTCTATGGAGTAGATCCTTTTGGTTTTTGATGGATTTGGTGTATTGATGATTGTTTGTGGATTATAACTCTATTTTATATATTTGAATCATTTCTGGAAGATTTAATTGTTGCATCTATATTCACTAGTTCTTGTAATCGAAAGAGGCATAACTTGTGATATCTTTGCATTATATTATTGGTTGAGTTCATAGATTCTTCTAAGTAATTGAAAGAGGCTAGTTGAATCATTTATTAAATCTAGTTAGGAGAATAATCGGAAGAGGTTTTCCTAAAGACCGACCCACTACGCATTCTTGCATATCTTCATAATGCTTAAATTGGTTTATCTCGTTAGGTTAAGACTTAATCGAGAGAGGAGTTTTTGCCGAACATTTGAACTAATAATAGAGTGAATTCGAGAGACTCACTTGAACATTGGAAGTGAATTATCTAGAGTTAGATTCCGAACAATTATCTTGCACTTATTCCATCAAAACCCTATCCTCTCCCACTGATAACCTTAGTTGCTTACTCCTTGTTTCGATAGTCACTAGTCAATAGCTATAGATTTTAGATTCTTAGTTAAATTTTATTATTAATCATATAAATCTCACCTGTTGATCCTCCTGGATAGCAATCAAGTTAGAAACTACGAGAATACTATTTAAATCCAATCCCTGTGGACACGATATTATACTATACTATCTTTGACTAGCAAGCACAATTTAAGTGTGTGTTTTGCGCTCGTCAGTCGTCGGCCCCACCTGCTGTTGCCTCAGCACCAGTTTCTTATCTGCCTCCAGACATATTAGCAGCAAAGCTTTCGGCTTCCCCCTTGTATCGCTTAGTGGATGAGGAAGATTCGTCGTCGAGCGGTGGGACTTTAGTTCCCCATAAGAGAAGATCGGTGGACGTCGGTGATGGGGTCGCCCGGACTGTGGATTCAGTAAGGGGTGATTTCATTATCGGTGAGACGATGACAATAATGCTCAAAGATGACATTGAGTCGCCGCTTGAGATTCCTCCATCGGTTGAGGCTGCAGAGGGCGTATCCCTTCTTGATGTCACGACGGAAGCTGAATGGCCGTCTGCGAGAGTCTCTGATATTTCACGGCAAGATGAGCTATCAACCTCGCGACCAGTTGACGGTCCTTCTTCGCTGGTCTACAGAAAAGGAAAAAATGTTGCCGAGGATGGCTATGAGAAGGGCTCTGATATTGATGTCGATGAGGTGAGGATGATGGGGGAGGATTTTACCCGACTTGAAGTAAGACTGTAGGGGTCCACGTAGATAATTGTGATCCCCATGGATCGAGATTTGTTAGTAAACACGGAGAACGTGGTTCCTTCCCTTGGTCCCTTCTGTTCTGACGTGGAGGGTAAACCCTTGAAAAGCTAGATAACGCTACCTTATCAAAGAGCATAGCCAACCTCGCTCTCAGGGTAAGCTTCTCGACTTCTTCCATTTTTTGTTTGTCAAGTTCAACGTTTAGGCTTCGTCCTTACTCTCCCTTTCCTTTGTCTTTCTCTTTCAGACCGAGCGAAAATACTACGAGTACCATGGCAAGCATCGCGAGATTTGTAGGTGGTTTGGTGAGAGCAGCAATTTCCAGGCTCTCCGAGACGAACTGAATGAAAATGATGGCGAGATGGTGAGGGTCATCGAAAAATATAGCATTCTTGAGGAGGCGCTAAGAAATAAATAAAAGGAGCTTGAGGTTAGTAGGGGTCGAAGCCTAGTGCAGCAATCTTCAAGCCCAGGTGGTCTTGTTATGCACCGAGCTCAAGGAGTGTGAATTCAGAGCGGACGCTTTAAGTGGCGAGGTCGCCGAGAAGGTAGCGGATCTCGAGAATACAGAGTTAGCTCGGTCGGGGGCTGTGAGGAAGGCGGAGTCCTTGGAGATCATAATCCGTGCTCTTCGTTCCGAGCGAGAGAGTGCCTTGGAGACGACCAAGCTCAAAGAAGAGTGGCTTGATGAACAGATTGGAGAATTAGAGAAAGAGGCTTCTGGCCTTTGTGATCGAGTCACCGCTCTCGAGGCCGAGAAGGCACAATTACTGGCTCGACCTTCTTCTTCCCGCATTTCTAGTTTCCCTGATGTTCCTCGAGATTTGTACGAGGAGTGGATTCACGTCGAGGCCCAGCTGGATATATTTAGAGACCTGATGAGGGCGGGAACCATTTTAGAATCCGTCTTCGAGGATGCTCGTGTTAAGGCGCGTGGAGCTCGGGTCGCTTGCGACTGTGATCCTGCTATACCGGAGGCCGGTGATGACGAGGAGTATGCATGCGTCGATCGATTGAAGAGGACGCCTGGTATGAGGACGAGTATCCTGATGGCACTGGTGATGGTGAAGGGGCAGATGGGGGTGGTCTAGGCGATCAGGCCGATTAGTAGCTTTTCTTTTCCTTCTTTTTATTTTTCCACAGACTTCTGCATTTTTATGGGCATCTTTTCGAGCCTTTGTAAAAAGTATTCTAAGTATGAAATACCAGTTTCGTTATTTGTACATGATTCGTTTTTCTTCTGTTCGAGTTTGTATGATTTTTTATTTTGTTGCTTGGTTGCCTTGGTTTCCTTAGTCGTAATAACTTAGCTCGAGTAGGGTCGAACGAGGTCGGAACAAAACCTAAGTTTTATCATGGCCGAGGGCTAGTAGATGTTAGTTCGAACGAGGTCAAACATATCGTATGTTTATTTATGATCGAGGGTCGATTAGGTGTTGATTCGAATGAGGTCGAATATAACCTGTACTTAGTTATGTCCAAGGGTCGATAAGGTGTTAGTTCGAACAAGGTCGAATATAACATATGCTTGATTATGGCTGAGGGCCGATTAGGTGTTGACTCGTACGAGGTCGAATATCACCTATGCTTGATTATGGCCGAGGGCCGGTTAGGTGTTGATTCAAATGAGGTCGAATATCACATATTCTTGATTATGTCCGAGGGTCGATTAGATGTTGATTCGAACGAGGTCGAATATCACCTATGCTTGATTATGGTCGAGGGCCGGTTGGTGTTGCGTTTGTCGGTGGTATGATTTTAAGGCAACCTTGCTTTGGTTGTACATTTGGAGAAAATAGAAATAAACTTCATGTATTTGTGCTTTGTTCATACACTTGGAGAAATTTACATATTTTTTCGGGCGTTGGCTGGCATTTCAGTTCCAGTCCTAGTCTACCTAGTCCCTTCATTAGTCGAGCTGGAGAAGTATTGAGAGGTCGAGCAATGAACTAGACGTCTTGTACGCACTTCAATTTTGAAGTGTCCCCTTCATCGCCTTGTTAAAAACCTCCTCGAGAAAACCTAATTGGCACGAAACTCAAGTGAGGGAAAAAAGAGTACGACTTTGGGGACGCTTCGCCTTTTAGAAGTTGAAGTACTTGAAGTGTGTAATATTTCAGTTGCTTGGTAGTCGCTTGTTACACCCTGTGCGTCCTAAGGTGACGTAATAAATATGAGACTTGTTAATCATTATTTAAATTATTTTAAAGTCATAATATGTCTATATATGATGTTTGGATAGAAAATATGAAGTTTGGGAAAAATCAGATTAAAGTTGCGAAAAAACCGCCTAGGGATTTGCCCAGTAACAGAGCTTTTTGAGAAATACATTTTGTATGCTATATGAGGTCTTTTTGGGACATATTATATACAAAATTGAAGGTCTTGGAATGTAGTTTCCAACGCACTTAACTGTTTGTTCATACGACATCCTGATAAAAAAGATATAAGCATCGGAAGATGGGCGAATGAGAGGGTACCAAGCTAGCACCTTTTGATTTTTCAAACGTTGATAAATATGTCTTTAACTCATCTCTCTCATCCTTTTCACATAGAACCCGGCCATAGAACACCATAGAACCTGTCTTTGAGCTCTCTAATAGTGTTTCAAAGAATATTATCATCCCGGGCACGGAATCAAGAAGCGATAACATTAAAATGATCCCTACGATGTAAGTATCGCTATATCGCCTCTCTTTTTCTTTGTAGTTTGAGTTTTGGAATGTATTTAATAGTTAATAAAATTCCTAATTTCTGTATTTAAGTGTTTAACTATCAAGGAATTTTGATAATTTCGTTTCCTAATAGTTAGAACTCACGGGACGGTGATCGGAAGCCGTGAGTTCGAGTTATTTGACTTGTAGTGGACTGTTTTATGGACTGTTTTGTGGGTTGTTTCGTGTTGCCTTTGAGCTGTATATTTTTCTACTGTTTAATGGAGTTTTGGAGGAAAAATTGTGTGGACAAACACCACATAATGACGGAATGGTGGGCTGGTCGTTTGTCGTTACATTTTTTAGGTTGTTTGACACTACTTTGGTTGTCGTTTTATGTATGAAGTGATTAGGGTGTGTGAGCTGTTTTGTGGTATATTGTGATGGAGATAAGGTTGGAAAATGATGATTACAGGTTGTTATTGTTGTGTTCTTGTTATTGTTGGTATATGGTATTGGAGGAGGGCCTAGTTACAGGGGAGATGCTACCCAAATTTACATAAACGAGCTACTAGTTTAAGTTGCGGACTTAGCCTTTACTCAACACTGATTTTGAATCTCCTTATGCTATGGTAGATTGAGTTGAGTTGTTTGAAGAATTGCTTGGAAGGTATTAAGGACTCAATGGAGTTAAGGTATGTTAAGGCTATCCCTTCTTTCTTTTTGGCATGATCCAAATGATACAAACGAAACGAGCAAAATACGCAACTTTCATAAATGACTCTATTCATAGAAATACTAGGGGTGTCTATATTCTTAGATTCTTCATGTGAATTATTATTATATCCTCTATTCATGGGTCTCAGAAAAATACGTATTTGATAAAGTATGTCCGAAAGGCATATTGATTTTATGATATTCGAGAAATCTTATTAACGTATTTTTTATGCATTTCATGCATTTATACATGTACATTGACCTATGACCAGAAGGCGTTATATACACATATATTATATGTATATGGGATATGGGAAAAGGTTACGGCGTTATATACGCACCACCACCTGATCAGCTGGTATACGTTGATGATTTTGCCCACAGTGGCTGAGATGATATGATGGGATACCCTCAGAGGCTTGATGATGTTATGTACGCATATACTTATGCATGGTATGGCATTTATATGCACATGCATGACATTATAAATTTTCATGATTCACAGAGCTATTCAGAATTACAGTTTAAGTTCTTTACTCCATGTTTCTTTCATGTCTTTTATATACAACTGTCATACCTTACATACTCGGTACTTTATTTGTACTGACGTCCCTTTTGCCTGGGGACGCTACGTTTCATGCCTGCGGGTCCCAATAGATAGGTTGAGATTTCTCCTAGTAGGCTATCAGCTCAGCAAAAGGTGTTTGTGCACTCCACTTGCTCCGGAGTTGCCTATTTGGTCAGTATGATTTGAATATGTATTGTTTGGTATGATGGGGCTATGTCCCGACCTTTATGATATCTATGTACTCTTAGAGGCTTGTAGACAGATGTCATATATACGGATACTGGCATGGCCTTATAGGCGAGTACGCCATTTGTATAAGTCGGTATATCAAGTTGGATCACCTTATATTGAGTATTTTCTCATGTTTTATTCTACTCATCTCACGACAGCCTCTCCTGCTCAATTACCTATGATAGTATGATACGAAATATACGTTACGTTGGTACTTGGTTGAGTAAGGCACCGGGTGCCCGTCGTGGCCCATCGGTTTGGGTCGTGACATCGCTTTCCTTCCATTATTTCTAGTTGGAATGACCCTTTGTTCGCCGTTGTCGTGATATTGTATGGGTCGTCCTAATTTATTCCTAGTTTGCCTTCCCGTAGGTCTTTGCTTGCTTGTGTTTTAGCTTTAAGCATGTAGTCCCTGAATTTGAGTGGCCTGATTTTTGCCTTTTTGTTATAATAGCGTTCTGCTTGTTGCTTTTGGGTGACCATTCTTACGTAGGCCATATCTCTTCGTTCCTCGACTTTGTCGAGCTCCTGACTTCTGTTGTCATCATTCCGTGGTCCGCATTCGTGGGAGTATCTTAGGCTAGGCTCCCCGACCTCGATCGATATTACTGCATCAGTCCGTTAGACTAGTGAGTATGGTGTCTCTCCTATGCTCGTCTTTGGCGTGGTTCGGTAAGCCCAGAGTACTTCCAGTATTATTTTCGGCCACAATCCTTTGGCGTATTTGAACTTCTTCTTCATGATGTTCAGTATCAACTTATTGGAGGATTTTGCTTGCCCGTTTCACGCGGGGTGGTATGGCGTTCAGAGTATTCTTTTGATGTGCCATTTCTCAAAATATTCAGTGACCTTTTTTCCCATAAACTGGGGCCCATTGTCGCAGCTGATCTCTTTGGGGAGACCGAAACGTCATATAATGTTTTTCCATATGAAGGCGAACATTTTTTGTTCGCGTATTTGGGCGAAAGCTCCTACCTCTACCCATTTAGAGAAATGTTCAGTTAAAATCAAAAGAAATCGTATGTCATCTCATCCTGCAGGGACGGAGCCCACGATGTCCATTCCCCATTTGATGAACGGCCAAGGGGAAGTCACTGGGTGTAGGTATTCCCCTGCTTGGTGAATCATTGGGGCATACTTCTGGCATTGCTCATATTTTTTCACGAAATCCGCGGCCTCCTTTTTCATAGTGGGCTAGTAATACCCTGCCCGTATGAGTAGGGTTGTGCATTTGGACCGGATATCCGAAATCCGAACCGATCCACTCTATTTCGTACTTTCAGATTTTGGATATTCGGATTGGATACGGATTATGTTTTATAAAATTTTGGATATTCGGATTGGATTCGGATTGTTATGATTTTAATTCAATCCGATCCGAAATCCGAAATTATATGGACCTATATAAATACTATACTAAAATTTTAGGGTTAGGCAGTTAGGCTTATTCATTTTTCAGACAACCCCTCACTTCTCTCACATATTTCTCTGTCCAACTTCCGCCTCTCTTCACTCTTCAGTATTCACTCTTCAGTGAAGAGTCTAAACCGGAACTCCAATTCTCCATCTCTCAAGTCTCAACCAGAAGAGTCTTCACACTCTACTCTAAGAGTCCAAAACTCCAAATCCTTATTCGATTTCCAATCTGAGTCAAGAGCAAATGACGCAAAACCCTAATCGACGGTAAGACTGGCATCTCTCTCTAACTATTAGTTATTATTGGTTTTATAGTTGCTTTTCCCTCTTTCTTAGAGCTCAAAGGTGGTGTTTTTCACCTTTTATTTCACGATAGAAATCAAATAGAGGTATTTTTTGTGTGAAATACAGGTACACCAAGAAATAGAAGAGAAATTGCATATTTGACGTTCTGATTGTTCCACTTATTTTTGCATGAAACTAAGAAAAAAATTCTTATCAGCGATTTCATAAAAAAAACTGCCTATTTCAGAAAATCTCAGAGCTCCTCATTTGCTTGATACGAAGAGTTGTCATTTCTAAATAGGTGAATGGGTATTTAGGGATAAAGATGAAGCCCTTTGTGACTTTGAAAGTAAAGAGAGTTTTTCATTTTTGTCTGTTTCACAAAAGGGACTCATTGGAAAAGCTGTAAAGATCCCATTCCACTGTCTTATATGACCAGATGTTGTTATCTCATGAAATCACGTGTATGATTTTACCTTTTTCTTTATTTTCTGTTTTTATGTTTCTATTGTTTTGTTTTTTTAATTTCTTAATTGGTTTTATCTTTCTATTTTATTTTTCAAAGTAAGTCTTTTATTTTCGTTTTAGAATTTATTGGCTGATTAATGATAATCCTTCACTAACTTTTTTGTTTATTGAAATTTATATAATCTTAATGAAGTTTTCATACTTTATTATTAAAAAAAATTAAAAAATTAAAAAAATAAAGATCTGTGGGGCTTACGCCCCATGTCTCGAGGCTTAAGCCTTGCCTTGCACCTCGCCTTTTAAAACACTGCTTCTGATTTTACTTTGATTTTTTTTATTTTGGTAGATGGAAAATGAGGCAGAGACACCGAATGAACTTCAAATTGTAGAAAAATTTGGTGAAAGTGATGCTTCAAATGATTCTACAACCAAAAACAGCGAATCTCAATCTGGTTCGAAGAAAAGAAAAATAGTTAAAGAAAGATCAGTTGCTTGGCACCACTTCACCAAGTTCATTGATGCCGAGGGTGTGAAAAAAGCGAAATGCAAGTATTGTTCAGAAGAATATGTAGCTGATACCAAGAATAGTGGCACAAGCAATTTGCTATTGCATATTCCCAAATATCCAAGCAATCCCAACAAGGCGAAAACAAGCCAGACAACATTAGTTTTTCAGCATAAAGGTCAAACAGGTGATGTTTCACTTATCCCTTAGAAATTTGATCAAGAGGCATGTAGGAGGGCTTTAACTCGTATGATTATTAAAGATGAACTTCCCTTTATTTATGTTGAAAAAGATGAATTTAGAGACTTTGTGAGAACTCTTCAATCTTTATTTCATATTCCATCTCGTACTACTATGACTAGGGATTGACATGAGATGTACCATGAACAGAGACTTGATTTGAAGTCAATTCTTAAAGAATCAAAACAGAGAATATGTATTACGACTGATACATGGACTTCAATTCAAAGAATTAATTATATGTGTGTTACGGCCCATTACATTGACAAGAATTAAAAATTGCATAAAAGGATATTGAATTTTTGTCCAATTACTAGTCACAAAGGTCAAGATTTAGCTAGTGGTATTGCTAAGTGTTTATTTGAATGGGGAGTGGATAAAGTATTTACTGTGACAGTTGATAGTCCGAGTTTCAATGATGAGATGGTTAGAGAGTTATCCAAGCAATTTACTAGATGGAACACTAACTTGATGGAAGGTAAGCATGTTCATGTGAGATGTATGGCTCACATCATCAATCTAATTGTTCAAGATGGGTTGAGAGAAGGGATTGTGTCTGTTGAACTAAAGAATATTGTGATCTTGATAGGATAACTTCTAAAAAATTATTGTGCTTGGATGTTCCTACTAGGTGGAACTCCACATATTTGATGTTGAAGGTTGCTACAGTTTATGAGAAAGCCTTTACAAAATATTGTGATATTGATTATGGTTTGATGTCATGTATTTCTAACTGTATTTGTAAGGATGGACAACCTGCAGGTCCACTTTTAAGTAGTGATTGGGATAGTGTAAGACGTATTGTGAAGTTGCTGGAAATTTGTTATGAACTCACCTTGAAAGTATCAGGTACACTTTATATTACGTCTAATGTGCATTTTCTTGAAATATGTGTTGTTGATTCTTCTTTGAAAGAGTTGATGCAAAATGAATATGCTTTCTTGAGAGAAATGGCAAAGAATATGAAAGAAAAATTTGACAAGTATTGGGGGGGATTCACATAAGATGAACAAAATAATTTTTATTTCATGTGTGCTGGATCCACGCCATAAGTTTCATACTCTTTTATTTTTGCTTGCTGCTATGTTTGGAGAAACGGTAGGTGTGAAAATACAAGAGGAGGTGAAAACTTACATGGATACTTTGTTCAATGTGTATGAAATGAAAAATGGTGGTTCCGGTTCATGTCCATCTTCTCCATCTTCTGGTCCATCTTCTTCATCATCGCTCTCAAAATTCATGCTAGATTTAAAGAAGCATAAGAAATGTGGCGGAGTTGACCCTAAAACGGAGTTAGATAAATATTTGGGTGAAGATATTGAGGAAGACCATAAAAAGTTTAACATTCTGGGGTGGTGGAAGTTGAACTCACCTAGATTTCTCACTCTTGCTGAGATGGCACGTGATGTGCTAGCCATTCCGATTTCTAGTATTGCCTCAGAATCAGCTTTTAGCGTCGGCGGACACATACTTGATCCATTTAGGAGTTTATTGACTCCTAGATTGGTTCAAGCTCTTGTGTTTGTCCAAGATTGGCTTCAGAATGAATCAACATCTCCGGTTAAAATTGAAGAAGATTTAGATAATCTTGAACAACTTGAAGCTCGTAAGCCTATCTTATTTCTTTTATTACTTGTGTTTAATGAATACTTTATTTGTATGTTTATTTAGATTACTTCTAAACTAATTTCTTGTGTTACTATCTTATTCTACAGAATTTATTAATATGGAAGAGAGCCTTGCATTGTCGACATATAGTAATTTTTCATTTGTCGTACAAGCTCAGGTATTTCATTATCTTCAGTACATTTGCTTCTTGTTTTGCTGTATGTTTCTGGAATCTGGATAGTTTAAGCTTTGTCTTCTTCTTTTTCTGAAAATGCTCTTTGAATTGTTTGAAATTGCAGATTTTTAACTTGTTGTCTCACAGTCCTACTGAGAATCTGAGATTGAGAGCTACATTAGGCCTGGTTGTTAGTTGTGTTGATTGTTATGTTAACAGCATATATGCGGCTTCCCAAAGGTTGGAACTTGGAACTCTTTTGTGTAATATGTTAAAGAATTCAGTTTATTTGGCAACTGTTGGGGACTTTAGTAATTTGGTTTGTTTTATTTTGCTATTACAGTATGAAGATTGTATTTTTTTGGGGACTTTAGTTTGGTTTGGTTTGAAAGACAATTGTTGCATTATGTGATATTTCAGATTGTGGTTTGTTTATTCCAAGAAGAAGCCGTTGAACTGTTTTAGGAGAAGAATGGTGTTTTCATCATATTCACTCAATTTTTTTGATTCTGATTGAATGGTTCAGAAACAAGCTATTTTCTCCTAACTTAAGTCCTAACCAGCAATCTGGGTATGACTTTGTGAGTATGAATTAATTCAGCAGCATTTAAAATGTCTTTGGTAAATGGTGAGTATGACTTAATTGAGTGACAATCCGATCCGACAATTCAAAATATTATCCGATCCAAAGTTTAAAATCTGATCCGATCCAATGTTAATTCGGATCGAATTCGGATTGCATTTTCCAGAATCCGAAATATGCTAAATTCGATCCGTGCACAGCCCTACGTATGAGGCATCTGACCAATGCTCAATTGCCGGAGTGAGCTCCAAAGTGACCTTCATGTACTTCTTCAAGGAGGCGCCGCATCTGATTTGGGCTTAAGTATTTTGCCAGAGGGCCGCCATGCGTCCTCTTGTACAGGTCGTTATGAATGATGATGTATCTGGATGCTTGCATTCGCAGTTTCTTGGCCTCTTTTTTATCATCTGGAGTAAGCCATCCTACAAATATGTAATAATACGGTTGCTCCAGTCCCAAGTTAGGTTTATAGTTCTTACCTCGATTTGATCTATCGATGAGTTGAGGAGGTGGACCATATTTCTTTGTCCAGTTTAAACATTTTTGGTGGTTGTGGCTAATTTGGCGAGACCGTCCGCCTTGATATTTTGTGCTCGGGGGATCTGGTCGAGTTGGCATTCGTCGAACTCGGGTAGCAACTTGCATATTTTGGTCTGGTACTTTTGTAACCTTTGTTCCTTGATTTGGAAAGTCACTACGATTTGATTGACCACGAGTTGAGAATTGCAGTACAGTCTTAACCGCTTCACCCTGTATATGAGGGCTAGTCTTAATCTTGCAATTACGACCTCATACTCGATCTCGTTGTTAGTCATATCTGGGCATCTTATGGACTGGAGAATCACTTCGCTTGTCGGAACTTCGAGTACGAGTCCCAGCCCAGACCCTGATACGTTAGACACGCCATCGGTGTACAGGACCCAGAGGTCCTGTGTTTAGGGAGAAGCGTGGACAGCTTCTTTTTAGACCTCGGGTATTATTTTTGCACTAAAGTCGGTGACGAAGTCTACGAGGACCTATGACTTTATCACCATTTACGACAGACATGTGATATCGTGCTCGCTCAATTCGATGGCCCATTTGGCCAACCTGCCTGATAGCTCGGGTTTATGCAAAATGCTTCTTAAGGGGAAAGTCGTGACGACCGAGATGTGGTGATATTAGAAATATGGTCTAAGCTTTCATGAAGCTACGACTAAGGCTAGAGCCAGTTTTTCGAGATGGGGGTATCTTGTCTCGGCGTCGACTAGTGTTTTGCTAATATAATAGATGGGAGATTGCGTACCTTTATTTTCTTGGACCAGGACCGTGCTCACAGCTACTTCGTACATGACGAGATAGATGAGGAGGAGTTGTCCCGGTTCTGGTTTCGAAAGCAACGGTAGCGATGATAAGTACACCTTTAACTCCTTCAGGGCTTGGACACACTCAGGGGTCCATTGAAGGCCGTTATCATTTTTGAGTACCCCGAATAACTTATGGCACCTATCAGAGGATCGTGAAAAGAACCTTTAAAGGGCGGCGATACAGCCAGTCAACCTCTGAACCTATTCTTTATTAGTCAAGTGCCCTGGTATCCCTTCGATGGCCTTGATTTGGTCGGGATTGACCTCGATACCTCACTGTGACACTAGGAAACCCAAGAATATTCCTGAGGCCATGCCTAATGTGCATTTTTCTGGGTTCGGTTTCATTCTGTATTGCTTGAGTATGTCGAAGGCTTCTCTCAAGTGGTCGATGTAATCTTCTTTCCTTTTGGATTTGACCAGCATGTCGTCTATATAGACTTCCATCATTTTACCGAGTTGGTCTTTGAACATCTTCGTCACCAACCTTTGATAAGTTGCCCCTGCATTTTCAGCCCGAAGGGCATAACCCTGTAGCAGTATGTCCCCTGGTGGGTGATGAAGGTGGTTTTTTCCTGATCCTCTTCCTCCATGAGGATCTGATTATAGCCCAAGTAGGCATCCAAGAAGCTTAGCAGTTCGTGCCCGGCCGTTGCATCGATGAGTTGGTCGATATGGGGTAATGGAAATGAATCCTTGGGGCAAACTTTGTTCAGGTTAGTGAAATCTACGCACATCCGCCATTTGCCATTTTTCTTTTTCAGCATGAATACGTTGGCGACCCACTGGGGGTACTTCGACTCCTTGACGGAGCCATTTTCCAACAATTTTTCCACTTCTTCGCGTACTGCATCATTAATTGCGGAGTTGAACTTACGCCTAACCTGCCTCACCGGGGGGTAGAATGGATCGACGTTCAATTTATGCGTGACGATCTCCTTTGGGATACCTGGCATATTTGCATGGCTAAAAGCAAACAACTCTGCGTTAGTAGTTAAAAATTCACGAAACTTACCCGGTTCCTAAAGTTTGCAGCCGATGTAAGCTTTCTTGTTGTGGTCATTGTTGTCTAACTGAACGGGGTCAAGGTTCTCTATGGTCGATCCTGCAGCCTCGACTGTATCGGGGTCTCTGATGACGTCCTCGCTATCATCGCATATTGACCTCGACCATGTTGATTGCTATGCCTATTTTTATTTATCCTTGGTTTGTTGGGTGGACGCACAGTCTAAGGCGATGCGGTATCATTCCTCGGACGTGCGTTGTTCCCCTCGTATACTGAATATTTCCCATGGAGTTGGGAACTTGATGACTTGGTACAATCTGGAGAGGGTGGCTCCCATGGTGTGTATTTATGGTCGCCCTATTATGGCGTTGTATGTTGTATCCTAGTCCATGAAATGGAATGTGGTTTCCAGAGTGACGCCACCTGCTAGGACGGGGAGTGTGATCTCGACGGATGTTCGCTCAACTGCATTATTAAAGCATGTTAGTGTGTGCAGCGCGGCACTATCTTATCCTCGAATTTCATTTGTGTAAGTACTCGAGGATGGATAATGCATGTGCCGCTCCCATCATCTACCATAATCCGTCTCACAACGGCATCTAAAATTCGTAAAGTGATAACAAGAGCATCATAGTGAGGGAAAGTCAAATCATTGGCATCCGACTTATCGAAGATGATACTTTCTTCCAGTTCATCATACCGTTCGTGGGTGATCGACCATTTGAGCTTATGGGTTGTGGTGAACTTCACACTGTTGATGGAGGCGTCGTCCCCACCACCGATGATCATGTGGATGGTGCGGGCCGGCGAGGGCAGGCAGCTATGATACCAAGTCCCTCAATCCCTCTCCTGGCAACTGTTTGATAGCGAATATGTCGTTTACTCTCGCCTCTGCCTTCTTAGCCCCAGCATGGGCCGTTACGAACTTGTCGGTCATTTCTTTGAATGTTTCAATGGAACATGTGGGAATCTATGAATACCATATTAATGCTCCTCCATTGAGGGTCTCGCCGAATTTTTTCAACAAAATGGAGGATACTTGTTCCTTGGCGAGGTCATTTCCTTTCACGGCGGTGACGTAGTGGGTCACATGGTCTTCGGAGGTCGGTTGTGCCGTCATATATTTTCAGATAGAGTGGCATTTTAAAGGTCTTTGGTATGGCATATGGGGCGGCATCGTCACTGTATGGCTGCTCTACAAACCGACCGGCATCTCTCTTCGGCAAGAGCTTAGGAGCTCCCGGTATTTTATAGACCCTTTCTTGGTGTTCTCTCATTTGGTCCCGAAGTACCTTGTTCTCATTTTCCATTTTCTCCATCCTTTTCAGAATGGCTGTGAGAGTGTCATCACCTGCATTGTTAACAATATTGTGGGTAATACCTATCGTTACAGGAGGAGGAGGAAGTTGATCATGTTGCTCGTCTACTGGTGGTATAATGCGAGTCCTTACGCTTTCTGCAGCTGCGTCCCGAACGAGCTTATGGAGGACGCTGGTTAGCGTATTAGTTAGCCAAGCCTCAAGGAGCTTTTTTTTACTGCTGGTGGCATCACCTCCATCACTGATGTGGAGGCTCCCTTACCAAGAGATTTCGTGTAACGACCCGGCCTGTCATTTCGAGAGTTATAGCCCCGTTTCTCCTATTTCTACTTATTTGTGTGTTGTTCAGCGGTGTTGAGTTGTTTTGAATTGGTAGTTTGGGTTCGGAGTAGTTTTGGAGTGAAATGAGGCACTTAGACGCTTAGTTAGAAAGCTAAGTTAGGAAAAAGTCAATCGGAAGTTGACCTATGAGGAAATGAATTCGGATTGGGATTTTTATGATTCGGTTAGCTTTGTTGGGTGATTTTAGACTTAGGAGTGTGTCCGGAATGTAATTTGGAGGTCCGTGGTAGAATTAGGCTTGAATTGGCGAAAGTTAGAAATTTGGCGATTTTGGTAGGCAGTGAAAAATTAGGTATCAGAGTCGGAATGGAATTTCGGAAGTTGGAGTAGGTTCGTAGTGCCATTTGTGACGTGTGTGCAAAATTTGAGTTAATTCTGAGTTGATTTGATATGTTTCGGAACGAGTTTTTGGAAGTCAAAAGTTCAAAAGTTCATTTAGTTTGATTTGAGGCGCGTTTCGTCGTTTAAATGTTGTTATGCATAATTTGAGGCCTTGAGTTGGTCTGTGTTATGTTATGGGACTTGTTAGAATGTTCGTACGGGGTCCCGAGGAGCTCGGGTGAGTTTCGGATAGGTTTGGGCTGCGTTGTGCTCGTTTTTAATTATATTTCGACGTCGTTTCTTCTAGCATAAATGGTACCACATTAAGCAAATGAGCTCCGATTTCTGTTTTGATTGAAGAATTAGATCCGTATCATAATTACGGAGCCATAGCAAAAAGAATCGTCGAATTTGGGCATCGTATGAGGAATGTATGGTCATTTTACAAAACAATTAGGTTGCCAGATTTTTCAGATTAATTACGCAATTGCCACTGAATTCGTATTTAAAAATCTGCACTATTTGTAAATATTAAAACCTACATATCTCCTTCATTATAAGGTCAAATTGAGTGATTCAAAAGCCTAACTTGACTGACATTTTACAAGGAATCCATTGGAGGCATAAAAATCGAGTTTCGGGATCGTTGGCATGAGAAACGAGGTAGAATAGCTAGCAGAAAAATATATAAAACGAGGGTTTGTTCATTCGGTCATATTTTGAGTTGGGGAGCTCGGATTTGGGCAATTTTAGGGGCGATTTTCACCATAAGGATTGGGGTAAGTGTTATCTACTTAGTTTTGGTAATATTTCATGAATCCATCTTCGTTTTTAGGATTTGATTGATGATTTTAAAGTGAAATTGAGGGAGTTAGGGTTTTAGTTTTGGAGAGTTTAAGTGAGGATTTGAGGGACCAAACGGAGTCCGATTTTGATGAATTTTATATGGTTAGACTCGAGAGAGGACGAGGTTATTATTCTGCTATTTTTGACTAATTTTGATACGTGGGCCTGGGGGGCGGGTTTTAGCCGATTTCGGATTTTTGGAATATTTATGTAGTTTTTATTGTAGAATTCGATTCTTTAGACTATGTTGATAGTAGTATTCTGATTTTTTGTTAGATTCGGAGCTTTTGGAGACTGAGTCCAGAGACGAGGGCATCCCGGAGTAGGATTTTACGATGTTAAGGTAAGTAACAGTTTTAACTCTGGCTTTGAGGGTATAAACCCAGAGAATTTGATATCGTGTGACTGTTTGAAGGTGATACCCATGCTAGGTGACGGGCGTGTAGGTGTATACCTCGAGGGATTGAGACTTGGTCCGTCCCGTGAGGCCTCATGGCCATCATCTGTGTTTACGTAGTTACTTGTTGTTGAACTTGTCTGCCTTCATGTTAGAGATTATGCTTAGGCTTTATTCATGCTCACATTATTTGTACTCAGTCATAGAAATTATTGTACATGTTTACCTCAGTCTCTATTATTTGCTAATATGATGTGATACTTGATGTGGGTTGTGTTCCCTTATTTGTTGATGATGGTGAGGCTAGTGAGGTACATGATTGAGTGAGGTCGAGGGCCTGGTTGTGAGGATAGTAATACCATAGCCCGCGAGTTATCCGCGTAGCACGTGAGTTGACCGTGCGGGTTCAGGTATTAATACCATAGCGTGTGAGTTGTCCGCGTAGTACGTGAGTTGACCGTGCGGATCCAAATATTGATATAATGGCACGTGAGTTGTCTGTGCTTAGCGCTTGGGCTTTGGGAGCCCCTCTGGAGTCTGTACACACCCCCAGTGAGCGCAGAGTGTTGAACGTTGAGTATTGAGTGCGAGTGCTGAGTGATGGGGTGACATTGCTGTGAGGTTGCATTTACTTTTGCTGTTGCTGCATTTACCTGTTAATTTTCCTTGTAGTCTTACTAATTTATGAAATTACCTGTCTACTCATGTTTGTACTTAATGGTGAAAATAATAATTGGATTATTCTGCTTAGCTCGTCACTACTGCTCAGTTCCTTAGTTATTTCTGTTACTACTAAGTCGGTTGTACTCATACTATACCCTGCACTTTATGTGCAGATCCAGGTGAGTTAGAAGGAGGCGATCATTGAGTTCAGGTCGGCTATATTTGGAAACTGCAAGGTAGTTGTTAGCGTCCGCAGGGCCTTGTTACTCCTCTTGTCATTTCTTCTTTTGGACAGTTAGACAGTTTATATATCTTAATTCATAGTTTTAGATGCTCATGACTTAGGGATACCCCGATATTTGGGGCTCGTTTTCGTATTTTCTATATTATATTTAGAGTTGATTAAGTTTATGAGAAATTCAAATGTTGGTATTGTTTGATTAAATTCTTATAATCGATTTAGTAGTAATATTTTGGGAAATAGGCTTGCCTTGTAACACGATAGGCGCCATCACGACCATGGTTAGATTTTTGGTCGTGACATTTCGTGATGTTACAGTGAGGCGAGGGTGACCCGCCTTGCCTGGGGGAGGCATTGGGCGTTGCGTCCTCGTCCACTGCTTCAGAGCTCTCATTGATGATGCTCATGAGGTTGGTTGGGAGGTCGTTCATTATTCTCACTCTTTCTTCTCTGTTACCTGCCATATTAGATATGTGTATACAAAGAAAGGGAATCTTGTTCTTGGTCCTTTTTTTTATGTTAGCAATCCGTGTTAGTTGTAGATCTAGAGAAAACTAAAAATTTAACTTTTTTAACCGACGGCGCCAAATTGTTTGACCAAAAAATATTAACTTTCGGTTAAATCTTTATATTTATGTAATATTTGGTTAAAACTAGTTAATAATAATATTCCTAAACGTGAATCTTTAAAATACGGATAATGGGGGGTTGATCCAATGAGGGATTAATAATATCGTGCATTAAATATTTCAAAAGTATGAGCAATAATGGAGGAGTAACTAGCAATAAATAACAATAAATGATATTTAAGTAAATAGAAGGAATAATTCACCCAATAATGAATGAGTTAGATGATTGTTCCTACTGACAAGGATGCGTGACAGATAAATCCTAGAATATTCGAATTATCCTCGGATCTGATGGAAAAGTATGGAATAATATGAGCAAGAATCTTGATGAAAATGTAATGTTTGTATCTTTGCTATAGAGAGAGATTCTTCTTCTGAAAAGTATTCTTATCTAGTGCATATCACATGCCTCCATTCCTTATCTTTATTTCCTATTTATTTCGGACATACTCCCAATAAACCCTAATAGTACAAGTACCAAAAATATTCAACGGAATATTCTCTTTAATATCCTACCCTAATAATCTAGTCGTTACAGCTATTTCTGCAATGCACAATATCGGCCATCTGTTGCTTCTCGCCCACGGGCTTTGCCATCTCCTAGACGACCTCGGCTGACTCTTTCCTTAATAATGTATTACCCTAAATATTCTAAGGCAAATTTTGACCTATACAGTAACTAAGGGTGTACAAATAAAACTGACAAATCACACCAACCCGATAATCCCAGTCAAATCGAGAAAAAAAACTCGAATATGGTTTGGTGTTGGAAAAAAAAATCCGACCATATTTGGTTTGGTTTGGTTTTAACTAAAAAAAGTTAAATCGAAACCAAACCAACCCGACATTATATGTATAGAAATTTTAAATATATTTAATACATAAAAATATTTATTGTAGTATAATTTATAAATATTTCTTAATCTTTTTCATAGTTTTATCTTTTAACGTATTATTTCAAGTTTAGACTTATAATTTTTGGATGCTCCAATAAATTTTATAGTCCATAAATGTTAGTAACTCAAATAAATCCTAAACCAAAATCAAATCAATACTAATGCTAATAAAACATTCAATTCAATTGTACTATGAATGAAAATAGTGTTGGATATCTATTTTTAGTTTTTCCATGGTTTAGATAAAATGTATAACTTATTTTTCTTTTAGTGGTTAGTCATCTATATAATAACATATTAGTCGTAATTTTAAATTATGTTTGTTTTCATTATGGCTTATTAATAATATTTATTTTATGCAATTTTATTATCTTTATTGTTGAATATTTCAGTACAATGTCATGACTCATCTCATATTTATGTTATTTTATTGAAAAACACCTTATATAGTTCTGTCTTACTAGGATTAAAGAATTATTTGGAGCACAAATTTTATGTTTTGTGCTATGAAGACTTTATGGGAAAAAACTGGAAAAAAAAACCCGAAAATCCGAAAAACCCGACTTTTATTAGTTTGGTTTGGTTTGGTATTTAGATTTAATAACCCGATACAATTGGTTTGGTTTAGTAATTAGAAAATCCGAATTAACCTGACCGATGTGTACCCCTAACAGTAACTCCAACTTATTCCTACATTTATTGGAGCTGACGCAATTATATTTAATTAACATTGCTTTTTTATTTTAATTTTTTTATATCGGTTTCCCTGAAGGGACAATTAACACAGCTTTTATTTGCAATTCGTCTCTTCAAACCAAAAAACCTGGCGGTCATTTATTCAACCTTGCAACCATGTTATAGTTTATAAATAAACAATAATATAAAATTTAAAAGAATATACTTCAACAAATCAAATTTAAAATATTAATAAAACTTTAATTAATATTTATCCACTTTTATCCGTAACAAGTACCGATCACATTCATGGAGAGCATCACTTGGACAATTGTTTTATTTCTCAAAATAATTAATTAAAAAATCAAAACACTAAAAACATAAACTTACTGTCTTTGATACACAAAACAATGGACCCCACGCTAATCACTTACAAAAACAAATTTGTATAAAATTTTCCAATAATTTCATCTAGACAATTAAAAAGAACAAAACAAAAATAAAACAAACAATTTTTTATCTAAAATATAACTAATGGATTAAGAAATAAATTGGCAATTTAAAGATTTTTTGAGGTCGCTGCCTAAACACATCCCACCAACTTCAGAAAAAGCATGAAACGCACCAAAAATATTTTCAGCATTTTCAGATCATAGGTTAAATTAACATTTCAACATCACATATTACCTAACTCTTGAAAATTATTGTCTTTTCATGGACATCACAGAATATCATGTCGAATATGCCTATTTACGTGTCATACTGCAGTTTGTCCTACTACTGAAATGATAAGATTAGAATTGTATATTTGTGTCTTAGTCTTAGGAGATATGATTAAACTGAGAAGAACTTAAAATTATTTGTTACACTTTGTGTTTCAACTTATTTCAACAACTCAAAGAAGAACTATTTAGGAATTTTTCATCTTTAGTATTAATAAAATATTTAGGAAACAAAAATTAAATTAGGTCATTATTTATGCTAATTTCTTATAGTTGTCCATCCCTCTCTACTCTACCCTTTGGACCACTCTTTAACAATAGTAGTTGCATGTCATTACCATGCCTCCCAACCAGACAACTTTACTTTAACATAATTTAAAAATTAAAAAGAAGTTCAATTTAAGCTTAATTAAATGTTTGTTGCCATCAATTATCTTGTTAGATATAAAATATCCATCTTGCTCTTTCATTAAACATATTGGTCATTTATTAATCTCTATAGCTTTTAGCTGGTTTATAAAGTCATTCAAAGCAAGTTAGGGATCCACTAATTAATATAATGAAGATTAGACCAAGAACAGTGACACCAAAAATTTCTTAATTAATCTGAAGCGTGCCCTCCTTTAATGGCTGGCCACAAGCTTCATCATTTCATAACCATGATATTAACAAATAAAAGTTCTTTAATATTAATGTTTTCTTTATTTACACATTGACGCAATCGTTTCCCTGAAATAGAAAGACTAGTTGCTGCTTTCGTCACAGCCAGTCTTTCTAAGTACATTAGTGAATTTTAAGAAATTCTTGATGGTATATTCTATAGTTTCTACTTTCTAAATATGTATTTGTCTTGTTAAAACGTACCATTTTTGTTGGTAGACCTGCTTTTGCTTTTATATATATATATATATATATATATATATATATATATATATATATATATATATATATATATATATATATATCGTTGCGGCGTGCAGCCCAATCCATATTTGAAAAGTCAAATAAATATTATGTTGAACTAATTCCTCCATTAGTGAATCTCAAGAAGTTCAATTGATGGTTATTTTAAAATTTCTAAATATGTATTTGTCTTGTTCATAATATGACGGTTAAATATACGCACGTTCATAAAGACTAGCACGTATATAGATGAACTCATATATATAAAAGTTATAAAGATTTTGGCTTATTGAGTGCTTATTTCCTTAAGTTTTATTTGATTTATAATAAAGGGGACGTAGACAAATGAAGAAGGATATACTCACTCCGTTCCAGTTTATGTGAACCTATTTCTTTTTTGGTCCGTTCCAAAAAGAATGGCCCCTTTTTAAATTTGAAAACAATTTAGCTTAAACTTATAATTCTACCCTTAATGAGAAGCTTTTATAACCACACAAATACTTTGGGCCCCTTTTTAATTTGTTTAGGACCACAAATTCTAAAAGTCTTCTTTTTTTTCTTAAACTCCGTGTCCAGTCAAACAGGTTCACATAAATTGAAACGGAGGGAGTATGAGTTATGACAGCCACATGAATTCTGTACGTAACGCTATATTAAGAGCAATTATTTGCTCAATATTATGCAGGCTAAGTGCATCTTTAAGACATTAATCAACATTATTAATTTTCCATCAGTGAGACGTAATGTCTGTTTAAAAATAAATTACCTTTTGCTTTACTTCGGCATCCCACTTAATGATTGTAACTTCGAGAATAAAGCAGCAAATTACAGAATGTTAATTTGCTTGAGCACTAAGCATGCACTCTCATGACTGCTCAATTAAGATGAAAAAGAAGTTAATTAAAAGGCAAAAAGGAATTATTTAGAAACATTATTAATGTTAAAACACAAACATTCTACTCTATGATTGAAAGCAAGTAACGAATTATATTTAGTCATGTTCTCAAAGTAACTGAATAAGCCACACTTTTTTTTTTAAGGGGTATTATCACTTTTAACCCGCGGCAGAAACTATTTATATTAGGTAGTCGAAAAAGTGTATAAAATTTGTATAATTTTTATGTATAACATACAAAATATATATATATATATATATATATATATATATATATATATATATATATATATATATATATATATATAAAATATATACATTTTTCGACTATTAGTTTGAGAGCGACTATACAATATCATTTTTTCTTTTCTTTTTTTTAATCTTCATCTACAGTCTGTCACAATGGCGAAGCCATATCTAACCGCGGGTTGTCAACCGAAAAATTGTACTGTATTACTAGGTGAAATTTTAATTTTATACATATTTACTATACGTTGAAGCCCTTTAGATTTTCAATGTGTTTAAATTTTTTATATTTTGATTTCTTGAAAATTCTGGGTGACGACATAACCATATCTCCAATCATGAAATCTTTTAGAAAAGATATCACGTGTGAACAATATTTCCTAACGCTATATAAGTAACTTTGAATCGGCTTGGTAAATAGTACTGTACTAGTAAATATACAATCAATGCTAAGTTCAAGCAGTATGCTCTCTGACTCTTAGTGAAGGACAAAGGACTACTTGATATGTATGTAGCTGCAAGATTTTTAAATTAGAATACGTCTTTCATTTATTATATTTATACCACATGGTTTTGGTACATTAAGCCTGTTGAGGAGTATTAAATTATAACTTAATTTATTGCTTAAAGAAAGTACACCACTAAACCTTCAAATTAATATCAACTTGTATATATTATGATTATAACTCAATGCATGCTTGTTTTGAATTGAAGGTATATCGGACACAGCTTTTCTGTCTGCACAAGATAAAGCTAAGACTGCATACACACTACCCTCACCGAGATCTCACTTGTACAATTATACTAGGTAGTGTATTGTTATTGTTGTACATACCTTTGGAATTCTGTATCGAAAAAATTTAATCACTCAATGCTTATTGTTAAGTGAAAAAATTAAAGTGAAACACGTATTAAGATTAGGAATGATGATATCCGGGAGAAAGTGCATGTGGCTCCCATTGATGACAAGATGCGGGAAGCGAGGCTTAGATGGTTCGGACATGTTCAGAGGAGAAGCCCAGATGCTCCAGTACGGAGGTGTGAGCAACTGGTTGTGGAAGGCACGAGAAGAGGTAGAGGGCGACCTAAGAAGTATTGGGGAGAGGTGATCAGGCAGGATATGGCGAGGCTCCAGATTTCCGAGGACATGTCACTTGATACGAAGATGTGGAGGTCGAGCATTAGGGTTGTAGGTTAAGAGATAGTTGAGTCGTGCCTTACTTCGTACCATTGTGGGACTAGCCATGTAGGATTTTTGTCTAAGATAGCTAGTGGCAATGTTGTGGCTTACTATTTCGCTTTTCAGTACATGTCCTATTTACTCGCTATCGCTTTTGCTTTGCATCTTTCTTCTAGATTTCATGGTGTTCCTATTTTTCTTATGATTGTTGTGGTGATACTAATATTTACTAATATTGTTTCCCTTTGCTTTGTATTTTTCTTCTGGATTTTACGGTGTTCCTATTTATCCTATGATTGTTGTTGTGATACTAATATTGTCTCCTTTTTGTCATTTTGTCTTTTTATTTTTTGAGCCGAGGGTCTTTCGAAAACAGTCTCTCTACTCCTTTGGGGTAGGGGTAAGATCTGCGTACACACTACCCTCCCCAGACACCATTTTCTCAGATCCCATTAGTGGAATTTTACTGGATCGTTGTTGTTATTGTATTAATTAACTATTCATAAGTGATAAAGAGTATATGTAGAAGCCACATGCCAAATTATCATTGATTTGGTGCAAAAATATCTAACTCTGTGTAAATTCTTATGAGATCTTTCATCTTTGTACTTTTTCCAGAGCCATAATGAAAGAGGACAGTAACCGTATTTGTTTGGATCTTAAAGTAATTAAGAATTTCGGAAAATTCTTGGATCTCAAAGTATTAAGAAATTGAAATATATTATGATCATCAGAAGCAATCTGGAGAGGTAAGAAAAATTGGAGAAAATTTAAGGGATCAGATTAAAAAACAAAAGGAATATAGTACATAGAAACAAGGCAACTTGCATTTATTAAAAAGAGAAACATAGTGCATTCACAACCATTCATTCCAATATATCAACACCTACCCTTTTTACATGCCCAAAAGACCAGTCAACCCATCTTAAACCATTCTAATAGTCCTAATAACTCATAATATTACTCAGATCTAATGCTCATATTGCTTAAATAATAAAACCAAATAATAAAGATACTAATAAAACAACCCTTCCATTCTTCTTTCAACTCATCATCACAACCACCATTAATTGAACATTACCACCATTAAAAGAAAACAAAATCTTGACCAATTTGTGCCCTAGTTAATGGTGATAATTATTCCTAATATTTTTTTTAAATCAATACTGATAAAGCATATCAGCAGAAGCCATAATTGGCTGATTAACATACATCAAATTCCATGGATTATTCATCATATCCTCCTGATAATGATGATGAGTTTCAAAAACTCCGTTATTATTATTGTTGTTGTTGGAATTGATGTAACTGAGGATTTCATTAAGAGATTGCAACCTTTGACTAAGTTCCATCATCTGAGCTCTTAAAACAGAGTTCTCTGCTTCAACATTAGCGTACTGTTGACTTGTCAAGTTGATGTTGCTAAGGATGTTGTTGTTTTCCTTTTTCAGCTGCGCAACTTGGCCAATTAAATCATCAAGATGTTTCTGTTTTCTCATCCTTGATCTTCTTGCTGATTCACGATTTGATTGCATTCTCTTTCTTTTCCTTTCATCTAACATTGAAACCTGCAAATCTTCTTCAGAACCTGAGTTCAAAATCTGAGTAGATCCAGTTGAATTTCCACTAGATGTAGCCATCACAATATTTCTATATTTACACCTTTAAATTTTTTAGCCTCTGGTTTATTTTCTTGGGCTGTTGAACAAATATTAGTACCAAGAAAACACAGGACCAAGTAAATAAAAATACAAATTAATGGTAAAACTAGATATAATTAACTATATAGATAACTACGGGGAATTGATGATCTCTGAGAAAACGTAGAACCAGTAGAGGAAACAAACAGAGAAAGATTGAACAAGATGAGTTCTGCGTCTAAGTGAAGAACTGATTATAAAACCGGAACGAAGGATTTCACTAAGAACAGGAGACATGAATTTGGTTCATGAATAACAGCTCGATATTTAGCATTAATTTTTCACACCACAGAAACAGAAAGCCCTTGACAAAATAGGTAAAAAGATTGGATCTTTAATGGGTTTCAGCCAAAAAGACTAAAAACCCAGAAATGAAATAGCTTAAATAGAGCAGAATAGCGGAGAAAACAAGAAAACCAAAGAAGAAGATATCAGAAAACAGAGCAAAAATAGCTTAAGAAACTCAAAATGTAAGCAAAGGAGAGGAGGAGGAGAAGAGGAAGGAATGGTCTTTGAGGTTGTAGGTTAATTTAAAGGCAGAAAAAGGTAGGCAAAAGGAAAGAAAATTATTAAAGAAATAATTAAACAAGTGGGAAAAAATAGGAGGTGGGTGGGGGAAAAAGTGAAGGGCGGGGAATCTTCAAGGACAGTTGACGGTAGTAGTTTTTGGTAGTTTAAGTTGTATGTACTTACCCTATAAATAATTATTTAGATCATTAAATCACAAATAAAGTAATTATAGGTAATTTTTATGACAAATTTTAATTGATTCTTTTGATAAATATTGTGATTAATGTACTCTCTCTATTTCAATTTATGTGAACCTATTTAATTGGATATGAAGTTTAGAAGTCCTTGCATAAAAGTAAATTATTTTCAAATATGGAAAGAGATCATTCTTTTTTACACGAACTAAAAAGAAAATAAGTTCACCTAAATTGAAACGCAAAAAATATTATTTTTCATTTTATGTGACACTTTTTTTCTTAATTTACTTTTAGAAGAATAACATTTCTTTCTATCCGTGTATATTTTTTTTATCAATGTATATATTCTCTCCGTTCTAATTTATATGATATATTTTTTTATTAAATTATTATATATATATATATATATATATATAAACAATTTAATTTTAAATTTATTATTTTATTTTATTTATTCTTAATAAAATAATATATTATTATAACTACACAAATATTCAAAAATCTTTTAACACCACATGGGGGAATTTGTGGGGGTCGAGATGAAAGATCACAAAGTGTACAAATACAGCTGTGTCTGTTGTCTATTTATGAAATCAATGAAGGAGAAAAGTACTGCAGAATCTGACGTTTAATATTTACTTTGTTTTCACCACCCACACAACTTTGTCTCCTTATGATTTCACCGTTGGAAGATCTTTTACTTTAACTGAATGCCGCAAGGGAATCTCTAGGAATGGAAGGTAATACTCCCTCGTTATTCATTTACCTAAACCTATTTACTTTTTATTTCGTACAAAAAAGAATAATTTTTTTTATATTTATAAATAATTTATTTTTATTTAATAATTTATAGCTACACATAATATATGTGTCTCATTTTACATCACATATTCAAAAATTCTTTTTTTTTTCGTAAGTTTCGTACTCAGTCAAATAAATTTACATAAATTAAAACATAGGGAATAATATTCATTTTCACAACAAGGTAGCAATGCTGGAATTTTCCTTTTCTTGGTGAAATGTGCCATAAATAACGAGGAAAAGGAAGAAATAATAAGAAATTTCCTTTTTACCTGCTTATAGTATTTTTGAGTACCTGTTTATAATTTTATATTGTACAGTTAAGTGTATACATTATTTTCAAAAGAAGCATTAATTATTATTTAAAAATGGTGAATATTTCTCAGGAAGAAAATTAAAGACAATCAACTTAGGCAGGAAAATTTAAAAGAAATTTTCCACTTGTTTCACGTTAAGTATTTATGAGTGTCCATAAAAATTTTAAAATGCATGAAGACCGTGCAATTTAAACTTTTAAGTGAAAGTTTGGTACGCGGAATAAGGTAAAATAAGGTGTGAGATTAATTTATTCTATATTTGGTTGAATGTATGAATTTATCACATCTTATCTCATTAAACTTAAGATTATTTTATCTCACCTCCAGGTGAGGTAAATTAGTTTAGAAATTATAATTTCAGAACTATAATCTCAAAATAATTTAGTATGCGTATCAAATATCTACTTAAGGAAGTAAATGTGCTTCACTGATTATTGTAGCGGCACTCGGTAAAGTTCAAAGTTCATGTTTGACACTTTTTAAAACTTTAACTCCGTTTTGGATCATGTTTTGCTAGATTTAGAATCAAGGAACTCTATTTTTACATGCATAAAGTTTTAAACGTAAATCAGTGGGCAACTGGACTTTGTGTAAACATCATTAGCTCCATAATCCATTAAATGAAGGAATATCCATAAGAACCAGACAAAAAATACTTCATTCGATCAATATTATTTGATGTTTTTGTCTTTGGCACATCTGTTAAGAAACTACTTACTTACTCTTGGAAATTAAGAAGAATTTTGACTAAATAGCTTAATTAAATCTGTATTTTTCTAAGTTTGTATTTGTGACGTTGGAAGTATAAACAATCAAGGATAAATTTGAAAATTTAAAATTAATACCATCTTGATTATGTAAAACACCACTTATTTTGGACCGTGTATATAATTTTCTTTTTGTCATTTAAAGATCATGAGTACAAATGTTTTTTGTTAATTTTAAGTCAAGATCATGCTAGACGTTTTTCATTTACGTATTGTTTAGTCTATACCTTTTAATCTTTGTTAAATACTCAAAGTTGAATACTTTGCTTATAATGTACATGCTTTAATTAAGGCCAAATACCAGAGTACACATAGTCAAGATTTCAAGAAGATGTAAACATTGACTCTATAGTTGAAAACATGATCCTAAACTTTAGCACCATTTTGGAGCATGGTAAAGTCAAAGTTCATTAATTACCCACGTTGATGAAAAATGTTAACATTTCTTGTATTCGAACACTAGAAATTAACCTCATTATAAAAAATATTTTCTGAAAAAATGACTTTATGTCACACCAAGCACAACCTATGTGCACATCTTATTCTTTCCTTATATTTTTGTTTTCTTTTATTTCTTTAATTTTCCTTTGGTTTTTTATGTTTTAACGATACCAATAAGAAACAAAAATGGAGGTCAGTATTATTTGATGCCGAGAAAAAACAAAAAACATAATTGTAGAATCAGGATAAGAATTTAGAAAGATCACCAAATATACATTAACGAGAGAAAAGAAAAAGAGGAATGAGCCCTTTTAGAGACCAAAACTGTTCAAAGATTTATGAAGATCAAGGAAATAAAAGTGTAAGTCCCACCATTTAGCTATGTTGGTGAGAGGTCAGTTTTAAGCACGTTGTTTGTTTGTTTGATAACTTGATATGTTTATATGAAAGTCGTGGCTTTAGCTTTGCTTTGCAAATCTCCTTTTTTTGCTTGGGGTAGGGGACCTTCCTTTTGTTTAATTAATTTTACCAGATATTTATTATTTTTCTCCAATATAAATATATGATAACTTTATCCATTAAAATCTAAACATATAAGTAGAAATTACCTAATACTAATATTTTCACTTCTGTTAAATTTGAACATAGATCTAGTAGGCGTTTGGGCATAAAAATTATATTTTATAAAAAATTATAGTGTTTGGAGTTAAGTTGAAAAATTGTATTTGAAATTAGAAATTATGTTTGGACATGCATTTCATTTGAAAAAAATATTACAGTTTTGTGAGAGGGAAAAAAGATTTTTTCTTTTTTTGAAAATTTTGAAAAAATGGTCAAAACCACTTTTTGGTTTTTGAAAAACTCATTTTCGAATTTTTTTGAATAACTTGCAAAATTTCATAGACAGATATATATTAAAAAAAAATTCAAAAAAAAGATTTTTTTTTTTTTTTTTTTATGGACAAACGAATCCCTATTTTTCTCCTCTTTTTTTTTTTTGCTTTGGGTGGGACCTTCCTTTAACAATTTTTTTTTTTTAGGAAATCGCTATTTATCGCTTTTATTGCTAGTCACCATATAGTGGTCTATGACCTAAAAGTTTGTGGTTGGCTATCGATGTTTGTTATGATCTTCCTATTTTACCCTTCTTCTTTTTCTTTTTTTAAGTTTTACCTTAATTTTGGAAGTATTGATGCCTCATGAATCATGATTGCACTTCATTGTCTAAGATAGTTGTTTCTTTGTCTCCATTATATTTCAAGTTTACGACCTCAAATTTATTGATAAGAATTTGTACATTCACAAGGTTTCAAAGCTGAATTGTCCTTATTTCATTTTTGGATTCAATTAATATATGTCTTTCGCCAATATAGTCCCTCCATCATCAAATGGCTAGTTAAGTAGTATAGAAGTATCAAATTTGTTACACTAACGGTTTTTATTACTTAGGGTGTTCAGCAAAACTTTAACTGCAACTATTCTTTCCCATATGCAACTTAATTCCCATTTCTACGACCAAACAATAGGTGGGAAAGGAAATCTAGAAGAAGGCACATAAATGCAACCGGAAAAAAGTAAAGATTTATTCAAACCATATTTTTACTTTAAATTATATTAATTTACTATTGTTACGTGATCAAATGCTTGTGTAAAAGTACATGCCAAATTAATGTTATTTACCATGAAAAGTGAGAATTGAAAATATCACTCGAGGAGATATTGGCAGGAACAAAAGGAATTAAAGAACAATACCGACAAATCATGCAGGATAGATCTAGCCTTCATTAATATTTTTCAGTTAGGTATGCAAAAAAAAAAAAAAAATTACATAACTTGTAAATTTGTAATAAACACACATATATAATATATTGTATATTCGTAGCTGATCTTTGATTTGTGCCACCCTCGTGAAAATGCCATGTATCGGAGCTAAATGATAGTGATAAAGCACTTTAAAGGACAAACATGGAAAAAGTTATATACATAGTGGCGGTACATATACATAGCTAAGACAAGCAAATGTGGGCAAATATATCTACACATGACTTGATCAATAATTGCACGATACAACTTTGTAAAAACAAAATCATAGGTCGATTTTGACGAGGAAAAGAAACTTAACATGCTGGGATTAGTTGTATACCTTTGATTCAAATTTTATATTTATTTTAAAATATTTATTAAATATATATAAATTTTTAATTTTAAATATCACTATTTTTTTGAACTCATAAATTTTAAATTCTCATTTTAGTAACGTCGAGATTGCAAGTTCGAGAAGAATGACATATCAGTGGTTTACTACTGTCAAAATACTAGCTTAGATTCCTATGCTTTTAAAGGAATATGCTTCAAGCCTACGTTTTCTTTTTTGCTTAGCTTTAATTGATGATTTAAATATTCCAAAATGACAACCTACATTAGGTACCACTAATTGTCAAGAAGACAGGTTTTCGTGCTTGGTTACGCGGTGATTTTTTAATTCAATATTGGACCTATTAATTTTCTTTTCTTTTCCTCTTTCTCCTTTTAAAGTAGTACTCTAGCCTTCCTTTTCATTGTACGTACCATGTTAGGAGAATATAAGAGTTGCTTATCTGACAAAAAATAAGTCAGAATATGTAAGCTTATACAGAGAAAAGAAGCCCCTAAATAATAAGAATCTAACAAATTTATGTGAACATGTTTGACTTAGCACGAAGTTTAAGAAAAAATAAAATAAAAAATAGAATTTGTAGTCCTAAATAAGTGAAAAAGGGACCCAGAATATTTGTATGGTTATAAAAGCTTCTCATTAAGGTTAGAATTGTAAGTTTAAGCAAAATTGTTTTCAAATTTAGAAAGGGGTCTTTTTGGAACAGACCAAAAAAGAAATAGATTCACATAAACTGAAACGGAGAGAGTAAATGAATTTAGCTTAATGCACCAAGTTTTTCTTACCCAAATTTAAGTTCTACACACTAATTACACCATCAGATTAAAACTGAGTAACAATAGTAAGTAACTTGGATAAATTAACTAATATGACAACCTTAAAAATATAATTATAAATGATATATTCAATTAAATTGTACTGATATTATAAAACTATTTGCATTAATTGTGTATGTATATAACTTAAATCTTTTTTACTTTACTTTTAAAGGTATCATTTCAAATTTACTATGAGTAATTCTTTTTATTGGATAGAAGTTAATTAAACTCAATAAATAATTGCTCTCATATTGTTTTTCCTCTCTCTTTTGGAGCATGATTAAATATTTGTTTCTTTCAACAACAAAAAATTTAAAACTGAAAAAAACAGGGTGGGTGGGGAAAATGCTTTTTCTAGACTAAGTATAGATGGTCGGTTTGTGGGGTCAGAAAGGACCTACCTGCAAAGAGAAAAATAGATGGTGGCTTCGATTTCTAAGTACTTTTTGATAAATGGGACCCTGAACTTCAACAGAGTATATATTCAGTACAGTATTATACAAGAGTAGGCAGAGATTTCACATGGGCATGAAAAGCAATAAATAGTAAATAGGGGCCCCGAAAAGATTATGAGTAACTTTTAACTACCTCTCATTTCAGATAGTATATAAGGAAACTTTTTCGTTTGCTTCCTCCTTGCAACTTGAAGCATCTATTTAGCTTTATGTCTTTTCCCTATTTTTGCATAATTGTGAATAGGGGTGTTCATAAAAACAGAAAAACCGATCCACTGACACACCGTATGCCAACATTCTAAATACGGCTGTGATTTTTTGTAGAGTAGATAATCCAAATTTACCCACCGCATCAACGCGTTATTCGAAGTACATATCATGACCTTTAATTGCATCAACAATTCGAAGGAACAAATTTCAGGACATCCGATATCTACGACGAAATTGTCCCTCATTAAATCGGGGATTATCTGAAAAATAATCGAGAAATAAATTATTATCAGCACCTTCACGATCTCGATTGATTACAAAATGACCTCGAACAGAGCCAACGCTGGTAGGATCATTATTTTGATTTTCTCGCAAACACTACAACATATAATTGTTCATCTGAATTGTTTGCATGTACAATTGTATCTCAGTTTCATTATCGAAAATTAAAGGTGATGATGAGGAGAAGGAGGAGGAGGAGGATGACGCGTAATTTGAATCATCATTATTATTAGATGAACCTTCCATATAGAAATTCATTTTCAGAAGACAAAAACAATGCTCCCTCTGTTCCAGTTTATGTGAACTTATTTCCTTTTTGGTCCATTCCAAAAAGAATGACTCATTTCTATATTTGAAAATAGTTTTGCTTAAACTTCAATTCTACCCTTAATGAGAAGCTTATATAATCACACAAATACTCTCGGCCCCTTTTTGACTTGTTTAGGACCGTAAATTCTAAAAGTCTTCATTTTTTCTTAAAATTCGTGCCCAGTCAAACAGGTTCACATAAATTAGAACGGATAGAGTAATATTTAATTTATTTAGAAATAAATTTGATGGAAGAATATTATTTTCCTAAATGGTGTTCATTTTTATAGAGTGAAACTTTTTTCCCAAGAAAGCACGGCTATGCTAATATATCATCGGATTGATTCACCCTATCTATATATTATCTCCTAACTTATCATCATTTTTACTAAATTTAAATGAGGATGTTGCAGGTGATTTCACATCATCACAACGGCCTAGTGGGGTGAAGAAAGCAAAAATGAAGAGAAAAATCGATGAAAGTTATATGAAGATAATCCAATCAGAAAATAATTGGATTGTTGAGGCGATAAATAATGCAACTAGGACAAAAAAAGAAGTTTTGACTGTTCAAAAAGAAAAAACTAAGACTAAAATAATTGAAAGAAGAAAATAAAGTTTTAATGATCGATGTGGATTCTATTGTCGATCCGACTCGTCATGAATTTCTGCGACATGAACAACAACGAATAATGTATTTTAATTTAATGTATTTTCAATTTTTATGTATTTCCAATTTTAATGTATTTTCATTTAATGTATTTTTAATTTTCACTTTTCAATTTTAGCAACGTCTAATATTTTATATTTGCACCTTTCAATTTTAGCAACATCTAATATTTTATATTTGCACCATTCATTTTTTGAGATGATTATCTATTTTCTGAACAATTATAACTTATAATAAAATTAACTTATAATTTTACATAAAAATAATAAATGCACGAAAAAATAATTTATCAAAATTATACGCCAAAGCTAAGATATAAAATTAATATTATAAAGATATTACATAAACATAATTAGATATATATATAAAAAAATAAATTAAAAGAGTTAAATAATAAAAATAATAATAATATAAGGATGAATGGAAGATAAATAGTGTCATTCCAAATATGGAATGACACTATTCGCCCCTCATTTTGCAGCAAAAAATGTGGGAGCATTGGAGCCATATTTTGGCAAGGTGAATTTGTCACCACGAGGTCCATTATATAGCCACCATTCATTAGAGACGAATTTAATATTTAAAATCAGTTATTTTAGAGTAAATATATATATTTGTTTATTTATTTATTACGTTTTTTAGTTTACAGTGTCCCGTATCCATATTGGGTCCGATTAAATTCAAAATCGTGCCGGGAGTTCCCATATTGGGAGGTAAAGCGCTTTCTAACAAAAGCGGGGGGTAAAGTGCTCCCTAACAAAAGCGACTACATACCCAGAACTCGAATTCGAGATCTCTGGTCAAGGATGAATGAATACTTACCACTCTATCACAACCTTTGTTGGTATGTTTCTCAGTCGTTATCACATAGCGATGGGTCACATAAGAATACTTTTTTTCTTTTGCTTAAATGATAAGCACCCAAGATATCCTCTATAACTGATCCTCTATCTACGCTTTTAATCAATAACTAGCTCGCCAAATATAGATCAGTTTAACCAAGAATAATATAAGGTAATAGTTCTTTGCCGGAACTCACACCTAAATAAGGTAAGTACGTAAAGACATCTCATACCTTCGAAATTTTCAAAAGGATAATGGGAATTAGGTAATTAATTAATTGTCCGAGAGTTGAAACGCACGTAAGGCATTACGTATGCAGCATGGTTAGAGAGAAAGTATGGGAAACGAAAACCTAGCAGTATTGAAATTTGAATGAAAAGTTTTCGTTTATCTGTTTTTACATCGAAGGAATTACATAAGAAAGTGTTCGTTGTTCGTATTGGAGTCCTACCGATCTGGATTAAAGTCAGGTAAAATTTATTAAAAATATATTTTTTTTTTTATTCCCAAGACTTTAATGCGGTATTAAGAGTAGATGGATCATAATCATTCTATCACTAATCTTGAGTGGTGTGCGTGTCCAGTATAGCTTCAAGGTTTCTTAACCAATCATGTTATTATCTTCATTTAGAAGGAATCTCTTTTTCCTTTTTTTTTTATGTACCTAAATTTAAGTATACTTCACTGTTAGGAGCTTTAGTACTTGCGATAAGCACAGTTCTATCAATTGGCAAACTGATCTTTGCTTCTTGATGCTTTTCTTTATTTCTTAATTATAATTATACACATAGGTAGAGATGTATATAATTATTGTAGTGTATACATTTAATTTGGCATATATTAATGGTTAGACTCCGTTAAAAAAAGAATACATGCATTAGCTCCACTTTTGTCAAAGAATGGATAGATGAGAAATTGAGATTTGAGAACTACAATAATGAAAAGAGCTCAAGCTAGCCGCTTTTATTTCAAATTTCAAATAATATTATCCTTCAGTTATTCTTATGCGATATAATTATATCCATGCAGATAAAATAATTTCGCGTTTACAAGAAAAACAAAGGTTGACTACTAAATGACTGCTAATCCTTTTTCATTTTTTCAGAAATTTCGTCAATATTGTACTGCCCATGAAAATCAGATAAACATTGACTATACGTATGCTTAATTAATTTTTAGGAGTATTAATTAATCCTTCTTTGACTAATAAGGATTTGGTTCGTTCCCCTTGCGTTCTTTCTGTCATTCAAGAAAAAGATCGCAGCCCACAAAAATAACTTTCTCAAAGTGATTAAATCTAGTTTCATAGCTTAAAATTTGAGGTTTATTCTAATAGTGCAAAATCGAAGCACGTGTGATAACAGTTTTAAAAAAACGCCTCCAAACTAGAAGCTGACAGAATCCACATAAACTTTATTTGTTCAACTTTAATATTGTAGTTAGCTTATATGGAAAAATATCTTCCACATAAACTTCGTAACTCCAACTTTAAGAGTTGAGACTCAAATATTCAAACCATTACAAGACCTTAAACTACTTAAAAACTTCCTTCTCAATCAGTAGAGTTAATTATTTAATTAGGTAAGACAAACAACAATTAAAATTCAGATTTTACTTTACTGTTTTCGACAATCTGGTCTGTCTATAGCCGTCATTGTGGGTGAACAAATTGATATTATAAGATTAGGATATGTCTTAGTATGACCGAATTCAATGAATATACAGCAGGCAATATCTTATAATTATTCGAAATCTCACAAATTGATATTTTTGGAATCTGCTAAGCCTCGATTTTGAATTTTTCGTTTTCCTTTTAATTTTTAAATTGTGTACTTATATTTAGATAATTTCGGGTGTAGAGGTAGAAGATTAAGGTTGAAAGTTGACACATAGTCGTGAGTTTGCCGTGGTCTTACTAGTAGTTATTAGTACTATTTTTGTATTTTCTGATTCTTAGATCTTTATTTTTATCCATTGTGTCGTTCACTTATGTTATCTTACTACGTACTTTGTTGTTGTTATTGTTTGTTGCTTCATTTTCACTATCCCTGAGACGAAAATCTATTGGAAATATCATTTCTACATTCGCAAGATAGGACTAAGGTATGCGTAAACATTACCCTTCTCAAACCCCATTTGTAAAAATATACTGAGTTTGTCGTTGTTGTAGTGCCTTCCAAAGTTAGGAATAGCTTTAGGATTTCACACGTTTCATAAGCTAAAAGCCGGAATTATCTAGAATGAGATATTTCAAAGACGAATTGACGTCAAATTAAAATGCTCTATATGTTCAACAATGAACGGACCAAGAAATGCAGATTGATTGTCAATATTAATATAAGCCTCCATTGAATTATACCGAGCACTCGAAAAATATATCTTGAAACAGCAACATTTATACACGTGAATTCGAGACTAAGGGGCAAGTTGATTAAAACGATCAGTCAACTCAGTCTGTCAATAAAAAGTTACGAGCTGTGAATTCAGTTCTTATTTCAATCACATAAAATTGCGTTGGATTTATTAAATATGTTCCATCAATGTCAACGAATTTTCATTTCGAAATCCAATACGACCCACCAAAATTATTGAAGTTGACTGGACGCAAAGTTAAAAGAAAAAATTAACAGAAATTAATACATTTGCATAAGTACAACCTCTTATCTCCAATTCAATAAGAATTCAAAAAACCTAAAACTATACAAAAATAATTTTCTGGGATAATATGCACATGGACACATGAGGGAAAACTAGGTTAAAGAAAATTTGCTGGAGACCGAAAAAACAGGAGATTTTTATTCAGCTACATGTTATAGGCGCGGTTTGACGGGGAACATGTGGGGCAGAATCGACAATATTAAAACATAACTCACTCAATTAATGCAAATCATTTTTGCAAAATGGACCCAATAATTAATTAATGGCCAAAGATTACGGTAAAAATTATTTATATTCGATAGTTATAAAAGTATATATAAAATTTATATATTTTTTATATAATATACAGAAATGTATACACATATATTTTTCGGTTATATTCTGAGTTCGGTTATATAATTTTATTTTTTTATTAATTAATAATTAATATCTACACCATTCGGTTCTTTATGGGGTATGGGATGGACATTTTGCTTAATTTAACATGGGCCAAGGACCAAGAAATCAGTAAAAATTGCACGGAGCTCTATTTGGTCGCCCCTATTTAATTCGTACTCACTATTTATTTATTTTTTAACTTGTACCTGTCACACCTCCTTTTTTTCCGAGGGGGATAGGGGTTTTTCCAATTTAAGTGACATTAATCGAAATTGGATTATTATTTTAATTCAGAGTCGCCACTTGGAATAATTTATGGTGTCCCAAGTCACCGGTTTATTTTTTAGAATCCCAAATCGAGGAAAAAATGACTCCGTTAAAATAATATTAAAAACAATATCTTTCTAAAAATACCTAATACCTAAATTAAATAGAGAAAATAAAACTATTTTTGTATTTTTCAATTTTTGTGCTTTAAAAAATAGAATTAAAATTAATAATAAAGTGAAATCCTATAGAAATGAACTCAAATAAATATTCTAAAACATACTAGGACTATTAAAGGTAATTCTAATATGCGAGTCAAAAATTACGTGCTTACAGTACCCACTTTAAAAATAATTTTAGGTCTTGTGAACATTTATTAAGGCAATTTATGATATTTTGCAGTTGTGAGCTGTTGTAGCGCTTTATTTTTTACTATTGCTTAGGGTTTCTTCTTCTTCTTTTTTTTAATTGCAAAATGGATTCGTTTGATTTATTGTTGTTTTGACAAATTGATGATTGAATTTGTTCTTGATGATGTTTAGAGGTCATATTTCAAATTTGAGCTCATTTGGAGTAGATTTAGGTATTAAATCGTATATTCAATTGTTAAAATTCGAAGAACAAATTTCTGTTTCTTTTCTGGGCAATTTGCACTTAAGGACTATTGTTATAAAAACGTTAGTTGCACTTCAGACCTTTTGGCCTTAAGTACATCTGAAGTGCAAAATGTTACTTCAGACTTATTGGCCTTAAGTGCATCTGAAGTGCACTTTTTCACTTCAGACTTATTAGTCATTAGTTGCACTTCAGAGCTGAAGTTTGTGTGCAGACATAGAACTTAAGTGTATGAAACCATGAGATAAACTTCAGACCTATTTTGCCTTAAGCGCATCTGAAGTGTAATTTTTCACTTCAGACTTATTGATCTTAAGTGTAGGAAAACGTTTGTTGCATTTTAGACCTTTTGGTCTTAAGTGCATCTGAAGTGCAATTTTTCACTTCAGACTTATTGGCCTTAAGTGTATGAAACCATGAGTTACACTTCAGACCTATTTGGCCTTAAGCGCATCTGAAGTGTAATTTTTCACTTCAGACTTATTGACCTTAAGTGTAGGAAAACGTTTGTTGCACTTCAGACCTTTTGGCCTTAAGTGCATCTGAAGTGCAATTTTTCACTTCATACTTATTGGCCTTAAGTGTATGAAACCATGAGTTACACTTCAGACCTATTTGGCCTTAAGCGCATCTGAAGTGTAATTTTTCACTTCAGACTTATTGACCTTAAGTGTAGGAAAACGTTTGTTGCACTTCAGACCTTTTGGCCTTAAGTGCATCTGAAGTGTAATTTTTCACTTCAGACTTATTGGCCTTAAGTGTATGAAACCATGAATTACACTTCAAACCTATTTGGCCTTAAGCGCATCTGAAGTGTAATTTTTCACTTCAGACTTATTGATCTTAAGTGTAGGAAAACGTTTGTTGCATTTTAGACCTTTTGGTCTTAAGTGCATCTGAAGTGCAATTTTTCACTTCAGACTTATTGGCCTTAAGTGTATGAAACCATGAGTTACACTTCAGACCTATTTGGCCTTAAGCGCATCTGAAGTGTAATTTTTCACTTCAGACTTATTGACCTTAAGTGTAGGAAAACGTTTGTTGCACTTCAGACCTTTTGGCCTTAAGTGCATCTGAAGTGTAATTTTTCACTTCAGACTTATTGGCCTTAAGTGTATGAAACCATGAATTACACTTCAAACCTATTTGGCCTTAAGCGCATCTGAAGTGTAATTTTTCACTTCAGACTTATTGACCTTAAGTATAAGAAAACCTTTGTTGCACTTCAGACCTTTTGGCCTTAAGTGCATCTGAAGTGTAATTTTTCACTTCAGACTTATTGGCCTTAAATGTATGAAAAGATTTGTTGCACTTTAATCCTTTTGGCCTTAAGAGTATCTGGAGTGTAATTTTTCACTTCAGACTTATTGGCCTTAGTGCATGAAATTATTGGTTACACTTTAGACCTATTTGGCCTTAAGTATATCTGAAGTGTAATTTTTTCACTTCAGACTAATGTTTTTTAACTTTAGACCTGATAAGTCTGAAGTTGATTGTAAAATAGGTAGACTTGCAAATTCTTTTGCAAAACGGGGTACAAATGCAAAAGCCCCCAAAAAAAAATCATTACTTGGGGCATTTCTGTAGATTTGGGAAATTTTTTAAATATTGTTCTTGGTTTCTGTACTTACTGATAGTATATGATTAAAGAGATACTTGTTGGGTCTTCAATTATTTGAGAAGGAAAATGGCATTAAATATTGTTCCTAATTTTGACGCTTCTTAATAGTGTTATAGCTCAACAATCATTATGACTCTGCGCCGATAGAATACTACTCCAATTCCCTGTACTACGTTCAATAGAGTCAAAGATTACCTTATTAGTACACTGAGGACTCAGAAACGTAACAAGATAATTACCACCTATCACAAACTTCCTAACTTATAACTTCTTTTTCAGGATGCTTTACAATTAGAAAAAAAGGATGCTTAATATGTTTCCCGTGCAAATCTCTTCACTTACAGTTTGTTTGAACAGTTGTTACATGTTATTTCATAATGTATCATATTATATTGTACTGAATTGTATATATATTATTTGATGAATATATCGTTATGATAGATTGTAAAGTTTGTTGTTGTTTCATTATGTCACGTACCAACAAAATGACGAATAAACTTACAACATTACTAAGAAAAAATAGGATATTGAGTAGAATTATTATATAAAAAAGTAGGGTAAAGATAAAATATGATTATTCAATAATAGGGTTAAAATCATTTACACCCCCTAACTTTGCTTTAAAAATCAAATTCCCTCCTTAACTTTGAACAATAGTCATTTTCCCTCATTTATCCTGCAAAATGCATATTTTGCTCTTGAATTTTCAATTCCATCCTCTATATAATACTTTTTTATTCTATGATATTTTTATAATTTATCTTTAATTTAAATTATGTTATACCTTATAATAAATGAATTTCAAAATATAAACTTAGAAATTAGTTCATTAATGGGGTCTGAGGAGGGTAGTGCGTACGCAAAACTTACCCCTACCTTGGGGTAGAAAGGTTGTTTTCGATAGACCCTCGGCTCCCTTCCTCCAAGAACTCCCCATCTTGCTCTTGGGGTGACTCGAACTCACAACCTCTTGGTTGGAAGTGAAGGGTGCTCACCACTAGAGCAACCCACTCGTCATTAATGGTAATCAAAATCCAAAAATATATATCTACAATAGAGAATAAGAGAGAAAGTTAATGGGCGGAGGAGGTAAGAGGATTCAATTGAATCCCCTCGCCAGAATATTAGACTATGCAAATACGACAAAAGTAAACTTTTTAGATGTATATAAAATTTTGAATCCCTTTGACATAAGAAGATGATATTAAAGTGGTATAGATTCAAAAGTTATCTTAGGTCACAAGTTCAAATCCTAAATATGATATTTTAGGCTTTTTTTTCAATCCTCTTATATGAATTTCTGGCTCCATCAAGATGAAAATATAACTTAAATATAGTTAACATGCATTACATTAAAATAACAATCATTAAGATAATAGTAAATTTATAACATTTATAAAAAGATTATTCTACTTATAATTTTAATGAACTTAAATTACAATTTATAATAGATATAACATAATTTAAATTATAGCTAAAACCATAAAAAAAAATATCATATAATAAAAAAGTATTACATAGAGGAGGAAATTGAAAATTCAAAGGGCAAAAAAGGTATTGTGTAGGATAAAAGGGGTAGAATTACTATTGTTCAAAGTTGAGGGGAGTTTAATTTTTAGCGCAAAGTTTGGGAGTGTAAATGATTGTCACCCTTTAATAATAAGGTAACGACGCCACCACATCAAATCCGTCGTTACATAAAGTGACACTTTTCGTCGTTACGACGGATTTAACAATACGATACAATAAAATTTAGGTAACAATCAAAACAAACAGTGTATTTAAAACAACAATACGACACAATACAATAGGTAACAACCATCCAAACAAGCTGTTAAGAACTTTACTTCTATGTGCATAGATTGTTACCACTAGATATGAACTAGTATTTAGGGACATAACTGTAAATGTAATTGCCTTGTAAACTTGTCTATGTCAGTATCTCAAAGGCAGGTTAAAAGAGCCAACATCAATAAACATCACAAACATGGCAGTACAACAAATAAAACTGCCTTACATTCATAAAGCATAAAAGGTCCTTAGACTTGCAAAACCACACCTATATACAGATTACGACGTTACATGCTCAAAAAGTTCAAGCTTATATAAGCAGTTCTTATATGCATCACAGCTCAAACTGTCGATGAATCAAGACTTGATATTATTGAAAGCGCGGAAACCTTATTAGAGATAAGTTACAAAAAGGTCTAACACCACATCAACAACCTTTCAAGAAGCAGCTCATAGAACAACTTCCATAGCAGCTGCGGCCGCTTCAGGATGGTATTCAAGTATTTCCTTCCACATCATTTCCCTTATCGTCTCTTCCCCTAAGTCCTCATCTATGTCAAGATTGATAGGAACCTGCGCTGGGGGGTCAGTGTTTGGATCATACAAGGGAGACATGTATGGATGTTGAAGTGCTTCGATAACACTAATTCTTTTTGAAGGGTCAAACACAAGCATCCTCTGCAGGAGATCGATGGCTAAAGGATGAGCATGGGGATAGAGACGGGAAAAGGGTGTTCCGGGAGAGTATGGAAGTGATTTGATGTACTTTCTCGCCTTTGGGTTATCGATAAATTCAATATCTTCTTCTCGCTGACTGCCAAGGATGTTGATAATCAGTTTAAGTTGGTTAAGGCATTCAGTACCTGGAAAGACGGGTTTCCTCCCTAAGAGCTCCGCGAAAATGCAACCAACAGACCATACGTCAATAGATGTTCCATAGTTGTCACAGCAAAGGAGAAGTTCCGGAGCCCTATACCAGCGTGTAACAACGTATTCAGTCATAAACTGGTCCTTGCCACTGCTCGTGCGTGCCAGCCCGAAGTCACATATCTTCAGATCGCAGTTAGCATTGATAAGCAAGTTCCCAGGTTTCAAATCACGATGAAGAATATTTGCAGAATGGAGATATTTCAGACCTCGAAGCAACTGCATACAAATTACATTAGTTTCAGCAGTCAAAACAGTTAAATCAGCAGAACTGAGCAATAGCATGCACGCAAGTGGACATCTCATTCCTGTTTAGTTTTATGATCCTTTTAACTCCTTTGTTTTTCAGTTCTTACATGTTGCAGCCTGAGGATGCCTACTTTATGAGATTTTTCTCCAATTTATCCTCACAGGAAGAAGATAGAGAACTAATAGGGAAAAGAAAAAAAAGGAAAAAGGACACAAAGCATCCTTGGTCCAGAAATCACCATCAAATAACAAAGCTATTCCATGGCATGTTTAGGGCTGGGGGCAAGAGATGAAGAGTGCACAGGATAACGTCATTTCCCATTTTCATGTGTCACACTCTTGGATCACTAACAGAATTGTGTTCCACAAACAGAAACCAATGGAATAAAACCATAACCAGCTAAACCAAAGCCCAAGCTTGCTAATGGTGGATTCTGGAAAGAGGGTCAAGGAACCAATATTCTGGAATATAGATTAGAGAAATTCGTATAAGTTGATGGATCAAACCAACAAGAAATGAATGAGTAATGTAGGATATGCACGGAAGACAGAGACTCCTAAAAAAGAATTTGCACAAGACTTTAGCACAGTCTTGTCTTTGAAGGGCGAAACTGGGAAACAGGTATAATGTGTCAATTGTTACGTGGTGCTCTACTTTGGCATCTGGATGAGCATATGAACATCTGTAGAACTAGCACAAGCTGAGAATAGGAGCTCATCTAGATAATATTCCTACAAAAATTAGAATACTTTTAAATAGAATGAGCTTCGATTCATGCTTAATGTAATCTTTAATTGAAGGAAGAAGATACTATTAGGACATCATAAAACAGATTTCAAACAAAATTTAACCCAAGACAAGAAAAAAAGAAGGTACTTTTACATTTGTTTTTATAGTTTCACGATAATTGTCGTCATAGGCATGTGATTAAGGAACTACAGCTTTCTGGTACTGGAAAAAGATCCTGCAAGATGCATAACACTTGAGATAAAATGTAGAATGGTTTTTTCCTTTATTTTTTACTTATCCACAACAAGTAGAATAATCTTTCAGGCAAACAAAATAAGAAGAAGAAAAAAACTAAATTCCCACAATAAAATATGCATCAATATAGTTTTATAAGAATAAGTTCTGCAGTGGATTCATTTGCCTAAGAATGGAAGAAGCGATCTTCCAAATATACAAATTCTAGTGAATCTAGCATCAAAGCGGAGTGGCAGGTGAGAATTGGAAGGACAGATGTCCGATTGGAGAAAAGTAGGCTATGTTGAAGGACAGACGACATACAGGGGTTTGAGTGGAATAAAACAATAGGAAGAGTTTGGCTAGGAGGGTGAGCGGCCATGCTGTGTCTCCTATTGGAAGGACCATATCCAGATACTAACAATTTGATACAGAACTACTAATTGTCTGTCTAAGCACAGTAGAAGCTCTAGATTTTACATAGCATCTATATTTTCCTAAGCGTGCAAATCTCCTATTGTTATTCAATCAACATTGAAGTAGCTGTAAAAAATTAATTTCAATGTCGATTTAAGTTATAGCACTGATACTGTAATCATTTTTCACACTATCACTCTAGATTAACCTATTATAGGAGGTTACCTATAATTTATTCTAGGTTACCAATCAATGCTATTAAAAAGAGTTACATGCAGTTACCTTTTAAGCAACCCGTTGTGTAAATATTTTTTTAGCACCGTCACTACATAGAACTCAAACTTTTTCAGTATTATACCCACTTCCATTATAATAGCAATTATGGAAAAAGAACTTTGTCTAGTGATAAACTTGAAATAAGACAAAGTAGGCTAACTTCCTCAATTGATTCAACTATAAAATGATTTATAGCGATAAAGACCAACTAAAGGAAGTTAAAGCTCAATTTGGTTCGAGCTATAACCTCCTTCGGGTTTTTATCACAAAAGATCATTTTATGGGTTGAAAAGTTAACCAACTTATTTCAAGTTTTTCACTTAATCAATTGACGAAGTTTTTCCCCATAATTTCTAGTATAAACGGAAGTGGGTATAATACTGCAACATTTGAGTTCTATGCACCGATAGTGTAAAATATTATTTACACAGTACGGTCACTAAAAAGATAATTGCAGGTAAATCTATTTAATAGGATTGATCGATAATCTAGAATAAATGGCAAGTAACCTGTTGTAATAGGTTAAATTATAGTAATAATGTGAAAAAATCATTACACTTTCATTGCATATCAATTATCCATACTAATGTTATTTTTTACATCTGCTCTGGTGGTGATTGAATAACATTAGAAGATCTGCATGCTTAGGAACATATAGGTGTTATGTAAATCTACAGCTTCTACTATGTTTGAAGACTGACAATGAAACAAAACAATCAGATAATAGCACACAGATCATGTACATAGATGGATATTCAGGAACGTAGACAACATTCACCTTAGTTAAAAACTAGATAGATGCATATTTACGAACCTAGAGAACCCTCACCTTACTTAAGAACCTAGGTTGAGAAAATACGCATTACTACGACAATGACATTGGATTTCCAGGCAGAAAAGAAAGCACCTCTGTGGTTTTAACTGCTTGGACAACTTCTCAGTTACAAGACTATTAAATGAATTAGTCCGGTAAAATGCACAATATTCACTTGATAAACAAAAAGTATGCTGTCACTCTCTTCTACTAATCAAAATTGCCACTTGGTTATTTGTTCAACTGACCTTTAACAGCAGCACTATTAAGTAAAGAAAATTATAAAAGATAAAAAAAGTAATGAAGAGCAGGAGGCCGCCAAATAGCAACCATAGAGTAGATTTTGGCTCACATCGCTATCCATATTATTACACTCCTTCTAAAACTAGCACCACTTGGATGATTGACGCGTCAAAAAACATCACAATTGTCCAAGTTAGAACACAAAAGTCAAGGTCTATGAACTCACCCTCAAATATGGTATACCTCAGTTTAATTGTAGGAACAAGACAATCATGATGAGGATTGAAGCAAGAATATTCCCTCCAAGCATCCACACCACACACTACCTTCTCAGAGTTCACAATGGGAATGCACATTTAAGAGAGAGAGAGAGAGAGAGAGAGAGAGAGAGAGAGAGAGAGAGAGAGAGAGAGACCAATACAAGAAAGAAAAAATAGTCGAATGAGTTCAATGAGAAACTAAAACACAGCTACACAAGCATGAAGCTTCTAACTATCATATCCATACTGTTTGTAACATAGATTGCGCTCCCCACGGGATAAAAGTACCTGGAATAGGAAATACTGGCAATGATCATTTGAAAGTGTTTGAGAGGATTTGATTATCTGATGTAAATCAGTATCCATTAGTTCGTAAACCAAGTAAACATCTTTGAAACTTTGCCTGTGGATTGGCATCATCACATCTTTTAGAGCAATCACATTTTCATGTCTAAGGTGGCGAAGGAGCTTTAGTTCACGCAAAGTTCTCAAAGCATCAATACGGTTCTCAAAAGCATTGTTTATTTTCTTGATTGCAACCTTCTCATTGGTTTCCCTATTAACGGAAGAACAAACAATTCCATAGGCTCCTCGACCAATAGGCTTAATAGGTACATATTTCGTATCAATTTCAAAAAGGGATTGCCACATAGAGTAGTAATGCTTTCCTGGGGTCCTAATCCCATTCGGAGGCTCAACTGGAGTTGCCATATACCTGAAATTGTGGCAAACTAGGCATAATAAGTTAGGAGAAAAATAATATAAAAAATTTATGCATAGTAACTTAGGAAACACGAGACATAAGTTGCTCGTTTACAAAAATATTAACCATTAATAAACTCCAAAACCAGCAAAAACGAGAAAAGGAAAGGAAAGTGCTTGTAAACTGATCACAAAAATTTATGAGCAAACTGAACATACAGAACAACCACCCAAAAATGCAAAGAACTAAATTACATTAGTTTACCTTCCTAATTCTGATGCCTACCACTCTTAGCGAGCGTGACTTTCATAAGTGGCAACTCATTGGTTCACAATAGTTTGAAATTCAGCCAAAGCACTGCTTATGATCTAAATGCTTATCCAAATGAGCAATTCTTTGTTTTCACTGGAGTAAACAATTTGCAGTAAGACGTCTTAAAACCATTCCTGAGTAATAGATTTCCCTCACAGCAGATCACAACCTATTGCAGACCTAAATAAACTAATAAAACTGTCTCCTCTTTAATATCTCCAGCTTTTAAATGAGGCAGTTCACACAATTCAATACCAGTAAGATCATAAAAGTTCTCTCCTGAACAATAACTTCTTGATTTAATGCCATAACATTCCAACCATATGCAACCATTAATATCTTCTAAATCTGTATGACCCATTGTTACTATTTTGGGACTTTTATTAACTACTAATTTTGTAAAGTATTTATTTTTCTGCTTAATCAAATTGGAAAAATCATGGCAAAGGCAGAAGCTTTTTTTATATAAAGATAAACAAGAAAGTTAATTAATGATGCATAGTTTCACTGATCTCACAAAACTTTATAGATAAAATTTGCTATTTAAGAAAAGTTTATAGATAAAATTTGCTATTTCACCGTGTCAAATTATCCCTATTTAAGAAAAGTAGTAAAAAACAAACAAAGAAAGAAACTTTATAGATAAAATTTGCTAATTAATGATGCATAGTTTCACTGATCTCACAAAACAAATGAAATTGAAAACAAAGAAACTAAAAAGCACTCACCTTTAGTGTATACTCTGCTTATTCCGTATCACTTCACTGCAAAAAACCCATCTTATTCAACCCCATCTCACCAAAATTCAAACTTTTGAAACAATTTCTGTTCAATTCAGCTTCAGAAAGCAAACAAAACCCCTTTTGAAGAAAATCCCATTTACATTCAAGTAGAGTTGATTTCGCATTTCCCAATTCTGTGGCTCAAAAAATGGAACCCCAAAAATGAAACCCTAGTTAGCTCACCTAGAAAGCAGCTTCCCAAAAATACCCAACAGGAATCAGATCAGAAAAGATCCAGATTAATTAGCCTCACGTTTCTTTGTTTTCTTCATAATTTAGAAAGGGGATAATATATATAAATATCCAAAAGATTTTGGGATATTCTCTTTTTCTATCTCTCTCTCTCTCTCTCTCACACGCGCGCACACAGTAACTGTTGATCCGTTATCTTGTCGCGATCAGAGTGTAATTGTCTGAAAGTGGATCACACTGTGATGAAGTTGAGGACACATTCACTTAACTTAGTTCTAAAATTGGATATTTTTATAAAATAAATATCGTAAAGTAAATACAAGTATAGAAGAAACTGATATATTATTCAACTTCAAACTGATGTACATAATGAACTGAATTCTCCTCTATTTATAGAAAAAAGAAAGTTGTTGTGTAAGCTGCTACTGCAAGCTGTTGTGTAAGCTGCTACTGCAAGCTGCTGTGTAAGCTGCTTGTAAGCTGTTGTTGTAAGTTGCTGTGTAAGCTGCTACTGCAAGCTGCTGTGTAAGCTGCTGCTCTAAACTGTTGTGCCAGATATAGATAATCTTCTATCATGGGTAATATTTATCCATAATGGAGTACCGAAAGGATAAGCTTATTCAGGAGGCTTATTTCCAATAGAGTACTAAATAGATAAATATATTTATGGCGGAGTCTCATATGGATAAATTTCTTCAGGAAGCTTATTTACAACGGAGTACTAAATGAACATCCATAATATAATATATTCATAACACTTCCCCTTGGATGTTACTGTAAGCTGCTTGTAAGCTGCTGCTCTAAACTGTTGTGCCAGATATAGATAAATCCTCTATCATGGGTAATATTTATCCATAACGGAGTACCGAAAGGATAAGCTTTTTCAGGAGGCTTATTTCCAATAGAGTACTAAATAGATAAATGTATTTATGGCGGAGTCTCATATGGATAAACTTCTTCAGGAAGCTTATTTACAACGGAGTACTAAACGAACATCCATAATATAATATATTCATAACACTCCCCCTTGGATGTTCATTAAAAGATAATGTGCCTCGTTAAAATCTTACTAGGAAAAACCCCGTGGAAAAAATTCCTAGTGAAGGAAAAAGAATACACATATTTAGTAATACGCATTGCTAGCTGCCTCATTAAATACCTTATAAGGAAAACCCTGTGGAAAAAAATCTTAATAAAGAAAAAAGAGTACATCGCATATTTTACTCCCCCTGATGAAAATCTTGTTTCAAATATTTAAGTCTCCGCATTCCAATCTTGTATACCATCTTCTCAAAAGTTGAAGTTGGTAAAGATTTGGTGAATAAATCTGCCGGATTGTCACTTGAACGGATTTGTTGCACATCAATGTCACCATTTTTCTGAAGATCGTGTGTGTAGAATAATTTTGGTGAAATGTGCTTCGTTCTATCTCCTTTTATAAATCCTCCATTCAATTGGGCTATGCATGCAACATTGTCTTCGTATAAAATTGTGGGTCTTTTCTCACATTCTAAATCACATTTTTCTCGAATAAAAAGAATTATTGATCTCAACCATACGCATTCTCTACTTGCTTCATGAATGGCTATTATTTCAGCATGATTTGAAGAAGTAGCAACAATAGATTGTTTTGTGGAGCGCCATGATATGATAGTACCTCCACATGTAAACACATACCCGGTTTGAGATCGAGCTTTATGGGGATCAGATAAATAACCTGCATCTGCATAACCAACAAGATCTGCACTATCTTTGTTAGCATAAAACAAACCCATATCAAGAGTTCCCTTTAAATATCGCAATATATGCTTAATCCCGTTCCAATGTCTCCGTGTAGGAGAAGAGCTATATCTTGCTAGTAAATTAACAGAAAATGCTATGTCAGGCCTTGTAGCATTAGCAAGATACATAAGTGCACCAATTGCACTGAAATAGGGTGTTTCAGGACCCAGGAGTTCCTCATCCTCTTCTGGAGGTCGGAACGGGTCCTTATTCACTTCAAGTGATCGAACAACCATTGGTGTACTCAATGGGTGCGCTTTGTCCATGTAAAAGCGTTTTAAGACCCTTTCTGTATAGGCACATTGATGCATAAAGATCCCATTTGCTAAATATTCAATTTGCAGTCCAAGACAGAGTTTTGTCTTTCCAAGATCTTTCGTCTCAAATTCTTTCTTAAGATATTCAATTGCCTTTTGGAGCTCTTCTGGAGTTCCAACAAGATTTATGTCATCAACATAAACAGCAAGTATAACAAATTCTAATGTCATTTTTTTTATAAAAATACATGGACAAATAACATCATTTATGCAACCCTCTTTCAACAAATATTCACTGAGGCGATTATATCACATGCGCCCAGATTGTTTTAAACCGTACAAAGATCTTTGTAATCTGATTGAGTATATTTCCCGAGATTTTGAATATGCTTCAGGCATTTTAAATCCTTCAGGGATTTTCATGTAAATCTCATTATCAAGTAACCCGTACAGATAAGCTGTAACCACATCCATCATATGTATTTCAAGCCTTTCACGTAAGGCTAAACTGATGAGATATCGAAATGTTATGGCATCCATAACGGGTGAATATGTTTCTTCATAATCGACTCCAGGTCGTTGTGAGAATCCTTGTGCGACAAGGCGAGCCTTGTATCTTTCAACTTCATTTTGCTCATTCCTTTTTCGCACAAAAACCCATTTATGACCAACTGGTTTTATACCAGCAGGTGTTTGGACTACTGGTTCAAAGACCTCTCTTTTAGCAAGTGCGTTCAATTCTGATTGAATTGCCCCTTGCCATTTTGGCCAATCAGATCTTTGTTGACATTCTTCGACAGATCGAGGTTCAAAATCCTCACTATCTTGCATAATGTTAAGTGCAACATTATATGCAAAAATATTATCCACCACTATTTTAGATCGATTTAAATTAATCCCATCACCAGTAGAACTTATTAAAAGTTCTTCGCTCACTTGAGTCTCGGGTTTATTGATTTCTTCAGGAATCTTATAACTAATAAGATCTTGGGTCTCTTCAGGAGATCCCTTCATAATATCATTTTGATCATTTGTCGATTTTTTTTTCTAGGATTTCGATCCTTAGAACCCATAGGCCTACCACGCTTCAGGCGTGCTTTAGGTTCACTAGCTCTCATGCTAATAGATGGTCCTGCTGGGACATCAATTCGGATAGGCACATTCTCTGCAGGGATATGTGACTTAGTTATCCTTTTCAAATCAGTAAATGCGTCTGGCATTTGATTTGCTATATTCTGTAAATAGATGATCTTCTGGACCTCCTGATTACATATAGCGGTATGTGGATCAAAGTGAGATAATGATGAAACTTTCCACATAATTTCTCTTTTGATTTCCTTTTTCTCTCCCCCTAATTGTGGAAAATTTGTTTCATCAAATCGACAATCTGCAAATCGAGCAGTAAATAAATCTTCCGTCAATGGTTCAAGATAGAGAATAATAGAGGGTGATTCAAACCCAATATATATTCCTAACCTTCTTTGGGGGCCCATCTTACTGTGCTGTGGTGGTGCTACTGGCATATATACAGCACATCCAAAAATTCGTAGATGGGCAATATTTGGTTCATGACCAAAAATTAATTATGACGGAGAATATTTATTATAATGTATTGGTCTGAGACGGATAAGTGATGCTGCGTGCAAGATAGCATGGCCCCAAACAATAGTGGGCAATTTTGTTTTCATAAGTAGTGGTCTTGCTATCAATTGCAGTCGTTTAATAAATGACTCTCCAAGGCCATTTTGAGTATGAATATAAGCTACCGGATGTTTAACTTTTATCCCAACTGATAGACAGTAATCATCAAAAGCTTGAGATAAGAATTCTCCAGCATTATCAAGGCGAATAGCCTTTATAGGATAATCTGGGAATTGTGCCCTTAATCGAATTATTTGGGCTAATAACTTTGCAAACGCCAGGTTACGAGATGATAATAGGCACACATGAGACCATCTTGAAGATGCATCTATTAGGACCATAAAATATCTAAACAACCCACCTGGTGGGTGAATAGGTCCACATATATCCCCATGTATACATTCTAAGAAGGTAGGGGACTCAATGCCAACCTTCATTGGTGATGGTCTAGTGATCATTTTGCCTTGATAACAAGCATCACAAGAAAATTCATTATTTGTAAGAATCTTCAGGTTCTTTAATGGATGCCCACTTGAATTTTCAGTAATTCGTCTCATCATTATTGATCCAGGATGGCCCAAACGGCCATGCCAAAGCACAAAAGTATTTGAATCAGTAAACTTCTGGTTTACGATAGAGTGTGCTTTGACTGTACTAGTCTTTGAATAATATAAGCTAGAAGATAAAGTTGGTAACTTTTCTACAATGCATTTCTGGCCAGAAATATTCTTTGTAATACAAAGATATTTCACATTCATTTCATCTATTGTCTCAACATGATACCCATTTCGGCGGATATCTATAAAACTCAACAAGTTTCTTCGGGACTTGGAGGAGTACAATGCATTGTCGATAATAAGCTTTGTTCCCTTAGACAGAAATACAATAGCTCTTCCGGAGCCTTCAATCAAACTTATATTACCAGAAATTATAGAAACATTTGCTTTTTTCTTATGCAAATAAGAAAAGTATTTATGATCTTTGAATATGGCATGAGTTGTTCCACTATCAATTACACAAATATCTTCATGATTGGTCTTTGATCCAAACATAATTTGAGAATTATCCATATTCTTCAAAATTACATAAATAAAATAAATATGATAGTAAACATTATAACTTTTATTTATGTACAATAATTACATAACTATACTATATACTACAAATAACAAAAATTAAAATATTTACATCTCTACGTATTCACTACCGATCACATGACTTGTTTCTCCTTCTGGGAGTGCAAAGTAATCAGCTACATCCAAATGCATGAAGTCTAAATTATCTTCAGAAATAAAATTTGCTTCAGCATTTTTCTCTGTCTTCTTCAGGGAAGCTTGATATAGCTCAACCAGGTGCTTTGGCGTACGACATGTACGTGACCAGTGCCCTTTTCCTCCACATCTATAGCATGCATTTTCTGGCTTTGCTGCTTGCAGCGCTTCATGCTTTTGTTCCTTCCTTTTCCACTGCTGGTAGTGAGGAGGGTTCTTTGGTGCATTATTATTATCACGATTAGAGTTTCCTCCCCGACCACGGCCATGACCACGACAAGAACCAGTAGGTCGGCTTTCATGATTTTTTATTAATAGCCCATTATGTTGCTCGGCTACAAAAAGATGTGAGATAAGTTCAGAATACTTTTTGAATTCCATCTCTCGACATTGCTGCTGCAGGAGCATATTCGAGGCATGAAAAGTGGTGAAAATTTTCTCCAACATATCATGATCTGTAATATTATCACCACATAGTTTCAATTGGGAAATAATTCTGAACATAGCAGAATTATACTCACTGATAGATTTAAAATCTTGTAGCCTTAAATGAGTCCAATCATAACGTGCCTGTGGAAGAACGACCATCTTCAGGTGGTCATATCTATATTTCAAATTACTCCACAGTATGATTGGATCTTTAATAGTAAGATATTCTATTTTCAGGCCCTCATCAAGGTGATGGCGTAGGAATATCATTGCTTTGGCACGGTCTTGGTTTGATGCCTGATTTTTATCTTTGATGGTGTCTGCCAGACCCATCGCATCAAGATGAATTTCGGCATCAAGCACCCAAGACATGTAGCTTTTGCCCGATATATCCAGGGCTACAAACTCAAGTTTAGAAGGATTTGACATTATTTAGAAAAAGAAAGTTCGTACCTCTAATACTTTCAAAGTATTTTCTCGAGATGTCAGAGTCTCGTGCTGATAACGTGTTATAAAATAATGACTGTAAAGTAAAGACACGTATAGAGAGAAACTGATATATTATTCAAACTTCAAACTTATGTACATAATGAACTGAATTCTCCTCTATTTATAGAAGAAAGGAAGCTGCTGTGTAAGCTGCTTGTAAGCTGCTGTATAAGCTACTTGTAAGCTGCTATTGCAAGTTGCTGTGTAAGCTGCTTGTAAGCTGCTACTGCAAGCTGTTGTGTAAGCTGCTTGTAAGCTGCTGCTCTAAACTGTTGTGCCAGATATAAATAAATCCTCTATCATGGGTAATATTTATCCATAACGGAGTACCGAAAGGATAAGCTTTTTCAGGAGGCTTATTTCCAATAGAGTACTAAATAGATAAATGTATTTATGGCGGAGTCTCATATGGATAAACTTCTTCAGGAAGCTTATTTACAACGGAGTACTAAATGAACATCCATAATATAATATATTCATAACAATTTGTTATTTATTTAATTTTTTAAAGTTAATTGTAGAAATTTTTTATCACACTCTCCTCTTTCCCTTCACTTTTGCCAATTTTGCTTGCTATCTATTTTTAGCTGTATCACTCCATTAATATTACTATATCAGTATAAGCTAAGGAATTAAGAATATTGTTCATCTTTCAATTTCAACTTTTTTCTCACAAATATATTTTCTATTGTCAAAAAATGTGCTCCTTTCGCATACTTTTGGGACTATGGGTGCTTCACTTGTATTATAAGGGACTATTTTTAAAATTTTTGAAAAAAAAATATAAGTGAATCATGTGAAGATGTAAGTGACCAATTAGTTCCTTAAGAAATAAATTATTTTGTGATAATGGAGTGAAATTGCTCCACTTTTGTGACCTTTATAAGCTCCAATAATATATAACATAGATCCATTTTGAATGTGCTTGTTTAAGTAGAAAACAATCAAATCTTCCTTAATAAGAAGCGAACAGGTCAGAAAAATGGGGTGAATATTGGATATGATATTAATAAAATGAAAGATGTACATGTTTCTCGTCCTAATAATGTTGGCTCTTATTAGCCCGAACATTTTCACTTATCAAACTATTTAAGTGCAATCAAAACTCAAATTTAAAGATTTATTATTGAAATCAAATGAAAATGACTACTACAATTTAATCATATAGGGGTTTTGCAGTCCCTTCAAGAACCTCAAACTCTAGGTGAAAAGCTCTGGTAAAAGATGAAAATGTCCCAAACTTATTGGACTTCATTTAAATTATTTTGGGCTTTTGGGACCTGATCAATTGAGTCCAATATCTTAGGAATATTTGCATAAATAGCCAGCTAAATTCTCTGTTTATTTTTTCTATCCCACATACATAAATTATACATTATACAAGGTTTTATAAATATTATATATGAATAATATATATATTATATATTCGTCAGCTATTTTTAGGTTAAGCGGTTGAGTGATCGGAAATTGGGCTAATTATTCAATATTATCAATATCTTAAGCTCACTGACTGCCCTGACTCCAAGTCCATTAGCCAAATTGATATTGGGCTTTGCACAAAAGTGCCAAATTCTTATCAGTTGGATTTTCTCAAGTGGCCATTAGCATGCATCATATTTATTTACTGTCATAAAGAAAATTACTTGCTAAAAAATTATCAGTTTTTTGCGTTTAGAGCTGAAAATTACCAGAGAGTACTTATGAAGTAAAACAAACAAAAAAAAGTGGGGTTTTAATCGCTTTTTTCCTATTTTAAAAAAAGATGAACAGTGTAGTGTAATTATTCCTTTTTATCTTCTGAACCAAACTTTACTTGATTGCGAAGAGTTCATGCGATAGGGATAATATTTATAGTTGTATAATATCTATGCAGATTATCACACTAAAACAGAGATATAATACTATCAATTAGGAAATATGGGCCTCGGCTTAACTATAGTAGAGGTTGAAATAGCACGGGCTAGCCAGTTTTTGGACTGGTCATTCAAAAATAGTCGGCGTTTGCCAAATCATTGAAAAATAGCCACTATTTTGTTGCAACAGAGACCGGTCCAGCATAATATACTGGAGTTCGGTACACCTGTGTATGAACTTCCAGCATATTATGCTGGACCGGTATACTTTGCTGGCTCCAGTATAATATACTGGAGTTTCGATATACTTTGCTGGAACTCCAGTATAATATTGGAGTTCCAACAAAGTATACTGGAACTCCAAACTCCAGTATAATATAATGGAGTTTCAGTATACTTTGCTGGAACTCCAATATATTATGCTAAAGTATTTTCTGGATTTTGAACAGTGTTTTCATTCAGATTTATCTTTACATGAAAAGTGCCTAAATTTCGATGACTTTTGAAACTGTGACTATTTTTTGAATGACCACTTATAAATTTTGCTATTTTTGAATTTCTCCCATAGTAGAGCCATAAGCTAAAGCCCAATTATCTGGGCCAATCCAAATCTCGGGCTAATCTATATTTTGGTTAATTGAAGTCTGGTGGCACAACGAATTAGCATACAAAATTAAGCAAAATACAAAATCGACTTAGTCCATCGAAACTACCCATATTCGTTAGTCAAAAAGTATATAAAATATGTATATTATTTATATATATATATATATATATATATATATATATATATATATATTAAAAAATATATTTTATTGACTATTATTATTGTAAGCAGATTAAAAAGATACCTTTCGCTAAAAAAATCTATTGCTGGGATATCAGAATGGGATATTAATTGATTTGGTGCTAGATACATTTCTAACTACACTTAGAATTTTGAAATAGTTGACGAGACATATTGATCCTTTCTTTTTTGTTAGAATATTGTGGAGAAAGAAGAGTGAACCCATTCAAAAGCTATCAAATTCCTAATGAAAGTTTAGTCAAAATCATATCTTACTGCGATATTCGCAAGCTTTGGACTTAGAAAAGAGGTTTATTCTTTTAACTTCCTTTCCGCCTCTAAGTTCGTTGAAAGTAAAACATTGCTTTTGGAAGGATTAATTTATTGTCTTTTTTTTTTTGCTAATAATTTAATGTCAAAAAGTAGGTGTTTGCTATAGGACCATTATTTTGAGCTCATATACTGGCATATTTTACAGTCCTCCTTGTCATCACTTTCCTTTCGGTGGCCTTGGGCATTGTGGCTAGTACTTTCTTAAAAGTTTAATTTTTATACGGTGATAATTATAAATAATCATTCATGAGTTGTGGAATTAATAATCTAAGAAAAAAGGTGTACGTTAGGACAATAATTTACAACATACCTAAATCACAGAGAGAAACAGTCAGACCTCTCTATAACATCATCCTCATATAACAGTCATTCACTATAAAAGTCATATTTTTCTCGAAACCGATTTTTATATTATGTTAATAATATATGTCACTTATAACAATACTTCACTATAACAACCAAAAAGTATCGGAATAAACGAGATTGTTATAGAGAAATTTGACACTATAAGTTTTATTTCTTAAAGAGTGAATAATTAGTAGGTGGGTTAGCGTCAAAAGGAGGCCATTAGGTCCATATTAATTAGTGCACCGTTATTAAAATTGCGCATCTTAATGGATAGACTGTCTTGTCGAGAATAATACCTTATGATTAAGATAAAAATAAGAGCGCAGTTCACTTTTTTATTTTATCCTTTGATTTTCTCTATTATTGTTTTCTACGTAAGAAACAATTATAATTCTCGTATATGTATTTTCTAAATAATACTAATAGGAACTGAATGAGGAAAAAGGTAGAGTAATATAATTGGTTAAATCAATTTGTGCGCACAACATAACAATAATTCCTTTTCTAGTTCGACATCAAGACAAACTTGTTGACTCAACACTCGATATACATTAATTAATATGGAATAGGAAATAATTTTCTTTTCTCTTTTTCACCGAATACCGAATGAGTATGCGTTGACAACATTGAAGATGCGGTTATATTATATCATGAATTATTGAAAATAAATAGGTGGAATGTCTTTAGAAGGAATTTAGTTATAGTGCTCCTTCCATTCTATTTCTTTGTCTTTTATCAACGCACTACTTTGGTATTACCCTAATGTAATAACCTATTAAAATTATGCTCGTGTCATTTCACTTCGATATGGTTTCTAGTTACTTCTTGCATCTTACTACAATAACCATGTCAAATTATTTCTGTAAGGTCAATATCATTAAAGATTTGCACCTATGTTTGCGCCAGGAGATTTTCTTCTTTGTTCTTATGTGGAAATATATACTTTCACGTTTGTATTTTTCGCAGTGGACATGTACGTATTAGGAATAAAAATATGTAGTCTACTCATCATTCTTGATGCTTCTTGAGTTCTGTCATACTTTTTTGGATCACCTTTACTTCTTCATTGTGTGTTCTCCTATCATTTTGAAAAGATATTATATCACTGTAAGAAAGGGAGTTTTGAAACAACGGTAAAGTCATTTTCGTGTGAACTGTAGGTCATGGGTTCACGATGTGGAAGCAACCAATTGCGACCCTTCCCCTAACTCAGTGTGAACGTAAGATGCTTTGTCCACGGGGCTGCCCTTTTATTATATATATCAGTATATAGTAGTTTAAAATAAATAGTGTGAAATTATTTATCGATCAGCTACTCTGCTTGAAGAATAGTTTCACAAAAATACAGCTTAAATAGTCTGATCTTGTTTTGCATTTTCATGTATCTACTCATCAAAAAGCTATTTCATTACGATCCACAAAACCATAATTTGTTGATATATGATGTAGCTTTGGATGATAATCTTAGTTTTAGAACACTAAATATATTCCAAATGTCTCTCTGCAGCTCATATATGTAAACTAATTATATATATGTGCTACAGAACTAGAATAATAGAATTTCTTTTGCCACTTCGTGTAATGAATGGAAAAACAAAACTTTCTTTTAATTAATTCCTTGACAAAAAGTAAGGAGGAAAGGACCGAAAAGGGCAGGTCTAATAAATAAATGCACACGCATGAGCTCTCTCCGTTCCAATTTATGAGAACCTATTTCCTTTTAAATTCGTGCCAAAAAGAATGATCTTTTTTCCTATTTGAAAACAATTTACCTTTATGCAATGATTTATAAACACACAAAATATATGTGACTCATTTTACACCACAAGTTTAAAAGTCTTCTTTCTTTTCTTAAACTCCGTGCTCAGTCAAATAAGTTTATATAAATTGAAACTAGTATATATATATTGAGAAAGCACTATTTTATATAATTAAAGTGTGACATATACTTGTGGTTTACACATTAGATTTGCCCTCCATCAGCAAATTAAAGTCACTAGCCATCATATACAAATCCTAGATTGCTTACTCATTACCTCATGTCAACTGTGGATAGGCTGTAACATTTTCCTACGTGGCCCAATATGTTTAAAGCTCGTAATTAATATTTAATTAATGAGCAAATCTCATCCGTCCGATCGGTTAGTTGACGGACGTATCAGATTAAATGAGAATCTCTATAAATTGATCTTCTCCCCACCCATTAGAGTTACCGTATTTTCTATTCTCTCTTCCATCACTAAATTCGGTATTAACGAAAGTTAGGGCAAGGGGCGAGAAACCAATTCTAGTTAACGCTTCCGCTTCGTGATAATGGCTTCCGTTTCAGGTATGTTTTCTGTATCGATTATATGTAAAATTATCATGTTCAAGATTCTGATATGAATTAAAATTTATGTTTACATAGGCTACTCATTTATCAAGAATTCACATACATATTAACTAAAGGACACATGAATAAATTTCTATATATAAAAACTACTACGTGCAATTCTAGCTAAGTTGGTAAAATGAATTATTTGCAAATACCTATAATAAATTATGGTGTACCAATTATTCTATCAAATTTATAATACTTTTTACCTTGTGTTTAACTTCTATACTGGACACTGCATAAGGATTTTGCATTTATCAAGTCCTAAAAAATAAACCACTGATAATCGTACACATAAAGTGATAGTAATAACCTAAGGGGTGGTTTCGTAGGATGTATATGTTAGTAATGCTGACTTTAGTAATTGTGTGATTAATTATGCTAGTATTATTTCTTATCGACTGTTTGGTTTGGTATATTAAAGATTTTAAAATTAGGATAGTTCTATCTTTATACATACTTATTCTTGTATTAAAAATTATAATATTGCTTATGTCATGATTTACTATGTATAATAATAGTACTGAATAACGTGTATAACTAATACAAGATTGAAAAATACTACTCCAAACAAGGGACTAATAATATCAAAACAAATACATCTATTATTTTCTTCAATACATCCTACCAACCGACCCTGACTGTTATAACATATTAAAGTACATGAATACTACTGTACTACTTTTAATGTATAGAAGTTAAATTCTTTTAACCACATGTGAAGATAGACATGGTAAGGGTGAAAGAATGTGGGAAGCACATGTAACTGCCTTAAAAGCATGCAAATAATAGTAGAAGAAATTCAAAAGTGTGAGCTCATATAGCAAGAATAATGAAAGCTTCACTTTTTTGTAGTCTTACTCTTTGGGGAGAAATCTCTCATACAGTACTTCCCCACCCCCCACCCCAAGTAACACCCCCAACAACCATATCCAACCATAGATCTTTAACTTGTAAACCATTTATAAAGCACATCCTTTAGTTAGATCTTCTCCAAAAACCTTATTCTTCCATTAAAATTACCTTCTTTAATTTCTCTCCTTTACTTAAAAAACAACCATGTTAGGCTCAATAGAACTCCCAGATTGTGTTTATTCAAAAGATCCCATTTTCATAACTCCCATTAGCCCAACACCAAATCACTCCCTTTATTTATCAAATCTTGATGATCAAAAGTTCCTTAGATTTTCCATCAAATATCTCTATCTTTTTACTAAGTCCATAAATTTGGACAGGCTTAAATCTTCTCTTTCAAGAGTTTTAGTTGATTATTATCCTTTAGCAGGGAGATTAAGAACATGCCCAGAAAATAATCAGAAACTTCAAGTGGATTGTAATGGAGAAGGTGCTATATTTGCTGAAGCATTCTTGGATTTAACAGCTGATGAACTTCTTGTTGTTTCTAATAAGCCTGATAAATCTTGGAGGAAATTATTGTATAAGGTTGAAGCTACCAGTTTCTTGGATATTCCCCCTCTAGTTGTACAGGTTAGTTTCTAATTTAGCGTTTAACTTTTATAAGTTGGCTACCAGATTATCATTAAAAATTCTATGGATAATCGTTCAAAAAGAATAAAGTTTATAATTTGGAAAGTAAGACATCTTAGTTGTTATAACGAAGTTAATATACTCTGATAAGTGTAATTTTTTTTATTTATTACAAATGTGCCTAAGTTGATTCCTTTGTCCTTGATTTTAATTTTAACATTAGTTCCTTCTATATGTTGTCTTGTCAATTGCATCCTTAAGCATTAGGTGAAATTCCACTATGATCATAATAATGGAAACTAAACACACTTTTCCTATGGTTCCACGTACCTAGTTAGAGTTTTACGACCAGTGAATATCTAATTAAAGATGTAACCTTAAAAATATATATGCTACTGACTAATATCCTCTCAGTTTACCAATTGGTGGTATGCTGTTCCCAAGGCAACATCTCACATTTCCTCCTTTCACCCATTAACCTTAACACAAAGGTCACTTTTCATAGGTTAGTGACCTAATTTTGGTCAAATTCTTGATATTTTAAATTAATATTAGCAAGGAATATAGTGAAACATACCTCTTATACGTACCACTGAGCGCTTAGCATGAAAAGTCGATACGTATGTTTTAAATTAATAATTTGAACGAAAATATTGTACATATTGTTTAGAATTGGGAAGTTAACTACTTTACCTGTCAAGAAATTAAAACCAAATTTCCTTTTTCGTTTTTTAACAAAATGGCACATATGGAACGTGACTAGATACAGTATAACAATACATTCATATTTGAAAGTAGCATTACTAGGGTTTCAAGGTGATAAATCATAGTCAAACGTCATAACATAAATTGTAATAAGAGGCAAATCTTACGCGTAAGCAACAGAGACCAGGGGCGGAGCTAGCTCATGACATGTATGTTCGGACGAATTTAATAGCTTTGGTCCAAACCCTCTATATCTTATGAAATTTATTAAATATGTACTAATTATTAATTTAAAACTCATTAACTTAAAAGGATTAGAACTCCGAACCCATAACATTCAAATCTTGGCTTCGCCTCTGACGGAGACATGTATATTCACCTCGCGGAGATCGGATTACAAGTGTATATATCTACTTTACAGAAAAATTTAAATTCTAAATTTTCCCTAACTGTAATATCATGAAGTCGAAGCCAATAAGTACTATAAAAAAGAAGTAATATTGCAAATTGTATGGATAATCTTGTGGAAAACGACTTAAAAAAGATAGTAACTCTACGCCTCTTTCGTATTGGCTTTCTCCCTTTTGTTCCTTTCACTTAGTTTTGGTTGGGTGCTTTTTCTATTAACGTCATTCTTTTTTCTAAAAGACGAAACTACCCTTCCTTGCTCACTTTGCTTCCCATTACAGGTAACAAATCTCGGCTGCGGGGGAATGATCCTCTGCACCGCCATCAACCATTGTCTATGCGACGGCATTGGTACTGCTCAATTCTTACATGCCTGGGCCCACTTTACCAAGGACCCCACCGGTAGTTTACCAATCACTCCGTTTCATTCACGCCACGTGTTAAGATCCCGTGATCCTCCACAAATAACCTCCATACATTCTGCATTTACGAAAATACCCCTTGACATTCAAAATTCCCAGTTTGGCCTCAACCTTCACCAATATTTACAATCCCAGCCAAACACCCCTGCATCCATAACATTTTCACAGTCCCAAATTCTTCACCTGAAAAGACAATGTTCTCCCTCGGTAAAATCCACCAGCTTTGAGGTTCTAGCTTCTCACACGTGGCGTTGTTGGGTTAAATCCTTAGATTTACCATCGTCCATTAAAGTGAAGCTCCTATTTTCTGTGAATATTAGGAAGGCAGTAAAACCAGAATTACCAGAAGGTTATTATGGGAATGGATTTGTGCTAGGTTGCGCTGAAGCACCAGTAAAGCACGTGGTAAATGGTAATTTACAAGACACGGTAAAATTGGTGCAAAATGCTAAATCTGAATTAACCAGCGGCTCAATAAAATCAGTAGTCGACTTGTTAGAAGATAAAACAGTAAAAACTGATTTATCGGCTAGCTTGGTAATTTCACAATGGTCAAGATTGAGCTTGGAGAAAGTAGATTTTGGTGAAGGGAAGCCAATTCAAATGGGTCCTTTAACTAGTGATATTTACTGTTTATTTTTACCGTCAGTGGGTGAATTTGATGCAGTTCGAGTATTGGTTTCTATGCCAGAAAGTGTTGTGAAGAAATTTGAATATTACATGACAGAACTTTGGGACGTAAAAGATATCAATGGAGATATCATCAAAGGGCATCTTCAATTCGAAAATCCTAAAATGATTTCTGCTTGAATTTCCTTATGAAAATTAATTTCAGTTTCTTTTTTATTTCCTTTTTTGAGTGTGTCCTCTAGTATTTGTCACCATCTGTAATTTCTTATATAGAGGGTGAACGTATATTAAACAGCCGATGTGAATACCTTCATCTTTTGTTAAAAGAAATTGGGAATGCAATGATTTTCTACTTCCAATTACTTAAAATCTTGCAAAAATCAATCTCTATAGAGTTAGACTAATAGCCTGTATAATCAAGTTTTTAGGAGGTTAAAAGTCTTCGTTTATATACGTATATATGTGTGCAAACAATTAATTATTTTCTGCAAATTTTATGCAAATTTTTTAGGAGGTTAAAAATTTTATGCAAATTTTTTAGTTTCATTCTAATAGTTAAATTCCGCCTCAAGTAAATTGTGGTAAACTTATTATAACTAGACAATAACTAAATAATGTAGTGATTATAGAGAGAATGAAATTCAATTGCATCGCATTATCGTATGACAATCGATCAATATGACCAATCCGGAACCAAAAATTGTATGATCGTTGCGGTAAATGTTTAGTCAGATCGTGTAGATAAAAATTTACATGCATGTGATGTTTTTACATAAACCAGCATAACATTTGCGTATTAACTTTTATTACTTAATCATTATTAATTTAAAAAATATATTCTTATATTATTCTATCACCTAACTTTGATAAATGACTTTATTTTGGTGTAAACACCAAGCGTGAATAAGTATTATTCTTTCTAACGTGAGTGGTAAGGGTGTACATACGAAACCGACAAATCGTACAAACCCGATCCGAGTCAAATCGAGAAAAAAAATCCGACTATGATTTGGTTTGACTTGGTTTGGTGTTGGGGGAAAATATCCGACCATAATTGGTTTGATTTGGTTTTAACTAAAAAAAGTCAAACTGAAACCAACCCAACCCAACATTATATGTATGGAAGTTTTAAATATATTTAATACATAAGAATATTTATTGTAGTGAATTTTATAAATATTTCTTAAGATATTTCATAGTTTTATCTTTTAGCGTATTATCTCAGGTTTGGACTTATAATTTTTGGATGCTCCAAAAAGTTTTATAATCCATAAATGTTATTTACTCAAATAAATCCTAAACCGAAATCAAATCAATACTAATGCTAATAAAAGACATGCAATTCAATTGTACTATGAATGAAAATAGTGGTGGATATTTAGTTTTAGTTTTTTCATGGTTTAGAAAAAATGCATAACTTATTTTTCTTTTAGTGTTTAGTTAAGTAAATAATAGTAGTACTTATTGGTCGTACTTATTTTAGCAACTTAATAATTTTAAATTATATTTATTTTCATTATGACTTATTAATAATATATTTTTTGTAATTTTATTATATTTATTGTTGAATATTTTAGTACAATGCCATGTCTCATCTCATATTTATGTTATTTTATTGAAAAACACCTTATATAGTTCTGTCTTACTAGGATTAAAGAAATATTTGAAACACAAATTCTATGTGTTTGTGCTATGAAAACTTTATGGGAAAAAAAAACAAAAAACCCGAATATCCGAAAAAATCCGAGAAAATTTGAGATTAAAAAACCCCACATTTATTTGTTTGGTTTGGTCTTTAGATTTAATAACCCGACACAATTGGTTTAGATTGATAATTGAAAAAATACGAACCAAACTGACCTATGTACACCCGGCGAGTAACATTATTCTTTTTGTGTGAAGCTTATTATTAGATTAATATCATATTCTTTTTTTTTGGGACGAACAATTTCATATTCAGTACGGCAAAGGACCAATTATACCACTCTACTTTCGAAACTGGTGTAAGAATACTTCTCATTATACTATTGGGTTATCTATACCCCTGCAGTCATACTTTGGGTTCAAATATACCCCTCATTTAAACGGAGTGACACGTGTCACCGTCCTGTTGGTCAATTCTAAATATTTCCTAATTAATTAAAAAGACTCATTACTCATACCCGAAAAATAATATATTTTTTTTGTAAAAACTGAAAAAAAACTGAAGTTAGGAACTATAACTCCGTACTCTTTTTTATGATAATTGACCAAATATAATGATTCAACTTGCCACTCAATTCTTTTCCATTTATGCCTAAACACAGCTACAATTGAAGAAGATAAATTTGAAAAACAATAAAAGAAACGCAACTTGTATATGTAGTGCATCTTAATTCTTTTCCAACTAATTCCCTCCACTTTTTGAATGACAGAGATGCACTGTATGTACTAGCTATTCTTTATTCGTCAAAGAGCCATATATACCTTTCTACTTTTGACAATAATCTAAGAATACCTCTCGTTATACTATTGAGTTATATATACCCCTAAAATCATATTTTGGGTTCAAATATTCCCTCATTTAAACGGAGGGACACGTGTCATCGTCATGTTGGTCAATTCAAAATATCTCCTAATTAATTAAAAATACCCATTACCCATACTCAAAAAATATTTTTTTTTTTTGGAAAAACTGGATAAAACTAAATTATTTTTTATTAAAAACTGAAAAAACGAAAATATATTTTTTTCCAGTTTTTACAAAAAAACTGCTTTAAAAAAAGCTGAAAAATATTTTCTAAAACAATATTTTTGTAAAAACAGAAAGAAAAAAAAAATTAAAAAATAATTTTCTAAAGCAATTAAAAACTGAAAAAAACTGAAATAATTTTTACCTAAAAACTGAAAAAAAAAGAAAATATTTGTGTTTTTTTTCAGTTTTTACAAAACATTGCTTTAGAAAATTACATTTTAATTATTTTTTCGGTTTTTACAAAAATATTATTTTAGAAAATATGCAGTTTTTTTGTAATTACTGAAAAAAAATATTTTCGTTTTTTTCAGTTTTTAGTAAAAAAAAATTCAGTTTTTACAAAAAGAATTGCTTTAGAAAATTGAATTTCAGCCTTTTATTTTCAGTTTTTACAAAAATATTATTTTAGAAAATATTTTTCAGTTTTTTTAAAGCAGTATTTTTTTGTAAAAACTGAAAAAAAAAATATTTTCGTTTTTTTCATTTTTTAGTAAAAAAATAATTTAGTTTTATCCAGTTTTTCCAAAAAAATAAAATAAAATTTCGAGTATGGGTAATGAGTCTTTTTAATTAATTAGGAGATATTTTGAATTGATCAACAGGACGATGACACGTGTCCCTCCGTTTAAATGAGGGTATATTTGAACCCAAAATATGATTGAAGGGGTGTATATAACTCAATAGTATAACGAGAGGTATTCTTAGACTATTGTCAAAAGTAGAAAGGTATATATGGCTCTTTGACGAATAAAGAATAGCTAGTACATACAGTGCATCTCTGTCATTCAAAAAGTGGAGGGAAATAGTTGGAAAAAAATTAAGATGCACTACATATACAAGTTGCGTTTCTTTTATTGTTTTTCCAATTTATCTTCTCCTATTGTAGCTATGTTTAGGCATAAATGGAAAAGAATTGACTGGCAAGTTGAATCATTATATTTGGTCAATTATCATAAAAAAGAGTACGGAGTTATAGTTCCTAACTTCATTATAGTTAGCATAATTAATAAAGTATAATTACTTTTTTGGTAAGTGCTATGATATGATATTATCCAATTATTGTATAAAACGATAAGTTAAGGAATAAAACATAAGCTTCCAAATTTGACAAGTACGCACTAATTTTAAAATTATGTGCTTTTAATTTTAATTTTAGAACTGATGTTACAATATAATGTCGATTTAATTATGTAATACGAAGTATATATACTTGATCTAATATCCATGTGAAATGCTAAAAGAAAAAGGGATGCGACCACTTGTAAATCTCTAAGGACGGGTTAATAATGAATGATTAAGTACATTGGAAAGAAAAATAGACGCCTATAAATGCCATTGATTGGTTGAAAGAAAATTAGCCAAAAGCTTATCTCTTGAATATACAAATAAATTAATTATAGCTTTAAGCTCCAAAATTTTCAAATGTTGACCTAAATTATGCAAAACGATCACATTATCTTGTCGAAAAAAAGGTGCTTTCTTCAAGATGTCAAAAGAATCAATGCATACATGTATAATTGGTGAATCAAAGATAAAATTCCTTTCAGGTTTTTTCTTAATTAATTAAAGGAAAAGCAATTAGATATGAGTTTTATCCACAAAAGTCAATGGCATGATGAGGAAAAGTAGAAGACAATGATGCATGGAAGTCTAGTGTTCAATGGTGGGACGGCAGTTATTAAAAAGATGTCAAAAGGAATGATGCTAGTACAATAGTTATTAAATCACACGAGTGGATATGAAGAGGGTAGTGTGTATGCAGCCCTTATCTTTATCCCGAGGGGTAGAGAGGCTGTTTTCGATAGACCCTCGGCTCAAGAGAACGAAAAAAGACTGCTCTTCCTTTAATCAAAGATCTCAGGTTCGAGCCTTGAGTTTAAAAAAATCCTTGTTATAAACCGCACCTTTTAAACGACGCGAATCCGGGTATAGGTACCGGAAACGGACGAGGACGAAAAATAATCATACCTATAACGCCACGAGTCGACAACTAGACTTGCTTTTTAGATCCACATGAAAGATACTCATAATCTATTTGTCCAAATCTAGGATTCCAAAACGTATTGCTTATTAGGCCGACACTCGCGCATGCTCCCGTTTTCTTTTTAGCGTGATTTGACATTTCCACTATTCTCTAATAAACAAAATAGCAGGTATTTGATGAAATAATGTGCATGAATTTATTTATTTTTTATTGTGATTTGATATTCTCAACATTCTCTCACCAAAAAAGGTAGTATGTATATTTAACAAAATAATCACACCAATTGATTGAAGCATTATTATTATAAATAAATACTCCTAAATAGTGATTGCTTTAGTTCTACTACTAAAGCAACGCCCATTCATCACGCTTAATTTCTACTTAAGCCTAGGAAATGGCATGAGACTAATTTGCCTTTAAACTATGGTAACTTTTCTTAGGGAAATTTTCAGTGGATATATTGTATGTTTGACGAAAGATAAAACATTAACCTATTGGAGGAAGTTATAACTTTAGCATCCTATGATATACTAAATCATTTGTAACTACAATTTTGCCTTTAAGTGAAGGGAGTATAATATTAAACAAAAGAGAAAAAATGAAAATGTAAAAGTTGGTTGAGGAACTAAAATCTAAATGATTTAATTAAGAAAGAGAATTGAATAATCTTCTCGAATATTAATGGGGGAAATACACAAATAGCCATTTTTAAGGATGCTATTTAGGGATAATTCAGTACTTATTTTGTCCTGAAAATCTTAATTTAAGGAATTTGTGTCCTGAAAAATTGAACTAAAAAACTAAAATTCAGGACATATTGGCTAATTTTTAAATAGCAGCCCTCTAGAATGACTATCAATTCTACAATATTAATGGATCTGGAATCAGGCTTAAAAAAAATGATGACTATGTGGGGAATAAAAAGTTGGATCGGATCAGATATAATTTTGTTTTTCAAGTCGTTCTAAAGAGGGCTTAATAAGCTACTCATTGGGCCTCAATAAAAAATCTTAGGCCGTTTTCTATGGGTTGCTTAGTGTTTACAGCAAAAGCCTTAGTGGGCTATCGTAGTTTTTAGCCCATACTTTTCTGCAATGGGCTTTACAAACCAAGCCCTTAGTAGTTCAGAAAAATGACATTGTATAATCGCTCTCAAAATAATAGTCAAAAAAATTATACAAATTTTATACACTTTTTCGTCTATCAAACGTAAATACTTTTTGTCGCGGGCTAAAAGTGATAATACCCCTAGTAGTTCAGTCATCTAGTCTTTATCCTGTAGTTGTCAAATTTATTGGGAAAATGACAGTGTATTGTCACTTTCAAAATATATATATATTGTGTTCATTCACGTCGCTAAAAGGAAAATATCCATTATCGCATGTGGTTTTCTTTTTAAATTTTTGGGTTCCTAACAATTAATTTCATCTGTCAACACATGAATATTTCAAATATTCAGATACTTAGTTCCAAATTTTAATTAATTGGCCAGAGTATCATTTACTGGCTTACACGAATATGAATCATAGGAGTTCTTTAGTAATGCATACGAGGTTAGAGGAAGGCACAGACAGTATAGATTTAATAAATTCTAGTAGGTGACAATAGCACTTTTGTATCAACATATATAATACTAAGCATACAGCATTAAAAAGCAAATGAACTGTTAAAAACTTGAAGCATCTCATTACCTTAGAATTTCGAAAAATTCTCTAAAACTGTGCTCTCGTAATGAATTGAAATTGCGATGCCATAGACTACTATATATGCTGTTCGAGTCGACTTTTGAACATCTCGTTTAATCCACTGAAAACTTATTATCTTGTTGGTGTATATAGTGAATAACTCTATTCATCAAAGCTCACACAATCACACGTAGTGGACATGTTTTCACTTAAGTCTGAAAAACATCATACCTTAGTGCATGCAATATATGTCTAGCTGCAACTAGAAAACAATCCACAGAGAACAACATCTCCGCAGGATTTCAGGCTTTTGAAACCACTAGAGATTTCTCGTAGACTTGTAGTGGACATGTTTTTTCCTTCCTTAATTGCAAGAATCACTTCTTCAAAACTATATTCAACCTCTTTAGTTTTACTCTTGCTATAATCTCTTTTTGAACTTATTCTGTGTAAATGTTAGATTATTGCTTTTCTGTAGCCAATGTATTGTCTACTACAATACGTGAAGATTCATCATACTCGAATTCCTATTAAAGATACTTTCTTTCATCCTCTACAACCCCTAATTATATGCACTAATGACTTCAAATTAAAGTTTTCTTTGAATAGATTTCCACCCAAGTCCTACAATTTTCCTTGACAAGAAACGTGCATTTCATTTAGAAGAAATTCTTTTGGTCAAGTACATGCACAAGACATTTGGTCAAGAGGGTCTAATCTTGAAAGGCTATGAACAATTATTGCTTTACAATATCTTTAATTAGTTGCCTTTAATTTTTTATATAGAGCCTTGTGAAAGCAAAATTTATTGGAGGAATCCTTGATATAACTTAACGAAATGAATCTTTATATGGGATAAGAGTATATAGTTGACCAAGATGGGCAAGACGACGGGCCCTACACTAGGACGGGGTTCGATCATGACTAGAATAGACTTATCGGTAATATAATTTGTAAACGTAATAAAAGACAATAAAAGTCATTATCCTTACTTAAAAATATATATATAATTACGCTTTTAGGTCGCGTCTCCCTTATATTGATCACAAAACATACATCACAAAGTGAGAAAACCATCATCCTTATTGTGTATATAAATTAATCATTTGATCACGTATTGGATATAGGTCTTAAAAGAGGCAAAAATGTGCAACTTCTTGTAGATTATCAGATCAATAATTAGGTTTTTTGATACAGAAAGCAAGAAGAGACAGGACCCTACTGTTGGATTTCATTGCTCTTTAATTTAACAATTGCGAAAGGCATATATTCTCCAGACTTCAATGCTTTGTCTTCTTCTCAAGACACCCCTTTAAATCCTGCAACTTTAGACCCTCCTTTTAAGGGCTTTTCCAAATCTGCGTAACTTTGAGTTACATAATTTAATCCAATGAGAAAAAGTTGTCTTCAAATATTATACACTGTTGTGACCAAAGCCAAAAGTATTGGTCTTTGGGTCAAAGTGATTCTTTTCACTTTAGATACACCACACCAATATATCTTCCTTTATGAATCAAAAAATATATATTATATATATTATAGCACAGAGAGTTAGCCTGATTTCTGCTAAGGGATTCAAAAAAGAAAAAGTAAACAAATTTAAAAAAATTGTGGCCAGTGAGAATTGAACTAGCAACCACACAAAAATTTTAAACTCCCTTGACAATTGAGCTATGCTTTTGGGCTATGTCAAAGTGATTCAAAATATAATATATATATAGGTACAAAGCGGATTTTTGCCACATATAAAATGCAATTTTCACCTACCATGGAGTAAGGAGTAAACCCGGAGCTAGAATTGAAGTTTGTGGGTTCTGAATTTGCCATAGAACTCATAGCTCGTCTTAATTACTAGGTTTATAATTAATAAATATATATATTTAATAAATTTTTAATACAAATACGACATTCAAGCAAACGTCCGAACCCGAATGAAATAGGCTAGCTCCACTCCTGGAAGTAAAGATAATTTTCTGTGATAAATCTCGAATCATGTTGAAAACACCATTCGAATTCAGATGATTAGCTAGGTTTAGACAGTTTTCAAGCAATTATTTAAGTAGAAATCTCTCAACATTGATAATGATAGTGCTAATTAGTACTCGTACTATAGTACTGATGGTTTTGACTTCAAAGTTGACCGATTATTACTTGCAAATAAAGAAGATTGTTTTTATTATGTGATGGGGATAGAACCCTAAAGTCATCAATGATGACAAAAGTGCTTTTGATTGGGTAATAGAAATGAATTAAATACTTCATATTCTCAAGATTTGGAAATTTAAAAGGAAAACAAAAAAACACAAGCAATTGGTGTTTGAGTGTGTGACAGTAGATGCACAGATCGATAGGAATATTCTGTTTTTTTAATCTTATTTTATTTCTATATTCAGTTATTTTAAATGATTTTCTTGTATTAAATTGGGGATTAATGTCATATGACTTTTTAATCAATCAACCATTAACAATTATGTTTTTTAAAATGCACTCACTTTGAATGAAAGGCCAAATGTTTACTCAATAATTTGGCACTTGTGGGGACCAAAGGGTATGTATGGAGTTCCCTACTTGAATTTTCTAATGTTAACTTTTCATGTCTAAAAGAATATTAAGTACAAGGCTCATCTTCTTTGGGCTGTTTATTGTAACCTTTTCTGAAAGTTAGTTGTCTCAACTTGTCAAATTTGTATTTCTCTTTCCTTTATATCTTTAACCTCGAATTAGTGGTGAAACTTCACATTATTAATTTGCCGCTACTGCATGATTATATGCTTTTTGTTGTAAAATTTTATCATCTGAAAAATATTAAAAATAACTGTCAATAATAAGGAGAACTAGTTTCCTAAAAAAAAAAAAAAACATGAAAGGTTAAACTATATTGATAGTTGGGGTGGCAGCACGAACCCATTTAATCCGGCTAACTCGCTCAAAGTTGGACTGGTTATTGACTAATCCATTTGTTGAACTCCGTCCATTTTGACTCAGCCATGTTGACCCAGCCATCTTAGCCTATTTAAAGTTGGGCTGATTTTTAGCCCAAATTAATCAATGAGTAACTTTGCTAAAATATCTTTAAAATAATTCTTTTTTGTTTGATATGTTATCTATGACCATAACAAAGAAAAAAAAAGTCTTATTTGATAATTAAATAATTCATAAAAATATTAATACACATTAATTAAAGCTTGATAAGAGTTGTGTGGGCAGCGCTATGACACAAATTTTAGCCATCTTGACCCCGTCAATCTCACCCCACGTAACTTTTGGGTGGGTCATTGACCCGTCCATTTATTGACGCGGCCCATTATGACCTGCCCAAAATCATTCCAACCCGCCCAAATCAGTCCAACCAAGGCACGCGGAATTGATAGTGCAAAATTCTTTACACTATTTCTTAATATAGACACAGGGGCGGCTCAAATACATATGTGGACTAAAGCTAAAATTTAATGTAAGACCTACATTTTTTTAAAATGTTATAATATATATATATATTTATTTGAAGTCTATTTTTCTAGGTTATTGAGATGCAAAGTTATAATAAATTTTTTATAATCGATTTCTTTTAATAATATTTTTTCAATTGATAATATAACCATCTTAATTAATATTTCTTTAAGAAATTTTTGATCTTAGATAAGATTATATCCTAGGGAAAGAAACCTTCTTTCCACATCCTTCTATTTAATTAGTTCTAGAAATCTACTGAATCGACTTTAAAGGGAATGAAAAGTGACAAGGCAAAGAGTGGATCTTAAAACCATCATTGAAAGCTAAGGTTTAATCAAAGTTTGAAGGAACGTTTGGTAGGAGTAAAACACAAAATGGTGGGGGAAAATCTGAAGCAGAGAAACAGCTTTTTTATGAAATCAAAATCTTGGAAGATAGTGATTACTGAGATTAAAGATTATGAAAAGGTGATAAGCCAGTAAAAAGAAAAGCTAATAAATTAACCAGAAAGCTATTATAATTTATAACTATTACTATCAAAATGTTCTTTTTCTTTTCCCTATTTTTCTAAACGCATGCACGCATCTTCGTCATGTTGTTGTCTCTTTCAGTGTTCGTGTGTCAAAATAGTAATACCAGCATATTGTATAAAGGGATTTTTTTTTGAAATGCAGACTACTACAATTTCAAGAAAAGAAAATAAGAAATATTAAAAGTCTTTCTCAATTAAATACATGTTGTTGATCTTTTCCTTTTCTTTATGTGATCATCCACCGGAACTGAATTCTCTCCACTATATTCACATATTTTCATAAATGAGTTGATGAGATATTCATTTTCTGGTTCCTTTTGAATCTTTTTTGTTTCCTAACACATGGTACATTATGCGGAGTCAGGATACGATGTTCTAAACTTGATTACCTATTAAATTTATATTCTAATCCTTGATCTATATATCTTTCTATCTAAGGTCATGTCATAATCGTTAAACTACATTTATTTATTTAAAAAGTACGAGCCGTGCGAATACAGACCTCCGCAGCCACAAATTATGACATAGGCTCGGTCACTTGGGCAATATAGGTCACCAACCTAGGTCATGAGCCTTCTTGAACGCCCATTAACCCCATAAATTTTTAGACTTGAATAATTTTTACTTCATAAATTAATTTCTGGAGTTGAATTAGGTTGAACAATACTTTAAGTTTTGTTCTTTTCAATGCGAAGGATGTGTAATTTTGGAAGATAATACCTCCTCTTTCGATAGTAGTGAGGACATGATAGAAATAGTATAAGCAGTGAAGGGATGTGTGGGGAATAGGGGCATACTGCTGAAAGGGTAAAAGCAAAAAGGGTAATTGGGATAAAGCTTGCCCATACTCTGATTATCTCACATTCTCCCATCAACCTTTTCCTCCGATTTGAACTTTTGTGGGGCCTTATCTTCTTATATACAGTATTACAGTATATATTAATTAATATGTTGCGCTTAATTCTTTGATGGAATATTGACAGCTTAATCAAGCTTTATAATACTTTATTTATGTGTGTTATAATAATAAACTCTGCCTACTTTATGTCATCTTACTCGATAAAAATATACTATCTCAGTTTGATCAGTAAGCACAAAGAGACAAAATCCTCAGTTTAAGAGAATAAAAAGAAGTATCTCCCCCCAGCCCCCCCTCTCCCCCTCCTTGCCCTTTCCTATAGAGTAGTAATATATACTATAAGTATGTATTTACACCCTTCTTGAAGTTTCAGAGAAGATGCATAAAACAATGAATATCTGCCGGCAAGTATAGATCTTAATATAACACGTTGTACGCATAGAAAAGAAAATAAACAAATGGATATATAGGTTGTTTATCGAAAAAATCGGATAACGTTAGATTTGTGGATGGTTCTAAGGATATGCGATACAATTTGATATAAATCGCGTAGAGAAATGGAAATATGTGTATTGTTGACTATAAGAACGAAAATAATAAGCAAAAAGAATAAATAAATAAAACAAGCACAAGGGGATTACTATCAATATCTAGAGGAAGTGATCTTTTTTTTTTTATGTTCCACCCTCCTAGCTTACAAGGATTCCCCTTTTTATAGAAGAGGATCATTACCAAAAAATAATAAAATAAAACATGTAGTGGAAGACCCATGATGACTTGTCTCTTCCTTGATTCCCGCAAAGATTCTCTTTGTTGGTGTGGTTGCAACGGCTCTTGTCTATGAGCTCGATACTAGCTCGAACTCGTTACTAGGTCGGGCCCTTCGGTCTTGGATCGAGTTCGACCTTCGAGATGGGTGTCGCGCATTTCCGACTTCGAAGAAGTGCCTTGCGGATCGATTCGGTCACGGGCTCGATAGGATTATCGAGTCGCCTCCTCGAGCGACCTTCGGGCTCGAGATTCGTTAGTACCGACCTCAGAGCTCACTCCCAAAATCTCATTCCGTCTTCTTAACACTCGAACTCGATCGAACGTAGGAAGACCGAAATCTATTTCGACCGTATACAGATAGTCCTCTCGTTTCTCGGAAAAGAATGTGGCGAGAAACGATATGATTTCCCAGCAGCTCGATCAGATATACACTGATATTTTTATCGATCCCGACCATGACGTATGTAATGCTCGATCATCTTATGTGTCTTTATAATCCCCGACTTTATCGAGGATACCCGAATTTTTTCTTCCCCGGTGGGAATTGCCAGTTACCTTCGGTCTTTGGTGACCGGAGAAGATCAATCAGTGATGAATACGGAGGGGCTTCCATCTTTTAAACGAGGCCCAACATGCTTTGAATCGGATAACTTCTGATGGCGTTTTCGCCGTTTCGATACAAAATATTTTGTAAATACAAATCTTTCTTCTTCTTTTTTGAAGAAAAATGGCCTTTCAAACTAAATAGACAGTTTGAATTTAAATCTCTGTTGGCTTCGGGCCTCGTGGGTAGTCCCCTTTGCTTTATCGGGCTCGAGCGTCCTTCAGCTTAAATAGTAAAGTGTTTGTTTTAATTCGAAGAAATGAGTAGTTTTGCTCGAAATAATGTAGCCCGTAGGCGTAATAGTCGAGCGAGTGATGGCTCGAACTCAAAATAAAGGTAGCCCGTAGGCGTAGCAGTCGAGTGAATGATTCGAACTTGATGCAATGTAGCCCGTAGGCGTAATAGTTAAAGTAGCATGTAGGCTTAATGGTCGAGTGAGTGATTGCTCGAACTCGAAATAAAGGTGGCCCGTAGCCTTGGCAATCGAGCGAATGATTCGAACTCGATGCAATGTAGCCCGTAGGCGTAATAGTTAAAGTAACCCGTAGGCTTAATGGTCGAGTGAGTGATTGCTCGAACTCGAAATAAATGTAGCCCGTAGGCTTGGAAATCGAGTGAATGATTCGAACTCGATGCAATGTAGCCCGTAGGCGTAATAGTTAAATAATCCCATAGGCTTAATGGTCGAGTGAGTGATTGCTCGAACTCGAAATAAAGGTAGCCCGTAGGCTTGGCAATCGAGTGAATGATTCGAACTCGATGCAATGTAACCCGTAGGCATAATAGTTAAAGTAGCCCGTAGGCTTAATGGTCGAGTGAGTGATTGCTCGAACTCGAAATAAAGGTAGCCCGTAGGCTTGGCAATCGAGTGAATGATTCGAACTCGATGCAATGTAGCCCGTAGGCGTAATAGTTAAAGTAGCCCGTAGGCTTAATGGTCGAGTGAGTGATTGCTCGAACTCGAAATAAAGGTAGCCCGTAGGCTTGGCAATCGAGTGAATGATTCGAACTTGATGCAATGTAGCCCGTAGGCGTAATAGTTAAAGTAGCTCGAACTCGAAATAAAGGTAGCCCGTAGGCTTGGCAATCGAGTGAATGATTCGAACTCGATGCAATGTAGCCCGTAGGCGTAATAGTTAAAGTAGCCCGTAGGCTTAATGGTCGAGTGAGTGATTGCTCGAACTCGAAATAAAGGTAGCCCGTAGGCTTGGCAATCGAGTCAAAGATTCGAACTCGATGCAATGTAGCCCGAAGGCGTAATAGTTAAATTAGCCCGTAGGCTTAATGGTCGAGTGAGTGATTGCTCGAACTCGAAATAAATGAAGCCCGTAGGCTTAGCAATCGAGCGAATGATTCGAGCTCGAAGCAATGTAGCCCGTAGGCGTAATAGTTAAAGTTGCTCGTAGGCTTAATGGTCGAGTGAGTGATTGCTCGAACTCGAAATAAAGGTAGCCCGTAGACTTGGAAATCGAGTGAATGATTCGAACTCGATGCAATGTAGCCCGTAGGTGTAATAGTTAAAGTAGCCCGTAGGCTTAATGGTCGAGTGAGTGATTGCTCGAACTCGAAATAAATGTAGCCCGTAGGCTTGGCAATCAAGTGAATGATTCGAACTCGATGCAATGTAACCCGTAGGCGTAATAGTTAAAGTAGCCCGTATACTTAATGGTCGAGTGAGTGATTGCTCGAACTCGAAATAAAGGTAGCCCGTAGGCTTGGCAATCGAGTGAATGATTCGAACTCGATGCAATGTATCCCGTAGGCATAATAGTTAAAGTAGCCCGTAGGCTTAATGGTCGAGTGAGTGATTGCTCAAACTCGAAATAAAGATAGCCTGTAGGCTTGGCAATCGAGTGAATGATTCGAACTTGATCCAATGTAGCCTGTAGGCGTAATAGTTAAAGTAGCCCGTAGGCTTAATGGTCGAGTGAGTGATTGCTCAAACTCGAAATAAAGGTAGCCCGTAGGCTTGACAATCGAGTGAATGATTCGAACTCGATGGAATGTAACCCGTAGGCGTAATAGTTAAAGTAGCCCGTAGGCTTAATGTTCGAGTGAGTGATTGCTCGAACTCGAAATAAAGGTAGCCCGTAGGCTTGGCAATCGAGTCAATGATTCGAACTCGATGCAATGTAGCCCGTAGGCGTAATAGTTAAAGTAGCTCGTAAGCTTAATGGTCGAGTGAGTGATTGCTCGAACTCGAAATAAATGAAGCCCGTAGGCTTGGCAATCGAGTGAATGATTCGAGTTCGATGCAATGTAGCCGGTAGGCGTAATAGTTAAAGTAGCTCGTAGGCTTAATGGTCGAGTGAGTGATTGCTCGAACTCGAAATAAAGGTAGCCCGTAGACTTGGCAATCGAGTGAATGATTCGAACTCGATGCAATGTAGCCCGTAGGCGTAATAGGCTTAATAGTCGAGTGAGTGATTGCTCGAACTCGAAATACATGTAGCCCGTAGGCTTGGCAATCAAGTGAATGATTCAAACTCGATGCAATGTAACCCGTAGGCGTAACAGTTAAAGTAGCCCATATACTTAATGGTCGAGTGAGTGATTGCTCGAACTCGAAATAAAGGTAGCCCGTAGGCTTGGCAATCGAGTGAATGATTCGAACTCTATCCAATGTAGCCCGTAGGCGTAATAGTTAAAGCAGCCCGTAGGCTGAATGGTCGAGTGAGTGATTGCACAAACTCGAAATAAAGGTAGCTCGTAGGCTTGGCAATCGAGTGAATGATTCGAACTCGATGCAATGTAGCCCGTAGGCGTAATAGTTAAAGTAGCCCGTAGGCTTAATGGTCGAGTGAGTGATTGCTCGAACTCGAAATAAAGGTAGCCCGTAGGCTTGGCAATCGAGTCAAAGATTCGAACTCGATGCAATGTAGCCCGAAGGCGTAATAGTTAAATTAGCCCGTAGGCTTAATGGTCGAGTGAGTGATTGCTCGAACTCGAAATAAATGAAGCCCGTAGGCTTAGCAATCGAGCGAATGATTCGAGCTCGAAGCAATGTAGCCCGTAGGCGTAATAGTTAAAGTAGCTCGTAGGCTTAATGGTCGAGTGAGTGATTGCTCGAACTCGAAATAAAGGTAGCCCGTAGACTTGGAAATCGAGTGAATGATTCGAACTCGATGCAATGTAGCCCGTAGGCGTAATAGTTAAAGTAGCCCGTAGGCTTAATGGTCGAGTGAGTGATTGCTCGAACTCGAAATAAATGTAGCCCGTAGGCTTGGCAATCAAGTGAATGATTCGAACTCGATGCAATGTAACCCGTAGGCGTAATAGTTAAAGTAGCCCGTATACTTAATGGTCGAGTGAGTGATTGCTCGAACTGAAATAATGGTAGCCCGTAGGCTTCGCAATCGAGTGAATGATTCGAACTCGATGTAATGTAGCCCGTAGGCGTAATAGTTAAAGTAGCCCGTAGGCTTAATTGTCGAGTGAGTGATTGCTCAAACTCGAAATAAAGGTAGCTCGTAGGCTTCGCAATCGAGTGAATGATTCGAACTCGATGCAATGTAGCCCGTAGGCGTAATAGTTAAAGTAGCCCGTAGGCTTAATGGTCGAGTGAGTGATTGCTCGAACTCGAAATAAAGGTAGCCCGTAGGCTTGGCAATCGAGTGAATGATTCGAACTTGATGCAATGTAGCCCGTAGGCGTAATAGTTAAAGTAGCCCATAGGCTTAATGGTCGAGTGAGTGATTGCTCGAACTCGAAATAAAGGTAGCCCGTAGGCTTGGCAATCGAGTGAATGATTTGAACTCGATGCAATGTAGCCCGTAGGCGTAATAGTTAAAGTAGCCCGTATGCTTAATGGTCGAGTGAGTGATTGCTCGAACTCGAAATAAAGGTAGCACGTAGGCTTGGCAATCGAGTGAATGATTCGAACTCGATGCAATGTAGCTCGTAGGCGTAATAGTTAAAGTAGCTCGTAGGCTTAATGGTCGAGTGAGTGATTGCTCGAACTCGAAATAAAGGTAGCCCGTAGGCTTGGCAATCGAGTGAATGATTCGAACTCGATGCAATGTAGCCCGTAGGCGTAATAGTTAAAGTAGCCCATAGGCTTAATGGTCGAGTGAGTGATTGCTCGAACTCGAAATAAAGGTAGCCCGTAGGCTTGGCAATCGAGTGAATGATTCGAACTCGATGCAATGTCGCCCGTAGGCGTAATAGTTAAAGTAGCCCGTAGGCTTAATGGTCGAGTGAGTGATTGCTCGAACTCGAAATAAAGGTAGCCCGTAGGCTTGGCAATCGAGTCAAAGATTCGAACTCGATGCAATGTAGCCCGAAGGCGTAATAGTTAAATTAGCCCGTAGGCTTAATGGTCGAGTGAGTGATTGCTCGAACTCGAAATAAAGGTAGCCCGTAGGCTTGGCAATCGAGTGAATGATTGAAACTCGATGCAATGTAACCCGTAGGCATAATAGTTAAAGTAGCCCGTAGGCTTAATGGTCGAGTGAGTGATTGCTCGAACTCGAAATAAAGGTAGCCCGTAGGCTTGGCAATCGAGTGAATGATTCGAACTCGATGCAATGTAGCCCGTAGGCGTAATAGTTAAAGTAGCCCGTAGGCTTAATGGTCGAGTGAGTGATTGCTCGAACTAGAAATAAAGGTAGCCCGTAGGCTTGGCAATCGAGTGAATGATTCGAACTCGATGCAATGTAGACCGTAGGCTTAATGGTCGAGTGAGTGATTGCTCGAACTCGAAATAAAGGTAGCGCGTAGGCTTGGCAATCGAGTGAATGATTCGAACTCGATGCAATGTAGCCCGTAGGCGTAATAGTTAAAGTAGCCCGTAGGCTTAATGGTCGAGTGAGTGATTGCTCGAACTCGAAATAAAGGTAGCCCGTAGGCTTGGCAATCGAGTCAAAGATTCGAACTCGATGCAATGTAGCCCGAAGGCGTAATAGTTAAATTAGCCCGTAGGCTTAATGGTCGAGTGAGTGATTGCTCGAACTCGAAATAAATGAAGCCCGTAGGCTTAGCAATCGAGCGAATGATTCGAGCTCGAAACAATGTAGCCCGTAGGCGTAATAGTTAAAGTAGCTCGTAGGCTTAATGGTCGAGTGAGTGATTGCTCGAACTTGAAATAAAGGTAGCCCATAGACTTGGAAATCGAGTGAATGATTCGAACTCGATGCAATGTAGCCCGTAGGCGTAATAGTTAAAGTAGCCCGTAGGCTTAATGGTCGAGTGAGTGATTGCTCGAACTCGAAATAAATGTAGCCCGTAGGCTTGGCAATCAAGTGAATGATTCGAACTCGATGCAATGTAACCCGTAGGCGTAATAGTTAAAGTAGCCCGTATACTTAATGGTCGAGTGAGTGATTGCTCGAACTCGAAATAAAGGTAGCCCGTAGGCTTGGCAATCGAGTGAATGATTCGAACTCGATGCAATGTAGCCCGAAGGCGTAATAGTTAAATTAGCCCGTAGGCTTAATGGTCGAGTGAGTGATTGCTCGAACTCGAAATAAATGAAGCCCGTAGGCTTAGCAATCGAGCGAATGATTCGAGCTCGAAGCAATGTAGCCCGTAGGCGTAATAGTTAAAGTTGCTCGTAGGCTTAATGGTCGAGTGAGTGATTGCTCGAACTCGAAATAAAGGTAGCCCGTAGACTTGGAAATCGAGTGAATGATTCGAACTCGATGCAATGTAGCCCGTAGGTGTAATAGTTAAAGTAGCCCGTAGGCTTAATGGTCGAGTGAGTGATTGCTCGAACTCGAAATAAATGTAGCCCGTAGGCTTGGCAATCAAGTGAATGATTCGAACTCGATGCAATGTAACCCGTAGGCGTAATAGTTAAAGTAGCCCGTATACTTAATGGTCGAGTGAGTGATTGCTCGAACTCGAAATAAAGGTAGCCCGTAGGCTTGGCAATCGAGTGAATGATTCGAACTCGATGCAATGTATCCCGTAGGCATAATAGTTAAAGTAGCCCGTAGGGCTTAATGGTCGAGTGAGTGATTGCTCAAACTCGAAATAAAGATAGCCTGTAGGCTTGGCAATCGAGTGAATGATTCGAACTTGATCTAATGTAGCCTGTAGGCGTAATAGTTAAAGTAGCCCGTAGGCTTAATGGTCGAGTGAGTGATTGCTCAAACTCGAAATAAAGGTAGCCCGTAGGCTTGACAATCGAGTGAATGATTCGAACTCGATGGAATGTAACCCGTAGGCGTAATAGTTAAAGTAGCCCGTAGGCTTAATGTTCGAGTGAGTGATTGCTCGAACTCGAAATAAAGGTAGCCCGTAGGCTTGGCAATCGAGTCAATGATTCGAACTCGATGCAATGTAGCCCGTAGGCGTAATAGTTAAAGTAGCTCGTAAGCTTAATGGTCGAGTGAGTGATTGCTCGAACTCGAAATAAATGAAGCCCGTAGGCTTGGAAATCGAGCGAATGATTCGAGTTCGATGCAATGTAGCCGGTAGGCATAATAGTTAAAGTAGCTCGTAGGCTTAATGGTCGAGTGAGTGATTGCTCGAACTCGAAATAAAGGTAGCCCGTAGACTAGGCAATCGAGTGAATGATTCGAACTCGATGCAATGTAACCCGTAGGCATAATAGTTAGAGTAGCCCGTAGGCTTAATGGTCGAGTGAGTGATTGCTCGAACTCGAAATAAAGGTAGCCCGTAGGCTTGGCAATCGAGTGAATAATTCGAAGTCGATGCAATGTAGCCCGTAGGCGTAATAGTTAAAGTAGCCCGTAGGCTTAACGGTCGAGTGAGTGATTGCTCGAACTCGAAATAAAGGTAGCCCGTAGGCTTGGCAATCGAGTCAAAGATTCGAACTCGATGCAATGTAGCCCGAAGGCGTAATAGTTAAATTAGCCCGTAGGCTTAATGGTCGAGTGAGTGATTGCTCGAACTCGAAATAAATGAAGCCCGTAGGCTTAGCAATCGAGCGAATGATTCGAGCTCGAAGCAATGTAGCCCGTAGGCGTAATAGTTAAAGTAGCTCGTAGGCTTAATGGTCGAGTGAGTCATTGCTCGAACTCGAAATAAAGGTAGCCCGTAGACTTGGAAATCGAGTGAATGATTCGAACTCGATGCAATGTAGCCCGTAGGCGTAATAGTTAAAGTAGCCCGTAGGCTTAATGGTCGAGTGAGTGATTGCTCGAACTCGAAATAAATGTAGCCCGTAGGCTTGGCAATCAAGTGAATGATTCGAACTCGATGCAATGTAACCCGTAGGCGTAATAGTTAAAGTAGCCCGTATACTTAATGGTCGAGTGAGTGATTGCTCGAACTCGAAATAAAGGTAGCCCGTAGGCTTGGCAATCGAGTGAATGATTCGAACTCGATGCAATGTATCCCGTAGGCATAATAGTTAAAGTAGCCCGTAGGCTTAATGGTCGAGGGAGTGATTGCTCAAACTCGAAATAAAGATAGCCTGTAGGCTTGGCAATCGAGTGAATGATTCAAACTTGATCCAATGTAGCCCGTAGGTGTAATAGTTAAAGTAGCCCGTAGGCTTAATGGTCGAGTGAGTGATTGCTCGAACTCGAAATAAAGGTAGCTCGTAGGCTTGGCAATCGAGTCAAAGATTCGAACTCGATGCAATGTAGCCCGAAGGCGTAATAGTTAAATTAGCCCGTAGGCTTAATGGTCGAGTGAGTGATTGCTCGAACTCGAAATAAATGAAGCCCGTAGGCTTAGCAATCGAGCGAATGATTCGAGCTCGAAGCAATGTAGCCCGTAGGCGTAATAGTTAAAGTAGCTCGTAGGCTTAATGGTCGAGTGAGTGATTGCTCGAACTCGAAATAAAGGTAGCCCGTAGACTTGGAAATCGAGTGAATGATTCGAACTCGATGCAATGTAGCCCGTAGGCGTAATAGTTAAAGTAGCCCATAGGCTTAATGGTCGAGTGAGTGATTGCTCGAACTCAAAATAAATGTAGCCCGTAGGCTTGGCAATCAAGTGAATGATTCGAACTCGATGTAATGTAACCCGTAGGCGTAATAGTTAAAGTAGCCCGTAGGCTTAATGGTCGAGTGAGTGATTGCTCGAACTCGAAATAAATGTAGCCCGTAGGCTTGGCAATCAAGTGAATGATTCGAACTCGATGCAATGTAACCCGTAGGCGTAATAGTTAAAGTAGCCCGTATACTTAATGGTCGAGTGAGTGATTGCTCGAACTCGAAATAAAGGTAGCCCGTAGGCTTGGCAATCGAGTGAATGATTCGAACTCGATGCAATGTATCCCGTAGGCATAATAGTTAAAGTAGCCCGTAGGCTTAATGGTGGAGTGAGTGATTGCTTGAACTCGAAATAAAGGTAGCCCGTAGGCTTGGCAATCGAGTCAATGATTCGAACTCGATGCAATGTAGCCCGTAGGCGTAATAGTTAAAGTAGCCCGTAGGCTTAATGGTCGAGTGAGTGATTGCTCGAACACGAAATAAAGGAAGCCCGTAGGCTTGGCAATCGAGCGAATGATTCGAGCTCGATGCAATGTAGCCCATAGGCGTAATAGTTAAAGTAGCTCGTAGGCTTAATGGTCGAGTGAGTGATTGCTCGAACTTGAAATAAAGGTAGCCCGTAGACTTGGCAATCGAGTGAATGATTCGAATTCGATGCAATATAGCCCGTAGGCGTAATAGTTAAAGTAGCCCGTAGGCTTAATGGTCGAGCGAGTGATTGCTCGAACTCGAAATAAATGTAGCCCGTAGGATTGGCAATCAAGTGAATGATTCGATCTCGATGCAATGTAACCCGTAGGCATAATAGTTAAAGTAGCCCGTAGGCTTAATGGTCGAGTGAGTGATTGCTCAAACTCGAAATAAAGATAGCCTGTAGGCTTGGCAATCGAGTGAATGATTCGAACTTGATCCAATGTAGCCTGTAGGCGTAATAGTTAAAGTAGCCCGTAGGCTTAATGGTCGAGTGAGTGATTGCTCGAACTCGAAATAAAGGTAGCCCGTAGGCTTGGCAATCGAGTGAATGATTCGAACTCGATGCAATGTAGCCCGTAGGCGTAATAGTTAAAGTAGCCCGTAGGCTTAATGGTCGAGTGAGTGATTGCTCGAACTCAAAATAAAGGTAGCCCGTAGGCTTGGCAATCGAGTCAATGATTCGAGTTCGATGCAATGTAGCCCGTAGGCGTAATAGTTAAAGTAGCTCGTAGGCTTAATGGTCGAGTGAGTGATTGCTCGAACTCGAAATAAAGGTAACCCGTAGACTTGGCAATCGAGTGAATGATTCGAACTCGATGCAATGTAGCCCGTAGGCATAATAGGCTTAATAGTCGAGTGAGTGATTGCTCGAACTCGAAATACATGTAGCCCGTAGGCTTGGCAATCAAGTGAATGATTCGAACTTGATGCAATGTAACCCGTAGGCGTAACAATTTAAGTAGCCCATATACTTAATGGTCGAGTGAGTGATTGCTCGAACTCGAAATAAAGGTAGCCCGTAGGCTTGGAAATCGAGTGAATGATTCGAACTCTATCCAATGTAGCCCGTAGGCGTAATAGTTAAAGTAGCCCGTAGGCTGAATGGTCGAGTGAGTGATTGCTCAAACTCGAAATAAAGGTAGCTCGTAGGCTTGGCAATCGAGTGAATGATTCAAACTCGATGCAATGTAGCCCGTAGCCGTAATAGTTAAAGTAGCCCGTAGGCTTAATGGTCGAGTGAGTGATTGCTCGAACTCGAAATAAAGGTAGCCCGTAGGCTTGGCAATCGAGTCAAAGATTCGAACTCGATGCAATGTAGCCCGAAGGCGTAATAGATAAATTAGCCCGTAGGCTTAATGGTCGAGTGAGTGATTGCTCGAACTCGAAATAAATGAAGCCCGTAGGCTTAGCAATCGAGCGAATGATTCGAGCTCGAAGCAATGTAGCCCGTAGGCGTAATAGTTAAAGTAGCTCGTAGGCTTAATGGTCGAGTGAGTGATTGCTCGAACTCGAAATAAAGGTAGCCCGTAGACTTGGAAATCGAGTGAATGATTCGAACTCGATGCAATGTAGCCCGTAGGCGTAATAGTTAAAGTAGCCCGTAGGCTTAATGGTCGAGTGAGTGATTGCTCGAACTCGAAATAAATGTAGCCCGTAGGCTTGGCAATCAAGTGAATGATTCGAACTCGATGCAATGTAACCCGTAGGCATAATAGTTAAAGTAGCCCGTATACTTAATGGTCGAGTGAGTGATTGCTCGAACTGAAATAATGGTAGCCCGTAGGCTTGGCAATCGAGTGAATGATTCGAACTCGATGTAATGTAGCCCGTAGGCGTAATAGTTAAAGTAGCCCGTAGGCTCAATTGTCGAGTGAGTGATTGCTCAAACTCGAAATAAAGGTAGCCCGTAGGCTTGGCAATCGAGTGAATGATTCGAACTTGATGCAATGTAGCCCGTAGGCGTAATAGTTAAAGTAGCCCATAGGCTTAATGGTCGAGTGAGTGATTGCTCGAACTCGAAATAAAGGTAGCCCGTAGGCTTGGCAATCGAGTGAATGATTCGAACTTGATGCAATGTAGCCCGTAGGCGTAATAGTTAAAGTAGCCCATAGGCTTAATGGTCGAGTGAGTGATTGCTCGAACTCGAAATAAAGGTAGCCCGTAGGCTTGGCAATCGAGTGAATGATTTGAACTCGATGCAATGTAGCCCGTAGGCATAATAGTTAAAGTAGCCCGTATGCTTAATGGTCGAGTGAGTGATTGCTCGAACTCGAAATAAAGGTAGCACGTAGGCTTGGCAATCGAGTGAATGATTCGAACTCGATGCAATGTAGCTCGTAGGCGTAATAGTTAAAGTAGCTCGTAGGCTTAATGGTCGAGTGAGTGATTGCTCGAACTCGAAATAAAGGTAGCCCGTAGGATTGGCAATCGAGTAAATGATTCAAACTCGATGCAATGTAGCCCGTAGGCGTAATAGTTAAAGTAGCTCGTAGGCTTAATGGTCGAGTGAGTGATTGCTAGAACTCGAAATAAAGGTAGCCCGTAGGCTTGGCAATCGAGTGAATGATTCGAACTCGATGCAATGTCGCCCGTAGGCGTAATAGTTAAAGTAGCCCGTAGGCTTAATGGTCGAGTGAGTGATTGCTCGAACTCGAAATAAAGGTAGCCCGTAGGCTAGGCAATCGAGTCAAAGATTCGAACTCGATGCAATGTAGCCCGAAGGCGTAATAGTTAAATTAGCCCGTAGGCTTAATGGTCGAGTGAGTGATTGCTCGAACTCGAAATAAAGGTAGCCCGTAGGCTTGGCAATCGAGTGAATGATTGAAACTCGATGCAATGTAACCCGTAGGCATAATAGTTAAAGTAGCCCGTAGGCTTAATGGTCGAGTGAGTGATTGCTCGAACTCGAAATAAAGGTAGCCCGTAGGCTTGGCAATCGAGTGAATGATTCGAACTCGATGCAATGTAGCCCGTAGGCGTAATAGTTAAAGTAGCCCGTAGGCTTAATGGTCGAGTGAGTGATTGCTCGAACTCGAAATAAAGGTAGCCCGTAGGCTTGGCAATCGAGTGAATGATTCGAACTTGATGCAATGTAGCCCGTAGGCTTAATGGTCGAGTGAGTGATTGCTCGAACTCGAAATAAAGGTAGCGCGTAGGCTTTGCAATCGAGTGAATGATTCGAACTCGATGCAATGTAGCCCGTAGGCGTAATAGTTAAAGTAGCCCGTAGGCTTAACGGTCGAGTGAGTGATTGCTCGAACTCGAAATAAAGGTACCCCGTAGGCTTGGCAATCGAGTCAAAGATTCGAACTCGATGCAATGTAGCCCGAAGGCGTAATAGTTAAATTAGCCCGTAGGCTTAATGGTCGAGTGAGTGATTGCTCGAACTCGAAATAAATGAAGCCCGTAGGCTTAGCAATCGAGCGAATCATTCGAGCTCGAAGCAATGTAGCCCGTAGGCGTAATAGTTAAAGTAGCTCGTAGGCTTAATGGTCGAGTGCGTGATTGCTCGAACTCGAAATAAAGGTAGCCCGTAGACTTGGAAATCGAGTGAATGATTCGAACTCGATGCAATGTAGCCCGTAGGCGTAATAGTTAAAGTAGCCCGTAGGCTTAATGGTCGAGTGAGTGATTGCTCGAACTCGAAATAAATGTAGCCCGTAGGCTTGGCAATCAAGTGAATGATTCGAACTCGATGCAATGTAACCCGTAGGCGTAATAGTTAAAGTAGCCCGTATACTTAATGGTCGAGTGAGTGATTGCTCGAACTCGAAATAAAGGTAGCCCGTAGGCTTGGCAATCGAGTGAATGATTCGAACTCGATGCAATGTATCCCGTAGGCATAATAGTTAAAGTAGCCCGTAGGCTTAATGGTCGAGGGAGTGATTGCTCAAACTCGAAATAAAGATAGCCTGTTGGCTTGGCAATCGAGTGAATGATTCGAACTTGATCTAATGTAGCCCGTAGGCGTAATAGTTAAAGTAGCCCGTAGGCTTAATGGTCGAGTGAGTGATTGCTCGAACTCGAAATAAAGGTAGCCCGTAGGCTTGGCAATCGAGTCAAAGATTCGAACTCGATGCAATGTAGCCCGAAGGCGTAATAGTTAAATTAGCCCGTAGGCTTAATGGTCGAGTGAGTGATTGCTCGAACTCGAAATAAATGAAGCCCGTAGGCTTAGCAATCGAGCGAATGATTCGAGCTCGAAGCAATGTAGCCCGTAGGCGTAATAGTTAAAGTAGCTCGTAGGCTTAATGGTCGAGTGAGTGATTGCTCGAACTCGAAATAAAGGTAGCCCGTAGACTTGGAAATCGAGTGAATGATTCGAACTCGATGCAATGTAGCCCGTAGGCGTAATAGTTAAAGTAGCCCGTAGGCTTAATGGTCGAGTGAGTGATTGCTCGAACTCGAAATAAATGTAGCCCGTAGGCTTGGCAATCAAGTGAATGATTCGAACTCGATGCAATGTAACCCGTAGGCGTAATAGTTAAAGTAGCCCGTAGGCTTAATGGTCGAGTGAGTGATTGCTCGAACTCGAAATAAATGTAGCCCGTAGGCTTGGCAATCAAGTGAATGATTCGAACTCGATGCAATGTAACCCGTAGGCGTAATAGTTAAAGTAGCCCGTATACTTAATGGTCGAGTGAGTGATTGCTCGAACTCGAAATAAAGGTAGCTCGTAGGCTTGGCAATCGAGTGAATGATTCGAACTCGATGCAATGTAGCCCGTAGGCATAATAGTTAAAGTAGCCCGTAGGCTTAATGGTCGAGTGAGTGATTGCTCGAACTCGAAATAAAGGTAGCCCGTAGGCTTGGCAATCGAGTCAATGATTCGAACTCGATGCAATGTAGCCCGTAGGCGTAATAGTTAAAGTAGCCCGTAGGCTTAATGGTCGAGTGAGTGATTGCTCGAACACGAAATAAAGGAAGCCCGTAGGCTTGGCAATCGAGCGAATGATTCGAGCTCGATGCAATGTAGCCCATAGGCGTAATAGTTAAAGTAGCTCGTAGGCTTAATGGTCGAGTGAGTGATTGCTCGAACTCGAAATAAAGGTAGCCCGTAGACTTGGCAATCGAGTGAATGATTCGAACTCGATGCAATGTTGCCCATAGGCATAATAGTTAAAGTAGCCCGTAGGCTTAATGGTCGAGCGAGTGATTGCTCGAACTCGAAATAAATGTAGCCCGTAGGATTGGCAATCAAGTGAATGATTCGATCTCGATGCAATGTAACCCGTAGGCGTAATAGTTAAAGTAGCCCGTATACTTAATGGTCGAGTGAGTGATTGCTCGAACTCAAAATAAAGGTAGCCCGTAGGCTTGGCAATCGAGTGAATGATTCGAACTCGATGTAATGTAGCCCGTAGGCGTAATAGTTAAAGTAGCTCGTAGGCTTAATTGTCGAGTGAGTGATTGCTCAAACTCGAAATAAAGGTAGCTCGTAGGCTTGGCAATCGAGTGAATGATTCGAACTCGATGCAATGTAGCCCGTAGGCGTAATAGTTAAAGTAGCCCGTAGGCTTAATGGTCGAGTGAGTGATTGCTCGAACTCGAAATAAAGGTAGCCCGTAGGCTTGGCAATCAAGTGAATGATTCGAACTCGATGCAATGTAACCGGTAGGCGTAACAGTTAAAGTAGCCCATATACTTAATGGTCGAGTGAGTGATTGCTCGAACTCGAAATAAAGGTAGCCCGTAGGCTTGGCAATCGAGTGAATGATTCGAACTCTATCCAATGTAGCCCGTAGGCATAATAGTTAAAGTAGCCCGTATGCTTAATGGTCGAGTGAGTGATTGCTCGAACTCAAAATAAAGGTAGCACGTAGGCTTGGCAATCGAGTGAATGATTCGAACTCGATGCAATGTAGCTCGTAGGCGTAATAGTTAAAGTAGCTCGTAGGCTTAATGGTCGAGTGAGTGATTGCTCGAACTCGAAATAAAGGTAGCCCGTAGGCTTGGCAATCGAGTAAATGATTCAAACTCGATGCAATGTAGCCCGTAGGCGTAATAGTTAAAGTAGCTCGTAGGCTTAATGGTCGAGTGAGGGATTACTCGAACTCGAAATAAAGGTAGCCCGTAGGCTTGGCAATCGAGTGAATGATTCGAACTCGATGCAATGTCGCCCGTAGGCGTAATAGTTAAAGTAGCCCGTAGGCTTAATGGTCGAGTGAGTGATTGCTCGAACTCGAAATAAAGGTAGCCCGTAGGCTTGGCAATCGAGTCAAAGATTCGAACTCGATGCAATGTAGCCCGAAGGCGTAATAGTTAAATTAGCCCGTAGGCTTAATGGTCGAGTGAGTGATTGCTCGAACTCGAAATAAAGGTAGCCCGTAGGCTTGGCAATCGAGTGAATGATTGGAACTCGATGCAATGTAACCCGTAGGCATAATAGTTAAGGTAGCCCGTAGGCTTAATGGTCGAGTGAGTGATTGCTCGAACTCGAAATAAAGGTAGCCCGTAGGCTTGGCAATCGAGTGAATGATTCGAACTCGATGCAATATAACTCGTAGGCATAATAGTTAAAGTAGCCCGTAGGCTTAATGGTCGAGTGAGTGATTGCTCGAACTCGAAATAAAGGTAGCCCGTAGGCTTGGCAATCGAGTGAATGATTCGAACTCGATGCAATGTAGCCCGTAGGCGTAATAGTTAAAGTAGCCCGTAGGCTTAATGGTCGAGTGAGTGATTGCTCGAACTCGAAATAAAGGTAGCCCGTAGGCTTGGCAATCGAGTCAAAGATTCGAACTCGATGCAATGTAGCCCGAAGGCGTAATAGTTAAATTAGCCCGTAGGCTTAATGGTCGAGTGAGTGATTGCTCGAACTCGAAATAAATGAAGCCCGTAGGCTTAGCAATCGAGCGAATGATTCGAGCTCGAAGCAATGTAGCCCGTAGGCGTAATAGTTAAAGTAGCTCGTAGGCTTAATGGTCGAGTGAGTGATTGCTCGAACTCGAAATAAAGGTAGCCCGTAGACTTGGAAATCGAGTGAATGATTCGAACTCGATGCAATGTAGCCCGTAGGCGTAATAGTTAAAGTAGCCCGTAGGCTTAATGGTCGAGTGAGTGATTGCTCGAACTCGAAATAAATGTAGCCCGTAGGCTTGGCAATCAAGTGAATGATTCGAACTCGATGCAATGTAACCCGTAGGCGTAATAGTTAAAGTAGCCCGTATACTTAATGGTCGAGTGAGTGATTGCTCGAACTCGAAATAAAGGTAGCCCGTAGGCTTGGCAATCGAGTGAATGATTCGAACTCGATGCAATGTATCCCGTAGGCATAATAGTTAAAGTAGCCCGTAGGCTTAATGGTCGAGTGAGTGATTGCTCAAACTCGAAATAAAGATAGCCTGTAGGCTTGGCAATCGAGTGAATGATTCGAACTTGATCCAATGTAGCCCGTAGGCGTAATAGTTAAAGTAGCCCGTAGGCTTAATGGTCGAGTGAGTGATTACTCGAACTCGAAATAAAGGTAGCCCATAGGCTTGGCAATCAAGTGAATGATTCGAACTCGATGGAATGTAACCCGTAGGCGTAATAGTTAAAGTAGCCCGTAGGCTTAATGGTCGAGTGAGTGATTGCTCGAACTCGAAATAAAGGTAGCCCGTAGGCTTGGCAATCGAGTCAATGATTCAAACTCGATGCAATGTAGCCCGTAGGCTTAATGGTCGAGTGAGTGATTGCTCGAACACGAAATAAAGGAAGCCCGTAGGCTTGGGAATCGAGCGAATGATTCGATCTCGATGCAATGTAGCCCGTAGGCGTAATAGTTAAAGTAGCTCGTAGGCTTAATGGTCGAGTGAGTGATTGCTCGAACTCGAAATAAAGGTAGCCCGTAGACTTGGCAATCGAGTGAATGATTCGAACTCAATGCAATGTAGCCCGTAGGCGTAATAGTTAAAGTAGCCCGTAGGCTTAATGGTCGAGTGAGTGATTGCTCGAACTCGAAATAAATGTAGCCCGTAGGCTTGGCAATCAAGTGAATGATTCGATCTCGATGGAATGTAACCCGTAGGCATAATAGTTAAAGTAGCCCGTATACTTAATGGTCGAGTGAGTGATTGCTCGAACTCAAAATAAAGGTAGCCCGTAGGCTTGGCAATCGAGTGAATGATTCGAACTCGATGTAATGTAGCCCGTAGGCGTAATAGTTAAAGTAGCTCGTAGGCTTAATTGTCGAGTGAGTGATTGCTCAAACTCGAAATAAAGGTAGCTCATAGGCTTGGCAATCGAGTGAATGATTCGAACTCGATGCAATGTAGCCCGTAGGCGTAATAGTTAAAGTAGCCCGTAGGCTTAATGGTCGAGTGAGTGATTGCTCGAACTCGAAATAAAGGTAGCCCGTAGGCTTGGCAATCGAGTGAATGATTCGAACTTGATGCAATGTAGCCCGTAGGCGTAATAGTTAAAGTAGCCCATAGGCTTAATGGTCGAGTGAGTGATTGCTCGAACTCGAAATAAAGGTAGCCCGTAGGCTTGGCAATCGAGTGAATGATTTGAACTCGATGCAATGTAGCCCGTAGGCGTAATAGTTAAAGTAGCCCGTATGCTTAATGGTCGAGTGAGTGATTGCTCGAACTCAAAATAAAGGTAGCACGTAGGCTTGGCAATCGAGTGAATGATTCGAACTCGATGCAATGTAGCTCGTAGGCGTAATAGTTAAAGTAGCTCGTAGGCTTAATGGTCGAGTGAGTGATTGCTCGAACTCGAAATAAAGGTAGCCCGTAGGCTTGACAATCGAGTAAATGATTCAAACTCGATGCAATGTATCCCGTAGGTGTAATAGTTAAAGTAGCTCGTAGGCTTAATGATCGAGTGAGTGATTGCTCGAATTCGAAATAAAGGTAGCCCGTAGGCTTGGCAATCGAGTGAATGATTCGAACTCGATGCAATGTCGCCCGTAGGCATAATAGTCAAAGTAGCTCGTATGCTTAATGGTTGAGTGAGTGATTGCTCGAATTCGAAATAAAGGTAGCCCGTAAGCTTGGCAATCGAGTGAATGATTCGAACTCGATCCTGTTTTCATAATAAATCTTGAACATAGAATATCGGTAAGGAGGAGTGCTTTCTTTGCAGGTCATTATACATGGGTTAATGTTTTGCGTCAGGGCTCGGGCCAACTATATAAGCATGGTTCGTTTTGATCGTTTGGCCCTTACAATGCTTCCCGTTAAGACACTGTTTTTCATGAAATAACGAAGTAATTTCCTTTGCACCGAACTTGATAATCATCACAGATGCGTTCAACGATAAAGCCTCCCTGTGTACGAGGTTGATTTTAAAGAGGCCACGGATACTCAGCAGTAGTATCGTTTCCGCTATATGGTTGGTATCGATCTTTGGTTGACTTTTGCTTTTTCATAATAGTCCTTGAAGTCAACTGGTCATCTTTGACTCTTATTTTGGATTGATATCGATTGTGCACATCGGTCCAAGTAATAGCTGGGTACTCGATAAGATTTTGCGTCAGCCGCCGCGAAGTCCTCGAGCTCCGCTCATTTAGACCTTGAGTGAAAGCTTGAACAACCTAATCGTCTGTGACTGGTGGCATATCCATTCGTTCCATTTGAAAACGAACTACGAACCCCCTTAACATCTCGTTATCCTTTTGCATTACCTTGAACAGGTCCGACTTTCTGGTTTCGACCTTTATGGCTCCGGCATGAGCTTTTACGAAGCAATCTGCAAGCATAGCAAAAGAATCAATGGAGTTAGATGGTAAATTATGATACCATATCATTGCCCCTTTTGACAGGGTTTCACCGAATTTTTTTAATAATACAGATTCGATCTCATCATCTTCCAAATCATTGCCCTTGATGGCACACGTGTAAGAAGTGATGTGCTCGTTGGGGTCGGTCGTTCCGTTATAATTGGGTATTTCGGGCATACGGAATTTTTTGGGGATTGGTTTTGGGGCTACACTCGAGGGAAAAGGCTTTTGAATGAATTTTTTCGAATCTAGTTCTGTTATCATTGGTGGAGCCCCCGGGATCTGGTCGACCCTGAAATTATATGTTTCTACTTTTTTATCGTTGGCTTCGACTCATTTTGTGAGTTCCTCGAGCAATTTGGTAATTTCGGGAGTAGTCCCCGATTCTTGCTCATTTGGCTTCTCTATGGATGGTTCCGTTCTATGGGTGACTTCTCGAAGCGGATTGGGCTCCAGCCTGCTTTGTACCTGAGATTAGCTCTACAACTGAGCAATCGCTAATTGCTGGGCTTGTAATATCTCGAAGATCATCCGTAAGCTGACTTCGATCTCCTCCACGTTATGAGTGTCTCGAGTTACAGATCGAGTACCACCCTGAATGCTCATTTTCGGTTCGGAACGCTAATTCGCCTCTAGAGCTATTTGTGAATTGACATCCAATGATACTTCGGCTCAAATTTCAGGTGCTTCGATTCGAGCCTCAGCGCCTTTATCGAGTGGCCTTCCGGCCCCGAGTGCCAAGTTGTTGGTTTCATCTTGAAGGCCGGCTTCGTGGTCGATAGGTGAAGCCATTGCTGATTTGAAGTTGCAAACTGGCGTGTACTTTAGGTTTATATCAAACGATCACTGTTACCCTTAGCCCCACGGTGGGCGCCAAACTATTTACCGAAAAAATCGGATAATGTTAGATTTGTGGATGGTTCTAAGGATATGTGATACAATTTGATATAAAATCGCGTAGAGAAATGAAAATATGTTTATTGTTGACTATAAGAACGAAAATAATAAGTAAAAAAAATGAATAAGTAAAACAAGCACAAGGGGATTACTATCAATATCTAGAGGAAGTGATCTTTTTTTTTTATGTTCCACCCTCGTAGCTTACAAGGATTCTCCCTTTTTATAGAAGAGGGTCATTACCAAAAAGCAATAAAATAAAACATGTAGTGGAAAACCCATGATGACTTGTCTCTTCCTTGATTCCCGTCAAGATTCTCTTTGTTGGTGTGGTTGCAACGACTCTTGTCTGTGAGCTTGATACTAGCTCGAACTCGTTACTAGGTCGGGCCCTTCGGTCTTGGATCGAGTTCGACCTTCGAGATGGGTGTCGCGCATTTCCGACCTCGAAGCAGTGCCTTGCGGATCGATTCGGTCACGGGCTCGATAGGATTATCGAGTCGCCTCCTCGAGCGACCTTCGGGGTCGAGGTTCGTTAGTACCGACCTCAGAGCTCACTCCCAAAATCTCATTCCGACTTCTTAACACTCGAACTCGATCGAACATAGGAAGACCGAAATCTATTTCGATCGTATACAGATAGTCCCCTCGTTTCTCGAAAAAGGATGTGGCGAGAAACGATTTGATTTCCCAGCAGCTCGATCAGATATACACTGATGTTTTAATCAATCCCGACCATGACGTATGTAATGCTCGATCATCTTATGTGTCTTTATAATCCCCGACTTTATCGAGGATACTCGAATTATTTCTTCCCCGGTGGGAATTGCCAGTTACATTCGGTCTTTGGTGACCGGAGAAGATCAATCAGTGATGAATGCGGAGGGGCTTCCTGTCTTTTCAACGAGGCCCAACATGCTTTGAATCAGATAACTTCTGATTGCGTTTTCGCCGTTTCTGTACAAAATTTTGTGTAAATACAAATCTTTCTTCTTCTTTTTAGAAGAAAAATGGCCTTTCAAACTAAATAGACAGTTTGAATTTAAATCTCTATTGGCTTCGGGCCTCGTGGGTAGTCCCATTTGCTTTATCGGGCTAGAGCGTCCTTCAGCTTAAATAGTCAAGTGTTTGATTTAATTCAAAGAAATGAGTAGTTTTGCTCGAAATAATGTAGCCCGTAGGCGTAATAGTCGAGCGAGTGATGGCTCGAACTCAAAATAAAGGTAACCCGTAGGCTTAGCAGTCAAGTGAATGATTCGAACTCGATGCAATGTAGCCCGTAGGCGTAATAGTTAAAGTAGCCCGTAGGCTTAATGGTCGAGTGAGTGATTGCTCGAACTCGAAATAAATGTAGCCCGTAGGCTTGGCAATCAAGTGAATGATTCGAACTCGATGCAATGTAACCCGTAGGCGTAATAGTTAAAGTAGCCCGTATACTTAATGGTCGAGTGAGTGATTGCTCGAACTCGAAATAAAGGTAGCCCGTAGGCTTGGCAATCAAGTGAATGATTCGAACTCGATGCAATGTATCCCGTAGGCATAATAGTTAAAGTAGCCCGTAGGCTTAATGGTCGAGTGAGTGATTGCTCAAACTCGAAATAAAGGTAGCCTGTAGGCTTGGCAATCGAGTGAATGATTCGAACTTGATCCAATGTAGCCCGTAGGCGTAATAGTTAAAGTAGCCCGTAGGCTTAATGGTCGAGTGAGTGATTGCTCGAACTCGAAATAAAGGTAGCCCGTAGGCTTGGCAATTGAGTGAATGATTCGAACTCGATGGAATGTAACCCGTAGGCGTAATAGTTAAAGTAGCCCGTAGGCTTAATGGTCGAGTGAGTGATTGCTCGAACTCGAAATAAAGGTAGCCCGTAGGCTTGGCAATCGAGTCAATGATTCGAACTCGATGCAATGTAGCCCGTAGGCATAATAGTTAAAGTAGATCGTAGGCTTAATGGTCGAGTGAGTGATTGCTCGAACTCGAAATAAATGAAGCCCGTAGGCTTGGCAATCGAGTGAATGATTCGAGTTCGATGCAATGTAGCCGGTAGGCGTAATAGTTAAAGTAGCTCGTAGGCTTAATGGTCGAGTGAGTGATTGCTCGAACTCGAAATAAAGGTAGCCCATAGACTTGGCAATCGAGTGAATGATTCGAACTCGATGCAATGTAGCCCGTAGGCGTAATAGGCTTAATAGTCGAGTGAGTGATTGCTCGAACTAGAAATACATGTAGCCCGTAGGCTTGGCAATCAAGTGAATGATTCGAACTCGATGCAATGTAACCCGTAGGCGTAATAGTTAAAGTAGCCCATATACTTAATGGTCGAGTGAGTGATTGCTCGAACTCGAAATAAAGGTTGCCCGTAGGCTTGGAAATCGAGTGAATGATTCGAACTCTATCCAATGTAGCCCGTAGGCGTAATAGTTAAAGTAGCCCGTAGGCTGAATGGTCGAGTGAGTGATTGCTCAAACTCGAAATAAAGGTAGCTCGTAGGCTTGGCAATCGAGTGAATGATTCGAACTTGATGCAATGTAGCCCGTAGGCTTAATGGTCGAGTGAGTGATTGCTCGAACTCGAAATAAAGGTAGCCCGTAGGCTTGGCAATCGAGCGAATGATTTGAACTCGATGCAATGTAGCCCGTAGGCGTAATAGTTAAAGTAGCCCGTAGGCTTAATGGTCGAGTGAGTGATTGCTCGAACACGAAATAAAGGAAGCCCGTAGGCTTGGCAATCGAGCGAATGATTCGAGCTCGATGCAATGTAGCCCGTAGGCGTAATAGTTAAAGCAGCTCGTAGGCTTAATGGTCGAGTGAGTGATTGCTCGAACTCTAAATAAATGTAGCCCATGGGCTTGGCAATCAAGTGAATGATTCGATCTCGATGCAATGTAACCCGTAGGCGTAATAGTTAAAGTAGCCCGTATACTTAATGGTCGAGTGAGTGATTGCTCGAACTCAAAATAAAGGTAGCCCGTAGGCTTGGCAATTGAGTGAATGATTCGAACTCGATGTAATGTAGCCCGTAGGCGTAATAGTTAAAGTAGCCCGTAGGCTTAATTGTCGAGTGAGCGATTGCTCAAACTCGAAATAAAGGTAGCTCGTAGGCTTGGCAATCGAGTGAATGATTCGAACTCGATGCAATGTAGCCCGTAGGCGTAATAGTTAAAGTAGCCCGTAGGCTTAATGGTCGAGTGAGTGATTGCTCGAACTCGAAATAAAGGTAGCCCGTAGGCTTGGCAATCGAGTGAATGATTCGAACTTGATGCAATGTAGCCCGTAGGCGTAATAGTTAAAGTAGCCCATAGGCTTAATGGTCGAGTGAGTGATTGCTCGAACTCGAAATAAAGGTAGCCCATAGGCTTGGCAATCGAGTGAATGATTCGAACTCGATGCAATGTAGCCCGTAGGCGTAATAGTTAAAGTAGCCCGTATGCTTAATGGTCGAGTGAGTGATTGCTCGAACTCGAAATAAAGGTAGCACGTAGGCTTGGCAATCGAGTGAATGATTCGAACTCGATGCAATGTAGCTCGTAGGCGTAATAGTTAAAGTAGCTCGTAGGCTTAATGGTCGAGTGAGTGATTGCTCGAACTCGAAATAAAGGTAGCCCGTAGGCTTGGCAATCGAGTGAATGATTCGAACTCGATGCAATGTAGCCCGTAGGCGTAATAGTTAAAGTAGCCCGTAGGCTTAATGGTCGAGTGAGTGATTGCTCGAACTCGAAATAAAGGTAGCCCGTAGGCTTGGCAATCGAGTGAATGATTCGAACTTGATGCAATGTAGCCCGTAGGCGTAATAGTTAAAGTAGCCCATAGGCTTAATGGTCGAGTGAGTGATTGCTCGAACTCGAAATAAAGGTAGCCCGTAGGCTTGGCAATCGAGTGAATGATTTGAACTCGATGCAATGTAGCCCGTAGGCGTAATAGTTAAAGTAGCCCGTATGCTTAATGGTCGAGTGAGTGATTGCTCGAACTCGAAATAAAGGTAGCACGTAGGCTTGGCAATCGAGTGAATGATTCGAACTCGATGCAATGTAGCTCGTAGGCGTAATAGTTAAAGTAGCTCGTAGGCTTAATGGTCGAGTGAGTGATTGCTCGAACTCAAAATAAAGGTAGCCCGTAGGCTTGGCAATCGAGTAAATGATTCAAACTCGATGCAATATAGCCCATAGGCGTAATAGTTAAAGTAGCCCGTAGGCTTAATGGTCGAGTGAGTGATTGCTCGAACTCGAAATAAAGGTAGCCCGTAGGCTTGGCAATCGAGTGAATGATTCGAACTCGATCCAATGTCGCCCGTAGGCATAATAGTCAAAGTAGCTTGTATGCTTAATGGTCGAGTGAGTGATTGCTCGAACTCGAAATAAAGGTAGCCCGTAAGCTTGGCAATCGAGTGAATGATTCGAACTCGATCCTGTTTTCATAATAAGTCTTGAACATAGAATATCGGTAAGGAGGAGTGCTTTCTTTGCAGGTCATTATACATGGGTTCATGTTTTGCGTCAGGGCTCGGGCCAACTATATAAGCATGGTTCGTTTTGATCGTTTGGCCCTTACAATGCTTCCCGTTGAGACACTGTTTGTCATGAAATAACGAAGTAATTTCCTTTGCACCGAACTTGATAATCATCACAGATGCGTTCAACGATAAAGCCTCCCTGTGTATGAGGTTGATTTTAAAGAGGCCACGGATACTCAGCAGTAGTATCATTTCCGCTATATGGTTGGTATCGATCTTTGGTCGACTTTTGCTTTTTCATAATAGTCCTTGAAGTCAACTAGTCATCTTTGACTCTTATTTTGGATTGATATCTATTGTGCACATCGGTCCAAGTAATAGCTGGGTACTCAATCAGATTTTGCCTCAGCCGCCGCGAAGCCCTCGAGCTCCGCTCATTTAGACCTTGAGTGAAAGCTTGAACAACCTAATCGTCTGTGACTGGTGGCAGATCCATTCGTTCCATTTGAAAACGAACTACGAACCCCCTTAACATCTCGTTATCCTTTTGCATTATCTTAAACATGTCCGACTTTCTGGTTTCGACCTTTATGGCTCCGGCATGAGCTTTTACGAAGCAATCTGCAAGCATAGCAAAAGAATCAATTGAGTTAGATGGTAAATTATGATACCATATCATTTCCCCTTTTGACAGAGTTTCACCGAATTTTTTTAATAATACAGATTCGATCTCATCATCTTCCAAATCATTGCCCTTGATGGCACACGTGTAAGAAGTGATGTGCTCGTTGGGGTCGGTCGTTCCGTTATAATTGGGTATTTCGGGCATACGGAATTTTTTGGGGATTGGTTTTGGGGCTACACTCGAGGGAAAAGGCTTTTGAATGAATTTTTTCGAATCTAGCCTTTTTATCATTGGTGGAGCCCCCGAGATCTGGTCGACCCTGAAATTATATGTTTCTACTTTTTTATTGTTGGCTTCAACTCGTTTTGTGAGTTCCTCGAGCAATTTAGTAATTTCGGGAGTAGTCCCCGATTCTTGCTCATTTGGCTTCTCTATGGATGGTTCCGTTCTGTGGGTGACTTCTCGAAGCGGATTGGGCTCCAACCTGCTTTGTACCTGAGTTTGGCTCTGCAACTGAGCTATTGCTAATTGCTGGGCTTGTAATATCTCGAAGATCATCCATAAGCTGACTTCGATCTCCTCCACGTTATGGGTGTCTCGAGTTACAAATCGAGTACCACCCTGAATGCTCATTTTCGGTTCGGAACGCTGATTCGCCTCTAGAGCTATTTGTGAATTGACATCCAATGATACTTCGGCTCAAATTTTGGGTGCTTCGATTCGAGCCTCAGCGCCTTTATTGAGTGGCCTTCCGGCCCCGAGTGCCAAGTTGTTGGTTTCATCTTGAAGGCCGGCTTCGTGGTCGATAGGTGAAGCCATTGCTGATTTGAAGTTGCAAACTGGCGTGTACTTTAGGTTTATATCAAACGATCACTGTTACCCTTAGCCCCACGGTGGGCGCCAAACTATTTACCGAAAAAATCGGATAACGTTAGATTTGTGGATGGTTCTAAGGATATGTGATACAATTTAATATAAAATCGCGTAGAGAAATGAAAATATGTGTATTGTTGACTATAAGAACGAAAATAATAAGCAAAAAGAATGAATAAGTAAAACAAGCACAAGGGGATTACTATCAATATCTAGAGGAAGTGATCTTTTTTTTATGTTCCACCTGCCAAGCTTACAAGGATTCCCCCTTTTTATAGAAGAGGGTCATTACCAAAAAGCAATAAAATAAAACATGTAGTGGAAAACCCATGATGACTTGTCTCTTCCTTGATTCCCGTCAAGATTCTCTTTGTTGGTGTGGTTGCAACGACTCTTGTCTGTGAGCTTGATACTAGCTCAAACTCGTTACTAGGTCGGGCCCTTCGGTCTTGGATCGAGTTCGACCTTCGAGATGGGTGTCGCACATTTCCGACCTCGAAGCAGTGCCTTGCGGATCGATTCGGTCACGGGCTCGATAGGATTATCGAGTCGCCTCCTCGAGCGACCTTCGGGGTCGAGGTTCGTTAGTACCGACCTCAGAGCTCACTCCCAAAATCTCATTCCGACTTCTTAACACTCGAACTCGATCGAACGTAGGAAGACCGAAATCTATTTCGATCGTATACAGATAGTCCCCTCGTTTCTCGAAAAAGGATGTGGCGAGAAACGATTTGATTTTCCAGCAGCTCGATCAGATATACACTGATGTTTTTATCGATCCCGACCATGACGTATGTAATGCTCGATCATCTTATGTGTCTTTATAATCCCCGACTTTATCGAGGATACCGGAATTTTTTCTTCCCCGGTGGGAATTGCCAGTTACATTCGGTCTTTGGTGACCGGAGAAGATCAATCAGTGATGAATGCGGAGGGGCTTCCTGTCTTTTCAACGAGGCCCAACATGCTTTGAATCAGATAACTTCTGATTGCGTTTTCGCTATTTCTGTCCAAATTTTTTTGTAAATACAAATCTTTCTTCTTCTTTTTAGAAGAAAAATGGCCTTTCAAACTAAATAGACAGTTTGAATTTAAATCTCTATTGGCTTCGGGCCTCGTTGGTAGTCCCCTTTGCTTTATCGGGCTAGAGCGTCCTTCAGCTTAAATAGTCAAGTGTTTGTTTTAATTCAAAGAAATGAGTAGTTTTGCTCGAAATAATGTAGCCCGTAGGCGTAATAGTCGAGCGAGTGATGGCTCGAACTCAAAATAAATGTAGCCCGCATGCGTAATAGTTAAAGTAGCACGTAGGCTTAATGGTCGAGTGAGTGATTTCTCGAACTCGAAATAAAGGTGGCCCGTAGGCTTGGCAATCGAGCGAATGATTCGAACTCGATGCAATGTAGCCCGTAGGCGTAATAGTTAAAGTATCACGTAGGCTTAATGATCGAGTGAGTAATTGCTCGAACTCGAAATAAAGGTAGCCCGTAGGCTTGGCAATCGACTGAATGATTCGAACTTGATGCAATGTAGCCCGTAGGCGTAATAGTTAAAGTAGCTCGTAGTCTTAATGGTCGAGTGAGTGATTGCTCGAACTCGAAATAAAGGTAGCCCGTAGGCTTGGCAATCGAGTGAATGATTCGAACTCGATGCAATGTAGCCCGTAGGCGTAATAGTTAAAGTAGCCCGTAGGCTTAATGGTCGAGTGAGTGATTGCTCGAACTCGAAATAAAGGTAGCCCGTAGGCTTGGCAATCGAGTGAATGATTCGAACTCAAAATAAAGGTAGCCCGTAGGCTTGATAATCGATCGAATGATTCGAACTCGATGCAATGTAGCCGGTAGGCGTAATAGTTAAAGTAGCCCGTAGGCTTAATGGTCGAGTGAGTGATTGCTCGAACTCGAAATAAAGTAGTCCGTAGGCTTGGCAATCGTGAATGATTCGAACAAGATGTAATGTAGCCCGTAGGCGTAATAGTTAAAGTAGCCCGTAGGCTTAATGGTCGAGTGAGTGATTGCTCGAACTCAAAATAAAGGTAGCCCGTAGGCTTGGCAATCAAGTGAATGATTCGAACTCGATGCAATGTCGCCCGTAGGCATAATAGTTAAAGTAGCCCGTAGGCTTAATGGTCGAGTGAGTGATTGCTCGAACTCGAAATAAAGGTAGCCCGTAGGCTTAGCAGTCGAGTGAATGATTCGAACTCGATGCAATGTAACCCGTAGGCGTAATAGTTAAAGTAGCCCGTAGGCTTAATGGTCGAGTGAATGATTGCTCGAACTCGAAATAAAGGTAGCCCGTAGGCTTGGTAATCGAGTGAATGATTCGAACTCGATGCAATGTAGCCCGTAGGCGTAATAGTTAAAGTAGCCCGTAGGCTTAATGGTCGAGTGAGTGATTGCTCGAACTCGAAATAAAGGTAGCCCGTAGGCTTGGCAATCAAGTGAATGATTAGAACTTGATGCAATGTAGCCCGTAGGCGTAACAGTTAAAGTAGCCCGTAGGCATAATGGTCGAGTGAGTGATTGCTCGAACTCGAAATAAAGGTAGCCCGTAGGCTTGGCAATCGAGTGAATGATTTGAACTCGATGCAATGTAGCCCGTAGGCGTAATAGTTAATGTAGCCCGTAGGCTTAATGGTCGAGTAAGTGATTGCTCGAACTCGAAATACAGGTAGCCCGTAGGCTTGGCAATCGAGTGAATGATTCGAACTCGATGCAATGTAACCCGTAGGCGTAATAGTTAAAGAAGCCCGTAGACTTAATGGTCGAGTGAGTGATTGCTCGAACTCGAAATAAAGGTAGCCCGTAGGCTTGGCAATCGAGTCAATGATTCGAACTCGATGCAATGTAGCCCGTAGGCGTAATAGTTAAAGTAGCCCGTAGGCTTAATGATCGAGTGAGTGATTGTTCGAACTCGAATTAAAGGTAGCCCGTAGGCTTGGCAATCGAGTGAATGTTTCGAACTTGATGCAATGTATCCCGTAGGCATAATAGTTAAAGTAGCTCGTAGGCTTAATGGTCGAATGAGTGATTGCTCGAACTCGAAATAAAGGTAGCCCGTAGGCTTGGCAATCGAGTGAATGATTCGAACTCGATGCAATGTAGCCCGTAGGTGTAATAGTTAAAGTATCCCGTAGGCTTAATGGTCGAGTGAGTGATTGCTCAAACTCGAAATAAAGGTGGCCCGTAGGCTTGGCAATCGAGTGAATGATTCGAACTTGATGCAATGTAGCCCGTAGGCGTAATAGTTAAAGTAGCCCGTAGGCTTAATGGTCGAGTGAGTGATTGCTCGAACTCGAAATAAAGGTAGCCCGTAGACTTGGCAATCGAGTGAATGATTCGAACTCGATGCAATGTAGCCCGTAGGCGTAATAGTTAAAGTAGCCCGTAGGCTTAACGGTCGAGTGAGTGATTGCTCGAACTCAAAATAAAGGTAGCCCGTAGGCTTGGCAATCGAGCGAATGATTCGAACTCGATGCAATGTAGCCCGTAGGCGTAATAGTTAAAGTAGCCCGTAGGCTTAATGGTCGAGTGAGTGATTGCTCGAACTCGAAATAAAGTAGCCCGTAGGCTTGGCAATCGAGTGAATGATTCGAACTCGATGCAATGTCGCCCGTAGGCGTAATAGTTAATGTAGCCCGTAGGCTTAATGGTCGAGTGATTGATTGCTCGAACTCGAAATACAGGTAGCCCGTAGGCTTGGCAATCGAGTAAATGATTCGAACTCGATGCAATGTAACCCGTAGGCATAATAGTTAAAGTAGCCCATAGACTTAATGGTCAAGTGAGTGATTGCTCGAACTCAAAATAAAGGTAGCCCGTAGGCTTGGCAATCGAGTGAATGATTCGAACTCGATGCAATGTCGCCCGTAGGCGTAATAGTTAATGTAGCCCGTATACTTAATGGTCGAGTGAGTGATTGCTCGAACTCGAAATAAAGGTAGCCCGTAGGCTTGGCAATCAAGTGAATGATTCGAACTCGATGCAATGTATCCCGTAGGCATAATAGTTAAAGTAGCCCGTAGGCTTAATGGTCGAGTGAGTGATTGCTCAAACTCGAAATAAAGGTAGCCTGTAGGCTTGGCAATCGAGTGAATGATTCGAACTTGATCCAATGTAGCCCGTAGGCGTAATAGTTAAAGTAGCCCGTAGGCTTAATGGTCGAGTGAGTGATTGCTCGAACTCGAAATAAAGGTAGCCCGTAGGCTTGGCAATTAAGTGAATGATTAGAACTTGATGCAATGTAGCCCGTAGGCGTAACAGTTAAAGTAGCCCGTAGGCATAATGGTCGAGTGAGTGATTGCTCGAACTCGAAATAAAGGTAGCCCGTAGGCTTGGCAATCGAGTAAATGATTCAAACTCGATGCAATGTAGCCCATAGGCGTAGTAGTTAAAGTAGCCCGTAGGCTTAATGGTCAAGTGAGTGATTGCTTGAACTCGAAATAAAGGTAGCCCGTAGGCTTGGCAATCGAGTCAATGATTCGAACTCGATGCAATGTAGCCCGTAGGCGGAATAGTTAAAGTAACCCGTAGGCTTAATGGCCGAGTGATTGATTGCTCGAACTCGAAATAAAGGTAGCCCGTAGGCTTGGCAATCGAGCGAATGTTTCGAACTCGATGCAATGTAGCCCGTAGGCGTAATAGTTAAAGTAGCTCGTAGGCTTAATGGTCGAGTGAGTGATTGCTCAAACTCGAAATAAAGGTAGCCCGTAGGCTTGGCAATCGAGTGAATGATTCGAACTCGATCCTGTTTGCATAATAAATCTTGAATATAGAATATCGGTAAGGAGGGGAGCTTTCTTTGCAGGTCATTATACATGGGTTCATGTTTTGCGTCAGGGCTCGGGCCAACTATATAAGCATGGTTCGTTTTGATCATTTGGCCCTTACAACGCTTCCCGTTGAGACACTGTTTGTCATGAAATAACAAAGTAATTTCCTTTGCACCGAACTTGATAATCATCACAGATGCGTTCAATGATAAAGCCTCCCTGTGTATGAGGTTGATTTTAAAGAGGCCACGGATACTCAGCAGTAGTATCGTTTCCGCTATATGGCTGGTATCGATCTCTGGTCGACTTTTGCTTTTTCGTAATGCACAGATTCGATCTCATCATCTTCCAAATCATTGCCTTTGATGGCACATGTGTAAGAAGTGATGTGCTCGTTGGGGTCGGTCGTTCCGTTATATTTGGGTATTTCAGGCATACAGAATTTTTTGGGGATTGGTTTTGGGGATGCACTCGAGGGAAAAGGCTTTTGAATGAATTTTTTCAAATCTAGCCTTTTTATCATTGGTGGAGCCCCCGGGATCTGGTCGACCCTGGAATTATATGTTTCTACTTTTTTATCGTTGGCTTCGACTCGTTTTGTGAGTTCCTCGAGCAATTTAGTAATTTCGGGAGTAGTCCCCGATTCTTGCTCATTTGGCTTCTCTATGGCTGGTTCCGTTCTGTGGGTGACTTCTCGAAGCGGATTGGGCTCTGGCCTGCTTTGTACCTGAGTTTGGCTCTACAACTGAGCTATCGCTATTTGCTGGGCTTGTAACATCTCGAAGATCATCCGTAAGCTGACTCCGATCTCCTCCACGTTATGGGTGTCTCGAGTTACGGATCGAGTACCACCCTGAATGCTCCTTTTCGGTTCGGAACGCTGATTCGCCTCTAGAGCTATAAGTATGTATTTACACCCTTCTTGAAGTTTCAGAGAAGATGCATAAAATAATGAATATCTGCCGGCAAGTATAGATCTTAATATAACACATTGTACGCATAGAAAAGAAAATAAACAAATGGATATATAGGTTGTTTACCAGAAAAATCGGATAACGTTAGATTTGTGGATGGTTCTAAGGATATGCGATACAATTTGATATAAATCGCGTAGAGAAATGGAAATATGTGTATTGTTGACTATAAGAACGAAAATAATAAGCAAAAAGAATGAATAAGTAAAACAAGCACAAGGGGATTACTATCAATATCTAGAGGAAGTGATCTTTTTTTTATGTTCCACCCTCCTAGCTTACAAGGATTCCCCCTTTTATAGAATATGGTCATTACCAAAAAATAATAAAATAAAACATGTAGTGGAAGACCCATGATGACTTGTCTCTTCCTTGATTCCCGCAAAGATTCTCTTTGTTGGTGTGGTTGCAACGGCTCTTGTCTGTGAGCTCGATACTAGCTCGAACTCGTTACTGGGTCGGGCCTTTCGGTCTTGGATCGAGTTCGACCTTCGAGATGGGTGTCGCGCATTTTCGACCTCGAAGCAGTGCCTTGCAGATCGATTCGGTCACGGGCTCGATAGGATTATCGAGCCGCCTCCTCGAGCGACCTTTGGGGTCGAGGTTCGTTAGTACCGACCTCAGAGCTCACTCCCAAAATCTTATTCCGACTTCTTAACACTCGAACTCGATCGAACGTAGGGCCGAAATCTATTTCGACCGTATACATGGGTATAGGCGATGAATGAAGGGGTTGAATCAAATTTGATAAATAGATTATATGATCAAATTTGCCAAAAGTTTTTTGGTCAAGATGGGTCATATAGGAATTCATAATCCAACGTCCAATATGATCGAATTTTCCTCTTTTTTTATTTTTTTTATTTTACACTTATTGAAAAAAATGTGAAAGTTAATGTAAGTTTTTAAAATTATAGCTTATAAGGTTCTTTTAAATTTACATTTTTTTTATTAATCTCCAAATCTGACATGTGTGTTTGAATTTGATTTGCATTTTGACCCATGAGATTATATAAATATTGACCCATCAAGATACACAATTCTGACCCGCTTTGACCCAATATTTGATGAGCTGCCTCCATTTTAACCGTGAATCAAATCAACAAATATGTCATAACTCAATCAGCTTAAACTTGGACGGGTTGATATGTTGGTAACGCGAACATCTTGCCTATGGTAAGGCCCAGCGAAGGGGCTGGTATTGGTTTACTATTTATGCGAGTACATCTTTCCTAAATTAGATAATTAGTAGTAGTAGAACATTATACATGAAGATGGAACTCTCTGCAGGTTACATAGACCAAGTGAGACTAGATTAAGTACTAATGTTTGCATGTAAAAAGGGGGTTTTGTTATGTAAACTTGTGACTCTTCTTATATAGTATATACGTAATGAAGCTTTTCATGATTTTTTTTCCGAACATTAAAACAAATAATATGTACACAAAAATTATATTAGAGGCAACATTTTTCCAATCTAGTGTACAAATGTGTGTGCTGAAATAAATGAAGTTGAACGCACATATATTATCACTCACTTCAATAAGATCTAAGAATCAAATACTTCCTTAAATAGATATTGAAAAAAGTGAAGAAAAAGAACATTTCTCTGGAAAAATAGTGGAAAATAACACCTAATTAAATTAAGATGTTCTATTGAATTATATCTAGTATAAAGATCTATTGATAAAATTTATTTGGAGATGACATGCATAGTTTTAACGTAGAATAAAGATCTATAATGATCCTTTAGTATCTCTTCCACTAAAATCTGAATTTTTCAGGCTTTTGAAAATAATTTTAGATCATATAACAAAAAATGAATATTTAAAGAACCAAAAAAAGAAGAAGAATGATGATGTCATGGAAAGGTCAAATTGACATCATTATTTTCATTAGTAGTCCCATAGCGTGGTGTGTCCCATTGGGCTGCTTCTCCTGAAAAAAGTACAACATTTTTTTGCAAATGGATGTATGCAAATATATGATGTCTTTCTCCAATATTTGGTCCCCCATTTCCTCTTTATTTTTTTGTTTCATTAGCTATTATTTTTTGTTCAATTCTTCTTGGGTTTATATGAATTCTTCTTAATTCAACCCTGTTCCGGTTCATTTACGTACACGTAGTTTTCACACACTTGAGTGCTGTGGCTCTCCTTTAGTTCTACTCTGGAACGTAATCAAAAACGTTTTATCAGTTTGTCCTTGTAACATTTCAACCTGTGCATCTTTTCATCGGATAAGAAATTCAAGATATTTTAGTTTCGAGTTTGAAAATGGAGAAATTCTAGGTAAGAAGCTTTTTCCGTTAAATGATCATAAGTGGTACTAATTTGGATAGTCGGCCAATGATTCTAGATATCATATGATTAAATTAAGAAAACAAGTATATACGGAATTAAAATACTGTATAACTCTAGGTTTCGGGTAGCTCTTATGTTGTTAGCCTCTAAATCTCAAGAAGTTCTCATGACTAATTATTACATAATGACTAATTAAGTGAAATTATTACTCTTCTGTTTCAATTTATATGAACCTATTTTTTTTAGTCCGTGCAAAAAAGAATAACCATTTTCCTTATTTGTAAACAATTTACTTTTATGCAATGATTTATAACCAAACAAAATATATGTGTATTATTTTACACCATAAGTTCAAAAGTCTTCTCTCTTTTCTTAAACTCCGTGTCCCGTCAAATTAGTTCACATAAATTGAAACGGAGGGATGAGCGAGTATTTAAGAGTATATATGTCCGTTATTATGTTGAGACGCTCTGAAGACATGATTACTTTCTACTAAAAAACCAAAACTAATTAAGCTCAAAATATTTAGAAAGATGCTCACAAGAAATGCTACTTTCTACTCACTTTCGATAGATTAAGAACATGTAAACAATTATATGTTGGGGCATTGAACCATCAAATAATTATTAAACTTGAGCTTAGAGTTCTTATCCAATATTTCAATGTAATAGATACTGCTCTTCCTTTTTAGCACAACTACTTTACAAAGAAAACTGTTCATATGTGTTTTTTCTTTAAACGAAAAGCATTTCACTATTCATAACTTCATTTTTTCTTGAATATGTATAGTATGGACCACATGAATAATAATGGAAAGATAAGCATATCCAATTGGCCATTAGCAGCAAGCATTTTTGTGTTGTGTTTTAAGATACCGACCAAAGCTCAGTACTATACAAAGACTTCTCAAAGATTAACATGTGGGTATTAAAGAAAGAGAAGGAACAATCAAAAGAAGTTAACATGGTTGCTATCATTTCTCTTCTCAGAATATATCACTTTTTTTTTTTTCTCCTTCAAAGTCTTGGGATTGAAGGCAGCAGCGCCAGGCATTTTTAATCATGGCCTTAGGGGAATTATAATCATCTCCCTGTAATTGCAGTCACCCAAAATACCTAGCTCCCCTTACCCCTCCACCTAAAAAAAATACAATTATTTATAAGTGTTTTGGAGACAAGAGTGGGAGACATGAAATTCTTTTTTATATTGTGAAGGTGCAAAAAGTTTGGCAGAAAAAGGAAAAAAATTTGTATACATTATAGTATACCTTATATATTCTATTTGTCCATTCCAATAAAAATGACATATGTCCACATTTTAAAACTTTTTAATTTAGACAACAATAACACATTGGAATTTCACAAGCGAAGTTTGGGAAAAGTAATCTATACGTAGACCTTACCCCTACCCTAAAAAGGTAAATAGGTTGTTTCCTACATACCTTCGACTCAAGAAAGATAAAAAGAAACAATTGAAACAAGCAATATCAACAACAAATGCCAGAAAGATAATAACATCAATCCGAGCTAGAAAAATAGATGGAAGGTTAACACGGACAATAGAAAGTTTTTGATTTAGAACTTCTCGTTTTACACGTAAAGAGATGCTTTTACAGTTATAAAATTGTCATGAAACGTAAGTCTATAAGTTCTAACTGTATTTTTGGATATGTGTTAAAATTTTTTATTTCTTTCTTAAAATTCGTGTCTAGTTAAATAAGGTCGATATATAAAATAAAATAGAGCGAGTATATATCATGAGAGCTAAGGGTTTTATCTCTTCTTGCTTTGCTTGTTTCTTTCTTTTCAAGGTTTGCTTTAAGGCCCTTTGAGACATTGAATGAGTAAGAACAAGACTTATATGGTGAAAAGTTGCTTAAAGTGAAGATGATACATATGTGGTTGTCACCTTATATAACAAATTTGTTTATGTTAAATTCTTTTTTTGAGTTAAATATAGTACTATAGTAGTAGCAGAGAGGAGCTAGCTAGCAAGGTTTTTTTTGGCAGAGAGAAGATAGAGGAGGAGAGAAGCTTGAATAACTTTTGCTTTTTAATTATTCTTCATCTTGGGATTTTCAAGTGCCTTAAAAAAGAAAACCAAAAAAGCAAAGCAAAAGCAAACTTCTCATTTTGTTTTCTTAAATTATGGAGCCTGCAAATCTCCATCACCACCACCAACAATATCATCAACTCCAGTTCCAAGATCAACTTCCTCTTGGTATTTCTCCTAATTCTTCTTCTTCTAATTCTAGCTATGGAGATGCAACAAACACTACACATACTTGGACCCCATGTACTATCTTGTAAGTCACTTTAATTCTCTCTCTCTAACTCTCTCTCTCTCAAAACAAAAGAGAGACACTACTTTAGTTATGGTGTTTGATATGAATGATTATATTTTGGCTACTTGCAAGAAAACCCCATTATTATGATCTATCTTTAAGAAAAAAAGACTTAGGAATATTGGAATCTCTTATCTTATCTTTTTTCTTTAAAAACATTCTTGTTGATTTGTTGTGCAACAAATAGAAAGTTCCCTTAAATTCCTTTTTCCTTCATTTTTCGTGGAACAATATTTACATTAATCTTGAAACTTTGATTATTACGTTTCCTCAAAAGCAATAGTGCTAGAATTTTTTTTTCTTTGTTTTTCCATTAATATTCTTAGTCTAGCTATTGAACTTTCACTTTCATTTTATCTAATCTTTTTTCCTTTTTATAGGAACAGTGCTGGAACTAGTCTAAGTTCATATTCTAGTGGAGCTATCAATACTACAAACTCAAGTGATCCATTATTATTAAGGCAACAGCAACAAAGTGGCACAAACTTAGTTTCTATGACTCAAGATTTGGGGTTTCATTGGGCTAATAACAGTGTGAGCAGCCAATTAGTAAAGCAAGAAACTTCATTAGATTCATACCCAAGATTCACTCAAATGTTGAAAAGTCCATCAAATATAGAGGAAAGAGAATTGAGTGATATGAATGCTAAACTTTTGTTTGGAACTCTTTCTAATTCTGGATGTCAAATGATCAATACTGGGCTTCAACTTTATCCTGGAGATCATAATCTTCTCTACTCCTCAAACTCTAGTAGTAGTACTAATAATAGAGGGAAATTTAGTCAGATATATCCCACAATAAATGTATCCAACTTGAATATAAATCAAGCATCATATTTAGCAAATTCTAGCTCTTTGGATATGAATTTACAGCCGTTGGATCTCGTCAATACTTCAAGATATGGAGGGAGCTTTAGCCAACCATATGGCTTAACAAATCATTTCCAGCATTCATCAAGTGAAAGTCCAGTAGATAGCTCCTCCAGTGTTAGTATTTCTTTCTTATTTCTTATCTCATTTTATGCAAAATTATGGTTTGGTCACATTATGGGCAAAAACTCGACTTCAGTATTTGAAATACTATTGATTAAACATTGGAAAACGTGTTTGAAGCGTATTTCAAGTGGATTTTCACTCACAGAACTTCAATTTTTTTACAACTGAAATATATGGCCAATTACAAATTTTCAAATATTTTTTTTTCACTTTAACTTCAAATTACTCCTCCTTTTTTTTCAATTTCAAAACTACATATTATCCATAAACGACCTATCTTCTTCGCAAATGTCACTGTCCTTTTGTTTTTCTAGTTTATTTGACTTTGCATGCATTCAATGTGCATTACTGACTACGTTGCTAGCAAGTAGGAGTCGAGCAATTTACCTTAAGCTTAATAGGGTCATATATACTTGCATTGAATAATAATATCTAAGGAATTGAAAGATAATTAAATAAACTAAAAACTATCATTTTCTGTGGATACTGTTTGTGATCCTTAAGAACTTGAAAGGGGAAAGCCAGAAATCATTTTTTTTTTTTCCTTTTTCACTTTTCGAATAATTTGCAAGAAAAGAGAAAGCTTTTCTTTACTCATATTAAAGGTTACTTCAGCTTTATACATTTATATGCCTCTTTATCTTTTTTTCTCCCTTTCCTCAGAAATGAGTTCGTCTTTTGCCTAATACTTTGGTAAGGTTGGTATGATTAAATGTGATAAAGTTTACTCTTTTTTTGAATCTTGAAGATATCAGCCTTTAGCAATGGAGTGCCTGAAGCTAAAAGGACCAGCAATATTTTGGAGCCTAAGGCACCTCAAAATGCACCAAAGAAATCAAGAGTAGATTCTCGCGCATCCTGTCCACCATTTAAGGTAATGTATATAGAATTTAAATTATATGCACCGGTAGTCCTATGCACAAAGTATTACGCATTTACGCATGGTCCGGGGAAAAGCCGCACTTAATCAAGGGGTGTGATGCATACAGTCTAACTTAATGCAAGCATTAGTGGTTGTTTTCATGGCTCGAACCCGTGACGTATAGGTCACATGGAAAACTTAAATTATATACACTAACGTTCCAAAAAAAAAACTACGTTATCAGTGAAAGTTATCCGTTATGGTAGATTATAATTAAGTAGTCTGTATTCAAGGTTGTCATATCATGCTTGATATAAAGAGTTACTTGTTATTATTGATCAACTTAACATGGTATTGCATGTATTATAACGTTCGATTGGTATTTCATTGGATAATTTTGCTTTATTGAAGCGCAGGTGAGAAAGGAGAAACTAGGAGATAGAATAGCAGCTCTTCAACAATTGGTAGCGCCTTTTGGCAAGGTACGTTTTATATTTTGCTCAATATCTCAAATTTTTAGCTAGTGAATTATCTATTGTAATGCCATATATACTACATCGTCTATTAACTAGCTAGTGAATTATCAATTATCAATTAAATTAAAGTACGTTTGGCATATGTTATTACAAAGTCATGCATAGTGATAAAAGTAATGTTACGCGTAATTCATTAGGTGAAGATTATTAAAACCATATAAAGACAACTTATCATTCCTAAATAACCGATGTAAGAACTCAACACACAGTTATTAGAAGTAAATAATTTAACTTATATACACTTTATATTATCAGTATATTATTAATACTGTTGCAGTAGAGATAATTTGGATTTATTTTGAAGTGGACTGCTGTTTAGGCGTCCAAAAATTCAAACTTTGGATAGCACAAATTTCATGGAATTGTACAGTGGCGAAGTGCATGCTTAGGGTATAACCCCAAGAAAGCAAATATAGTTCACAACGCACTATTGCTTAAACTTGCTAAACTACTATATTTGCATTACGTTTTTAGTTTCTTTATTTAGAGACACATATGTAGTGAAGTTTGTGGAATGTTTGACAAGTTTTTTTGGAGAATACTGCAGACGGACACAGCATCGGTTCTAATGGAGGCTATTGGTTATATCAAATTCCTTCAGAACCAAGTTGAGGTACCATTTTTTCACTTCTATAACATTCTTGATCTTCTTCTACATCGTTATGAAAATATTAATTTTCATACTTTTACATTGTTATTTCTGTAAAATATAAATCCTTTACATAATAGTAAAGGTGAAGTCAGGATCAGGTGTTAGTAATTGAACTCTGAAATTAATTTTATATATATTTAATAAACTTTTAATATACAAATACATAATTTGCATTTAAATTACTAGGTTATGTGGAACACTAACTTCTAATTCCCAGTATAATAGGGGCGAATTCCCAGTTTCATTTAATGTAGGAATGGTTCGCGAAATAAATAAAAACTATTCTTATATTGTAAGACTATTCATTTTAGGGTGTGATTATGCTGTCGGTTAAGAGGGTCGACCGTTATGTTCTCTCACTATAAATTAAGTTGTTGATTTGCTGATTCCTAACAAATTGTTGCTGGTGTTATATTCCACTAAAAACCAAGTTTTTTTTATCGACTTTAGCTAGCCGATCCTTTGTAGAAACATTTCTTTTTCATCAAAATTTTCGATTTTATAGCAAGTGACCTGTTAATACTAAAACTTTGCTGCAGACTTTATTTAATACAACATTGTATTGACTGTTAACCTAAAAAACAATTGTGAGTGACTTTTTATAGCAATTTAAGCCACACTTAATAGTGTATCACACTGTCAGTATATAACTTAAACAACGTATAGTTATTTTAGGTTGCCAATCGATAGTATTGTATTAAATAGAGCTACCAATTGCAGCTTCTCCGACTTTAACATACACTATCAAGAACCTGCACACTAGCTAGCTAAGGTTTTTGGGCTTTACAGATAGATGTTGAGGTTCAACACTTACTAAATAATTAACCTCAAAAACTCTTGCTGTTAAATTTTCTTATTCTATATCAATCTGCACGTCTTAATGTCCATATATATACAATAATTTTTATTTTAAAAAGGGATCCTGTGCACAAGGTATTTCCCGTTCATGTATATCAAGACGGGTGATGTAGACAGTCTACCCTAATACAAATATTAGTGATTGTTTTCATGGATCGAACCCGTAACTTATAGGTCACACTGACAATTTAATACTGTACATGTGCATATACAGTATATATTGGATAATTGCCTATGAAATGTTTGTTTCTCTTCCTTTTGCAGACACTAAGTGTACCATACATGAAATCGTCACGCAACAAAACCAGCAGATCACTGCATGGAGTAAGATATATATAAAACTTCATGCATCTATTCTACCATTAAGTATTATCAAAAAAATTCTTTTTTTAAAAAATTGAAATATTAATTAATTGTTTTTCCTAGGGTGGTGGAGAGATGAACGGAAGTGAAGAAGTAAAAAGAGATCTTAGAAGCAGAGGGTTGTGTTTGGTGCCATTGTCTTGCTTGACTTATATGACGGACGGCGGCGGCGGTGTTTGGCCGCCGCCTAACTTCGCCGGAGGCACTTGAATTAATCTTAAACTCTAAAACTTGTGAGACTTCAATTAATACTCTGGCTCAAAAGAGACGACTTGAGAATTCATCTTTTTTTTCTTTCTATTTTAGCCTTTCGGTTTAATGGAGCAAACTTGGTCATTCTGAGAAAAAAACAAAGGTTGAAGTTGTAGCTGGATGGACCAAGTTTGATCCATTGATGATTTGTTAGTTTAATTTAACATTACTTGTTTTGGTATTGTATTTTATTTTGCATTCTAGACTCTCCCAAGTGTCAGTTATGCATATTCAACTTTTCAAGTGATCTCTTTTTCGTTTATTTCTTCTTCTATTTTTTCTTTTTCTCCTCTCTATCTTAATAAATAACCTTTTTTAGTTGTTTACGTTGAACAATATTAATACTAACTCAGAATCTCTATTTATCTGTATGCTTTTCCTTCTTTTCTTAAAATTTTGGAATGTAGCGGGTCCATGAATACAAATAAGGGAAACTTACACAAATGTCTAAAATAAGTCTCAACTTACCAGCCTTTAGTCATACACTTACCAAAACTAGTTAAACACATATAAAAATTAAAAAACCAAATAAATAAGGTTCTTTCTCTCAAAGAATCACATGCAAAAATCTTTCCATATTTTTAAACGTGATTAGCAATATTAGATGCAAGACGGAGAGGAAATTTCATGGATGAGGTAGCAAATAAGGTGATGAAATACAAAAAAATATATAATATTTCAAAAATCTAAGCAAAAAGGGAACTTTTTTAATGGGTATAGATGAAATTCATTGAAAACATATAAATAAGTCAATATACAAAATTTGAGGAAGATTGAAGATGATTTGGACTGATTTTGTATCAAAATTCTTAATTAAATCGAGTTCAAAAAATGCTTATGCGACACATGTATCCGTCACAACTCCCTTTTCCGAGGGATAGGGGATAGGGAAGTTTTTCCAATTAAAGTGACCTTATTCGAAATGAGATTATTTATTTACTTAGAGTCGCCATTTGGGATAATTAAGATGGTGTCCCAAGTCACCAGTTTATTTTAAGATCCCAAATCGAGGAAATTGACTCCATTTATGGTCCGCGAACACAGAAGACCGGGTAAAGAATTTTGTTAATCTAGGAGAAGGTGTGAGGCACTCCCGAGTTCCTTGGGTTTAGCATGTCCGCTTAACAATTAATACCTGGCTTAAAAATCTGAATTATTGCATGTTTTAAGACTTATATGCATTTTTACCTTCTAACCATTTTTATTATTCATTTAATCGCTTTTAGTGTTTATGGGGTTATTTCTTGAACAAGTTACGATATCGTACACTTGTCGTTTTGGTACACATAACATGCTTATTATTATTATTATTATTATTATTATTTGAAGTTGTAAAGTCGAGTCGCATGACATGTACATCCGAATTGGGAATTACGTATCGTGACCATGCCACGGGAACCGTACCCATGGCCACGATAATTTATTAATCGCGCCTAAAGCAAACTACGATGTTCATGATTTTCCTAAGACTAATTTAGGATTATTGTGGAGATTCTCATAGTATGGAATTTGTTTGTGACTAAATGTACAGAGGGATAAATCAGCACTTCTTTGGATTTTTGACGCACTAAAGTTCATTTGGGAGTTAGGCACAAAGCATTGAAAAATGACCAATTTAAAAGAAAAGAGCCGAGCAACCTTTTCAGCTTTCGCATACACTGATTAAAAAAATAATTTGGGATATTACAAGTTATACGCGTGATTCAACAGGCTTCGAATTGAAGCTTAAGGCATCAATTGAGCCTTTTGAGGATGAGACCACATTGGAGGCCTCTGAATGGGCCTAAAACTCGAACCAACTAAAATTCTAGAATCTTTGTGACTTCAAATTTGTCTGCCTCTTCGGCTGGGCCAAACCTTTAGGCCCAACGGCCTTTAGAAACAAAAGGCTTGGTAGTTTGTACACTCAATTTGGTCATAATTTTTATACATCCTTACAAAGGATAAAAAATAACCACAACAATTAAACCAAAACTCGCACACATGTTATCCAAATTCAGAGAATGCATTAAACAGAAGCAGACTAATTTTGACAGTAACAGCTATTTTAATTACATATTTTTACATTGAATTAGACTATTGAAGGTATTCGAACTAGCAGAGGCCTTTTAACCTCACAACTAGGGAGTGGAGACCCTATGTCTAAAAATCATCAACTAGGGAGTGGAGACCCTATGTTGGAAAAGCGACTAGGGAGTGAAGACCCTATGTCTAAAATAAAATCAACTAGGGAGTGGAGACCCTATGTTGGAAAAGCGACGAGGGAGTGGAGACCCTATGTCTAAAATATCATCAACTAGGGAGTGGGAACTCTCTGTTGGAAAAGAGACTAGGGAGTGGAGACCCTGATAAGTAGGAATTTTGACCGCTTATTTGCCCTCTTTTACTTACGTTTTAGCTCAAAAATGCTTAAAGGTATTCCTGAGAACTAATGAAATGTGCTTTCTTGCATGAATATTGGAAAACGAGCCAAAGAAGTGAAAATTAACTCAAAAAGGAGTAAAAATGGACAAGAACCAAAACAAGGCAAAAAGGGCTACAGTGCGGACCGCACAATACTGTGTGCGGCCGCAAACTCTGAAGATGCACTGATAGAATTTCTTTACAGAGTGCGGACCGCACAATTATTGTGCGGCCGCAGAAGACTAGATTCAGAGACTTGTAGTTTAGGAGCTTGAAGATGTGCGGACCGCACTATTATTGTGCGGTCACAAGATGCCAAAATGTGTCCGCACTCATAAATGTACGGTCCGCAGAATGAAGCCCAGATCCAGTCCAAGAGCAAGAGTGCGGCCGCACTCAAAAATGTGCAGTCTGCACAATTAGAGAAAGTGCGGCCGCATCTCACTTTTATGCGACCGCAGAAAGCCAACCTAACTAGTCAATCTCAAAGTGCGGACCGCACACATAATTGTGCGGGCGCACAACCTTCGCAGGGAAAATTTTGTCAGATATTTTTAACTGGGTATAAATAGATCCTTTTGTCATTTTTAGGTTAAGTTGGGTGCACCTGAACACTTAGAGTCCTTTTTATTTACTGTATTGGGTAACTTTGTACTATTTTAGCATTTAAACATTAGATTTTATTTTCTTAATCAATTATTATGCATTTTATTTTAGTTTCTTCTTTAATTTCTTCATTTTCCATAAGTAGCTAAACCCTTAGCTAGGGTTTTGACCCAACCCTAGTATGGGTACTTAATGGGTGATTGATTTAGGGCTTATTTGTGATTGGGTATACGAATTTTAGCCTAGTTCTTGCTTGAATTTGAGAATTGATGGTTGCAAACATTGATTCATGCCTAATTGACTTAGTCTATACTTGAGAAAGTAAGACTAAGTCTAGGAAAACTTGACTAACAAGAAATTAGGGTGAACTCAAGAAATTGATAGCCCCAATTAAAGGGTCGATTCTAGAGATAGTAAGACCCGACTTGAGCATTTATCACTTGTTTCGTGAGATACCCATTTGGTATAGAGTGAGTAATTACGTGTGATTGCTATATTATATCCCGATCAACCAAACATGCCCTAAAGCTATAAATCCGTTAGGTAACCAACTAGGCGGAAGTCGCAACCCTAGATCTTTTATAACTTGAAAAACAACCACAACCAAAAACATTGTCTCTTAGCTTTACAATTACAAGTATTAGCGTAAAAGTAGAAGTAGAAACAACAATTGAAAATGTGAAAGTGTAATCTTAGGCACGTCATACATTCACACTAGGTATATACCTAATCCCACATCAAGCTCCCTGTGGAATCGACCGCGACTCGTGTTGGGTTTTTATTATTGCATTGACCGCCTCACAACCTAAATTAGTAGTGTGAGTTTGGGCGACATCAATTTTTGGCGCCGCTGCCGGGGAGCTAAAAATGGATTTAGCTATATATTTGGGTTTGTGTATGACTTGTCTTCTTTTCCTTCCGGGTTACTAACCTTTTTGTAAATCGATTGTATGTACAAATAAGTAGCTCTCAACAATGATCCTCTCGGAAACATGCCTTTGGGGGATGTAGATGTGGGATGACCCAGTTGAAGAGGTTTCTCTTGAATCTCAAGCAAATAGACGAGGCCGACCGTCTCAAGACAACATTCCCGTTCCTCCCCCAAATACACCAAGAGTGGATCCACACCGGGTGTTGCCGAATGAAGGTACACAAGTGCCATAATCCCGCCCCGCATTAGGGTGGGAAACTTTCAAATCACAAATGTTATGCTTATATTGCTTGAGCAACGGGGATGCTTCACCGGGGCTCCGAATCAAAATGCGTACAAGCACTTGAAAGGATTTGTGGAAACCTACTGGGGAAGTAAACAGACCAACATTTTCGAGGATGCTTTAAGGTTGAGACTATTTCCCTTTTCTCTAGGGGGAAAGCCTTGGACTTGTTAGAAAGATTGCCAAACCATTCTATCCATACATAGGATGAATTGGCGGAAAAATTCATTGCCAAGTTCTTTTCTCCCGGGCATATGGCTACTCTTAGAGACGAGATTCTAGCATTCAAACAAGAATCCAATGAGCCTTTGCATGAGATATGGGAAAGGTATCGCATTATGGTGAAAGATTGCCCGAATAATGACATAACCGAGGCTATGATTCAACAAACCTTCTACATGGGGATCAATACTACCAATCAATGCGTGGTCAACCAACTTGCCGGTGGAAATTGCATGACAACACCATATGCCGAAGCTTGTAAAATCTTAGATGAAATGGCGGAAACTTCATCGGCATGGCAAAGTAGAGCAAATGTTCCTCAAGGTGATCCAAATGTGATTCACCTACACAAAGAATTGCACGATCATGGGCAAACAATTACCAAGTTGACCACTACAATGAATCAATTGGCCAAAGCTCAACTTCAACAGGTTCAAGATCCTAAGCAAGTAAATACAATGGAATGTGTCAATATGATGGTGAACAAGCGAAGGCAAAAGGGTCAACAAGTACAAAATCGTGTGGAACAATTTGTGCAAGATGATAGTTGGTTCGACCAAGACGAATCATACAATTAGCAAGAGGAAGAAGTACAATATGTGAATAATTACCAAGGGCAAAGGAACAACTCTCAAGGCCCGAATCAACAATGGCAATCTCAAGAAAATCAAGGAAATTAGAACAATCAAAACCACCAAGGCAATTGGAGTGGTGGTACCAACAATCAAGGTAATTGGAACAATAACAATAATCAAGGCAATTGGAACAATCAAGGCAACCAAGGCAATTGGGGTGGCAACAATCAAGAATATTGGGGAGGCAATAATCAAGGGGGTTGGAACGGTAACCAAGGGAATCAGGGGCCGGGATCTCAAAGGCCCCCGATGTATCAACTACCAAACAACTCGCCTCCTTATCCGTATCAAGGTTCTAGTTCTTCCAACAATGAGATGGGACGTATCGAAAATATGTTCAAACAAATGATGGAGAAAAATGCCGACTCCGATGCTCAATTAGCCTCTCACAACACTTTAATCCGCAATTTGGAAGTTCAATTGGGGCAAATCTCGCAAGCTTTAAACACTCATCCTAAGGGGGTACTACCTAGTGATACGGTGGTGAACCCGAAGGGTGGGAACAACACGGGACATACCATGACCGTAACAACAAGGAGTGGAAGAGGTGGAGATGCAACCACCTCAAATCAAAGAAGAATTGTAGATGATGATGCAGTGGTTTAAGAAGATGAGATTCCAAGCAATGTGGTTCAAGCTAATGAAGAAGTGAGAATTGATATTGATGAGAATGTGGAGGATACCCAAGAAGAAGTGAACCCGTCTAGGGAACACGTGATTGACATACGGAAACCGGTAGTGCCAAAGGCCAAGGCACCAATGCCAAGGCCTCCTTCTTCATCCCCTCAAAGGCTCGCCAAGCAAAATAGTAAGAACCAATTCAAGAAGTTTATTGACATGATGAAGAGCTTATCCATTAATGTGCCATTGGTTGAGGCGTTGGAACAAATTCTCGGTTATGCAAAGTTCATAAAAGATTTGGTGACAAAGAAAAGATCAATGAATTGTAAGACTATCAAGATGACACATCAAGTGAGTGTTATTCTGCACTCAATGGCTCCAAAATTGGAAGATCCCGACGCTTTCACCATCCCTTGCACTATTGGAAGCGCCGACTTTGCCAAAGCTCTATATGATCTAGGGATGAGTATCAACTTGATGCCATACTCGGTGTTCAAAACTTTGGGAATTGGGAAACCAAGACCCACATCTATGAGGTTACAAATGGCGGATCGTACTATGAAGAGACCATTGGGTATTATTTATGATGTGTTAGTTTGTGTTGATAAGTTTATTCTTCCGGCGAACTTTGTGATTCTTGATTGCGAAGTGGACTATGAGGTACCTATTATCTTGGGTAGACCTTTCCTTGATACGGGGAAGGCTCTTGTTGATGTGGAAGCCGGTGAACTCACCTTTCGGGTGGGCGATGAAAAAATGGTTTTCCATGTGTGCAAATCTATGAGGCAACCGAATAACAACGAAATTTGTTCATTTGTGGACTTAGTGATCGAGGTAATTGTTGATGATGCTAGTGCAATGATGAATGTTGATGATACTTTGGAGGCCGTATTGCTTAATCATGATAATGATGAGAAGGATGGCTATGTGAAATGTGTAAATGCATTACAAGTAATGGGGTCGTATACTTATGAACCCCGAAAATTGTCCTTACATCTTGAGAACCGGAAGACTCCTCCAACAAAGCCCTCAATCGAGGAGCCTTCCACTTTGGAGTTAAAGCCACTGCCTTCACATCTCAGGTATGAGTTTTTTGGCCCATGTTCTACTTTACTTGTTATTCTTTCCTCTTGCTTAACTAACATGCAGGTATATTCTACTTTGGCAGTGCTCCAAAAGAGGAAAAAAGCTATAGGATGGACATTGGCGGATGGGGTTATCTACCCTATTTTCGATAGCTTGTGGACCTCTCTGGTGCAATATGTCCCAAAGAAATGGGGCATGACTATGGTAACAATTGACAAGAACGAGTTGATCCCCATAAGGATGGTCACTGGGAGGAGAGTGTGCATGGACTATAGGAAGCTCAACAAAGTCACTCGGAAAGATCATTTTCCACTTCCATTTCTTGATCAAATGCTTTATTGGTTTGCCGGACGTGCTTTTTATTATTTCCTTGATGGATACTCCGGCTACAATTAAATTTTTATTTCTCTTGAGGACCAAGAGAAGACTACTTTTACTTGTCCCTATGGTACTTTCACATTCTCGCGGATGCCATTTGGGTTATGCAATGCACCGACAACTTTTCAACGGTGTATGATGGCCATCTTCACAGATATGGTGGAGGATTTTCTTGAGGTCTTCATGGATGACTTTTCCGTGGTGGGGAATTCTTTTAATGAGTGCTTGGACAAGGTTTTGGCAAGGTGTGAGGAAACAAACTTAGTTTTTAATTTGGAGAAATGTCATTTCATTATCGATGAAGGCATAGTCCTCGGCCACAAAATTTCAAAGCATGGTATTGAGGTCGATAAGGCCAAAATTGAGATGATCTCCAAACTCTCTCCCCTTACATCCATGAAGGGAGTGAGGAGCTTTTTGGGTCATGCAGGGTTCTATTGTCGATTCATCAAGGACTTTTCTAAGGTGGTAAATCCATTGTACAAACCTTTGGAGAAAGATGCCAAGTTCCATTTCAATGAAGATTGTATGAAGGCATTCGAATTGCTTTAAGTTTAAGTTGACTACTACTCCTATTATCACCGCATCGAATTGGAGCTTACCTTTTGAGCTCATGTGCGATGCAAGTGATGTGGCGGTTGGAGCGGTGTTAGGACAACGTTTCAACAAAACTTCCATCCGGTCTACTATGCTAGTAAGACCATGAATGATGCCCAAGTCAACTACACAGTGACCGAAAAAGAGCTATTTGCTATTATTTTTTCTATGGAGAAGTTTCGCCCGTACTTGATGGGTACAAAGGTGATTGTTCATACTGACCATGCGACGCTTCGATAATTGATGAGCAAGAAAGATTCTAAAGCAAGACTAATGCGGTGAGTGCTTCTTTTGCAAGAGTTTGATCTAGAGATTCAAGAACGCAAAGGTAGTGAAAACCAAGTGGTGGACCACTTGTCTCGTTTGGAGAAGGAGGGGAGGCCACATGATGGCCTTGAGATAAATGATTCATTTTCCGATGAGAAACTCCTAGTCGTTTCTATGACCGGTTTGCCATGGTTTGCCGACTTTTCCAATTATCTTATGAGTGGCATTGTACCGAATGAGTTCTCTTCAAACCAAAGGAATAAGCGCAAACGGGATTGCCTTGACTATTATTGGGATGAGCCTTATCTCTTCCGAATTTGTACCGATGGTGTGATTCGACGATGTGTACTGGAGGAGGAATAAATGGAAATTCTTGAGGCTTTCCACTCTTCGACATATAGCGGTCACCATGGTGGAGCTAGAACAACAACACAAGCGTTGAGTTGTGGATTCTATTGTCCTACTCTTTACAAGGACGCTAGCGATCTCATCAAGCGTTGTGATGAATGTTAAAGGGACGGTGGAATTTTTAAGAAAAATGAGATGCCCTAACCACCATCTTGGATATTGACATTTTTGATGTATGGGGCATTGATTTCATGGGTCCGTTCGTGAGATCTTGTGGGAACACTTACATATTGGTAGCTGTGGATTATGTATCAAAGTGGGTTGAAGTCGTGGTTTTACCCAACAATGAAACTCGGAGTGTGGTGGCATTTTTGAAAAAGAACATCTTCACAAGGTTTGGTACTCCAAGGGCCATTATTAGTGATGGGGGATCGCACTTTTGCAATAAAGATTTTGATACCTTACTTACAAAGTATGGTGTTACTTACAAAGTGTCGACCACCTATCATCCTCGAGCAAGCGGGCAAGTAGAAGTTTCCAACCGGGAGATCAAGAGTATTTTGTCAAAGACCGTGAATGCCAACCGGACGGATTGGTCAAAGAAACTTGATGATGCTCTTTGGGCTTATAGGACGTCTTACAAAACACCGATTGGTATGTCTCTGTATCGGTTAGTGTTCGAGAAAGCTTGTCACCTACCGGTGGAACTTGAGCACAAGGCTATGTGGGAATTCAAGAAGCTTAATCTTGAATGAGATGTTGCCGCCAACTTAAGGGTTGCACAATTGAATGAGCTTGATGAATTCCGGTTCCATGCATATTCAAGTTCGTCCTTGTACAAGGACAAGATGAAGTACCTCCATGACAAGTATATCCAGAATAAGAAGTTCAAAGAAGGCGATCTTGTGTTATTGTTCAATTCTCGGTTGCGGATGTTTTCGAGAAAGTTGAAATCCAAATGGTGTGGTCCATTTGAGGTTGTGCATGTGACACCCTTTGGTGCATTAGACTTGAAGAATAAGAATGATGAAGTGTTTAGAGTCAATGGTCACCGGGTAAAATATTATCTTGACAAAATTGATGATGGCCACGTTGTGGCGTTAATTCATTTCAAGTGATTGATGGTAACCTGCGTCGTGCTGCGACGTTAAATCAGGTGCTTCTTGGGAGACAACTCATGTATCTTTTTCTTTTTCTTTTTCATTAGATAGGCTTTGTTTTTTGCTAACTAGTTTTGAAGTGTATACATGAATGGATGTGCATTGCAAGGACTGTGTCATAAAAAGATTTGGCTAAGTGTTGAAAGAGTGTGGACCACACATTAACTGTGCAGACCGCACAATTCTAAAGGCAGCAACAGAAATCACTCTGCGGCTGCACAATTCTGTGTGCGGTCGCACAACTGGTAAGACCAAAATTGCAAGTTCTCTGAAGTTGGCCTGTCAAAATTCATAGCCAATCTATGGGCGCACACAAAATTGTGCAGTCCACACAAATTTTACGGCCGCACTCACTTTTATGCGGACCGCAGAGTTGCTTCAAGGTCCAGGTAAAGAGTGCGGTCCGCACTCAAAATTGTACGGCCGCACTCGCCTTAGGTTTGGGGCAACTTGGTCAACCTATAAATAAAACCTCAAGGCACTATTCACAATTTTACCACTCTAAGTTCTTGAACCCTAAGCAAACACAGTGCACGATCAATTAGTTCACAATCGTCCTTCATTTCATCAGTGTAGATTCTTACCTGCATCCTTCATAACTAGTATGTTCATTACATCTTTAGATTTTTCAATTTCTTTTAGTTTTTGTTCTTTTGTGGTAGAGTTATTGTTAGACCTAAAATGTCAATTGTTAGTCATGGATGCTTAATATCATGTGGGCAGTTTCATATATGTTCATTAGGGACTGGGTAGACCACTAATCATGTTAATTTATGCATGCCATATCTAATTTTGAAAACATTGCATGAACCCTAACCTTACTGTCATAAATGTTCAAATTGTGCGGCCGCACACAAATTTGTGTTGTCCGCAGGCCACTTGATTAGGGAAAATATTGTGCTTGAAAAGTGCGGACCGCACTCAAAATTGTACGGTCCGAAGTAAAATTGTGCGACCACATAAAAATGTGTGCGACCGCAATTTTGAACTTCATAGAATCATTATCTCAGGATTGGACTTGTGCGGCCGTACTCAAAATTGTGTGGTCCGCACTTCAGGATGTGCGGCCGCACACACAATTATGCAGTCGACACTTCAGGGGGTGCGACCGCACTTCAAAATTATGCAGTCCGCACTAGACAGTTTGCGGCCGCACTCAGAATTGTGCGGTCCGCACTGTCTCCTTTGATAACTGTTGTGTTGTAATTGTTCTGCAAATATTTGAATTGTTTTGAACTCAACTGACCTATGTACCTTGTATTGCAGATAATGGTTAGATCATGTGGTGGAGGCGATACATCAAAAGAGAGAGGTGAATCCTCCCGAGGCAGAGGAAAAGGCACTCACCCTCTACGAGTCCAATCAAAGCCTATTGCTAAAAAACCGACCACCGGGAGAGGAAGGGCCACAAATCCCTCAGAATCTAGTTCCTATGCCCCATCCAGGGAAGCCTCCGAGGGTCATTCAATAGAGGTCCAACCTGAGGCCCAGTCCCAACCATCCCAACCCACTGGGCGTTATCAATTGCACGACGAACCTACATCTAGTTCTTCTAGGGGTTCTGATGTGGGAAGCCAGGGTTCCGAGCCCTCCTCTATACCTACTCCTCCAGCACCAGTAGCTATTGATATCGATGGTGATAATGTCCCAGATAATGCCAGATGATGGTAGGGGGGGACACTCAAGTGGGCGGCCTTGAGAGGTCGAAGAAAAAGGAAATATGGGAGGATCGGTTCGTGAGCTTGATAGCCTTCAACAGGTTCCGGGAATTGTGGCCCCAGAGGTCGCTCACACTTGAGCGACAGCTCTTAATGAAGGATTTGGATATTTATAATCCAAATGTCCTTAGACAGTTTCACAAGCGCAAGGGGTGAAAATGGTTCACCCACAGTGTCATCGATGCAAATGAGCACTTGGTCAGGGAGTTCTACGCCAATGTGGCTCACATTAAGAAGGAGACAAAAGTGACAAAGGTGAGAAATTTGAAAGTCCGCTTCGACGCCTGCTCTTTAAACACTTATGTGGGATTCGAAGAAGTGTAGGCAGTTCAGTACCTAGAGAAGTTGGCTCTGGGTGATGCAGCTAGCCCTTAGCTACCTGAAATGTTGGCCGCCTGAGGACCATCACCACCATGGATTACAGCAGGAGTTCCTATCCTCCGAGCCACCCTCAATTTTGAAGATAAAGGGTGGCAACCCTTTGTATGTAGCCGGATGGATCCGAGTTTGAATGAGAACAACCTCCCACTTCCCCGCGCAGTTCTGGTGGCTTCTATTATGGTGGGGTACCCGATCAATGTGGGTGCCATCATGTCAACCAACATCACATTGACGGTCCGAAAAAGTGAAAAGTTCTACCCTTATCCAAACACCCTCATAGAATATTTCAATGATGCCAAGGTGGAGCCGAGGCCATATGACACAAAAGTAAAGGCCAAGAAGCCTTTCTCATGGTACCACCTGCAGGGTGCTGACAACCCAAAATTCAAGGGTAAGGTCACTACCACCGTTGGCCAATCTGACGAGCCATCGGTGGTGGGCTCCGAGGCTGCTGCTGAGCCATCTACAGCTCCCACGCCTTCCACAGCAGCCAGGCCTTCCATCGTGACAACCGAAATGCCACCACCTTCATCTTCTAGGCCATCAGTTGCAGTACCAGTGCCAGCCTCATCCACTTATCCTCTCACTGCGCTGCGAGTCTCTCAGACTTTGGCGAGCCTCAACAACTGGATGCAGACAACCACTTCTAAGCTATCTGACATATCCAGTACTGTTGCATCACACTCATTTGCCCCAGCAGCACCACAGGTCCCTCTGTTAGTGGAGGAAATATTGAAGAAGATTCTGGACAACCAGAAGACTATTATGGATACACTGGTGGCTCACGGGCGTAAAATTAAGGAGTTGACCAAGCAGGTGAAGAAGATGAGGAAATCCCAGGCTTCAAAGAAAGCAGTGGAGAGTTTGAGAAAGGAGGTGACGAAGATAGCAACAGTAGGTGATTTGCCTTTTGACCTACTGATGGAGACAGATCCATCAGTACCAGCTGACCCAGCGGCACCATCAACAGAGGCACCAGCTGGCCAGTCTGACGAGCCAAATCTCACTGCCCCCACTGCTGAGGAGATGCTTTAGATGCTCACCAACCCTGTTGTCCCTCAACCCGGTGATGATGAGATACAGTTGGAGGAGACTGAGGGTGGTGATGCTGCCAGTCACCCTGAGACCACATAGGGAGTTTTCTTTACTCTCTACCCTCTTTTGTTTTGATTTTGCTAAGCATTGAGGACAATGCTTGTTCTTATTCTGGGGGGTGGTCTATTTCGGTTCATTTTGGATGACATTTGATTACTGTTGGGCCTGTAATAACTTTAATACTCTTTTTCTTTTATTTTTATTTTCTCCCTCATTATGTATATATTCATCCCTCTTGTGTATATTCTATTCCTCTCGGTTTATATATTCATTTGCCTTACTTTCAATAGTTTATTTCATAGCTTCTTCATTTTGTTTTCTTAACAGTATAGCTTCTTAGTTACTTTATTAGCTTCTTTTTGATTTGTTAGCTTCTTTTTATATTTTAGTGAAAAATAAGCCTTTGGTTTTCTTAATGCTACGGTTCTTTCCAAAGGTGGGTCTTGTATGAACCGGGTGACTCTTCCCAACGATGGATGGCGTGATAACCTTTTTAAGGGATCGAGTCAGTTTTTGATGATTAGGTAAAAACAAGTAGCATTAATGAATAAATAAGGGTCAAGCATGCTTCACTTGGTACCAACACACTTAACTACGCGCTTATGGTCAAAAATAAGTTTTTGTGAAGAAATAGCCCTAGTTAGTGACCTTGTGACTCTTGTGTTGACTTAGGCAATCATCGGGTGGTTTAGTTGAACCATTAGCGATTTTTAATCTTGAATGAGGTTGTTATGGGCCCTCGACTCTATTCTTTTTGACAATCCGGTCATGTGAGAGGTGACGTATTTTATTACAAGTCCAAGTACCCGTGCGAGTGGTCTAGAACTTGCCCCGAATGTGTTTCTAGGCGAAATTTTAAGTTATCCTGGCTTGAGAAGTGATTGTAGGCTTTTCTTGACCCGTTTTGAAACCTTCCATAGCCCACCGATGATATCATCCTTAGTAAACCCTTTTGAGCCTAAAGCCTTTTTATTCGATAACCACATTACAAGCCTTTACCCATTTTATAGTGACTCTCTCTTGGCACCCGAACTTTCTTTAGCACTCATGTGATTCAAATGGCAAAAACATAAGTTTGGGGGAGAGACGAGAAGTTTAAAGATGGTCTCAAGGCACAAAAAGAGAAAAGAAATGAAGAAGAGGAAAGGCAAAGCAAAATAAAGGAAGAACAAAAGTAAAACACAAAAAGAAAGTGAATAATGTGAAAGGGTTGAAAAGATGCAAAATAAAGCAAAAGTTCAAAGCATGGAGATAAGAAGGAAGGAAAGTATGAATAGCATGACAAAGAAAGAGTGATGTCAAGTCTCTCTAATCCCCCTAAGGGAAAAGAAAATGACTCAAAGAGTTGGCAAAGTAAGAGCCAAAAAGAGAATATGAAGTGCTAAAGTAAATATGAACCAATTCCATTCCGATATTTCCCTACTTAGTCCAAAAGCCTTCATCATATGCCGAAAAAGCCCTGCGTGATTTCAAACCGAGCGAGCTTACATTAGTGGTGATCTACATGAGGGGAAAGCATATGGTACTTAGAGCCGGGCTTGTGACATATTTTTGAGAGTGATGAGCGAATCTTTCTTGAGTCATTGAATTGAATTCTTCATTCGTAAGTGGGATGAGCTTCCGGAGAGTATAGGAGGAAAAGTTTGGAATCCACAGTGACCTACATGAAAGTGCGAGCTTCCTTGGTGAACAAAGTCAACCCTTGATGCTCAAGCATCACATTAGATCCATTTGTGCTTTAACATTCAAATCATAAGCTTGTTAATGATTCATGAGCGTGTGGGTAATTGTTGGTCCCAATTGATTTATGTTTGATTCAACTTAGGCCAGCTGAAATAGCCCTTTTCTAGTGGAGGTGGGAAATTGCCTTAATTGCTTGAGGACAAGCAAAAGCTTAAGTTTGGGGGAGTTGATAAATAGGAATTTTTACCGCTTATTTGCTCTCTTTTACTTATATTTTAGCTCAAAAATGCTTAAAGGTATTCCCAAGAACTAATAAAATATGCTTTCTTGCAGGAATATTAGAAAACGAGCCAAAGAAGTAAAAATCAACTCAAAAAGGAGTAAAATTGGACAAGAACCAAAAGAAGGCAAAAATGGCTACACTGCGGACCGCACAATACTATGTGCGCCCGCAAACTCTGAAGATGCACTGATAGAATTTCTTCACAGAATGTGGACCGCATAATTCTTGTGCGGCCGTAGAAGACTAGATTCAGAGACTTGTAGTTTGGGAGCTTGAAGATATGAGGACCGCACTATTATTGTGTGGCCGCACTCATAAATGTGCGGTCCACAGAATGAAGCCCAGATCCAGTCCAAGAGCAAGAGTGTGGCCGCACTCAGAAATGTGCGATCCGCATAATTAGAGGAAGTGCGACCGCATCTCACTTTTATGAGACCGCAGAAAGCCAACCTGACCAGTCAATCTCAAAGTGCGGACCGCACACATAATTGTGCAGCCGCAAAACCTTCGCAGGGGCAATTTTGTCAGATATTTTTAACGGGGTATAAATAAATCTTTTTATTATTTTTAGGTTAAGTTGGGTGCACCTGAACACTTAGAGCCATTTTTATTTACTGTATTGGGTAACTTTGCACTAGTTTAGCATTTAAACATTAGATTTTCTTTCCTTAATCAATTATTATCCATTTTATCTTAGTTTCTTCTTTAATTTCTTCATTTTCTATGAGTATCTAAACCCTTAGCTAGGGTTGTGACCCAATCCTACTATGGGTACTTAAAGGGTGATTGATTTAGGTCTTATTTGTGATTGGGTATATGAATTTTAGCCTAGTTCTTGCTTGAATTTGAGAATTGATGGTGGCAAACATTGATTCATACCTAATTGACTTAGTCTATACTTGAGAAAGTGAGACTAAGTCTAGGAAAACTTGGCTAACAAGAAATTAGGGTGAACTCAAGAAATTGAAAGCCCCAACTAAAGGGTTGAATCTAGAGATAGCAAGACCCGACTTGAGCATTTATCACTTGTTTCGTGAGATACCCATTTGGACTTGAGAAAGCCGAATTGGCAAAAATCACTCAAACTACCGAGAGGTATAGAGTGAGTAATTACGTGTGATTGCTATATTGTATCCCAATCAACCAAACATGCCCTAAAGCTATAAATCTGTTAGGTAACCAACTAGGCGGAAGTCGCAACCCTAGATCTTTTATAACTTGAAAAACAACCAAAACCAAAAATATTGTCTCTTAGCTTTACAATTACAAGCATTAGCATTTGGTTTTTATTATTGCATCGACCGCCTCGCAACCTAAATTAGTGGTGTGAGTTTGGGCGACACCATACCCTATGTCTAAAATATCATCAACTAGGGAGTGGAGACCCTATGTTGGAAAATAGACTAGGGAGTGGAGACCCTATGTTGGAAAAGCAACTAGGGAGTGGAGACCCTATCTCTAAAATAAAATCAACTAGGAAGTGGAGACCCTATGTTGGAAAAACGACTAGGGAGTTGATGTACCCTATACTAACATGATTTTGAACTTTCTTTTTTTCTTTCTTTTTCATCATTTTAATTTTTTTTCTTTCTTTTTTTAAGAGATTCTTTAGAGAATGAGTAAATACGGGAAAGAATTTGAAGTAGACTTCCCTTTTGGAGTTGTTGCTACTGCAGAGCTATTTCTAACTCCAGCGCGGTTTCTTCTCCTTCTTTTTTTTTGGTTGCCCCTACTTCTTGCAAGGTTGCTTTTGGGTTGCACTTGTTTCCTATCTTTCAAACAAAGAACAATTGTTAGTTTGAAACGGTGGTTGGTTTTGCAACCTTGAGTGTTTCAGTTGCTCGATCTTGGCCGGCTTCTCTGATGATAATTTTACCTGCAACTGCTAGTTTCCTGAATATCGATTGCACTTCTGTCCCCGGAGAACCTTTGGCTTTTTCAAACTTTACCTTGATGGTTGGTCACGTGGGACTTAACCTTTTTCAACTTTATTTTACCTTTGTGGGCATTTCACTACTGATTTCTTTCTCCCAATTTTGATTTCAGAGCATTTGGGGAACCCTTGGCTTTTCAAACCTTGCCAAGATGGTTAGACACGTGGGACTAAACCTTTTCGATTTCATTTTACACTTGTAGGCACTTCAATTTGATCTCCTCCTTCCAAGAGTTTTTGATTTTGAAGCATCGGCCGCCATGGCCAATCGGGATCGACTTGACACCTCCGCCAATACTGGGTGCCTTTTTTGCATATTAGCTTGTATCAAACGAGAACCATGTAAATCAGTCTTGTTGTCCCTTCTTTGCCTTAGTTTTGGAACAAAATTAGACCGAAAGGGATTCAAGGAAAAACAAACAATGGAATGGACAACGAAGTTAGACAAGAGGTATCCCTTTCGGGGAAAGGAACGAAGGACTTACCTGAAGTACCTGCGGACTTTAATGAACATGATATGCCTTTTGGACTGGATGCCTGATCTGTGTAAACCGTCCGACTCTCAGAAATTCATCACAACTTTTTTCCTCGAAACCGAGAAACCTTGCCCAAGAGTGTCAATACCAATGGCTGTGAAGATCATCTTTTCGATCAGTAGTGCCCTTTGCGGGTTTTTACCAGTTGACCTCTCTCATTTCTCTTCTCACCATCGCCTTATAGTGCCCTTTGCGGGTTTTCACTAACAAGACTCTCTTATTTTCATTTTCTTTGCTCGTCATCGCCCTATGGTGCCCTTGAGGGTTTCGCCAATAAGACTCTCATTTTATTTCTCTAACTTTGGTGGCATCAGATCCAACTGAATGTATCCTCCAATTCTTGAACATTCTCATTGATTGATCGGAAGGACTTGAAAAGGATTTGGGTAAAAGGGATTTGGATTGAATTACAACTTTGAAACCTTTCAGGCGAAAACATCGGCGAACCATCATAACATCTGCCCCAGTTTCACTTTTGGGGGAATTTGGATTTGTTTTTTTGGTGTGACTGAACTCTAGAGAGAGGCTGCCTACGTATCCTTTCGGAATGAAGTCAAACGTAGTTCAAACAACATGAACTTATTTGGATTTTTGTTTTGTTTTCCTTTTCTTTTCTGTTTTGTTTTCTTTTATCTTTCTTTTTTCCTCTTTTTTTTTCAATTGTCATTTCATTTTGTTTTTGTTTTTTTTTTGTTTTTTTCAATAACACTTTCAGGTTCCAAAGAGGGTAAACAAAGAAAGGTAACCAGCTCAAAGGGTTGGATAAAGGGTTAATATGTTTGGGTAGCAAGAATGAAAGCCTTCGCCATCCCAACCGGAGAACAATAATGCTATATAGAGGATCCAACATAGTACCTTTTGACTTCACCCGCGTTGACAACTATTTCAGGGATATTTCCTTCGATGTTTTCCAGGTACAACGCTCTTTTTTGGCAGTACTTTCGTTACAACGTATGGACCTTTCCAATTTGGAGCCAATTTTCTTTTAGTTGTTCCAATTCTTTATTTTATTTCCTTAAACTTATCTTCATTGCATTCTGATTCTTGATTCATTATTTCAAAGTGTGACAGCGTTTTAGGACATGGGCATAAAGTTCGCAAGCATGTCATGTCATTAAAATCTATATTTAACAGAACTTAAAAAAAATAAAAAATAAAAGAACAAGAGGAGTGATAAAGTCAAGAAAAGAGACATGGACGATAAAATATTACTTTTATTTGACTTTTTGATTTTTTTTTTTTAAAAAAATTAAAGATAGAAGGGTTTACATCAGAAATTAAGATAATAAATTAAAACATCCGGATTACACCATGAAATAATCTAGACGCGGAAAAAACGGCAAGACCGGCCACCGAGATTCCCGTCTGACAAGGAACTTTTCAGGTTTGGCACCCGTTTCCAGGTTTTTGCTCTGTTGCGGCGATTGGGACTATGGCTTTCAGTGCCAAATCAAATTCTCCATCATCACAGATCATTCCAACGACCGGCCCATTGCTGTGAGTAGGAAAAGGATTGTTCGTCACATTGGGAGCCTTTTCATCCCTAAGAACGATTCTTTTTGCTTCTATCAGGTCTTCAACTGCCCTCTTGAGAGTCCAACGGTCCTCTGTATCGTGTCCCACTGCTCCATAGTGGTATTCACATCTAGTATCAGCTCAATGCACTGGAGACTAGAGGTTTGGCCGGTTCGGGGCCACTGGCTGCAGCAGACCTAATCTGGTTAGCTTTTGGAGCAAACTTAAATATGATTCACCAATAGGGGTGAACTGATTTCTTGTGAGGGCCTCTCTTGGATGAGGGTTGTATTGGAGTATATTTTGTTAGGGATTATATGGAGCTTGGTAGGGACGGGCATTTCTGGGAGGTGAAGCTCGATTTTGTGAATAATGTTGTGGTTGTGGGTAAGGTTGCGCATTCACTACCGCATAGTGAGGCGGTGCCACGACATAAGAAGCATCTTGATGGTAGTAATAATGTTGGGGGGTTCTTGGCGGCACATATGATTGGTTGAATGGCCTGCGGGGCCCCCTCGAGCTCGAAGTCATCATGACTTCCTCTTCTCTCACGTTTCTATTCATCAAACCCTACGAACCATTCTGAACGGCCTTTGTTGTGGCCTTAAAAGCATCTTGACTCAAGATTCGGCCCGTTTTTAACCCATTTTCTACCATCTCCCCAATTTTGATGGCCTCAGCGAACGACTTTCCCATGGCAGACATCATATTCTAGAAGTAGTCCGCCTCTTAAGCCTGCAGAAAGACCGTAACCATCTCCGCTTTATCCATTGGAGGCTTTACCCTAGCGGCCTGCTCCCGCCACCTGATTGCATACTCACGGAAACTTTCCGCAGTTTTCTTTATCAAATTGGACAAAGAGTTTCTATCGGGAGCGATGTCCACATTATACTGGAACTAGCGGACGAAATCTCGATCCAGATCATCCCAAATATGCCAATGGGCGATCTCTTGATCCATGTACCACTCGAAAGCAATTCCTGTGACACTTTCTCCGAAGTAGGCCATTAACAACTCCTCCTTCCCACCAGCGCCCCTCAACTGGTTACAGTATCATTTTAGGTGAGCGATCGGGTCTCCATGCCCGTCGTAATTTTCAAATTTTGGCATCTTCAAATGAATATTTGGAAATATGCACAAGTCCGAGTAGGAGACACTTCTTTGGCCACTTAGGCCTTGCATGTTCTTCAAACTCTGTTCCAAGTTTTTCATTTTTCGATCCATTTCTTCCTGCTCGGGATTTTTAACTGCTCTTTGTCGTTCAATTGGAAACTCATATTATGGTTGTTGGGCATAGAGTCCGGGGTGACATCAGTCATATCATGCTAAAATTGCGGACCTTGTAAGCTGAATGTTGGGGGTTCAAAACATGACCTGGGAACAGTTGGCTGCCCCGTGGTGAAGACAGGCGCTACGGAGAATAATGCTGGAGGTGCCCTGGAAACTGGTGCCTGGGGCGAACCACATAAGACATGCTAGGACCGTTAGACGACATTGGAGGATGCCCGCATGGGATGAGCGGGTTGGACACAAGAATGTTAGTAGCCCCACCTAACCTTGGGATCAACTCGGGGAACCCAGTAATTGCACTCGGCGGTTCCCTACCATTAGACCAGGCGTCCCATATTTCCAACATGTAGAGACGCAATATCCTATTCTCTTCAGTAGTTGCTGATTCTGCTTGTGGAATAGCCGGTGCCGGGCTATCCTCAAGATTGATAATTGATAGATGACTTTCGGAGGCCATAGGAACCCTGCCTTTGGATCTTATGAAGTAAGAATTGGAAGCCAGGTTACCAACAAAAATCAACCACCTCAACAAAACCTGGTCAACTTGGACACACAACAACCTTGTTAGTTTTGAGACATTTAACAGATAGAAAATTGCACATTGGGATGCAACGCACCTAAACAGTTAAATGCTTCTACCATGTGTTTGAACGATTGTGTATTTTATCCCGGCTTTAACTAACCCTTTTTCAATATGTACTTCTTTTCTTTTCATTCTACGCTCCTTTTTTTTTAAAATCTTTGACATCTTGAGTTTTTTCTCTTTTACTTTTTTTTCGCTCTTGGTTTTTCTCTGTTATTTTTGTTACTCTTTTCTTTCCTTTTCACTCAATTTTTCTCTCTTTCTTTCTTTTTTTTTCAGTTTATTTTTTACTCAATTTGTTTATGGCTATGATCGAATCCGATGGGGGATTGCCTACGCATCATGACGACGCATGAATCAAATCTTGCGTAGTTCGGGAAGATCAGGAATAAACTGACCCATTTTTCTTTTTCTTTTTTATATAAAGACTTTTAATTATTATTTTTTTGAGTTTCTTTTCTTTTTATGGAATTTTGAAAAACAAATTAAAGAAGGAATTGTAACGAAGGAAGAAAATATTGTGGATTTTTTCTGAAACTTTTTTTTTCTTTTTTTTAATCGAATGAAAGACTTCGGAAAAGAAGGAAAATATTTTTGGATTTAATTTTTTTTTTTGGATTTTGTAAGGAAAGAATTCTAAAGAGAAAATTAAGGAAAGGGAAAATAATTTTGATTTTTTGGAAAATTGGGGCTGGAACCGATGAGGTTTGCCTACGTATCTCACACCCGGTGAGAATCAGACCCGCGTAGTTCGGTAGGTTTTGAGGACCGAGAAAAATGTCATTTTTGAAAATTCGGACTCATTTGTGACAACCTTCTAAAAATTTGACAGGGTTTTAGGAACTTTTTTTCAAGTACCGGGATTTTCAGGAATCGGGTCAATTTTCTCTCTCCTATTTTTTCTTGATTTTTTTTCCATATTCTATAAGCCAGTCAACATGCAAACCAGAACAAACAAATATAACAAATAGCACGTAAGATGCATCAGGATGGTCTTTTTATTTTGGGGTATACCTGTCCTAGACGGACCCAACCCCTATGTTGAATCCCCAAAGACAAATGCACGTAATGCAAACAAGCGTACCTACTAGAGATCCGGCATGAGGCTTTGTTCTTCTAAGTTTAAACCTACGATGTGGAGTTCTAGACAAGGCTTACTCGAGCGGACAACTCGAGCCGTGGGGGAGGGGGGGCAGCGTACCCTGAATACATAAACTTCACCGGCTTTGTAACTTGTCTGATCCTCATTCTAAAATTAGGGTTATGACTCTACCAGAAAAGAAGCCACGCGAGGCGCACGCTTCCCAGAAGATTTAGAAGACTCAAAGAGAAGAAGGGTGTCGTAACAGTTTTATATACAGTTCACGACAATATCAAATCGGTAAAGAGCAGCATTTAGCACATTAGGCTCAAACTAGTAATAGCATACAATCACAAAAGGCCAAGTATAAAAGTTATTCTAAACTCGAATTCTGAACTCTGGTCTGCGAAACCAGAGATTCTGGGTTCGATCCCCAGCAAATTTGCAGAGCTGTCACACCTCCTTTTTTCCGAGAGATAGGGGTAGGGAAGTTTTTTCAATTAAAGTGACCTTATTCGAAATAGAATTATTTATTTAATTAGAGTCGCCACTTAGGATAATTAAGATATTGTGCCAAGTCACCGGTTTATTTTAAGATCCCAAATCGAGGAAATTGACTCCATTTATGGTCCACGAACACAGAAGACTATGTAAGAAATTTTGTTAACCCAGGAGAAGGTGTGAGGCACTCCCGAGTTCCGTGGGTTTAGCACGGTCGCTTAACAATTAATACCTGGTTTAAATATGTGAATTATTACATGTTTGAAGACTTATATGCATTTTTACCTTCTAACCGCTTTTATTATTCATTTAATCATTTTTAGTATTTATGGGGTTATTTTTTGAACAAGTTATGATATCGTACACTTGTCGTTTTGGTACACATTGCAAACCGCGCCACGTGAAACACACTCGCGACTTAAATGCTTATTATTATTATTATTATTATTATTATTATTATTATTATTATTATTATTATTATTATTATTATTTGAAGTTATGGTCAAGTCGCATGACATGCACACCCAAATTGGGAATTACTTATCGCGACCATGCCACGGGAATCGTACCCATGGCCGCGATAATTTATTAATCGCGCCTAAAGCAAACTACAATGTTCATGATTTTCCTAAAACTAATTTAGGATTATTGTGGAGGTTCTCATAGTATGGAATTTATTTGTGGCTAAATGTACAAGGATTAATCAGCACTACTTTGGATTTTTGATGCACTAAAATTCATTTGGGAGTTAGGCACAAAGCATTAGAAAATGACCAATTTAAAAGAAAAGAGTCGAGCAACCTTTTCAGCTTTCGCATACACTGATTAAAAAATAATTTGGGATATTACAAGTTATACGCTTGATTCAATAGGCTTCAAATTGAAGCCTGAGATATCAATTGAGCCTTTTGAGGATCAGGCCACATTGGAGGCCTCTGAATGGGCCCAAAACTCGAACCAGCTAAAATTTCAGAATCTTTGTGACTTCAAATTTGTGTGCCTCTTCTGTTGGACCAAACCTTTAGGCCCAACAGCCTTTAGAAACAAAAGGCTTGGTAGTTTGTACACTCAATTTGGTAATAATTTTCATACATCATTACAAAGGAACAAAAATAACCACAACAATTAAACCAAAACTAGCACACGTGTTATCCAAATTCAGAGAATGCATTAGATAGACGCGGACTAATTTTGGACTAATTTTGACAGTAACATCTATTTTAATTACATGTTTTTACATTGAATTAGACTAATAAAGGTATTCGAACTAGCAGAGGCCTTTTAACCTCACTTCTGTAATTAATAACAGCAGACCATAACTTGATCTCTAAAGTTCTAATGGCAAACTAATACTCATTTTGACAGTAGTGTATTACTAGAAATGTTGAACTAATCTAGAGAAGTCAGCAAGTTGAGCATTTTAAATTAAAAACAACAGAGGCGTTAAGGATTAAAGGAATAAATACTCCAATCAACTTTAAAGGCTTAAACATGCTAGATCTATAAAGTTAACATAAAGTATGGCAGGATGATTCAGACTTTTATTTAAGAAGGCAATAGAGAGTTAAAATTTGAGCTTGTACATACCTAGAGTGCAAAGTAATAGCAGAAATTTGACCAAATAAAGGTCGAGACAGGAAATGGAATCCAGCAGCAGGAAACAACAATGAAATCAGCAGCTAAACCAATAGTCCTACCACTTAAATACCACCAATGGAACAATTCCAACAGCTTGGGAGCTATATAAAATCCCAATAAGAAGATGAAGCAAGCCAGTAAGAATGGAAGAACAGAACAACTTTTATCTTCCTTCTTCTTCTTTTTTTGTTTTCTATATCTATTTTTGGACTTCGGGTGTTTGTTTTTAAAAAAGAAATCTGTGTGGACAAGAAAGAATGTGAAGCTTCAACTGAAAACAGTGTATTTTCTGCAAAGAAAAATGAGTGTAAAATCAGTGTAGAAATGAAGAGAGGATTGTGAATTTTTCACAGAATTGAGTGTGTATCCGTGAATCCCCCTAAATTCTCTCAAATGAGTGTATATATGCTATACTAAAAATGAGAGAGGGTCTGTAAGGAGAGGGAATTTGTCAGCGTGAAATCAGGGAATGTGAGAGGGAAAGGGAATATTTTTAACTGAAAAGATGCCAACTGCCCTTTCGCCGTTAATTCTTTTCCCTTATCCTCTTTTTCTTTTATTTTTAGTTCTTTCCAAAAACCCCGACCCCTACTTTCTTTTGCCAAAATGGCTCTTTCCATACCCTTCATAAACCAGACTTAGGCCTGGGTCGGGCGAATTTGAATAATTTTTTGGCCCATTTGGCCCAGCAGAATGCTTCCTTCAGTTTCTTGCCTTCACTTTGTTATAAATGGCCACTTTTAATTCATATATCAAATCTAATTTGCAAAATTAACCTATTCATTTATTTTAATTCAAAATTAAGCTAATTAAAATATAGAAATAACTAATTGACTAATTAACTACAAATGTAAAAAGAAAAGAAGAATAGCTAAATGTAATTTGTGATTTTTATATTTTTACCAATGCATCTAGCATGTAGTTCTAAAGCTAAAAATGCAATGAGTGAAATATCAAAAAATTATGGTTTAAAATGTTCCTAATAATGCAGTGATGCAAATGACCTAGAAACGTAATAAAAATGAAAGATAAAAAAATATTTTTGACGTTTTCATGATTTAAAGTATTTCTAATTATGAAAAATGCAACTAAATGCCATAAAATGCACACAAGAAAATATAACGATATCCTTAGAAATTCTATAAAAATCAAAGACAACTAGAAAACTATTTTTTGTGAATATTTTAGGAGTAAACTATGCATAGGGCAAAATTACGTGCTCACATCTTGTATCAAACATGTATCACGCATGTATCTCACACACAGGTATACATGTGATACACAATTGATATAATTATGATACATATGTGATTCACAAATGATACACTGTGTGATACACATATCATTTTTTATGTTCAATTTTTACTTCGAATTTTCAATTCAAACCACCTCAAAACTTCACCAAATCATCCCAAAACTAAGATTCAAGCTCCTTAAGATGTACACAATCTATTCTAATAACACCCACTCAAAAAAAAGCAAATATTTGACCTTTTGTTCCTACAAATAGCTGATTGGCTAATATTAGTAATATTTGGCTAATATTAATAATATTTTATGAATTGGACAATTTGGTAATGGGCTACTTATAAATGGACATAACTGGTAGTTTTCCTACAAATAAGGGTGGCAAACGGGAGGATCGGGTCGGATATAGGCGAGTCAAAAACGAATAACATATCCTACCCGTCCATATTTAATACGGATAGAAAATGAGTTAACTGTCCATATGATCACTAATGCTGTCAAATTTGGGCCAAGTCCAAATGACCCACCCAAGGATGGGTTGGTTATTAACCCGCTTATTTATTGAACTCAGTCCATCTTGACCTAACCTATTTCAACTCATTTAAAGTTAGGCTACCAAATTGATCCCTCAGTAACTTTGCCAAAATATCTTAGAAAAAATTTGATATGTTATATATGACCATAACAAAAGGAAAAAAATCTTATTTAGTAATTATACAATTGATAATAAAATAACAGATATTAATTAAAGCTTGGTAAGAGTTTGACGGTTTGGGTTACGACCCAAATTTTAACCCATCTTAAGCCAGCCCATCTCAGCCCAAGTAACTTTTGGGCGGGTCATTTGACCCACCAATTTGCTAACTCATCCCATTCTGAACCGCTCAAAATCGGGTTAACCCGTCCATTTAACACCCCTAGTGATCACCATTGGGAGAATTTTTAGTCTTCCAAATTTGAAGAACCGTCAATTTGGGTCTTTTCAAATGTAAAGCAAAACCTATTTAAGTATCCATTTTCAAATGGATAATATGGATTTTATCGATATTTGACCAGTTTTAAAAAGTTTATTATTCAATCAAACTTTTAGTGGATAGTATAGATGAATAATTAGTTTTTATCCATTATCCCACCACTAAATAGTAAATACAAATAAGAAAAGGTAAAACTAAATAAGGGAAGATTTTCTTTTTTGGGAGGAACTCTGCATTTAAAAAATTTACGTAGAGTTGCTATTATTAAATTGTAACTTGAATCATTTTAATTCTCTCTAGTTTTGATGTTAACAAAAAATTTAAAGGAAATTTTACCTCCATAGCAAAGGTATACATCTTATTTATTATAAACCAAAATTATTTTAAAATATTATTTTCTATAGCTACCTTTTATATTTTATAACATAATAGGTATTTATGGTATACACTACCATTGAGGCGTGAAATACGCTATTTATGTTTTCTCTCTCTCTCTCTCTCTCTTTCTTTCAGTTAACACACGATTCTCTCTCGAAATCTCAGCAAAAATTTTCTTCTTCTCTCTCTCTCTCTCTCTCTCTCTCTCTCTCTCTCTCTCTCTTCCTTCTCTCTCTCTTCGAGCAAAATACCTGCTTCTAATCGTGAATTCTCTAGCCTAATCTTTTAGGGTTACTGCAATTAAAAATATTTCTACAGGTTCAGTCAATCTACAATGTGTACATCAACATGAACATTGAATGAATAATAGGGCAGAAGTTCTTAAAACGATCAATCATCAATTTCTACATAACTATGAGTCAGATAGAATCATCGGCGACATCGTCATCCACTATTGGCTCATCCTCTTAGGTGAACAGATCTGGCCATGGCTACACCGGAGAAGATTTGAGGACCGGATTTTTGTTCGTCTTCATTTTTAGTTTTAATACAATGTATACAGTATTTTACTTGGCCGAAAAATGCCATATTCGGCGAACTTTCTTCTCTTCTTTGCTATTTAGTCACATACAATAATACAAGTATTGTATTCTGTACAAATTTACTCAAATATATTATATTTTTGTATAAATACATTATTTTTGTGCCTGCATTTATGTATTCCTAAGGTTTGTATTTTTTTAATACAGCCGAATATCACTGTGTTTTGTAATTTTTTGTTGTTTGAATACAGTCGAATTGAATACAGTGAATTGAATACAATGTATAATAGTGAATATCTGTAAATTGAATACAATGTATACAGTCAAATTGAATAGAACGATATACACCATATTTTCTTGATTTTTTGTTGTTTGAATACAACTAAATTCAATATAGTGAAATTGAATACAATTCAATATTGCGCTTTCCTTTATTAAACTCTCGTAATCACTATTTTTAGGCGGACTACCTCACTGTATTTATAAATACATTCGCACGAATATATGGCATACATAATTAAATATTTGTAATCCTTGTTTTTTACTTCAATGTATTTATAAATACAGTCGTGTGAATACATGGAATACAACACAGTAGTAGCAAAAAAGTATTAGAATTGATTTTGTTGAGTTAAATTATGAGTGATACACGCTAATTGGTCTCTCTTTCCGTTATTAAACAACTAGATTATCCTATTTTTTAGGCAATTTCTGCTACTGTATTCATAAATACAGTAGCGCGAATACAACAAATATAGTCGCGTAACAACTGAATAGTAGCTATAGGAAGTAATTATGTATATGGTAGTTATATGAAGTTAATAGCCACTAAACAATAGTGATTTATGAAAATTCCTCAAATTTAAACACCAATAGAGTGTAGACTAATGGACATATATAAAGGAGAAATTTTCAGAAACCACTATTGTTTAGTGGTTATTAACTTGCTATAGCTACCATTTACTTAATTACTTCCTATAGCTATCTTTTCAGTTGTTATAGAGTATATTCGGTGTATTCAAGCTACTGTATTCATGAATACAGTAGCAAAACTCGGTGAAAAATAGGGAAGTCCAGCTAACATAGACTGTATTCATATGTATTCGCGAGCTGTATTCATGAATACAGTAACGGAAATCTAAAAAAGGTCTCTCCAGCTGTTTAAAAACGGTAAGTGAATCAATTAACGTGATAGACTCCTAATATAACTCAACAAACTCAATTATACTAATTACAATGACTTTTGACTGTTGTATTTAGATGTATTTAGATGTATTTTATTTCATTCAACAACTTTTTAAAATATACTAGTCGTTCTAGTTTTAGTTATGTATTCTAACTAAGTGTTTTCATCTGTATTCTCAAGTCAATAGCAAAACTCGGCGAAAAACAGGGAAGCCCAGCTAACATAGACTGTATTCATATGTATTCGCGAGCTGTATTCGTGAATACAGTAACGGAAATCTACGAAAAAAAGGTCTCTTCAGCTGTTTAAAAACGGTAAGTGAATCAATTAACATGATAGACTCCTAATATAACTCAACAAACTAAATTATACTTATTACAGTGACTTTTGACTGTTGTATTTAGATGTATTTTATTTTATTCAACAATTTTTTAAAATGCACTAGTTGTTCTAGTTTTAGTTATGCATTCCAACCAAGTGTTTTCATCTGTATTCTCAAGCCAACTGTATTCTGCTGTATGTATTTGCTGCTGAACCTACAAATACATGTTCCGCTTGAGTGATTTATAAATCGAAAGATGGCCCTTCGAAATTGAGTGCTTTGGTGGGTATACCTCGGGTAACCCTCTTCCGAGTTGTTGAATCAGCCATTGGAGATGAAATTTCGAGTTTTTTCGTGAAAGCATAACAATGGTGATTATTTATAAAAAAATTAGTAAAGAGAAACAGAAGAAGCACAGTACCAGCAAAAATCTAACAACTTTAACACTTACCATAACTTTTTAGAGCAAAAAATATTAAAAATTGAGAGAGACGGTGGAGATGAATCAGTGGAGAATTGTGGATATAAAATGGGGAAGAGACTGGTGTTGTGAGAGAGAGATAGTGGGGAGAGAGATCATGGAGAGAAGTTGGATACTATACGGTGATCTTGTGAGAGAAAGAACATAAAGTAGGAGAGTGAAAAATATTACACAGCGTATTTAATGGCTTAACGGTAGGAAGTGACCATAAGTACATATTTTGCTATAAAAACTAAAAGGTAGCTATAGAAAATAATATTTTAAAAGGGTATTTATTTATTTTATAATAAATAAGGTGTAAAAGTTTGCTATAAGAGGTAAAATTTCCTATATAAAATGAAGAAAATTTTACCTCCAATAGCAAAATATTACACCTTATTTATTATAAACCAAAATAATTTCAAAATATTATTACTTATAGCTACCTTTTTTATTTTATAACAAAATAGGCATTTATTTTATACCCTACCATTGAGGTATGAAATACGCTAATTATGTTCTCTCTCTCTCTCTCTCTCTCTCTCTCTCTCTCTCTCTCTCTCTCTCTCTCTTCACTCTCAAATCAGCAGAATCGTCGGCGTCATCCGAAGATTCGATTTCTCCAGTAATTCGGAGAAGTAGGTAGCGGTAGAGCTGCAGCGGAAGAGTGGTGATTTCGGATCAGAGATATTTGGTTAGTAAGGAGCACATGCTGCTGCAATGACATGCTGTTGCAATACGTTTTGGCTTCATCTTGGGAATATTCAAACTAAAATGTTGTAAGCTATGTATGTTATTAATAATTTTAGCAGAAGAAGCATTACTCTAGTCAACAGATATTTGAGGCCCATGGCTACGCCAGGGAAGATTTGAGGGCTGGATTTTTGTTCGTCTCTATTTTTAGTTTTAATACAATATATACAGTATTTTGCTTGTCCGGAAAACGCCATCTCTGACGAACTTTATTCTCTTCTTTGCTATTTAGTCACATGCAATGATACAAATATATTGTATTCTGTACAAATACACTCAAATATATTATATTTTTGTATAAATATATTATTTTTCGCATGTATTTATGTATTTTGAAGATCTGTATTTTTTGAATACAACCGAATATCACTGTGTTTTGTGATTTTTTATTGTTTGAATACAATCGAAATGAATACGGTGAATTGAATATACTGTATAATAGTGAATAATGGATATATGTGACTCTTGTTTGGTGATATGTACTGAAATACAATATATACAGTCGAATTAAATAAAATGGTATATACCTTATTTCTTGATTACCTTACTGTATTTATAAATACATCGCACGGATACATGGAATACAGCACAGTAGCAGCGAAATTTATGTAGAATTAATTTTGTTGAGTTAAATTAAGAGTGATACATGTTAATTGATCCTCTTTCCATCATTAAACAGCCGGATTTCCCTATTTTTTTAGGCGAATTCTGCTATTGTATTCATGAATACAGTAGGGCGAATACAACAAATACAGTCGCACAGCTGGATTCCCCTATTTTTTAGGCGAAATTCGCTACTGTATTCATCGCGAATACAATCTCATAACAACTAAATAATAGATATATGAAGTAATTATGGATATGGTAGCTATAGAAAATTAATAGCCACTAAACAATAGTTGTTTTTGAAAATTTCTCTAAAATGAAACTACGGATCGTTCCATTACAACTGTGAAGGGATAGATTATGGGCTTGAAGTACAGGCTACAGGCCCAAAGGGGTTGGGCTCGCTATTTTTCCCGTCGAAATTCGTTTTTGGTTTTTTAAGAGATTCTTTGTTAAAAAATATATGACGTTTGTGACAAAATTAACCGAAAACCAACGTAAATAAAAGGGATTTTAAAATGCCTAAGCTTAATGATATGGACATTATTAATTATATTTTAAGTATTCTTAAATCCGCCACTCAATTAGTTCGGCTTCATTTACCGCGTCAAAGCTAGAACACGGTTGAGACATGGTGATCAGAAACCCAAGAACAATAACAACAATAACAATAACAACAACAATAATAATAAATCTTGTATAATTCCATAAGTGTATTCTGAAAAAAGTTAGTGTATACGCAGACCTTGCACTACCTTGTGAAGGTAAAGAGGTTGTTTTCAACAGACCATCGGTTCAAGGGAAGATGAAAAAGAAGCAGTAGTAACAATAAGATAATAGGATAATCGAAACAAAACAAATACAAGATGATTGGAAATTCCAGAAATATATTACATTTCATATGAAATATATATAATATAGTGTACGAGATAAGTATTGTTAATAATATTTGTATTTTACACATGATTAAGGTGGTCTAATAATTACCAAATGCTTTCAGCTTTTAATACATAAATTAGTTGTAAATGTCTTGCTTGATATTCAATTCAATTGATTCCCTCGTTATCTTTCCTAATAGGTTGCCTACTCTTTCTAATCTTTTTCTTAAGTGAAAGATACTTTGAGTACACAACTTCGTAGCCAATGAATTGAATATGAAATCCAAGTAAAACTCAAAGGCATCTAAGCTGTAAATAAGTAGAAATCAAGAAAAAATATCCAACACATTGCTTGGCTACTAATAAAAGCCGCCGCAGTACGTTGAATTGCCCGTATCATTAACAACAGCGACAGCAACAACAACAACAACAATCCAGTATAATTTTACTAGTGGAGTCTGGGGAGGGTAGTATGTACACAGACCTTACCCCTACCCTGGGGTAGAAAAACTATTTCCAAATGACCCTCCACATCCTTCCCTCCAAGAACTCCCCACCTTGCCCATATCATTAAATGGATATTATTTTAATTGGTCCATAGCACATCATGCCAGCTAACTATTGTTCCATTAATTATCATATAATATTTTAAAAGCCATTTTTTTAAATTTGATCACGAGTTCACATATATCTTTTTAAGTTTTTTAAAAGTGACAAGTCGTGTGTAACATTTTAATTGAAAGTGTTGGGTGAATTAAACTAGGGGTGTCAATGGATAATTAAAAATCGATTAAACCGACCGAATCATTCCACACTGAATCGATATTTAGATTTTTTTTAATAAAACCATGGGCTTTTATATAAATCTACAATTGTACCGATAATTAGGGAAGATTTTTTATTTTATGAAAATAAATCAAAAAAATATCGAACCGTACCGAATAAATTTACATATGGAAAATATATTAAGTTAAAAATAATAAAGTACTACATTTTTTCTTGGGTCTTGGAATTATGAAAATGGTTACAAGCCAACAAGTAATTAAGATCAAAATCCTAATTTCCAAACCTATTATACTACTCCTACTGAAACTAAATTATTTCCAGCATATTCATTAGCAAGACACAAAGTATTCCAACGATTTTGAGTAGCAAACTATATTGTATTGAATATATTTTCTTTTGTATGATTTAGATTTATCTTTTTGAGTATTTAATATTCTATAAACTTTATTCTTGAGTCCCAACTTGGTTAAATCTTTTGACTTGTGTGATTTATCTTTTCTTTGTCTTTGCGTGATTTTTTTACGCAGCAGTAGACTAGTTGATGAATCTTTACTCTGGTCATCTTTCATGTTTTCATAATTCATCACTATTTAAACAATAAAACTGTCTAGAGAGTTTTGCTAAGTCCTATAAAAGTATGTACGTTATTGCATTCTACTTTTACTAATGATTTTTACATGACATTTAAAAAAATACCGAAAATTAACCGAATCGTACCAATACCGAAAAAAAACCAACATAATTGGGACGGTTTTAAAAAGTTTAATTTTGGTTATACATAATAAAATAACCAAAAAATTGGTATGATACAAATTTTATAAAATAACCGGCCGAACCGAAGCATTGACACCCCTAAATTAAACTGCATGTTTATGTTAAATGATTTGTTGATTATTCAAAAAAAATTTATTTGGTTTAGTCAATAAAGAATAAACTGTCCGATAATCGTTAATCCGATACCAATTCACTCATTATCTTATTGGATGCCTAACGGATTACTATATTTATAATCCGATAACCGATAAACCGAACAATTAAACGTAATTATCCGCCCGATCCGCCCGACAAGCACCCCTAAATTCTAGATTCCAGTATCCTAGATAGAGGCCCATAGAATATTTGCAAACGAGGGCCCTAATTTTACGAAATTGACAACAGAAGGAGCCTTATCCGGTGTAAGTACACGTGGCACTTCCAAGGCAGTTGTTAATTTTGGCGGCATTAAGGTATCTGTCTGTAGCTTGATAATGACGTCATCCAATGCAATCAAACCTGTATTTTTCTGAATTGCCTGGACTACCCTTTTCCATGCTAAGATATTTGCAACAAAGCTAAAGTAAATATCCCTTTCAATCTATACAAGGACGCCTAATTAGAAGTATTTAAGAAATGAGAAAAATATTTTAATACACTATACCAAACACAAATAATATGTGTTTAGTCTCAAGTGGTATATTTAATATATCATGTTAATGTCAACTCCTATAAAAGTACCGTGATTGACAATATTAAAATGTTAAAAATTTAAAAAAGTTCAATACAAAAGAACTATCAATCATTTATCATTTAAAGAGAACGAAAAAGTAGTGCATATAATGAATTTTTACATTCCTATATCGAAATTTTATTATTCTCCATAATCAAGTTTTAACTTAATTTTATGGACATATACAAATTACCACTTAAATACAAAATAGTTTTAAATGAGTATCTTTTTATATTAAAAATTGAATAGAGAATACTCATTCCTACACTATCTCTCTGCATCTCTCTTTCTCTCTCTCTCTTTCTCTCTTTCTCTCCTTTTCTTCTGTCTTTTTCTCTGTTTTTCATCCTTTTTTTCTAGAAAATTCATCAATGAATTTCAATTGTTACAATATAGACTTGTAACTTAGCAATTTTCTTTTTATGTTGTGCAATTGGTGTTCGAATTGAAATTGTCAATCAATAAATTTTGAAAGTATTTTATTCTCCACCATTGACAGCCATTAAAAAGCTCCGAAACTTTGGATGTTGAAAAATAGTTGTATAATGTATGAATCATTATATGAAATTTCTTTAAGTTATAAATACTATCTTTTTACATAAAGTTGTTGGTATGTATCAAAATTGTATTAAGAAGAGAATTTTTGATTGAAATTTCCGACAGGAAGAAGAATACACCACATATAAAATATATACAAATCATATACAAAATACATACAAAAGACATATTGTATAAAATTTATATAAAAATTATATTTAAGTTGTATGATGTTGTAATTGTATTTAACCGGGTAAAAATAATGTATGAAAGTTGTAGATAAGTTATAAAAAAGTTATATACTATATAATTAGTCGTATAAAATTTATTTTTAGTTTATATATTGTTATAGATGTATCAAATTTGTATTAGAAAAATTACATATTCCGGCATTCGGAATTCCTTGTATAGTTTTGAAGGCAGATATACCCTCCAAATCCAAATAAATATTCGATAATTGCAATGATTACTGTGGGGGGGAAATCACTATGACCATGAGTTATGATCGCACCCTTGCATTAATTCGTGGGAATAGTTTAGGATACAAGAATATTTTTGAGCATTTAAAACAAATTGTTTCGACTTTTCCCCTGTTTCAGAAAAGCCAAACCTTATTTGTGATTCATTCCTTTCATTATCGTCTATATATAGGGGAAGTGATTCTTAAATAATACTTTCCTCCTTTTCATTTTACATAAAATGCTATAGTTAAGGCACTATGGGAAAGAGGAGAGGAGGAAAAAAATGGTGTAACTGAATCCCCTAATTTAAGTAACTAATAATGAATTATATATGGAGAGAGGCGGCAGAGAATAGGGAAAGAGGAGAAGAGAGAGAAAAGGAAAAATGTGTAAATAAACCCCCTAATTTAAGACAGTAATAATGGATTATATATAATTTGAAAGCAATCCTTGCTTAGGACGGATAATATACAAAACTATAACAATTTTGATAAATAAGTTTCAAATATTGTATTGGAAAAATCCCTATAAGAATTGAGAGATTTTTATATGAGGTCGGGCAATCAATCCAAACCGGAGTTGTAAAACAAGTGTTGCAGTAGTTGTGCAATAATTAACAATTTTAAAAATATGAATAGTAAGAATGGATATAATTCAGAAAATATATTTTAGTCATACCTAACATATCTTCAAAATATTATTATGATTTCAGACAGATGCATATTCAGAATTTGAAGTTTATACATTTCTAGTGTAATCTCAAATTAATATATAATAATAATTGGATTCATAGTTAGATATTTAAAAATATTTAATAAATTTCTTAATAGTAATACAACAATAGAAATCCCGAGAACCCATATGCAACACTCTAGATTCGCCACTAATTTTAGATAATAAAAAATATAAGAAATATATAATTTAAGTCAGTTTTCACGGAACAAAAGGCATTTTTTGAAGAAAACATATTTTTCTAGTTATAAATACTCACAAAGCTTCAAAAAAATATAACTATTGAAACATGTTCTTTTTGGAAGCAATTAAAAATTAAAAAATTATTTTCTATACTACCCGAAGCAACATGCTTTTCCTTGGTGTCCGGAACCAAAATGTGGTTCTTTTGGACTCAAAGAGCCAAAATGTATGGAAAAAATGAGCAGTGACCATAATATATATATCGCCCTATTAAAGGGCGCTATACCTTAACGGTCGTTTGCCCAGTTAAGTATAGCGCCCTTTTAAAAGGCGTTATATATAAAGCCCTTTTGAAAATGCTATATATATTATATGGGCCCACCAATAATTCTTCTAGGCTTAACTGATATAACAATAATTCAACTGGGTATAACACCCATATTTAAGGCGCTATACCTCAAATAATTATACCCCAAACTGATTTTTGCCTTATTTAAAGAGGTTAAGGATTTTGTAAAAATCCATTCATAAATATTCTCAAGTCTTCTGAAATATTTCTTCGTTAAGTTGTTTTGCATTTTGTCATAAATAACTAGCGCATTTTAGTTATTATCTGCGCTTAACCAAAAAAAAATAGAAAAACTTTCCATAAATTTTTTATTTTTCTTGCATTAACAAAGGTCTAGAAGCAATGACGTACCAATGTGTTATTGTGACAAACGTGCGATTTTGAAGCCATGTTGGTCAAATAGTAATATTGGGCGCAGACGCTGGATATGTCAACAACTTGTAAGATATTGTTTTGAAAAAAATGTTTGTTAATATTTTTTTATATAAAATGTTAACTAGTAGTGTTGTGTTATAATCCCCATTGGTAGGACGAAAATCAATGTAGATTTGAAGAATGGTATGATGAACCCATTAACCAGGAATACTACAAATCATGTTTGCAGTATGTTTGGAATATGACCGGTGAATACGAACTCCAGATCTTTAAAATGCAACGACAAATTGTGGCGGTGCAGGAGAAACTAAAAGAGGCGAAAGAAGAAAAAATAGGTTGGAAGAGAAATTTAAGTGGTTGAAGCAGAGAATAATGGGCGATGGTGACTAAACAAACACATGTATGTGTTGAGTGTAGTATTTTATCTTTATGTTTTTCGTGTCATGTATTTTCATTAGTTGTACTGAATTTAAATTATGTTAAGTTGCTATATTTGTGTTTGTGTTGTAGTATTGAAATAACGAAGAACCCGAAAAATAAAAACATAATGCATATATAATGTAAACAATAAAAATTATTGTTATTATTTACTGAATGTCATATGTACATAAAATTAAAAAAAAAAGTCAATGTGTCCCACATCATGTATGCTTTAAAGCAGTCGTTGGCCTGAGGCGCATCCAATCCCGCCTGGTTATACTATCAGGATCATCCTCATCACGTCGCCTCTTTATCGGAGGATGCGATGCAATATGATTGTCAGTAGGACTGGCAAGCTCGGTAGAAAGGGCCGTCTGTCCAGCAGTAACGTACAAAACAATAAGATATTTTTGTATATGAAATATATATTAGTAATATACGTGTTAAGTCACAAAAAATTAAATTGTCTTACCATGGTCTCGTCAGGATCCTAAATATAATCATCCGTCTCAGCCATGTCAGTATCGCACAAAGTGGCCTCCGTGACGGGCGAGGATGCTGCCTTAAAAAAGGTGTTAGATATTTACGACTAATCAATGAGAAAAAAATAAATATAAATAATAGTAATAGAAACAAACCTGCGCATGTGAAAGATCCTCAGCATCCCTCGATGATGAGCCATAACTCAGTCGGCGCCCACTATCCATATCTCGTGTCGGACGATCATCAGCAACTGTCGATGGCTCTGGAGGACCAGGGAAATACTGATCCCACTCCTATCACGTAATGACCGTGCCTGCGATCAACAATGGAGCTGACGGGGTCACCTGCGAAGTCCCTGGAGTAAGTTGAAGGCTGAATGACAGCATATCACTAGGAGCATGGTCTGCCTCATGGTGGTCACCCGGCTGATCAACTCCAACATCCTCAACATGTGCCTCAACGCCCCCTTACTGGGGACCACCTCCTCGCCGACCCCCACGACCTCGTGGGACACCCCTACCTTGTGGGACACTCCTACCTCTTTGGGCATGCCTGCCACGTCGACCACATTCCGGCTCCACTGTTGGCCCATGATGGTACTGTTTTGGCGCCACATAATCAGTCTCGTATCCTAAACGCTCATCATCTCGGGCTCGCCTCAATATCCAGGAAGCCAGATATGTAACTTGCCGGCCATACTCGTGCAAAGCAGACGCTCCCTCGCCGATATGCTGCTGCATCTACAGTCTCAACTGGTAGAACAAATGTAGGCCAATAGCATACACAACATGTAAAATATTAATTATGGAATGCTAGGTTAACGTTATAAGTAAGTATACCAAATAACATACCAGTGCTTTGTGCCTCCCGGCGTATGGAACGTACCGACCGCCAACGCGATGAATGGGATTCCCGACAAAAAGTCAGGTAACGCTGCTGTACGAGCCCATATAGTCATGCTTACCATCCATTCGGTCAGGTGGAGGGGGCAGAATCAGGTCATGCCGTTGGTCCCAAGTATCGATCTGCGCCTCTAGCCATGCCACATATGTCTGGTCCATCCTGGAACGATTATCCCGCTGGTAATGTGTCATATGCCAAGCGGACGGTGGGGGTACAAGCTGTGGTCGACCAAACTGGCGAAGGACTCGCTCGGTGGCATGATGCTCGACAATATCGAGACACATCAACGGGACGGAAGAGCTCCACATAATTCGGCCGGTCGAGCAATAATCGGGAAAACCAGCTATTAGCTCGTCGCTATATGGCATCCAAATGAACTATTAAGTAAAAATAGGAACCGTAAGTATACGCATCACATATAAAGCCAGGCCAAGTAAACTTAAGTATACATTTACCTGTGCGCCCTCCAGCAAATCCAACAAATTCCTGCAATAAGAGAGATTATGTCGAGCCTCGTATTCCCGTCCATATCCTCGCCTATCAACCTATCTCCTAGCTAAAGGGAGAAACAGAGGTGGTGCATCCGGAGCGAAGGGTGGTAGAGGTGGCTGCAATTGCAAGAATCGCTCCCAGCCCAAACCTAATATACAATATGGACATAAAATTTATGGTATATTTTTACTAGGCATGTTTTAATGAAGAGAGTATTCGACTATGTTTTCACCTGCAGCAACGACAAAAATACGGCAACGTCTCGATGGGTGCCCATGCTCGCCCGACACATCTGCCTGTATAAGTAACTGAGAACAGCAACACCCCAGCTGTAATCATGTAAATCATCTAGCCGCTCAAGATGATGAAGAAATCTCAAGCTGACTAGGTTTCCCGAAGTGTTCGGGAACAAAACCCCCTCCAAACATAAGAAGCAACAACAACCTCGTGTACCGGTTAATATGAAGATTCGGTGTATCATCCGTGATGTCAGTGCCTCCAGATGCAGCCGGATGGGCGTCAATACAGCCGACTAGCCCTAATCAATACAGCCTCATCCGTTGGCTGGAAATCGGTGAGCCGCTGCAACATCTCCAGGTACTGCAAACCCGTATACTCTCTGATGGCATGTAGCAAAGCAACAAGATGTCCATCAACTGGCAGCCCATACAGAACCTCCATGTCCTGAAGCGTGATAGTGGCCTTGCCAATGGGCAAATGGAATGTGTGCGTCTCCGGTCGCCACTGCTCTATCAAAGCCGTGATCAACGCCAATCGAGCTGCAGCCGGCCGATCTCAACAATCCTATAAAAACCCGTATCCTGGAGGCGTCTGACTATACGGGGATGGAGATGGTGGGCCCTAAGAAAGTCTCACATATCGTCTACTCTTCTGGCGCAGAACGTGTGGGCCAATAACTGTCCCTCCCATATGTAGGAAGACCTATGCTCGGCTTGTAGCAACAGTAGCTCTAGCGAGGCAGGTCCGGGATGCAAAGGCGAAACCTCCACGACGACTACTGTAAATTGAACAATATTAATTATATTTGATATTATAATTAATTTGTTAATTAGGTTGATACATTTTCAGTATTATAATTTTATATTTTATATGTTACTTTAATATGTTAGTTTTATTATTTTATATGTTTGTTTGTTACTCACTTATTTTTGATTATAATAAAATTAAATAATTAATTTTCATAACTATATAGGATCTCACACACACACACACACACACACACACACACACACACACACACACACACACACACACACACACACACACACACACACACACACACACACACACACACACATATATATATATATATATATATATATATATATATATATATATATATATATATATATATATATATATATATATATATATATATATATATATATATATATATATATATATATATATATATATATATATATATAGAGAGAGAGCAAACGGCCATTAAGGTATAACGCTCTTTAAAAGGACATTATATATATTATGGTCACTGCTAATTTTTTTCACACATTTTGGTTATTTGAGTCCAAAAGAATCACATTTTGATTTCAAGACTCTTTTCCTCGGGCATTAGGTAAGAGGGCATAAATGTCATTCCGAATAAATCTTAAAGCATAATGACAAAGTAGTTTCCTTGTCACAGTGTGTCCCCAATGGGATTAAAATATCTACTACTGAGTACTGACTTTACTAATCTTCTCTATTTCTCTTTCTTCGAAAAATTCAATTACACACAGAAAAAGTCTCTCTTATCTTCTCTCACTCACACCAATTCTCTTCTCCTTTATCCATTCCTCTTTGTCGGCCTTAAATTATCCATTTCTGTTTCTTCCAACAAATATCTTACTTCCTTTTTTTCTTGTTTGTTTGATCCTTTATTTTATCTGATTTTGTGAAACTACTTTGGTTTCCTTAATCTTGATAGAATATTGTGATTTATTGAGATAATTAACAGGAAAGTTGAAGACTTTATTGTTGTTGAAGCTACGATCGGTGATCGGAAGCTGTTGGTTGTAATCCAGGTGTGATGTACTGATGTTAAATACTCACCTAACGCAATTATTCTTTTTCTTTTGGATCGATCAAAGGATTATACTACTTAATAAGTGAAGAAAAGTTGATTTTTTTTTTATCTTTTCTTGTTGTTGATGATTTTGGAAAAGCAGAATCAAGTTTAAAGATTTAATCTTTTTTCTGTGTATGGGAGCTTAACTGTGTTTTGATACACAGTAAAATAAAGACTGTGAAGTAGTGATCACAGACAAATGGTTGACTTTGATGTTATTCCCAAACTGAGTTTTGAATTCAATTGGAGAACTGATTTGGTCAAATACTTTGTAATCCTCTGTTTCTTAGGAACATTAGGATTCACTTGTAGTTTGTCAAACTATTTAATTTGTCATCTTTAACTAAATAGAGATCTGCACTTCTCTTAAAAGATTACTTACCATAATCTTTTTAATAAATAAAAAAGAAAAAGAACATTGTTTTAGACGACAAATTTTTGGGTATTGGAATGAAATAGGACCAAATAGAATAGAATCGATATAGAGAATTCATACAAGTGACCCGTACTAGTTTGAGATTGAGCCCTAGTTGTAATCTATTGTTATCTTGTTGGAAAAATGATGTCCTTGGTTTTAATCTATTGTTGTCTAAGTAGATTGCGGAGTAGGCAGAATGAGCTCTCTACAAGGGCCTGTTATTTGTCCTGTGGTTCGTGGAAAGCAAACAAGTCAGTTTGCTGTTCCTGTCAAATCTTCTGTAGTGAGGACTAAAATTTTGAAGAGTGGGTTCTGGGGGCTCAATGGGATCTCTAGCTTCCGGGTTAATGTGGCTCGTCAACCACGATCACGAGTAAGCAAGGTGATTGGATGCAGTTTTAGTTCATCATCAAATGGAAATGGTAGCACGGCAGAAAATTCCAATGAAAACGATGCAGATTATGTGAACTCTAGCGTGGTAGAAGCTGGTACGATATCTTTGTTCTCAACTGCTATATTCTTTATTGTCATACTTTGTTCTTTATTAGAAAAAACAATTGATCATGCTGGGAGTCATTGTACCAAATAATAAATACACTTATGATCATGCTGGGATTCATTGTACCAAATAATAATGATACTACATATAAAGTGTAACCTTCTAATTTAGTATTGAGATGATTCTGCCAAACAGTGTGATGATGTTCCCATTATTTTTCCTATCTTTTTTTCTGCATCTCTTCACGTGTCAAATTTTGGAGTCTGGTTGCAGACCTTACTCCTTGGTATCTGTTGTTTCGCCTTAGTTGAAGGCAATCTTATCCCTCAAAAACTGAGGGATGAGAACCTCTTTAAGTTCATATGTCAAAAAAAAAATAAAAAAAATAAGTGGATATGCTACTTGCCCAAACAAAAAGAAATAAAAGTGTAGCAACCTTTGTTTGGGTGATGTAACTTTCCTATTCTTCTGTGTAGTTGAAGTGCGAAGTGGACCGGATGGTTTCATGATCAAGATGAGAGATGGCAGGCATTTGAAATGTGTCCATAATAATCCACAAGGAGGTCATCTACCTGATTATGCTCCACATCCAGCGATTGTTTTAAGAATGGAAGATGGGACAGGACTTCTTCTCCCTATTATTGTTTGTACGTAGATATTTCGTTCATTTGTTTAAATGACTAGATTGTTTCTTAGACGCATAATTAAAATATAAGGCTGTATCTTTTCTGTGTCTGTTTATATGACAGTGGAGATGCCAAGTGCGCTGCTCATGGCAGCTGTGCGCAATGTCCAAATTGTAAGTTTCCTTATATAGGTTCTGGTAAATCCATCCTGCCAAAATTAGCAGCATTGTTCTATTCCCGTTACTGAAGAAGAAAAACATTGCCTCTGTTTCAGGCCAGACCAACAATGTATCAAGTTGTGAAGGAAATGGTTGAGAAGATGGGTTACATAGTAAGCTTGTTATTTGTGCTTTACCAGTAATTGCGTTAGCTTTTAGGCTTAATCTGACAGTTTTCCTGTTGGAAGGTTAAACTTGTTCGAGTTACCAAGAGAGTGCATGAGGCATATTATGCTCAGTTATACCTGACAAAGGTGTGTAAAATGCTGTTACTATGCTCTGACTGATCACATTCGCAAGTTTCAGTACACTTTATGTGGTGATACAACTTAACCACCTTTGGTGTGGTTGTCATTACAGTCAGATAATGATGCTGAGTGTATTAGCTTTGATCTTCGTCCTTCTGATGCAATCAACATTGCTGTGAGAAGCAAGGTGAATAACTAGTCTCCAACTTCTGTTTTATACATGAGCTAATGATAGTACCTTATTATTTTGAATTTTACCCACATGTTGAAACAATCTCTTGAGAGAGAATTTTGTAATCATTAGATAGTTTTCCTCTTCCTCCTGTGTTTTCTGCTCATTCTCAGTTCATCCATTTCAAGATTTATCCTCTGCTTTCTTTATTAGTCCTCCTTTTGGGGTGTGGATTATGGTGTTTGATAGAAAAGCAAAACGTAATGTGAATCTGATGCTTTAATTCCTGCTATTTTATCCAAGAATTACAAATAAAATTTGGGAGAATAACTTTATTCTCTATGTTTCTTGATCTCCGACAAGCTCCATTTTTTTTATAACATGAAACGTGGTGGCAGTGTTGCTCGCATCTTTAGCTTTTGCATATTAACCAAGCTCAAATTAGTAACGTTCAATTTTAAGTGGCATTTTTTGTGTAGTCAAGGTATACAATTATTATCCATCAACTGAACTTGGATTCAATTTGCTGATTACTTCCTCCCACCCTCCGTTTCCGTTTATGCAACCTTTCTCTATTTTTCTTTTTTTTAAGTGCTCTGTAATGCTTAATTAACTTCTAAACAAAAATTGATGAATTCTTTTGTATAATAACCTGATTAGATATGATGTTCAGAATATTAGCCTGTTGCCAACATATTCAATGATATGTCTTACCTTATATTCACCCACTACCGAGTGATACAAGTACAATCTAGTCCATGATCCCTCCACTAATAATCTGGTCACTATAATATCTTGAGATTACAACTGCACAATACTCTCTCTGTAAACCAAATGACTTCTAAGGGTTTGTATTGTGCCCGATATATGATGGAGAAGAGAGGATTACAATTGCTCCTCCCTTATAGGGATTATAAACCAATTTTCAATTGACTGTAACCACCATTTTTCGTATCTGGGCATATACCTCCCAGCACTACTCATTCCCACTCACTTTCATCCTACATACCAAGTACGACAAATTGAAGGATGCAACTATAGTCAATCCCAAATTTAATCCCAAACCTATCAATGGATCGAGCACAGTGTAGAAACTGTGTCTGAGGCCATCCACATTTTCGTCTAGTCCCCATCACTATAGTCCTATTTGCTCGCTTGTAATCTGATGGTATTGTAATCCAACTTTATCTTACCCTTGTGCCAAGTGAATGCTAACATAATAAAGCTTCTGTTCTCTAATTGTTCTAGGTGCCAATACAAGTCAACAAGTACTTGGCTTACAGTGATGGTATGAGAATAGTTGAAACTCCGAAGTCAGCAGTGCACACTACTGGTTCGGATGGTTTATTGTTCACTGAGCTTGACAGGTAAAGCTCTTTTAGAAAATCCTTGTGAAACTTTGTCCACATCTTGTTTTTGTCAGAAAAAGCAGTTCAATAAATTGCCCAATTTTCTTACATGGTATATATTTTAATGAAAAATGACACACAGCATTATTTCCTGTTTGAGAGAGAAAATTGTAGTAGTTCGAAATTTGAAACTAGCTGAAATTCTTAACAATACCTTATTCTATAACAACTAAACGTCATTCCCAGACAAGTTGTAGCCGGCTATATGTATCCTCATTGACCATGTTACCCACTTATTCTGTTGTGACAAATATAATCTTAACTTGTTTTAACAATCAAATACATAATCAACTTGTTTTGTGGGTCAGACCTTCTGGCCGGCCATGCATTGAAACAAAGGAGTTTATTCTTGTGCGGAACATGCTGATTGCAGCAGTTGAAGAACGATATAGAGATGCAGGTACTCTTTGTTAACATGTTCAGATTTTGCGCGGAATGGTTTTTCTGCTACTATGTGTGCTTTGTGAACCTCTTCCTTTCCATGCTGTGGAAAATCCTTTTGTCTGTCATTTATTGCTATATGGGTCCAGAAAATTGCATCAATGAGAACCTGCAGAAGAAGGGTCGTTTTCTTCTAAGCTGAAGCATCAACTTTTAATTTTACTTGAGTTCCTTTTTTTTTTTTTTTTTTTTTTTCTGGAAGTGTAACCTTATCAGCTAGAATTGACAAGCCTTCTTTCTACACTGGGTTTTCCTGACAGGCCCTTCCCTAGCTAGCCTTTTTTTTCCGTTTTTTTTTTCCTAATCCGTGTTGTCCTTTCTTTGTTGTTTTGCCAGTTTATATCCCTGGTCATATGTTTTATTCTCACTTGTATATTGGTAACTACAGCTCTCTGGAGGGACAAGCTTACTCAACTGCGGTCCAAGCGAAACTGGATATAACAGGTACATTGTCCAATCATTTTCCTCAGTCCTACAAATATCTGCGAAGCTTTTTGCATTGCTTTCCTTTGACATGTATTTGAATTTAAACAACTGGAGGAGCACGACGGTTGATTTTGATTAGAAGTTTGTTTCATAGATGTGCTTTAAAGTTGTCTGAGCAAAGGACTACTGTGTATATAGGAGCCATTCATCAGAGCCAATGTGGTCAGCATCTTCAAAGATCAATTGTAGCTCTCCGTTAATATGTAAAAAAACTTGTGAATATCTGTATAGACTGTAATAATGTTAATGTAAAACAGACCGGTAAACTTTGGTGCTTGGACATGAACTTCATTCAGTTTCATGTTTATCTTGCATGCCTTTCATCGCCTACAAATTGTTAAGGTCTATAGAAATGGCATATCATCGTGTGTGGCCTTGTAGTTACAAAATGGCAGCTCAATAGGCATATTATTAGTATAATTTAACTTGTAATATGTGACCGTTAATGTTGTCTAGTTGAATTTTGCTCTTAACTATGTGAAGAAGTATGTAGACATCTGGCATCTGGGGTGCTCAAATTTAAGCTCTTCAATCGATCAAGTTTTAATTAATTGATCTCTTATGAGAAATCAGCTTAGTGTACTCTTTTTAACAAGTAAAGCGACATATGATGTACTGTATAATAGGCAGATGCAATATCTGTACTCCGTGTAGAAATTAAAAATATTTAGAAAATTATGAGTTTAGTCGAATTTATTAAGTTTAAATAACTTAAAGCGAGTATCAAACATCGCTCGAGATATTAAAAAGAAAAACGTTAGGTACACTGTTGTATTGACAGCGACGGTTTCTAAATTCTAATACAGAAGAGAGAAGATGCTAAATATACCAGGAATCGTAGCAACGAAATAAAATACAAGTTCAGTTGATGCCACTTAGTGGGTATATGTATATTCCCATTTCAACTGGTATCTGCATTTCTCACCAAGTTAATCGGAAAATTTGCACGTAATTGTAGTAATAAAATTTACTGAAAAGTATAGTTCTTTGCCTTTAGTTTTATTCATACGTAATTTCTTGGCGTCGTTTTCGGTCTCATCAGGACTAGAAAGAGTTTGTCCCGCGGGACAGTAACTGATCAGAAAATCACAATCCAGAACACAGTTTTGTATTTGAAAACGATTAACCAATTAAGGACAACGGCAAAACAAATCCAAAAACGAAATCTAAATAAGGAAAGACTCCACGAATGTAATCTAATCTCATTTGGTCTGTAAATTCACACAATCGGGAACTGAGGAAAAAAATGAAATACCATAAAAGAACTTGAATGCCCACCATATAATTATCTACTGGAACTGTTTTTGAAGTAGAGAAGGAAAAAAGAAATATGTGAGTTTTCTTAACTTTAGTATTAAATTATAAACTTAATTTGGTAATAAGATATTAAAATGAGGATTTAAATTATATAAACTTTATGTAAAACTTTTCTTAAACTAAATCTTTATCAGATTAGTGATTATTATGTGTCAAAAAAACTTCTAATAATTAATTTTGTAAATGTTTTTTACACCACCTCAAACAAGACTATTGAGCAAAGCTGCTGTTAAATTTTTATCTTTTTTTTTTTTGTATGAAGGAGAAGATCGGAGCATAAAATATAGATACAAAAGCGATAAATGGCATATTCCCGCCACTAAGAGAAAGGGTCCCATATAGCAAGTAGGGGTCCCACAAAACCAACCGCTATCAAAAAGTAGACGGAACGCTTAACTGCTTCACGAAACTCCCCTATTCTCTTCACTTCGACTTTGACATAGCCAAAGTCCAAATATGTTTCCATGTGAGTTTGAATGAAGTTAAACTAGTTAATCCCATTTCGACATTTCCGATTGCTTAATTAATGTTTAACCTTTATTGCAGGGTAAAGAGATTGACTTTTACAAGGTTTCGATAAGTTTAGTCTGTTTAGATTAACTTCAAGGTTTTTTAGTCCTCGGAAATGTCAGGTACCTGCGGTTGATCAATGATGTAGGAAGTGTCTCTTTTTTTTCTTTTTTATTTTTCTATTATGAGTTTGAAAATTTCTCTTTATTTCTTTGGTTAACACGATATATTCGCAATCTTATGTGATCAAAGTTTCTATGCTCGTCATTTGGTTGAGTTTGCAAAACATATAGTCTATTCTAATACTGGGAAGGAGGATCCATATAGCCGATGAAAAACATGATTTTGGTAGGTTGATACCAGGTTAATTAGTCAGACTATGATTTGTAGGATGGATATTGCCTACACCAACTAATTTAGGATTGAGGCTTAGTTGATTGATTGACGTTTGATAGAATATCAGGCATTCGTTTGAAAAATTCCTCCCAGGCTTTGACTATTGAAAGATTGAACTTTTGGTGTTTTAGCTATTTGTTGTGTACAAGATGCTTGTAAGTTCGTCGTTTTTTTGCCTGTATCATACTCAGATTTTGCCTTTTTGGTCATTGAGTTATGTTTAACTTTTATATATTTTATTCACTCCACTGTATTATACTTACTTTGATACGATCAAGAAGCATTGTTACTTGAAGATTTAGTACTCATATGGTTAACCCTGTATATTTGCACTTGCACAGGTGGTGAAGATCGATTACATTCTGAAGTCGTCGAGGGAACGAAGAATGAACTTGGTATATCTAAGACACAAGAGAGAAAGCTGTCCCGTGAGAAGATAATCAGGATACGAAATGATATTGGAATTACTTCTACCACAGAGAAATTTCTGGGCAGTGAGGAGTTGAAGTTTGTAAATGCTTTTCGACAAGTGCTGATCATGGAGAACCTGATTCCTGCTATGCATGATGATAATCTCAAATTGTTAAGGTGCACTTGCCAATTGTTAACCACATGCGATCAAAGTGTTGTAACCTGTATTTCTTTTTTTGATAATCGTGGTGTCCAGGTCAGCTTGCGCGCACCTCGATTATTTCCTGACACCTCCCACCAGCAACAGGTAACTCTATCCACCAAGGCTTGGATAGATGGGAAGAAATCACCTAGTGTAACCTGTATTATGCACGAGTTCATAAATTTCATGTAAAGATAGAAGACAAATGAACTTAACTTTCAGCTGTTCAATATTTGATCAGATTTCTAAAAGCTAGAAAGTTTGACATGGAGAAGGCTAAGCGCATGTGGACAGATATGCTTCAATGGAGGAGAGATTTTGGAACTGACACTATTATCAAAGTAGATATACTTTTTTCAGCTGCTACTGCTCTATCTTTTTCCCCCGTAATGCCCATATTTCTTGAGAATGTCATGTGAGTTTTGGGATAGCAACTCTTTGAGGTTGTAACTATGGTATTACAAGTCATTCACCAATTTGAGGTTTCAAGATACAGAAATTCTCTCTTAACCTTGCACAAACATGTTTTTCCTTTATCAATACAATCATATTTTTATCTTATCAGTACAATCATATCGATTATATATTCCCACTTCCTTCTTTTTTATGCCTATGTTACTTTTAAAATGCCATAAGTTTTTTCTCGAATTTTCTTATTAGCTTGTTCTATACTGGATTTTCTCGAGGTTGACAACATGTCTAGTCTTCTTATGCATTTGAAAGTGTTTTTCTGAATAATCCGGCCCACATTATGGTTTAAAATCTTTAATTAACATAGTAGTTCATATTTTTTATATGTTCAAAAAATGATATTGTTTAAACAGGACAGAAAAAGGAGGATGAATAACTTGAATACTAATGAAAAGACATAAGAAAAGAGACAATCTCATGGCTTGAGCTACAATTATCGAGAAATCTGTTATTGTTTTAGCTCTGGCAACACTAAGAAACAACATTCGTGAAGTTAGAATGGTTTGAACTTGCTGTCTGCACTTGTTAATGCTAAAACATCGATGCTAGTCACTATTTCTAGTTGCTTGATCGTATACAATATTTTCCTCAGGATTTTGACTTCCATGAAAGGGATGAAGTCCTGCAAAACTACCCTCAGGGTTATCATGGCACGGATAAGGAAGGAAGACCAGTTTATATTGAAAGATTGGGGCTAATGAATGTGGAAAAGCTATTGGAAGTGACTACATTGGATCGATATGTTAAATACCATGTTCAAGAGTTCGAGAAGTCTATTGCCTGCAGGTTTCCTGCATGCACTGTAGCTGCAGAAAGACATATAGACACAAGTGTTACCATTTTGGATGTTGAAGGAGTGGTATATTCCTATTCATTAATTTATTAGTCTTTTCTGGTGGATTTTCAACAATGTGCTTCTTATAGTTCAGTTTCATAATTTGTTTTCTATATTGTAGCGTTTGAGGAATTTCTCAAAACCTGTACGAGAAGTCATTATGCAGCTGCAGAAGATTGATAATGACTTTTACCCTGAAGTAATTCGCGAACTAATATCTAAGTCATTATCAATCAATGACTTTTACTGTCATGTAAACTACTAACTAATATCTAACCTTGACAAAATAATTTTGCAGACACTTGGCGAAATGTTTGTCATAAATGCTGGACCTGGATTTAGGCTTATCTGGAATATACTCAAGCCTTTTCTTGACCCTGAGACCACTTCCAAGATTCATGTATGGCATGCTTTCTTCCCTTTGACCAGGCTTATATTATTAAGTTCTATCATCTGTTGGTAATCATTAGTTTAAGAAGCTTCTGAATCTTTAAGTCTTATAATGAAGAAAGAGATTTATCGATGCCTGTAATCTACTTCAGAATTGGTCTTAGATTGAGATGGAGGGATATATATGAGTCAATTGGACATATCAAGAATTATAACTTTTCAAATTTGTAGGTTCTTGGCAACAATTATAAAGGTAAACTGCTCGAAATCATCGATGAATGGTAATTATCTCAAATTCTTTTTTTCTCTATCCTAGCTGTTATAGTGTTCCTTAGACGATTACCCATCTTGTCAAAAACTGTGTGATTCGCAGTGAGTTGCCAGATTTTCTAGGTGGAAGCTGCACGTGTGAGAATGATGGTGGTTGTTTAAAGTCAGATAAAGGGCCGTGGAGAAGACTCAAGACATCAATGGTGAATGTGGATTATTAGTAGCTTTTCTTTGCATAAATCGCTATGTTACTGTATGTCAACTTATTCTTTCTACATGAAGATGAGTTTTGGAGAGGAAGCAGAGTGTTTAGAGAACATAGAGGCAACGCCGACCAATAGGAGAAAACCAGCCACAGATGGTATGTTCCATTTGATTGTTTCTTTTCCTATGGTAGAATGTTTTTCTTTGTTTAAATTATTAAAAATTAGCTTCTCAAGTGCTTGTTCCCTAAGACAGGTAAGTTGCTGTGAGACATTTACTGCTGAAACAGGATTTGAATGTGAAGAAGGTACGTCTAGCAATGTTTCTTCATATTTATGTCACTGTCCAGTTTCACTGTGCAGTAAGCATTCCCAAATTCACGAGTCCAAGGATACTTACTGCACAAGTTTATGAAATTTGGGAATGGTAGAGCTGACTCTGATTAACCATTATCATTTGTAACAATCACTATAAATCATCTTTCATCTTAGAATTTCTATTGAAATTATGACATTATCGGAAATGAAGTCTCTCATTATATCTTTTTCTTCAAGGATATTACTCTTTGTATAGAAAATGAAAGCTGATAAATTATTGTCATTTTGGTGGTTGTTGTGGTTATTTTTTCATTCTCAGTAGTACATCCCTTGCTAAGATATGCCAAAATTTTGAATTGATCTAGAGATATACTTACAAGTATCCAAATAGAATTATCAGAACTGAGTCATGTTGCAACGTTAGAAACCGGAACTTGCGGCGTAATGGAACCACCTCACCACATAACTAAATACAATTATATTCATGCAAATACCTGTTAGTATGTTGCGTTAAGTAATTTGATGGACTGTACTTCAGTTCTGCATCTGCAAAATATTCTAGGAAAGGCAGAAAAGAAATATTTCTAACCATGTAATGACACAACTAACTGAAGTAGATTTTGTAAAGCAACACGCCAAACTTATAAATAGATGGAGGTCCAATGATGAATAGAATCAAAGAATCAGCGTAATATGTTACCAGGTTTAACAAAAGCTAATGAACTATAAAAATCTTGCTCTTTAAAAGATCAAAGAATATCTCACCCTATGCCGAATTTATTTGTCCTCCGCCGTAGTCCCTAATGTCCATCTGTTTCAGTCAGCAATGCATTTTGTTTTGAAAGGTATTTGATGAGGTTTTCTAGTGCAATTTCACTGTTGTTGCTCTTCATCAGCTCTCCTGCAACTTCAGCTGGAGTTGCTTTAACTTTCAGGAGCAGATCCTCAATTACCCTAAACTTGCTGTGCTCCTCAATCTTTAGGTAATTAGATGCTAGTATCCTGAAACCACCGAAAGTGCAATACGACATCTCAATGTGCACATCCATACGGCCAGGTCTCAACAATGCTGGATCAAGTCGGTCCTTGTGATTTGTCGTGAACACTATGATTCGCTCATCCCCACAACTCGACCACAACCCATCAATAAAGTTCAGCAGCCCAGACAATGTGATCTGCATTCGTAGAAATTTTAGCAAAACAATGGTCAAAGTATAACACTATCACAATATCTAGTGATACCAAATGATATTTCTTAAGGAAAAGGATCAAGCTTACTCCTTTACTATATGCAATATTTTAATTTTACCCTATATTATACTTTGGGGTCATTCACACCCTTATCGTTAGCAAATCATCTCGTATTTGTCCTTAACTTTAACAGAGTTATAGCATGAAATGAGTGGATTTCTCGTGTCAAAATACATCATAAAAAAGGTCTAAATATACCCCCTCTACTTCTGATTACGGTTTAGAATTATCCTCCGTCAAACTTCAGTTAGGGTCCAGAATCGAGTTTTATCAGAGTCAAGAGAAATTACTAGACGATTTGCTAACATCAAGTAATGAATGGCCCCATAGTATAACAGATGGAAGACTTAAGATACCTCGTACCGTGGAGCTACGTTGCGCGGACTCTCTAAAATTCGTGTCGGATCCTCCAAAAATGCACTACTTTTGGAGGATCCGATACACATCTGGAGAAATTTTGAAGAGTCCGAGCAACATAGCCGTGGAGGAGTGCTCCGACCATTTTCTCTATTCTTATAGTTATATGCAGTGTGGTTAAGAGGAATTGAATAGTTCATTGTAAACTGAAACTGTGTCAAATAAATGCATTACAATACCTTGTCATCTTCACTTGTGTCATTCTCATTTTCTCTATTCTGCAACCCCACATTGCAATCAATGTCTTCTATCACAAGTATGGATCGATTTGCTGAACCAATCAACAACCTTCTCAAATCCGAATTGCACTGCACCTCTCTCAAGTCCAAGTCATAAACGTCAAACTTAAGGTAATTAGCCATCGCTGCAACTAAGCTCGATTTCCCTGTACCAGGTGGTCCATATAGCAAGTAGCCGCGTTTCCAAGCTTTGCCAACTCTCCTATAGTAATCTTTTCTACTCACAAACATGTCAAGATCCTCAATCAGCTCCTTCTTCATTTCTGGTTCCATTGCCATTGTATCAAAAGTCGCAGGATGATTTAATACCACGGAACTCCAATAATCAGTCCCATTATAATCCACCGTATGTAACCGCACTGCTTTTTTCTCTTCCTTAATCTCTTTGGCCCTACTTAATAATATATATGGTAAATAAGATTTTAAAACCATCTCTTTTTTCTTCTTGTGAAAACTCAACTCAAAATATCGAAGCTCTGTCTTGGGATTGGAGCTCTTGTCACTCTGTTTAATTCCCCTGGACTTCAAAATCCAGGTGAAATTCACATTTTCATAACAATCTGTTACTTCTTGGTACCTGCGGATCCAAGATTTTAAATCAGTACGTTTAAAATTTAAGTACCTTTGTCAGGTTAAGTTACCTACAATAAAGAGTAACCTTTCTTAGTATTTGTGGTGCCAAGAATTTATACAAAAAGAGATTCAGAAACATACAGAATGTCACATCAGGGATTTAAACCAGTGAGCTAAGGCATTTTTTATCCCCTTTTGCCGCTTCACAAGACTTTTTCCTTATATAAGGGATTCAGCTGTTTATACATAATCAAAAAAAAATATTGTAACTTGCATATTTTCACTGTATAATTTTTCAATGATTTCCTCCGCTCAGCTCCTCCACCGATTCTTAGCAAATTTAACATGATAACATGAAATAATCTATTGTAAGAGATTAAAAGATACAGATAACTGTGCTAGTATTTCATCAATTGCTCATCAATCAAAAAAGAGTGTAATTAAGCTAATCCTCTTATCCCACCAACTAAGAATAATTAAAGCATATATGTAAGCACGATTATATCATTGGTGTATATAAGTTAAATTTTAAAATTTACTGCACTCACTATCATCTTTTTTCAGTTGTACGAACTTAGCACAAATCTATAATGCTTGTTCAATTGTTATTTGTTAAACTACATATAGTTCAAGTCGAGGTTAACCTGTCGACAGTGACGGCGAGCTCTTCATCTTTGTCGGGCTTATTGACTTTGATCCTCTGTGTCCAAGGAGAAACCTTTGTACCCAAATAAACGTTGGCGGCGTCGAACATCTGGTTCGAAGTGAGACCTTCAGATTCTTCTATGACAACTATCAGCTGTGAGGAAAGGCGGTTTGATATTTTTTGAAAGCGTGAAGAGAAGAAGTGCTGAAGTGTTTCAGGTACAAGATCGCTAGCTATTGATCTGAAGAGAATTACAGAAGCTGTAAGAGAAGTTGCCGCCGTCAAAATTGCTTTAGAAGATGGCATGGATTCGAACAACTCCATATTTGTTTTAACTTTGTTTTCTGCTAAGATCTTCTGCTGATGTTGGAAAACTGCGGGAGTTTGGGGAGGGGGTGGAGTTAAAGTGTTTTACATAGGATTATGTCTTGGCGGGCAAGAAAACTGTAAGACATTCGTGGAAGAAATTCGAAGATGTCTAGAAAACTCTTGGGCCGTGTGTAGTGAAATTGGAGGCCCAAAAATGAAAGGTGCTAGATGGATTGATTTTGAGGCCCATATGAATAATTTTTAGTTCCTTTACTTTCGGTGGTGCAAATTACACTGGATGGACCATTTTAAAATTACTATTTATATTTTGACCATGTTAAAAAAAGTTAAAGGGAATATAGCCTCATGCCAGAATTTAAAGCACGTTCATCGAAATTTTGGAACACCAGGAATTCTGATGATTACTAGAATTTGTGGCAAATGTTGATAATTACTAGAATTTTGGCCAGAAATCCTTGCAATCACCATAAGCATATTTATGGCGATAGCCAGGATTTTGATCACCTTAAGAAGCTGGCAATTGACATGAGCATACTTTCAAAATCTGACGCGAGGTCTTTATCCAAGACTTTTCTTACCGGGGTCAAACTTTAAATAGCGGCACCCAAATATCCTATTTCTGTAAATAACCTTTCACTATCTCTTTGTTCAGAAATAAGAGTATATAATCTACTACTCTTATTTGACACTACACCATTAACTTGTTTAAGTCCGAGCAAGGCAAATTTTACATTTCCAGTCTCTTATTTATTTTATATAAGATTTTCTCTTTGTCTGGTCCCCAAAAGGGATAGCTAAGTTCAAATCCCAGCTACAACAATATTCACGTACCTTCGAAAAGAAAAAGGTGAAATTCCATATTCTTACATATATTAGAATCTTCTCTTTTCATCTACAGTTAAAAAAAACACATTTTCATTCATTTAACAGTTTACTACAACAAAATCACAGTTGTTCGCGGAAGAATCAAAGAGAAGAATAAAATGAATATTAGGACGAATAAAAAAGCATATAAATTCGGGATGTTCTCCACTATAAGAAATTAAAGAACTCATCTGTTTAGCTAACCTTGATTTCTCTTCTATTAATGGGATACAATTTACTTTTTGAGTTTTGACACATTGTAGTGTAAAAGACTATAACAAGTAACATTCCACACATACAAAAAAAAGGAGAGAGATAAGTAATGTGTAAAGTAAGGCAAGTTATTTGATAAAGTTGATCAAAATATATTGTTACATTTTTTTAGACTCTCGGTTTATATAAGTTCATATTCAGAACATGATCTTCGAAAAATTCTTCGTTCACAAAAGCTTAAATCTTGCATCACTAATGAATGAACGAAAAATTTCAACCATCTCATTATACCAGAGAGTGATTCGTCACACTTATTTTATGGCTCAAGAAAAATATCAAGTAGATTGTAATTTTTCACAAATTTAGTTCAAAAGTCATTATGAACAAAGGAGTTTATTTATTGTATCAGTGAAAATAGAAAGTGGAGCGAAATATTGACGTTAAATTAGATGTTATTAAGTGAGATTGGATTTTGTAGATGATATAGCACTCTGTTTCAACATTTGAATAGCAAATCTTCATGAAAACGGTACACGTCTTCATCATTGTATGTGACAAGTTGTTATATATATATAATTTGAAAGCATTTCATGTCTATACAATGGGTTCAATTCAACAGTAAATTTTCTTTTCTACTTCAGAAAATTTCATAAACTCGAAAGATATCAAATATAGTTTATAACAACTGTACAGTAATTAAAAGACGTTATTCCTTAAAATCAACTTAAAATATTGCCGGATGCTTGTTGACTATCAAAGTAGAATCACATGCTAAAAGATGTTTCTTTTTCTTTTCGACTTCCAATTTGCAAAGTCTTCAACTGTTTTATGAGAAAAACTTTACGCATCCTGTAACTTAACGTGCCAAAATTCCTAGCGAATAAGTGTTAAGACTATTAGCTAAAGTCACTTCAACTTGTAGTGAGCAGGTTTGCGTTTGACCGACCAATGCAATTTTTATGAACTTTTTGGGTCACACCGGATGCTTTTTATAATGAGGATTAGAAAGCATCGATTCTTTAATTAGGAGCTAAAAATGCTATTTGAAATTCGATCTCAAAATATTTTTTTTCTTCCGCTTGAATCGGCTAAAGGGTGCACTCCAACTTTTCAAGTGGATTTTAACTACGAATTTTGATAGCAAATAATTCCAAATCATATCCAACCTTCCTCAAATTTTGAATATTGACTCGTCTATATGTTTTTTTTAAATTTCATCACCTTGTTTGCTACCTCATCCATAAAATTTCCTTTTCGGCTTGCATCTATTGTGCTTATCACGCTTAAAAATATAAAAGGAGATTTTTGCGTGTGATTTTTGGGGAAAAAGAATCCTTATTTATTTGAGTTTTCAATTTTTGTATGTGATTGCTAGTTTTGATAAGTATATAATTAATGGGTAGATGTTGATAACTTAGGATTTATTTGAGACATTTCTGTAAGATTCCTATTATATGTTTCTTTATGGGCTTGGGTACCTTTTATGTTGTTGGGCTTTTAATTTTTCTTTACTGGGCTTGGCCTGTTGATTTAAGTTCAAGAAAGGCCAAGTAGCCAGAATAATACAAAATCGAATTGAATTGAGGGGGTGAAAAAAATGAACGAGGGGAGGAAATAGACCATAGCCAGCCCAGGTAGCATACTGAAGCTATCATTTCTAGTTAGGGAAAAAAAATACTATCGTGAAAGAAAAAAGGGATATGTGGATTATAATATCTCTTCATCGAATATATTGGCTGATCGAAAAATCAAATTTCTATTAAATGTTGTAGATATTTTGGATGTGACGTGTTTCCAACTTGTGGTTCTAAGCTCGTCATTTTTTCTGTAGAAGTTTGTGCAAATAGAAAAAATGCTATACATGATATTTGATCAACTTGAGTATGTGCTATCTTGAAAATGAAAGCAAGATAATTCAAATTAACGTACGTTTTGTTTGAGAGATATGAAACTTCAATCCTAATGTGAAATACATTGTTGGAAATTGGAATTGCCTCGTTATTAAGCCAAGGAGTATCTAGGAATAGTACGATGGACATATTCCAAAAAGTCTATTTCATGCGATGGGGTGTGCAAGAAAAGACACATCTCTTTCACCAAAAGAACCTGATATTTTTTATTTGAATCAACTTGAGAATGTATTGTTTTGAAAATAAAAACAACATAATTTAAATCAACGTGGCGTATCGATTGAGAGAAATAAGATGTCGAACCTAATGTGAAACACGTTGTTAGAATAGCCTCGTTCTTAGCAGATAATATATTATTTATATTCTAAAATATATATATATATATATATATATATATATATAATAATTTAACGGAGAGATCATGAGTTCACGCACCTAATATATTGGAATATAAATCAGCCGCTGGACTATGACATAAGAATTTCAACATGAGGCACCCAAAACACAATTTCATGTGATAGAAAGTCAGAAAGACACAGATCTTTTTCACCAAAAAGAACAATTGCATGAGAATATTTTCTAATATATAATGGAAGTGTCGAATTTCAAATATTTTCGTAAATTTCTACAACTTTATAACTTCTTATTCTGATACTGACGTTTATAAACATCAGGAAACTACCATAAATAGATTAAATTCAGAATTTGATAAAACCAAATCGTTTTTAAAAACTACTCCTATGATAATATCGAGCTTCATATGGTGTGTGTCTATATATGTACTAGACAAGGGATGGCCCATGCTGAGCATGAGCCCAACACGTAATTACAAAAATATTTCCTTAATTGTATTACTCCAATTGTTTTGTAAAACCATTCATATTCATTTAAATAATATATTTAAAAATAAGAACTTCTTAAGCATCTTTATTCGATAAAAATTATTGCATTTCCGAGTTAGTCATCTAATTTTAAAATTAATTTGTTCGAATTAAACATCAAAGAAAAAAAAGAGTAAAAATATAATAAATATTTCATCTATTTGGTTTTGGTTTGAAATAGCATAGTAATATTTACAGATTAGCCTTTTGTAAATAATATTGTATTCTGCCTGGTTATAATAGTTAATTATTTAGTTTGTTCTAATTTTTAAAATAGATTATTAAGTAAAAGAAATTTTATAAATAATTTTGTATTCTGCTTGGTTATAATAGTTCATAATTCAGTTTCTTCTTATTTTTAAAATAGACTATTAAAGAAAAGAAATTTTGTAAATAATTTATATTCTGCTTGGTTATAATAGTTAATTATTTAATTTATTCTTATTTTTAAAATAAAATGTTAAGGCAAAAAGTATTTACTTGCTTCTAAACATTAAATCAAGAGAAAAGAATGTGTAACACACTTTAAAATTATATAGTTAGTGTAATGTTTAATTAGGATAGCCGTTTGAGGGAGGGTTGGATGTGAGATGATAATCATTAATAGTAGCTATTTAAGTGGGGCTCCCATAATAATCATTCTAATAGAAATATGTACAGAAGAGAGTGTGTGGAATGACAAATTTATGTGGATTATTATTGATCATAATAGCCTTTAACCATGCTTGACGTGTAAATTACAAATTCAATGGAGCCTAGTGTTGCAGCAAACTCACACGTGTTCCTTCGATATTAAGTGCTATGGCAAGCTGTAAGATAATTTTGGGCCAGACAGACATGTTGACCATTAGTTGTCTGGTTATTTCTGTAGGTATATATATATATATATATACGACTTATCCAAGAGTGATTGCTTTAGTGGTTAGAGCTCTCCACTTCCAACCAAAAAGTTGTGAGTTCGAGTCACCTAAGAGCAAGGTGGAGAGTTCTTGGAGAGAGGGAGCCGAGGGTCTATCGGAAACAGGCTCTCTACCCCAGGCCCCAGGGTAGGGGTAAGGTTTGCGTATACACTACCCTCCTCAAATTCCACTTGTAGGATTATACTGCGCGTTGTTTTTTGTTGTTATTTTTGTTGTTGTCCAAAGATTATGTGAAGGACAATGTCCCAACTCCCTCCACTTGATTATTTCGCATCAGTTTGCATTAAAATGTGCTATTCATTTTTAACTGAGATTTTACGAAAAGTTGAACCGTCCCTAGTATCCCTAAACTAGGAAGGTCCCTTACTATTTCATGTATATATGTAGATTGATACATCTACGTATGAATTGATTTTTATTTGAACTATGCATATATTGTCGAATTATACAAAATTATACTACCTCTTTATGGCCTCAATATGCTGGCACTATTTCCTTTTTCTCCGTTCTAAATCTAAAAAGATAATCACCATACTATATTATATTATAAGTGTGAAAATTTTTAGGTTAAATTATTTAACTAAAATGTCCTTCAAAATTTGTCAAAATTTGAATGACCAAATTACCCTCTACTTAATGATTTATTTATTTATTATCACATATGCAATATTATTACGAAGAACTCAACGGTCACTTTCTTTTCTTCTTTCTGTTGCCTAATATATCAACAGTTACTTCATTAATACTATCTCTTAATTAGCCCACTGTTCCTCCTCCTTAATTTTCTTAATTAGCTTTCATAACCCATCAAATTCCTGCTTCAAGTTATTATCCATAGTACTCTAACATTTGCAAGTGGCAACTAATGTGTATGTAAGGAACAAAGATAAAATTACGAAAGTGTGAAAAATTGAACGATCGTCAATATTATTTTATGTGAAATACAAAGTATTTTTAGTGCATCCAAAATCCAAAACATAAAAATGAAATCTTCAAACGTCTGTATTGTTTGTAGGTTTGTTGTACTTCTTTTGCTATGTGTAACGACCTTCCCGGTCGTTTCGAGAGTTATAGCCCCGTTTTCCCTATTTTTACTTCTTTTTGAATTATTCAACTATATTATGTTATATCGGGTTAGTTGGTTCGGGTCTGGAAGGAACTCAGAGCGAAATGAGACACTTAGTCTCATAATTGAAAATTTTAAGTTAGAAAAGTGGACCAGATATGAACCTATTTTGTAAACGACCTCGGATTTAAATTTTGATGATTCCAATAGCTCTGTATGGTAGTTTTGGACTTAGGAGCGTGTCTGGAATATTATTTGAAAGTCCGTAGAGGAATTAGGCTTGAAATGCCGAAAGTTTTATTTTTGAGAAGTTTGACCGGGGGGTTGACTTTTTGATATCGGAGTCGGAATCCGATTCTGAAAATTAGAATACCTCTATTGTCTCATTTAGGACTTGTGTGCAAAATTTGAGGTCAATCGGACGTGATTTGATAGGTTCCGGAGTTGTTTGTCGAAATTAGAAATTTCAAAGTTCATTAGGCTTGAATTGGGGTATAATTCATGGTTTTAGCGTTGTTTGAGGTGATTTGAGGATTCGACTAAGTTCGTATGATATTTTAGGATTTGTTGGTATATTTGGTTGAGGTCCCGAGGGCCTCGGGTGAGTTTCGGATGGTTAACGGATCAAAAATTGAACTACAACAGCTGCTGCAATTTCCTTCTGCTGGAAATTTCTTTTGCCAGCAATCGAGCCCGGAATCGAGGGGCACGATCGAAGACATGATTGAGCCCAGAATCGAGGGGCACGATCGAAGACATGATCGAGCCCGGAATCAAGGGGCACGATCGAAGACATGATCGAGCCCAGAATCGAGGGGCACGATCGAAGACATGATCGAACCCAGAATCGAGGGGCATGATCGAAGACATGATCGAGCCTAGAATTGAGGGCCACGATCGAAGATATGATCGAGCCCAGGGTCGAGGGTCACGGTCGAAGGCCAGGATCGAAGGCATGATCGAAGGCCTAGGACCGAGAATCAGGATCGAGGGCCAGGATCGAGGTCCAGGATCGAGGACCTCGATCGAAGACCGAGGATGTCTGGGCAGAACTATAAAAAAGGGACTTCGTCCCATTCACCATTTTTAACAAATTGGAGCTTGAGGAGAGTCGGTTTTTGGTATATTTTCAAGAAAAACTTGAGGTAAGTCCCTTGTTATCATTTCTACTCCATAATATTGAATTATCATCGAATAATCCGACTAGATTACATGATTTTTGAGGTGTAAATCGGAGATTGGAACTTAGAAATTTAGAAATAAGATTTATACATTTGAGGGTCGAGTTGAGGTCGGATTTTGGTAAAATTAGTATGGATAGACTCGTGGTTGAAAGAGCTTTCATATTTTATAACTTTTGTCGGGTTCCGAGATGTGGGCCCCGCAGGCAATTTTGAGCCAATTTCGGGTTTTGGTCTAAATTTGAAGCTTTTCTTATGGAATTCATTCCATTAGCGTATATTGATGGTATTATACTGATTGTGAATAGATTTGGAGCATATGGAGGCCGAATCCAGAGGCAAGAGCATTGCGAGGTTGAGATTTGACCGGTTTGAGGTAAGTAACGATTGTAAATCTAGTCCTCAGGGTATGAAACCCCGGATTTTTGTATCATTCTACTATTTTGAAGTGATGCACATGCTAGGTAACGGGCGTGTGGGCGTGCACTGTTGGAAATTTATGACTTGGTCCGTCCCGTAGTAACTGTAAAGTTGCATACTTGTTGAAACCATTTGATACTCATATGTTTTAGAAAGAATTCATGTAAATTGGGCTGAATGCCATGTTTGGGCCTAGCGCCAATGTTGTTTGGACCCTTATGGGTTGTTTCTTACCATCCTCTCATTGTTTTCGATTGAAAAATCTATGCTCAGTCATGTTTGTCCTTGTTTACCGCATAGCTCAATTTTATGACTCTATTTTATGCATATAAATGTTTTGGGCTGAATGCCCTGTTTTACTGAAATGCCCGAGTGGCTTGAAATATTTATGACAGAGTGCGGCCGAGGGCCTGATTTGTGAGGATGAGTGTGGATCGGGGCTGCCCGCCTGCAGCATACTTTATTATTATCGCATGTGAGTTGTCCGTGCAGATTATAGCGCTTGGGATGAAGGATCCCCTTCGGAGTCTGTACACACCCCCAGTGAGCGCAGGTACCTACTGAGTGCGAGTGCCGAGTTTCGAGTCCTGAGTGATTGCGAGGTATACCCGAGTCGCAAGAGTGATTGTGAGGTATGCCCGAGTGGCAAGAGTGATTGTGAGTTATGCCCGAGTGGCAAGAGTGATTGTGAGTTATGCCCGAGTGGCAAGAGTGATTGTGAGGTTTGCCCGAGGGGCTGTTTATGATTTTATCATTTTTACTCATATTTGCTGAGCCTTTGTTTGAAAAATTATTGGAAAAATATCTTTAAATGATTTTTACTGGAATCGCGTTTAAACGAGACGATTTGATTCAAACACTGATTTTTAAGCATGTTGTACTTTACTGAGATTTCATGATATGAACGTTATATTCTTTATTGCTCGTCACTACTACTCAGTCTTTATTTATTGTTGTTACTTACTGAGTTGGCGTACTCACGTTACTCCCTGCACCGTGTGTGTAGATTCAGGTGTAGCTGGACACAGTAGCAATTATTGAGTGTTCTGGTTGCAGGTTTTCTCGAAGAAAGTAAGGTAGTTATTTGGCGATCGCAGCCCCTTCTCTTCTCCCTCTTATCTTCCTCTAGTTGTATTTAGCTATTTTCTAGGCTAAGTTAGCCTTGATATTGTTAAACAGATTATAGTAGATGCTCATGACTAGTGACACCCCGATGTCGGGCTTTTCTTTTCCGCAAATTCTGTTTTTTTCTTGATTTGAACTCTTTTAAATGGAGGTTTTATTTTAAATAACCTTGGAATTATGTTTAAAATGAAATATCGGTTTGTTTTGGAAATGAGTCGGCTTGCCTAGTTCCACGATAGGCGCCATCACGACAGGGTTAGTTTTGGGTCGTGACAGATTGGTATCAGAGCCTAGGTTACATAGGTCTCACGAGTCATGAGCGGGTTTAGTAGAGTCTTGCGGATCGGTACGGAGACGTCTGTACTTATCTTCGAGGGGCTGCAGAACTCTTAGGAAAATTTCACTTTGTTGTATTCTATCATGCGAAATTTATTCAGCTTTAGACATAACTCTTTGAATTCCTTCCATGCATCTCGTATGCGCACATGAACGCTCAGTATCAGTTGTGCATCGCCGGCTTATGATTCTATAAACGAGGTTCGAGGTGTGTATTATGTGTTTTGGTGATGGGCTAGTCTGGAGGACTTGAGGCCAGGTTTAAACTGTAGTTTTGGCTCGGTAGCTTCAGTTGTAACCTGTACATTTGGACTCATATGTCCGGTAATGCCCCTACAAGTGTCATTCGTGGCTTAATGAGCGGTGGAATGGCTTTGTGATGAGTATGATGTAACTGCGAGATATGTTAAGACGATTTGAATGTGACGAGAAGTGCTTCCTTGAAATGTAAAGGAAGGCCATTGGGCGCTTGATTTTCATTTTGATGTGACGTACGGTCTCGTGCGTGAATGTTTTGAAGGATCTTTCACGTTGTTAAATTTTTGGGGCAAATTAAATTCTCATGTCTTGTCAATGAGTTTGGACTCAAGAAGAGTAAGTGATTGTGTAGTAATTGTGGTTGCGAATGGGTATTTTTGATGTTGATGGCTCGAGAAAGATGGTTTTCGAAGAGACTTAGAGTCGGTAACATTTTATTGGTTCAAGTGCAACAGAGATACATTTCGATTTGATGCAGCAGTTGGGTAGCAAAGTATGAGGAAAGACATGACGGGAAATATTTCGCGGTGGTTGAAGTACTAGCAGGTCAAGTAGGAGAAGTAGAGGTTGAGAAGTTTCTTAAAGGAGATGATTTAACCGAAGTAAGAGTGGCAGATTAGCATATGAATTCACTAGTGGGGTAGTCGTGCGCCTTGAGAAAGTGTAGAATGGTTTGGAATCGTGTTAGTATGTGAATCGGCCTGCAGACTCTATTTGGAGTGATGGTTAGTGTACAAAGGAAAATTGAAAATGGCAGAAAGGAGTGTGTTTGAAATGAATAAATGCATGAAGATCTGATTATCGTGTCAGGTGCAATATGACTTGAGTTCGGAAGGTATTGTTGACGTACAATTGATGTTAATAGGGAAAGTGCAGACTTATACAAATGGTGGGCGATCATGAATTCAGGAGAATTTACAGATTTAGTGGTTATTGCACCCAGTGCAGTGTCATTGCAAGATGTTGGTAAGGAATACCACATGTGGGTTATCTCCTGTGTGCAGCTAGCAGTGGCGTGATGTTGATGAAGCTTTTGCGAGGAATATTACTTACTAGCCGGTAGGAGGTCGCGTGTGTGATTTTGGCTGGAGATGCAGAATGTTCATGAAAGGCTTAATAAAAGACTTCGAGAAGTCTGGCAGGTTAATGGTGCGAGACCTTGGTAATTGAGAAGGAGAAATCCTTACGGGTTCTAATTTTATATAATTACAGCTTAAGGCTAAGTGGGGGAGTCTGCTATCGACGAGTTGATTGTACGGTTATGGGTCGTATTAGTTTCGGTTCGGGGTATGCCGGTGAATCAGTTATGACTTGCAGAGATCGAGATCGAGGATGACTCGGGTAAAGGAATTTTTGGACATAAGTTGTATTACATCTTATGGTTATAGGAGGACCATAAAATAATTGAGTGGGTATTCACAGAGAATGTAGCGTGCATGGAGCGAGAATTTGCTCGGTTGCGTAGGAGTGTGGGTTACTCTGTATTCCCTTGGGTGTTGGTGTGCTAATGGGGCACAGGTCGTTTCGGTCCGTTTGGCCGGTTAATTCGAGAATGGTTACAATGGATTCAAGATTTATAAATATGGCTAGAAAACTGGGAGTTGCATTGAACGGTGTTGAGACTCGTGGCATCTTATATCATTGTGAATTATGCATTTCAGTATCAAGAAGGTGAAGGAAACAGTTTTAGGTTCACATAAAGTCTCTTCGGAGTAAGCATTTTATTTTGTTGTGGAAACTTTGGAATACATAAAAAGGGAATTCGGCGGCTTATATGCCTTAGGGAAGCGTGATTCTATGCTAGAGTTCGTGGGGTAAGTTTTAGTTAAGGATAGTAGTGTTCTAACAAGGAAAAAGTAGCAATTTGAAGGCAATTTAGAAAGAACTTGGAGAAATAGGACAACTCGGTAGTAGGTTGGGTTAGCACAGTAATGGGTATGATCGGTTATTTATGTATTTATGATGTGGCTAGTATCTACAGGTGTTTCGTGGCAATGCTCCTGGATTTGGCAACCTGTGTGGCTTGGTGAAGTTAGAGAAATTCGGTTCAGATAGATTGGTTAGGTGCAAATGGATTTCAAAGTGTTCATGATGGGTTCTACCATGGTTTGAACCAGATAATTTCTACCGATGTACGGAGGGTGTTGTGTGTTATGGTTTCCTCCTAGAAAGAAGCAAGGAAGAGGTTTCTGACTAATAAGGTATGTAAATCGCTAGTGACTCAGAGTTGATAATGGAATTCTTATGCTTGTCACATGATGGCATAATAGATGTGGTGTGTTGTGCGGGAATAGGATTTACATGTACCAGGTCACACTTCAGTTTTGAAAGGAAGGACATAAATTCTTAGGCAACATGAACGGTTTTCGATGACTAGGTAAATGATATTACTATCTGGTATTGCTTGATGAGAGTGTACATTTGAGAAGGGGCAGTGTGTTTTGATTTATGGGTACTTTGCTGGTATTGCGGCACTCTCCTGGTTGATCGACTGTTGATATTCAAATTTTTGCGAGGTGGCACTGAAGAATTTTTTTTAAGTATTTCTCGTAGGTTGATTGTGTATGAGAGATGTGTTAGGCATTCGGGCGGAGGAGGTGGAATCAAATATGGTGATTCATGTGTTCTATAGAATTGGAGATTGGGAGTTCTGAGGAGCAGATTGTTTCATGGTTGTGGACTGTGAAGTTGTGGCCGGAACTATACAGATGATAGAAAGTATTTTGATTCCGTCATTGTGGACTTTCGGAGGTTGTTTATCTATTGGTGGCTGACCATAGTTGATTTGGGGCCCATTGGTAGGCCCAATTAGGATGTGTATTCTACACCGAGCCGGATTGATCTGCTCCATACTACTATTGTTGAAGGATGTGCCATTCGGTTGATGTGAAGCTTATTCATATTCTGAAATGATCTGTGAGTTACTCTTCTATGCTACGAGGAGTTGTGATTCATTGGTTATATGTACATATGGTGCGGTTCTATTGTGGCCTTATAACGGAATTTGAGCGAGAATAGTATTGGATATTGCTTGGTTGATGATGTATTGGTTATGTTCTTTCGAGTTTTATATGGCATGGTGTCGTTTGCTTCTCCGTGGTTATGGTAATGCACTTTGGGTACTTGATGTCGAATTGCGCATGGTTATTGATGTTAGCAGGGTGGTTTGAGGTGTTTCATATGGACCAGTATTTGGATAGGGTCGCGTATTGCAGCAGAGTTATGTGGAAATATGATCCCCCGCGTAAGATTCATGTGTTATGGTTCTGCGGTGTGTGATGGGTTTTTAGCATTGCGTCAGGGGGGTACTCATCGAGCTTGCGAAAAGGTTCTCCTGTTTAGGTCATTGTTACAATTGGGTGCATTTGGAATGTTGCTATCTGGTGCACGGATTGCACGGGTTGTGGCTTTAGATTGTATTGATGTGTCATGTCACTAGAGTGGTTGTGTTGGATGAGACGAGGTCATTAGGACTAGAATAGATGCTATCAAATTTTATTGTGGTATAATTGGGAGGATAATATCAGAAGTCAGCTTTGAAATTTGCTATAGTTCTTGTAGAAGGAACGGGAGCTCCATGACCTGTTGGTCTAATGAATGGTTATGAAATTCGGTATGTTTCTTTCATCATCGGCAGTGTACGAAGGTTTTAGAATGAGATTTTGTCTGATATGAGGTTTATTACCAGCACTAGTTGATTTGAGTCGGTACTGTGGTTTGAAATCATTGCTTCGAGCATTCGAGCAATGCGATATTTGAATTTGAGCATTTGAGTTATGGTTACGGCTTTTTGTACAGCTTGTTCAGACTTATACGGTATGTAGATGCTAACTTCTAATCTTATAAGAAATTTCGGATGTCGGAAAAATTTGATTTGAAGGCTTGTGGGCTAGGTTGAATTGAGGAATTTCAGTTATGTTGTGCTATTGGCCGTGTATGGGATATGGTGACGTGGGATCACCCCCGGGTATGTGCATGGGAAAGTTACACAACCATTTCTTGGCTTTTGGAACAACTCTCAGCACGTTCGAGGATGAACGTATGTTTAAGTGGGGGAGGATGTAACGACCCTCCCGGTCGTTTCGAGAGTTATAGCCCCATTTTCCCCATTTTTACTTCTTTTTGTGTTATTCAACTATATTATGTTATATCGGGTTAGTTGGTTCGGGTCTGGAAGGAACTCAGAGCAAAATGAGACACTTAGTCTCATAATTGAAAATTTTAAGTTAGAAAAGTGGACCGGATATAAACCTATGTGTAAATGACCTCGGATTTGAATTTTGATGATTCCAATAGTTCCGTATGGTGATTTTGGGCTTAGGAGCGTGTCTGGAATATTATTTGGAAGTCCGTAGAGGAATTAGGCTTGAAATGCCGAAAGTTTTATTTTTGAGAAGTTTGACCGGGGGGTTGACTTTTTGATATCGGAGTCGGAATCCGATTCTGAAAATTAGAATACCTCTATTGTGTTATTTAGGACTTGTGTGTAAAATTTGAGGTCAATCGGATGTGATTTGATAGGTTCCAGAGTTGTTTGTCGAAATTAGAAATTTCAAAGTTCATTAGGCTTGAATTGGGGTATAATTCATGGTTTTAGCGTTGTTTGAGGTGATTTGAGGATTCGACTAAGTTCGTATGATGTTTTAGGATTTGTTGGTATATTTGGTTGAGGTCCCGAGGGCCTCGGGTGAGTTTCGGATGGTTAACGGATCAAAAATTGAACTACAACAGTTGCTGCAATTTCCTTCTGCTGGAAATTTCTTCTGCCAGCGATCGAGCCCGGAATCGAGGGGCACGATCGAAGACATGATTGAGCCCAGAATCGAGGGGCACGATCAAAGACATGATCGAGCCCAGAATCGAGGGGCACGATCGAAGACATGATCGAACCCAGAATCAAGGGGCACGATCGAAGACATGATCGAGCCCAGAATTGAGGGCCACGATCGAAGATATGATCGAGCCCAGGGTCGAGGGTCACGGTAGAAGGCATGATCTAAGGCCTAGGACTGAGAATCAGGATAGAGGCCCAGGATCGAGGGCCAGGATCGAGGACCTCGATCGAAGACCGAGGATGTCTGGGCAGAACTATAAAAATAGGGACTTCGTCCCATTCGCTATTTTTAACAAATTGGAGCTTGAGGAGAGCCGGTTTTTGGTATATTTTCAAGGAAAACTTGAGGTAAGTCCCTTGTTATCATTTCTACTCCATAATATTAAATTATTATCGAATAATCCGACTAGATTACATGTTTTTTGAGGTGTAAATCGGAGATTGGAACTTAGAAATTTGAAAATAAGATTTATACATTTGAGGGTCGAGCTGAGGTCGGATTTTGGTAAAATTGGTATGGGTGGACTCGTGGTTGAAAGAGATTTCAGATTTTGTAACTTTTGTCGGGTTCCGAGACGGGGTCCCACAGGCGATTTTGAGCCAATTTCGGGTTTTGGTCTAAATTTGAAGCTTTTCTTGTGAAATTCATTCCATTAGCGTATATTGATGGTATTATACTAATTGTGAATAGAGTTGGAGCATATAGAGGCCGAATCTAGAGGCAAGAGCATTGCGAGGTTGAGATTTGACCGGTTTGAGGTAAGTAACGATTGTAAATCTAGTCCTGAGGGTATGAAACCCCGGATTTTTGTATCATTCTACTATTTTGAAGTGATGCACATGCGAGGTGACGGGCGTGTGGGCGTGCACTGTTGGGGATTTGTGACTTGGTCCGTCTCGTAGCAACTGTAAAGTTGCATACTTGTTGAAACCATTTGATACTCATATGTTTTAGAAAGAATTCCTGTAAATTGGGCTGAATGCCATGTTTGGGCCTAGCGCCAATGTTGTTTGGACCCTTATGGGCTGTTTCTTACCATCCTCTCATTGTTTTCGATTGAAAAATCTATGCTCAGTCATGTTTATCCTTGTTTACCGTATAACTCAGTTTTATGACTCTATTTTATGCATATAAATATTTTGGGCCGAATGCCCTGTTTTACTGAAATGCCCGAGTGGCTTGAAATATTTATGACTGAGTGCGGTCGAGGGCCTGATTTGTGAGGATGAGTGTGGATCGGGGCTGCCCGCCTGCAACATACTTTATTATTATCGCACGTGAGTTGTCCGTGCAGATTATAGCGCTTGGGATGAAGGATTCCCTCCGGAGTTTGTACACACCCCCAGTGAGCGCAGGTACCTACTGAGTACGAGTGCCGAGTGACGAGTGCTGAGTGATTGTGAGGTATGCCCGAGTAGCAAGAGTGATTGTGAGGTATGCCCGAGTGGAAAGAGTGATTGTGAGGTATGCCCGAGTGGCAAGAGTGATTGTGAGGTATGCCCGAGTGGCAAGAGTGATTGTGAGGTTTGCCCGAGGGGCTGTTTATGATTTCATCATTTTTACTCACATTTGATGAGCCTTTGTTTGAAAAATTATTGGAAAAATATCTTTAAATAATTTTTACTGGAATCGGGTTTAAACGAGACGATTTGATTCAAACACTGATTTTTAAGCATGTTGTACTTTACTGAGATTTCATGATATGAACGTTATATTCTTTATTGCTCGTCACTACTGCTCAGTCTTTATTTATTGTTGTTACTTACTGAGTTGGCGTACTCACGTTACTCCCTGCACCTTGTGTGCAGATTCAGGTGTAGCTGGACACGGTAGCGGTTATTGAGTGTTCTGGTTGCAGGTTTTCTCGGAGATAGTAAGGTAGCTGTTTGGCGATCGCAGCCCCTGCTCTTCTCCCTCTTATCTTCCTCTAGTTGTATTTAGCTATTTTCCAGGCTAAGTTAGCCTTGATATTGTTAGACAGATTATAGTAGATGCTCATGACTAGTGACACCCCGATGTCGGGCTTTTCTTTTCCGCAAATTCTGTTTTTTTCTTGATTTGAACTCTTTTAAATGGAGGTTTTATTTTAAATAACCTTGGAATTATCTTTGAAATGAAATATCGGTTTGTTTTGGAAATGAGTCGGCTTGCCTAGTTCCACGATAGGCACCATCACGTTAGGGTTAGTTTTGGGTCGTGACATTATGTTTTTTATGTTTTATATTTTCTCTGAATATTTAGGGGGGATATTGAGATGCACGAAATTTTAGTCATATCGTGAATATCCACTCTCTCCGGTGATGATCTTGGACTAAACGCAATATTTAGTCTTGGTATGTTTATCTTGGCTAACATTGATAAAATCGTACTAATAACTGACTTTGTAATTATTGTAAAATATTAGTTGTTGAAACTCATTTTGCTCACAAACTGCAGATCTATTCATGCCATCATTCCTTGTGTGGGATACAATTATGTGAAATTTCACAATATAAGTATCACGGGAGGGAAAAACGTAAATTCTAATTGTTCCATCCTATTTCTCGTACCGATTGATATGGGATACACGTGCAACACACGTGATTAAAAACTAGTTTTAAAATTAACTTGAAAGCTAATTAACTTTTAACATTCTCCTTTTCCCGTTGACATGACCAGATCTGGGTGAGAAGAAATTGGGTCAATTTTGAGTTCCCTTCGCAAAAAATTTTATATGAAAATAAGGCAAAATAATTTGTTTAGTATATAAAATATGTTGAATCTGCTCAACAAACAAGATTCCAGGCAGTGGTAAAGGTGGTTCTAGTTACTCCAAATACAAACTATGATATTTTGTCAATGTTTTTGATCATTTTGCACAAATTTCTCGCTCCGCCACTAATCACATTAAATATTAGGTAATACTATTTGTTTTTTCTCTCTACATTTAGCTTATGTATTAAGAGTTTAATTTCTTTCTCATAAACTCAGAGCCGCAACTAGCTCACAAATTCTATACCTTTCATGTCCTCTCTTATTTTCTCTTCTACTTTTTAACAAGGCAAAATGCCCTCGTGGTCACTTAAATTTATACCCGTTTGTTAATCCGGTAGACAGACTTACACCTTTTCCATTTGAGCACTCCAACTTGACATGAGAACCAATAAATACATCCAACCGAGCGTGTATATCAATTGCGATGACATGTAAAACACATCATATGCTAGACTATTAATTACTTGACATGTGTTATTTGGAGTCCATTACTCAAATGGTCACTCAACTATCCCAAATTATCCACTAAAATCACTTTTCTTTTTTTTGTAACAACAAAGTCACTTAACTATGCATATAGCACTCAGAAGGTCACTCAACTAGATTTTCCAAATTTTGGATTGTCAAATACCTATTTTACCCTTTAAATTATAAACATTTATCTTCTTTTTATTTTTTTTTTTAAATTTTTAATATTATGATTTTTTTCTTTTTAATTTATATTATGGACTTACCTATATAATAAATAAATTTTATTTATAAATTTAAAAATAAAAAGTATTTAAGCATATATAATGCTGGAATAACAAATTTATGAGCATAGTAAAAAAACAATAATTAGAATAATTTGTTAGTAATAATTTTAGTATTAACAACAAAAAATTAAAAAATTAATTAGAATAATTTGTTCGTAATAATTTTAGTATTAACAAAAAAAATTAAAAAAATTATTTACACAATTGAGAATGAAAGAAAATAAAGGTTGTAAAATATATATTCCATGCACGTAATATAAAAATAATTATTTAAATAAAGGTATTTTTATAATATACATTATATATGGTTGAAAATTATGCTCAATTATATTATTATTCCGTCATTATATGAGTTGAAAACTAATTTTTTATTTTTTATTTTATAAATAAAATATATTTATTCTATAGGTAAGTCCACAATGTAGATTAAAAAGAGGAAAAAAATATAATATTTAAAAAGTTAAAAAAAGAAGAAGATAATTTAGAGGGTAAAATAGGTATTTGACAATCAAAAATTTGGAAAATCTAGTTGAGTGACCTTCTGAGTGCTATAGGCATAGTTAAATGACTTTGTTGTTACAAACGAAAGAAAAGTGACTTTAGCCGATAATTTGAGATAGTTGAGTGACCATTTGAGTAATGGACTCTAGATTAGTTTCACGTGTGGTAACTGAACTTTTCACATGTGGTAAAGTCACGTGATTAGTAAGTTTAGTCACTCCACCCCACCCCACCCCAAATCAGTAAAAGAAGCTATTGCCGGAAAAAGCCTCCGACCAAAGCCCAAAATCCGAGAAACTCACAGACCATCGAAAAACTTGAGTTGGCCGGAGAACTTACGGGTAAATGTCTCTAATCCGCGACGAATAGTTCACTCTTGGTGCCTACCTACTCATTTTGTTAATTTTCAGCCACCATTTTCGCCCGAAACCCCTAACGCATTTGATTTCAACCATATTAATCACCATATCCGTCAAACCTCCTTCCCACCAAGCCCACTGGCATAGTTCAAACCATAAATAACCTAATTAAATATCCCCTGCCACAAAAATTTAAAGAAAGAAAAAGAAAAAGAAAAGAGCAATGACTAGATTGGATCGAACAATATGGATGCCCTAATCCGTTTCAAGAAAAGATTGATAATTAAAAGAAATGGAAAGGGGATGGGAGATGACATGGAATTGGACATTTGGGAGGACTGGATATGGAACTAAAGAAATGGGGATGAGAGAGGGGGCGAAGTGGGTGGGAGGAAGTGCGTTTTTTATTTTGTTTTGTTATCTTTTCATTAATTATATATTTTTTAATACTTTTTCTATCAAAGTATTACATTCACGCGCTTTTTGAGCGTGGTTTGCACACAATTTGGCCATGTCAGCTATGTTGCCTCCACATAGGCATGGTCAACGATCAAAGTGGTTTATTAGTTAACAAATATCGGAGTTGAAGTGTTCAAATGGAAATTATACAAGTTTGTATATCGGGTTGACAAACAGATACAAGTTTAAGTGGCTACGAGGCCGTTTTGCCTTTCAAGAAATTATTTTCTCTTACCGTTGGTACTTTACTAAAACTCCAAGGGGTCGTTTGGTATAAGGGATAAGTAAAAATAGTGTTGGGATAAAATTTTAATGCCACCTTATACCTTGTTTAGTTACCAAACCTGGGATAAGTTATCTCTGGATTAAATTTAGTACCGGGATAACTTATACCTTGTAGGGGGCGGGATAATTAGTGCTGGGAGTATTATCCTAGGACAAAATAATGAAATTCACAAAAATAGCCCCGAGGTCTTCTTTCCAAATATTCGTTGGGTTCATTTGTTTCTCTTTATGTGCTTGAAAATTATAAACTTTTGCTCATAAATTCTATTTTCTAATTGAATTTTTTTGTATATTAATTCTATTCATTTTTATTATGGCAAAATTAAGTTTTCTTATGGATCATCAACTATTGTCTAATATCAGCAAGAAGATTTAGAAGAAGAAATCAGTAAATATATTTCAAAGAATTGAAAACTAGCGCCTTAAAAAATTAATTAATACTTGTTGATGTAAGAATTGAAAATTGACGAGTCAACTTGATAAAGGAGCAAGAAGATGAAGGCTAAATAAGATGGAGGGTATTTTTGTAAACAAACTTATTCTTCTTAGATATTATGTAATGCATGTTATTTTTAATATAACATACCAAACAATTGATAAAAAATAATATCAGGATAACTAATCGCAGCATAACTTATCACATCATAATCCGTATTCAAACCAAATGACCTGTAAAAGAGTTTAATCCATTTAAAATGGTTTTCACGTGAATATCTTTTTCCTCCAAACTTCCAGCTAGTACTGGTACTAGGCATAGGACAACCTAGTTCATGGCCGAGAAAATTCAGGCCATGTATTAACTTGATAATGTAAATTATTTTTATATTTATCTAAAAGGTAATTGTAATTAAATATTTTATAATAAATATTAATTGTTAACATAATAAAAATAGTAATTGATTTATTTTAGTAAGTTAAACTACATTAATGGTATACATATTTTATGTTGTTATAATAATTAATCTGTTATAGTAGATAAATAATAATAATTAATATGTTATAATAGGTTAAATTATATTGATAGCGTAAAGTTGAAGAAATATATTATCAGTCTCATAAGCTGACCTGCGCAACTACTTCATCACTTGTTGAAAATTTTGAAAGGAAAAAATATATTTCATGCGGTAATTCAAATACAGTATAGTGGAATTGCCAAATCCAATTAATTTTTTTTAGAAAACATTTTTCATTCAACAAACATGCCCTTGACGTCACAAAAGTTTAAGATGTTACTTCCTCCGTTCACTTTTATTTGACATATTTTGACTTTTAACGTCCCTTAAGAAATAATAAATTAAGTGTATAATTTATCATGATACCCATATTAATTGATGTATATTTTATTGGATTTGAGAAAATAATTTAAAATGAGTAATTAATACGGTGAGTATAACAGGGAAAAAAAAATTGTCTTCTCTTGATATGCGTAAAGTGACAAGTAAAAATAAAAATTTATTTTTAATATACATACCAAATAAAAGTGAACTGAGGGAGTAAATCTAAATCACTGTCTTAAAGGGATCAACTTGAGAGAAAGGAAGGAGTCGGTGGGGGAAGGGGTTTTATTTGTTCCCATTCAGCAAAAGAATTACACTGTTTATATACAGTTAAAATTATTTTTATAAATATATAATAAATATTGACTTCTCTTGATTTATTCATGTATTTACTTTTTTATATTTTAAATCCCCTTATAAAAATCACAACAACAATTGAGATTAGAGTTGAACTTAATTTAAAGACTGCAAACTTCATCGTACTTGGTTCCTACAGGCAAAATAGCTAGCCTTTAACTTTGAAAAAGGGGGCGCCTTCTCCTAAAAGGAAATAGCTGATTAATTAAGATTTACTAAGATTTAAGACGATTCCCTCTTCTTCTTTCTATCCTATTCACGAACCGCACAACCCCAAAATTTTCTTTCATTAAAATATGATGCAATAAAAACGGTATTTAAGTTACGAGTATACGTTTTATGCACTATTACCTATTACTTATTAGATAATTATGAAAATAATATTTTATTATAAACATTAATTTGTAACTTCCTAAAATAATTCATAACCGTAATTACTATAATAAGTTAAACTATACTGATAAAGTAAAAAAGTTTTACACAATTTCATCCGTGTACATAATTTAGTTCCTTCAGTAAAAGTCAAGTAACAACGTCAACGCATAATACATAATCCAAATTAATTGCGTACGAAGAAGTTGAGTGTAGCAAAAGGTGTAGCCTTGGTCAAGCTTCTATATAAACTAGCACATTTTCAGCTCTTTCGGTCACAACAAGCTGCTCTTTAAAGAGAAAAAAGAGAGAAAAAAGAAAGAATTAAAGAGCAAATTAAGATGGAAGTAATGCAGGTACTTCACATGAACAATGGAGAAGGAGAGTATAGCTATGCCAAAAACTCCAATATCCAGGTTATATATCGTCATCAAATGATTAAAACAGCTGAAATATATTTACTTTCCTGATATATATACTTCCCTTAATTTAGTTCGTATATCAATTATATTTTCTGGTAAAAAAGATTTTTCTTATATTATTGTTTTCCTTGGGCGACACAATAGTTGTTTGTCTCACTATATCTATCAAGGTGGCCACATGAAGATTTATCAAGGTATTTGTGGATCGAATCAATAGAACTAATAATCAAATAAAGAGGTATCAAAGAAAATATTTAAAAAAACTCAAGAAAGTAATTTAGGAAAGAAGACCATTTTCCCAAGAGTGAAAGAAAAAGCTATCAACTTGGCCTACTTTCTAAGCTATATAATATATTATCTTTATCTCTAAAGTTGGATTATCAAGGTCCTGATCCAGCTGAAAAACTATATTCTTCCGAAAATTCTTCTTTTAACCGGTTCTTAAAATCTAATCAAATTCTAGTTTTCATCCCATGAATTTTCATTTAAAAAAGAAATATTAGACCAGTGTTATTGAAATTTGGTTTGATGAATTTGTAGAGGAAGATAATATCAGCAACAAATTCAAGGCTTAAAGAAGCAGTGATAAGCATTTTGAGAAAGAACAAAAAAATGGCAGAAAGCATTGGCATTGCTGATTTAGGTTGCTCCTCGGGACCGAACGCTTTGATAGTCGTCACAGAAGTTATAAATATCATAGACGCAACGTGTCGAAAATCGGGCAGATCGTTGCCGGAGTTGAGAATTTATCTTAATGATCTTCCGGGGAATGATTTCAATGACATATTTAGGTCTTTGCCAGAATTCTTTCACAAAGTAAAAGAAGAGAAAGGTTCAGAAAATTGCTATGTTGCAGGGGTGCCTGGTTCATTTTATGGAAGGCTTTTTCCACTAAAAAGCATGCACTTTATTCACTCTTCCTCTAGTCTCCATTGGCTCTCGCAGGTCAGTATTAATTGTCAATTTGACACTATTACTATTCGAGTTGTTAAACAGATTTTTCTTTAACTATGACTATTATGACTTGGAATAATACTGTTTTAATGTAGTTTTCGAATATGTGAAAGTTTTATTTCAATTTGAAGTTGTTATGTTCGAATTTCGTTGAAAATTTATAGTAGTTTGAGTGATTACTCCCACTACTAGAAATACCGATTTCGACAGACTTTTATCGGTCAAAATTAGGTTGTCGGTAATAAATAGCGACCGAAGTCGGTCGCAATTTCCGAACGATGTCGATCGTTCAATTAAATTTCACAAACGACTGAAAAAGTAAAAATTTACCGAAAAAACCGACAGGATAGTATTCTACCACTAGACCATTGGTACATTTTGGTCTAAGACTTTTTTTTATTTTATTTATATTCTTTCGTTGCATTTTCGCACGAAAATATTATTAAAAGTATAAAATTACCGACCGAAGTTAGTCTGTTATATGAAAAATCAATCGATTTCGGTCGACTTCTTAAAAATTAAATTTCGCAAGATGCAAAAATAATTTTCCGTATTTTTATGCCAAAAAAACGATCAAGTTGGTCGATTTTATAAAAAAAAATTAAAAAATTAAAAAATTTTGAAAACTAGAACTATATCTTATCAGGACATAAGTTATTCTTAACACTATATATCTTCTTGTCAGTTTTCTATGTTTGTTTTTCTCTCACAATCAAAATGAAACAAGAAGTAGGGGCACTTCAATTAATTGCAATAGGTCGAGGACAAACTAAGGAATTGACTTCATAACTACTATATCTACCCTACCATTTTCATGCGAATCAGTTATTTTAGCTGGGGGGTCCATGGTTAAGCTCGGTCGGTTATTTTATAAAATTTATATCATATTAATTTTTTGGTTATTTTATTATGTATAATCAAAATTAGACTTTTAGAAATCGTATCGATCATGTCGGTTTTTCTTCGGTATCGGTACGGTTCGGTTAATTTTTGGTATTTTTTTAAATGTCACTTAAAAGTCACTAGTAGAAGTAGAATGCAACAACATACATACTTTTATAGAACTTAGCAAAACTCTCTAGATATTTTTACTATTTAAAGAGTGATGAATTAAGAAAACATGAAAGATAGCGAGAGTATAAATCCATCAACTATTCTACAACAGCGTAAAAGAAACTATGCAAAGACAAAGAAAATATAAATCACACGAGTGGAAAGATATTAAGTAAGTTGGGACTCAAAAATAAAGTCTATAGAAGATTAAATATTCGAAAATATAAATTTAAATCATACGAAAGAAAAAATATTTAATACATTGTAGTTTGCTACTCATAATTGCTAGAATACCTTGTGTCTTGCTAGTGAATATGTTGGAAATAATTTAGTTTCAATAGTAGTATAATAGGTTTGGGAATAAGGATTTTGAGTTTAATTACTTGTTGGCTTGTAATCGTTTTCATAATTTCAAGACCTAAGAAAAATGTTAATGCTTTATTATTTTCAAACTTAATATATAGATATATTTTTTTCATGTAAATATATTCCGGTACGGTTCGGTATTTTTTTCGGTTTATTTTCATAAAATAAAAAACCTACCCTAATTATCGGTACGATTATAGATTTATATAAAAATCTACGGTTTTATTAAAAAAAACCTAAAAATCGGTTCGGTTCGGTGCGGTGCGTTTCGATCGGTTTAGTTGGTTTTTAAATATTTATTGACACCCATAATTTTAGGCACCCTATTTTTATACTATGAATCTTTTTTCTTACCAAGGGTGTTTTGGTACGAAGAAAAAAAAATTACTTAAATAATTTGAAAAATATTTTTCGCTGAAGTCATTTTTCTCCGTTCAATATTCTTCCCCCCCCCCCTCCCCAAAAAGAAAACATTTTCCAAAAACACTTTCATGTGATTGAAACTTTTCGCTTGGATAAAAGAGGACACATTATGCATCTACCTGTCTTAGCTTTAGATAATTTGGATTGGAATAAATTATGCTTTCAACGTTAAAGTTTAAACAGAAGATTTCTTTTGAACAATAGAGTTATTGTTAACTAGTACGAAAAAGTTTATGCACATTGGTGCAAATGAACTGTTACTTTTGACTCGTACTGAATTTTACACTGTTCTTTATTATTACATAAATGCTTCATTCACGTCGGTTATCATATTACATTATTGTTACTATTGTTTGTTGTTTGGTTGTTTTAATTTTACTGTTTCTTGAATCGAGAGTCTATCATGGAACAATCTTTTTATCTTTATAAGATAGGGGTAAAAACTGCATACACACACTCCACTTATAAAATTACACTGAGTTTGTTGTTATTTTTGTAGTACTAAATTTTACACTATGAGTGTATTTGGTACGAAGGAAAACATTTTCTGAAAAATATTTTTTAATTTTTCTATGTTTGGCTGGCTTAAATGTTTTGAAAAACATTTTCATCATGAACTCATTTTACTCACACTGAAGTAAAATATTTTCCCTATCAAAAGAAGTGAAAATGTTTTTCAAAACTCTTTTTCAACTTTTCCCACCCTATTCCACATCCTCAGCCCCCACCATTGGGGTTTGGGGGTGAGGGGGCTGGGATATAGGAAACATGAGGATTTGGGGGAAGGGGGGAGTAAGGAAAGTAGCATAAAAAGTTATTTTTCTAAAAAATATTTTCTGCTCTTTAAACAAAACACTAGAAAATGTTTTCGGAAATTTTTTTTTTCGCTCACCAATCAAATAAGGAATAATTTGTGATAAAACCATTCACTTTCGGAAAAACATTTTCCTTGGAAAAATTGTTATTCCTACCAAACACACCCTATATGTCACCAAAAAGGCAAAAACAAAAGAGAGTAATAGAGATCTACTCTACCTACTGGCTACTAGTAGGTAGATGACCATTTTTGTCATGAAATGTTTAATCTTGTCCTTTTTCAATGACTTTACGGTACGAGTATTCCGCCATTTTTATGTACCTTTTTTTGGGTCAGTAGCATTTTCACTCGAATTCAATTACACATGTCAAACTCATTTATTCTAAATGTGAAAAACCATCAAACAGGTTCCACCTGGTTTGGGTACCAATGCAAGGACAACCCTAAACAAAGGGAAATTATACATATCAAGTACTAGTCCAAGTGAAGTAATCAATAAATACATGTCACAGTTTCAGAAAGACTTCTTTTTATTCCTTCAATCACGTTCGCCGGAGATGGTTGCCGGCGGGCGGATGTTGTTGTCTCTCATGGGGAGGAGCTCTATTGATCCCACGGCGGAAGATGGTTGTTACTACCAGTGGGAGCTCCTTGCACTAGCACTTTCTATTTTGGTATCTAAGGTTATTCTCCTAAAACCTATCTTATGATCTCTTTGTATTTGGTTACTCATTTCTGTTGAAAAAAGAAGAAGTCAAAATTCAATTTGATCAGATTTTTCGATTTTTCCTAAAGTTAAAGCCAGTGTCGCATATGTACTATTCATATTGTCCAGGATGCGACTACAACTTTTAACTAAGATTTTACGTTCTTTTTTAAATAAATAAATAAAAAAGTCAAGGTAGGGTAGAATAGTACAGTCGGTCCATTAGTTATTGGTATAATAACAATAACAATAAACCCAATGAATATTCGCATATGGGGTTGGGAGGGTAGGGTGTACGCAAATCTTACTCATATTTTGGAAGGGCAGAAATATTATTTCTGGTAGACCCTCGACTATCATAAGTTATTGATAAATTCTGATTTCAGGTCTTATGATATATGTTGAATTAAGCTCTATTAAAATGTGTTTTTGTTCCATCTATGTAAAAGAAGTTGTATTTAGACTTTTTTAGAAATGTATTAACCTCAAATATGGAGTTATTATAAAAACTTAACATAACAAATGGTGTAACTGTTATTACTTAATTAAAATTGTGAAAATTCAAAGACAGGGGTTTAAAAATATCATATTTTAACTAATTGAAGATTAAATGTGCTTACTTAGATATTATAAGGGCTAGAATAATATTTGTCTATATTTGAGGGATTAAAAGAGCAAATTTCCGGAAAATTACTCATAATAAGTCTTATATTCAATACTATGTGGCACACCTACTTAAAATTTTAGATTTGGTATATACTAGGAGTCTATACCAATACTATCACCAATTTGTTGTTGTTAGCTTTGGGACCATATTAATATTTATTCATGTTATTCCCGTCAATATTCCTGTATTTGTAAATATTAATTCTGCAAAATATAAGTTAACGTAATGAAACAATAATAATAAATTCGAGCCCACTGAATTCACAGTGTTTCCTTAAGGAATTTAATTCCCTCCTAGTACCCAAGGTAATGGATTATTTCCTCCCAGGATAGAACGAATAACACACTGGTGTAGCGGTACTTCAAACCCCAGTGTTTCGGCGAACACAAAGTTCGGTAGCAAATCACACTTACAGTTGCTTTGTTTGAAGTTAAAAACAATGCAGAACGAAGGAGTATATACTCAGAAAAACGTATGGAAGTTCTGAGAGGAAGGAGTGCAATGTATAGCCAATTTGTTGAGCGAATTGTATGTTGAGTTGAGTATATTTCTTCAACATTTGCTGCTCATATATATAGCAGCCAAGAAGGAGTGCAAGACCAAACGTCCACCCTTCATGGTGGAGCAAGCATTACATGTTTGTGGAGCAAGCACTTCATGTTTGTGGAGCAAGCACTTCATGGTGGGAAGACCATTATCCGGCTGCCAAATTATCAATACACGGATTGGAAAATATCCGTTTACAAATACGGATAATCTTACGTTAATATTTACTATTAACAAATAAATTTGGTCCAAAAAATTAATCAATCAATCGATCATCTGACCAAATCCAAATCCAAATCCAAATCCGAATCCGAAGCCGAAGCCGAAGCCGAAGCCGTAGCCGTAGCCGAAGCCGAGCCGAGCGAGCGACGACGACGACGGCGCGAGGCTTGCTTTCTTCTTAACTCTTTAAGAGCTACAAGAAGAGCAATTATATATATACCCACCAAAAAATGTCTTCCACTTCCAATATGGGACAATGTCTCATTGTTAAGAGGGGGAAACTTAAAATTTTACTCAAAATTTCATTTTCCCTCCATTTCCCATTCACCCTCATTTTAAGAATATTACATCTTAAAAAATAAAACCTCAACAATCCCCCACATGAATGGGGAATGGCTATATCACGGAAGTATGCATGAAAAAACTGTGTGATTTACAAGCAAGGATTAATTGCATCTGGATAAGTAGGTTTCCCTTTGAACTTTCCGTAGTAAACTTATGTCGGATATACTCAGTCAATCGGTAGATTTGATATCTTTGAACCGTCGATCTTTGGTGTATACCTAGACAACCATAAGTCACACAATCAACCCTTAACCGTCTTTGGTTCTCATTGTTGTGTTCGTTTCAGCCATGAACACCGCCTGGTTTCATAAGTGCGTAGAGAACTGGCCTTACAAAGTTCTCCTTGAAGCGGCTCACACTTCACACTTAAATAGGTGATTCCTAAACGTGTCATCCTGTAGATACACTATTTGATATACCCCGTATCAAATTTAGAAATCATTAAAAAGCCTTAATGCTTTATCCTTGGTACTGAACATTGTCTCATCACGAGAATGGACTAAAATTTTATTTGACAATGTTGAACCGTCATTAATGACTTTGTTTGATCTCTTTGAACCTAGATCTTGGGATCTCCAGTCTTCTAGGTAGAGTTACCGCCACAATGACTTGTTCTCGGCCATAGCCCCATTCCCCTTGATGATTTCTCAACTACCTCTCTAGTTAGGCCTTTTGTAAGTGGATCCGACACATTATCACTTGACTTTACATAGTCAATTGTGATAATTCCTCTAGAGAGTAATTGCCTAACGGTTTTATGTCTTCGTCGTATATGACGAGATTTACCGTTATACATGACGCTCCCAGCCCTTCCAATTGCCGCTTGACTATCACAATGTATGCATATTGGTGCCAACGGTTTGGGCCAAAATGGAATGTCTTCCAAGAAATTCCGGAGCCATTCAGCTTCTTCACCGGCTTTATCTAAGGCTATGAATTCAGCCTCCATTGTAGAGCGGGCAATACATGTTTGTTTGGACGACTTCCAAGATACCGCTCCTCCACCAATAGTGAATACATATCCACTCGTGGACTTAGAATCAGTTGAACCGGTGATCCAATTTGCATCACAGTATCCCTCAATCACCGCAGGGAAATTACTGTAGTGCAATTCAAAGTTCTGGGTATGTTCTAAATATCCCAAAACTCGTTTCATTGCCATCCAATGAGATTGGCCTGGATTGCTCGTATATCGACTCAGTTTACTTATAGCACAAGCTATGTCTGGTCGTGTACAATTCATGATATTCATTAAGCATCCCAATACACGAGCATAATCCAATTGTGATATGCTTTGGCCTTTGTTCTTTGCTAATGCAAGATTCACGTCAATTGGAGTCTTTGCAACTTTAAAGCCCAAGTGCTTGAATTTTTCAAGTACTGTCTTAATATAATGAGATTGTGACAATGCCAGACCTTGAGGAGTCTTATTGATCTTAATTCCCAGAATTAAATCAGCAACTCCCAAGTCTTTCATATCAAACTTGCTATTGAGCATACGCTTAGTAGCATTTATGTTGGCAATGTCATTACTCATTATCAACATATCATCCACATATAGGCAAACAATGACTATGTGATTTGGAACATTTTTAATGTACACGCATTTATCACATTCATTTATCTTAAAACCATTTGACAACATTGTTTGGTCAAAATTCGCATGCCATTGTTTGGGTGCTTGTTTTAGTCCGTAAAGAGACTTAACAAGTCTACATACCTTCTTTTCTTTACCTGAAACCACAAACCCTTCAGGTTGTTCCATGTAAATTTCTTCCTCCAACTCTCCATTTAAGAAGGCCGTCTTAACATCCATTTGATGAATTTCAAGACCATACACTGCAGCTAATGCTACTAACATCCGTATGGACGTAATTTTTGTAACTGGAGAGTATGTATCAAAGTAGTCTAGACCTTCTCGTTGTCTATACCCTTTGACTACGAGCCTTGCCTTGAATTTATCAATAGTGCCATCATCTTTGATTTTTCTCTTAAAAATCCATTTAGAACCCAAAGGTTTATTTCCAGGAGGAAGATCAACCAATTCCCATGTATGGTTGTTCAATATGGATTCTATTTCACTATTGACTGCCTCTTTCCAAAACAATGATTCCGAAGAAGTCATAGCTTCTTTAAATGTTTGAGACTCATTCTCCAATAAGAAAGTCACAAAATCTGGTCCAAATGAAGTAGACGTTCTTTGACGTTTACTACGTCTTGGATTCTCCTGATTACATGTACTTTCTTTTGTTTCTTCCCGAGGTCATTTAGATCCTTCACCAAACGACTCACATTCCTTTTTATACGGATATATATTTTCAAAAAACTCAGCATTATCTGATTCTATAACCGTATTATTATGAATGTCGGGATTTTCTGATTTATGAACCAGAAATCGATATGCTTTACTATTTGTCGCATATCCTATGAAAACACAATCAACGGTTTTCGGTCCTATCTTTACCCTTTTGGGTTTAGGAACTTGCACTTTTGCCAAACACCCCCACACTTTAAAATAATTCAAGTTGGGCTTCCTTCCTTTCCATTGTTCATAAGGAATGGATTGTGTTTTGCTATGGGGCACTCGATTTAATATTCGATTAGCCGTAAGAATGGCTTCCCCCACAAGTTCTGTGGCAAACCAGAACTTATCAACAACGCATTCATCATCTCCTTTAATGTGCGATTCTTTCTTTCCGCAATCCCATTAGATTGGGGCGTGTAAGGGGCTGTTGTTTGATGAATAATTTCATATTCTAAACATATTTCTTCAAAAGGAGATTCATATTCACCACCCCTATCACTTCTTATCATTTTTACTTTCTTGTTAAGTTGCGTTTCAACTTCATTTTTGTATTGCCTGAATGCGTCTATTGCTTCATCTTTACTATTCAGTAAGTAAACATAGCAATATCGAGTACCATCGTCAATAAAAGTTATGAAATACTTCTTTCCACCGCGAGATGGCATTGACTTCATGTCACAAATATCTGTGTGAATTAAGTCTAAAGGATTTGAATTCCTTTCAACTGACTTATAAGGATGTTTAACATACTTAGATTCCACACATATTTGACATTTTGATTTTTCGCATTCAAACTTGGGCAGTACTTCCAAGTTAATCATTTTCCGCAAGGTTTTATAATTGACATGACCCAAACGTACATGCCATAAATCATTTGACTCAAGTAAGTAAGAAGAAGCTGAAATATTATTATTATTTTCAACAACCATTACATTTAGGTTGAAAAGGCCCTCGGTGAGGTAACCTTTTCCCACAAATATTTCATTCTTACTAATTACAACCTTGTTGGATACAAAAACGCACTTAAAATCGTGCTTAACAAGAAGTCCAGTAGAGACTAAATTCTTTCTCATTTCGGGAACATGAAGGACATTGTTCAAAGTCATGACCTTGCCAGAAGTCATTTTTAGAAATACCTTCCCATATCCTTCAACTTTTGCTGTTGAAGCATTTCCCATATAAACTGTCTCTCCGGGTTCAGCAAGAGCATAGGTAGCAAAAGCCTCTCTAACTGCACAAACATGGCGAGTGGCTCCTGAATCAAACCACCACAGTTTAGGATTTCCCACCAAGTTACATTCAGAGAGCATGGCACACAAGTTATCAACATCATCATGGTTTACTACCATGTTTGCTTGACCCCTTTTCTTGTCTTTCTTCGGAGCACGACACTCCGTAGATTTGTGTCCGATTTTCCCACAGTTGTAGCAGTTTCCACTGAACCGCTTCTTGCTTGGGTTGTATTTCGGACCAGAAGCCTTCTTCCTCTTTTTGTTAGCTTCAACAATATTTGCTCCCATTATTGTTGAATTTCCACGGCCTCTCCTTTCAGCAGCTTTATTGTCCTCTTCGATTCTCAACCGAACAATGAGATCTTCAAGGGACATTTTCTTTCGTTTGTGTTTCAAATAATTTTTGAAGTCCTTCCACAACGGAGGCAACTTCTCAATCATTGCTGCTACTTGGAATGCTTCGTTGATTACAAGACCTTCAGCAAGTAGATCATGAATAATCACTTGCAATTCCTGGACTTGAGTAATAACAGACTTGCTATCTATCATTTTGTAGTCCAGAAATTTTGCGGCAACGAATTTCTTCATCCCGGCATCTTCAGTCTTATATTTCTTTTCAAGCGCATTCCACAATTCTTTGGATGTCTCCATGCTACTGTATACATTATACAGATTATCATCCAGTCCGCTAAGAATATAATTCTTGCATAAAAAATCAGAATGCTTCCACGCTTCAACCACGAGAAAGCGTTCATTATCTGGAGTTTTATCCGGCAGATCAGGAACATCTTCCTTGATGAACTTCTGTAGACATAACGTAGTTAAGTAGAAGAACATCTTCTGCTGCCAGCGTTTGAAATCAATCCCGGAAAATTTTCCGGGTTTTTCTGCCGGTGCCAACGCCGGTGTTCGGCTTGTCGTTGCGTTGGCAGTCGCCATCGGAACAGCTTGGTTTTCGTTTTCAGTCATCATCTTTTTCAGAAAAGAATGACACAAACAAACGTTTAATACACGTTTTCAAACTGGAGTAAAAAATCACGTAGATTTTAATATCCAACAAAACGCCACGAAGGCTTAACTCTCCAAAACGGGAGTACACAAACCACAAAGGTTTTAGTTTGCAGAATAATAAGAATAACACAAGTACAGAAATAAATATTAAATTCCTTAAGATTGTTATTCCCGTCAATATTCCTGTATTTGTAAATATTAATTCTGCAAAATATAAGTTAACGTAATGAAACAATAATAATAAATTCGAGCCCACTGAATTCACAGTGTTTCCTTAAGGAATTTAATCCCCTCCTAGTACCCAAGGTAATGGATTATTTCCTCCCAGGATAGAACGAATAACACACTGGTGTAGCGGTACTTCAAACCCCAGTGTTTCGGCGAACACAAAGTTCTGTAGCAAATCACACTTACAGTTGCTTTGTTTGAAGTTAAAAAACAATGCAGAACGAAGGAGTATATACTCAGAAAAACGTATGGAAGTTCTGAGAGGAAGGAGTGCAATGTATAGCCAATTTGTTGAGCGAATTGTATGTTTAGTTGAGTATCTTTCTTCAACATAAGTGGAAACATCCATTTATGCATTCTATAATTACTTGTCCACTAAATTTTAAAAGAATGAACATTCCAACCGTTCATTTGGCTTTACCATTCAAATTTTACAAGACTCACTTTTCGAACAACCTTTCATTTTTAGCTAAGGCCCAAGTTTAGGACTTAGAATTCTAGGAGAAAAAATGCAGCTACTACTCAATCACACGTCTCGTTTACGTTATTGGTTTTGGTACACAGTTCTCTACTTGGGATTGCTATATTTATTTGTGCAAACTTTAAAGATGTTATGGCATAATACTACTGCAAAAACTCCGGCGAAAGTTCCGCCCGGCAACCGGGGATTACCATTCACCGGAGAAACCATCCATTTCATGGCTGCCATTAATAGCAACAAACGCTTCTATGATTTTGTCAAAGTTCGACGACTCAAGCAAGAATAATTTATTATTAGATCATGACTAGCTAGAATAAGATACAGTAATGTGTTTTGATAGTTCTGATAGAATATATGTATCTTAAATATTTATAATTTTTTCTAGCAATAACGAAAATTCGTCGATAGTGTTGATTCTAATCAATTAAAGGTGTGTTTGCAAGAGAATGACTTATCTTCTGGAAAATACTTTCTAAAAAAGGTTTTCTAATATTTGATTAGAGAGTGGAAAATATTTATTGAAAGAACATGTAGTATTAAAGATTGAGAAATGTATCACCCTCACATGTGGAGTTACTATAAAAACTTAACATAACAAATGCTGTGACTGTTAGTAATAATTTATTAAATTTGTGAAAACTCAAAAACAGATGGTTCAAAATTGCATATTTTACCTAATTGAAGATTAAATGTGCTTAATTAGGTATATGAGGACTAGAATAAGAATATGTATATATTTGAGGGAGTTCTTACGGTTCTTAATATTAAACCTATTATATTTTTAAAGTTATGGATTCAAACCCACTATATATTACAATTTTAATAAAATTTTACACTAAATTTATACTCCTTGTTGAAAGTACCAGATTCTGAATCTGGTACTATAACACTACATACGCCTCTAGATGTTTCTCAGCCCTAAATATTGAATATCGTCCATACAGGGCCTAGTAGAAGGTAGACTCCTTTAATGCACCATACTATGCACCATGTCGTGAGCAAGAAGGTTGAGTGACTTTTGAGGTTGAGTGAGACGCTACCATTTCTTTGAATTCTACACTATGCGATTGCGAAGATAAAAATGGCCAATTGTGTATGAAATCAGCATCAAGAGGTCAACAAGTTGCTAAAACAGTTAGGGCTGTGGTTGAATCAATGGTGGAATCTCATTTTGGAAATGAAATTATAGATGACTTGTTTAAAGTGTATAGTGATCTTGTGGATGATTAGATTTACAAGAATAGAGCCGTTTACATCAATTTAGTTGTTTCTCTTACACGCAAGGATAATGTTCTAGACTTCTAGAGTAGCCTAAACAAAATGATCAATATGTAAACTCGACAGGTCAATAAGGGGTTGAATCATTTCTTATTCTTTTTTTTTTCTTTTTCACAAATTTCAATTGAAACAAAATGTATCAAGTAGTACATTATTGAAACATGATAAAAATTCATCCTTCTTTGATATTCACACAAAACTAATAAATATAAAATATATATTTTTCATACACATATTTATCACAGGTCTCAGACTGCCTTTTCCTTCTTTCCTTTTTTTTTTTGTGGGGGTCCAAACTTTAGCAATGTTTATGTTTCCCTCGAGGATTGAAATATCCCAAAAATAATTTAGGCACAAGCAAAAAATTAACAAAGACTATATAGAAGAAATTTATTAAACTAGAAAGAGAACGTGGTATGATACTTTTTCACAACTTATAAACTCTTAAATATCTCTACATCATAGTTACTTCTCCACAATAAAAAAATATATAGTAATACCCCTATTTATAATACTACAAACCCAAAAACCTATTCCAATATAAAATTGGTAAATAAAACCTAACTAGATATGAATTAAATAAACTACCAAATATCAAATCATAAACAACTTAGGAATAATAATTAATCTTGGTTTAATTTTCAACAGCCTCCCTTAAACCAAGATCTTCAGACTTGAGCATGCCATGAGTAACATCAAGCCTTGTAGAACGTACATACTTTAGGCTCTCTATTAATTTTCTAAAATATGTTGCATCAACAAAGTCGCGAATATCATGTTTAGTTAACTTCGATTTAAGGTGATATCATATAAGCTGGTATAGTACACCATGACCAAGAATCATTTTAAGGCCAATTAACCAGAAATTCTAAAAAAATCAACAAAGACTATATAGAAGAAATTTATTAAACTAGGGAGAGAACGTGGTAGGAGGCTTTTTCACAACTCATAAACTCTTGAATCTCTCTACATCATAGCTAACTCTCCGCAATAGAAAATATATAGTAGTACTCCTATTTATAATACTACAAAACCAAAAATATATTCTAATATAACATTGGTAAACAAAACCTAACTAGACATAAATTAAATAAACAACCAAATATCAAATCCTAGATAACTTAGGAATAATAATTAATCTTGGTTTAATTTTCAACAGCCTCCCTTAACCCAAGATCTTCCGACTTAACCATGCCGTGAGTAACATCAAGCCTTGTAGAAGTTACATACTTTAGGCTCTCTATTAATTTTCTAAAATATGTTGCATCAACAAAGTCGCGAGTATCATCTTTAGTTAACTTCAATTTCTCTTCAATATTATTCATGTATGATTTGTCTTTACTCATGGTAAATCCCTTCAAAATATCATCAATATAATTTTCCTTTACTTTGAAATCATCTACTTCTCTAGTTGCCTTGTGGTTGAACTTGTACACCCATTCAACTCCAATTGAATATTCTACAGGTTGTAGAGTAATGCCTCCAATAGACATTTCGTCATGCTCCTTAAAACATGCAATTTCGAACAATGATATAAAATTGATTACATCTTCAATATCTATAATCATGTATTGTAGTTCTGAATCCAAAATTATTTCTGCTTCAATCTTGGATAGATTATCATAAATTTTCTCTTGATGAATCATCTTGCTTTTTTCGTTACTAGGTTCATCTTCAATACCATCAAATAATTTTTCTTGTAAACACCAATCTCTTTTGGACGGGCATCTCTTTCAACCAAATCGTCCTTTTTTACAAACACAGAAATTCTTGGCAGATCAATTTAAATATTATTTGACTTCTCTTCGCTTTCAATGGAATCTCTATCACAACAAAATTACATGTACCTTTTCTTATTTTCTTCTCTATTTCTGAATTTTGTCTTCTTGATTTATTTCTGCCAGATCTGGTATGTCTTCTTTTTCTTTTGGTTGATCATCTTTTTCTTGCGATGCATCATCTAATGTCTCATCTTTCTGTTGATTCAATGATCTCTCGTATGTCACCAATTCCCCTTGTAAATCACCAAGTCTGAGAGTGCTAAGATCTTTGGTAGCTTCAAGAATAACTTTTTTATTGTTAAACTTTAAACTGAGATACTGCAATATTTTTTTAATAATTTTAACATCTTCCAATACTTCTCCATTGGTCCTTAAACCATTGACTATATTTTCAATTCTTGTAAAATATTCTTTGACAGACTTTGTTGGTCTCATATAAGGCTGCTCAAATTGAATCCTAAACTCTTGTAGTTTCTCCTTCTTTAAGTCATCAACTTTTCGATATGACTTCACCAAGATTGTCCAAGCCTTCTTTGATGACTTTGCATGCAAAAAGTTTTTAGATACATACAATTTGACCATAATGGCGAGATAGTAGCGTGCCTTATAATCTAAATGTATCTTCTTCTCCAATTGCATAGCTGCATCACCCGTCAATGTTGTGCTTTCTGCAGGTTCCGCAAATCCTTCATCATAATCCAATAACATTAAACAATTCTTCATATGTTGATATCAAGTTTTAAAATTATTTTTGCCATCAAACACAAAAGCGGGACAATCAAGTAAGAGAGTATCCATATTTGTTTTGGTTCTTTTACCGACTCTGACATGATCTCACATAGGCTATGATACCAATTTGAAGTATTGAAATACCCCAAGAATAATTTAGGCACAAGCAAAAAACCAACAAAGATTATATAGAAGAAATTTATTAAACTAGGGAGAGAATGTGGTAGGAGGCTTTTTCACAACTCATAAACTCTTGAATCTCTCTACATTATAGCTACCTCTCCACAATAGAAAATATGTAGTAGTACTCCTATTTATAATATTACAAAATCAAAAACCTATTCCAATATAAAATTGGTAAACAAAACCTAACGAAATATGAATTAAATAAACTACCAAATATCAAATCCTAGACAACTTAAGAATAATAATTAATCTTGGATTAATTTCCAACATTCCCTTATGTTATTTATGCTACTTATATTTTGCGCAAACATAATAGGCAATGCCAGCCTTCAGGTTTCGTTTAAACCCCACTCCAAGCTGGATGACATAAATATTTTTGATATCCTTATGTACATAAGAAACCGAATTAACTTAGTACTTCCTTTTTCATATTAAGATTAAATGTAACACTATCTAATTACTAATAGCACCATTATAATATCACTTTCACAAGTTTCTAAATTTAAACCTAATTAACTAATAAAATCTTTTATTATTATTTTAATATCTTGCTTCATTATCTACTTATAATAAACAGAAAAGGGTCAAAAATGCCCATAACGTATTGAAGATAGTCTAAATTGCCCTCTTTGTACCTATTGGGCCACAATTGCCCTTAACGTTAACTTTCGGATTAAAAATACCCCTCCCTTAACAGAATTATGAGATTGGCATATGTGGCCATGTGGTCCTTTAATTAAATAGGTGGCGCTAATTTATTGGTCCACGTGGCTATTGTACCCAACCCATAAATTACCCAACTGATAAATAACCCGACCATGTGGATTTATTTGTTCACACATATGAGTTTGGCGATTGTTGGGGCTGGATTTCAAAGGTTCCACCATTTTATAGGATGAAGAAGCTTAGTTGAACCTAGATATGGAACCGACTGGAGCTTGTTTGCACTAGTTTTTAACAAAATATCGCAGCTTCACGAAGAAGACGTCTTCTGAATCCAGACATCGAAGAAACGAAGTACGAACAAATTTTAAGTTTGTGGATTTTTTTTAAAGTTAGTTCATTCTTGAGGGAAGCCATTATCAAACTGATTTCTTCCAACACTTGTTGTTCGAATTGAACTTTAAGCTTCCATTGTCGTAATCGAAGCATACAGTGCTGAAAATCTTTGAACAGTTAAAAATTAGTTGGGTGCTAAATAAGATTGTTAGAAAGCGGTACTATATATCTACTGTTCAAAGTGTAGTGGTAAAATTATTGAACTCGAATTATTTTTAGCTTGGTAAAATCAACTCCACCATTACTGAACTCAAATGTAGCTTGTAGTTGTTTTGGGTTAACCCGGATTGACCGGATCATTTATGGGTTGGTCTAATAGCCACGTAGACCAATAAATCAACGCCACCTTTTTCATTAAAGGACCCACATATGTCACTTCAGAATTCGATTAAAAGAGGAGTATTTTTAATCCAAGAGTTAACGCCAATGGCAATTGTGACCCAATAGGTAGAAAAAGGATAAATTTAAATTATTTTACATGACAGACATTTTTGACCATTTTTCGTATACTAAATTAACTCTATATTTTGCGCGGACATGGCTCTCAATCGGGACCGCCACCACTTATTAATGTCTAAGGAAGACAATTTAGTTTGTCGTCCACTTCACCTTGTAGAAATGAAATCGAAAAGAATAAAAGAAAAAGGGAAATAATTCAGTCATTTATTTATTAAACTCTAAACCACAGTGCCCATAGTCGTCTTCTAGGAATATTGCATTTGTACTTCCTACCAAAATTTAATTTTGGATTTAATCAATTAGATCTAATAAAATAGAGTCAATTTTAGTCAATATTAATTTTTAAAAAAATATGTTAACTGGTTTTATAATAAGATAACATGTATATTATCCGAATGACAATGAATGTTGACAACATTAATAATATTTAATGACCAAAAAAGAAGGGGATATCATTAAATAATAATAAATAGAATAAAATGAATGATATTTAAGTAAATAAATATGTGTGAGTTACCCGAAAAGATTTATATATATTCTTTCAGACAATAAAGAATGATTGATGAGCTTCTCAATGTTCAGATTTTTGGTGAACCAAAATTTGTGTAAAATGACTTATTTTTCCTACTTAAAGAGCTCATTTCTTTCACTCCATGACTGAGAAGACACAATCTTCTACACACTAATCTCACACCATATACAATGGCGTTAATTAATTTCTAATCCTCTTGCCATGATCGTGGTTTCGTTTGCGTAGCGCGGTAGTAACTTTTAATAAATTTCAAAATTAATTTCTCCAAGCATAAATGTAGTAATATCTAAAAAATAAATACTACAAATAATTGATTGTCATGATTTTGGATTCGCTTACGAGGCGCGATTATGATAAGTTAATTAATTTTATTTCGATCACGCATTCGCTTGCATAGCGTGGCAAAGACAACGTAATATTGTCCAAATCATCCTTCAATAATTCTAATAATCAAGAAATAAAAACGGATAGATAAAACATGAAAATCCTATAAATCACAGTTTACACAAAATTAATTCACTTTTAGTCAAAAAAGTGACCGTGCTAGAACCACAGGATTCGGGGAATGTCTTACACCTTCTCTCCGGTCAGCAAAATTTCTTATCCGGACTTTGTTTTCGCAGACCAATAATAAAATAGAGTCAACCTTCCTTTGATTAGAAATTCAAATAAAATATGACTTGGAACACCCAAAAATCAATTTCAAGTGGCGACTCTTAACAGTAAAAATAATCTTGTTGAACCCTCTCTGCTCAACCCGTTCTAAAAGGCTGTGACGGTCATCCCTTAGGATATATTTGGTAAGGTCATTCTTACCCTGTTGAATTGGGCGAGGAAGTCCCTTACTCCTTCTTCCCGGGATTGCTCGATGGCAAAGATGTCGTTAAGCCCAATATAGCCTTTGTATTCCTGCCAAACGTGAAAATAATATATTAATACATGGAGCTAAGGCTGATTTTTTTTTCCCGTTAGTCTTCGTTTGGGTTGGGAAATAATAATCACTATGGGGCAAGATCAAATTAAATCTGCACGAATGTCGAATGATGTAATTAACTAGTGCCCTCTCAAATATGGACCCAACAAAATTAAAAGGAAAAAAAAAGAAGAAAAAAAGAAAAAGAAGAAGCAACAGATCAATAACTAATTATCTTACAACTTGGCTAAACAAGAGTCAAGAATTAAGCAATAGTGGACTTGAGGTAGTTGGCTAAATAGGGATAGTTTGAAGACCCAAAATGTGTCTTGTCAAAGGGCACTTAATCCCTTAAGTGGAAACATCCATTTACACATTCCATAATTACTTGTCCACTAAATTTTAAAAAAATGAACATTCCAACCGTTCATTTGGCTTTACATCAAATTTTCAACTCACTTTTCAAACTTTTTAAGAACTTTCTCTTAGATCATGCACTACGTACTTAACAAAGGGATAAACCATCTCTCATTTTTAGGTGAGGCAGAAGTTTAGGACTTAGAATTCTAGGTGAAAAAATGGAGCTACTTCTCCATCACACGTCTCGTTTACTTTGTTGGTTTTGTTACATAGTTCTCTACTTGGGATTGCTATACTTATTAGTGCAAACTTTAAAGATGTTATGCCATAATACTACTGCAAAAACTCCGGCGAAAGTTCCGCCGGGCAACCGAGGATTACCGTTCATCGGAGAAACCATCAATTTCATGGCTGCCATTAAAAGCAATAAAGGTTTCTATGATTTTGTCAAAGTTCGACGACTCAAGTAAGAATAATTTATTATTAGATCATGACTAGCTAGAATAAGATACAGTAATGTGTTTTGATAGCTCTGATATATATATATATATATATATATATATATATATATATATATATATATATATATATGGGATATGTGTTACAAATGGTCATAAAACTATGACTTTTTTTCACTAAAGTCATGTAACTTTATTTTTTATCACACAAAAATCATATAACTATGACTTTTTTTCACTAAAGTCATATCATTTTGTTTTCTCATACAAAAATTATAAAACTTTCACTAACTCACAAAAATCATAGTGGTCAAAAAAAAAATCGGTAGTATTTTCTTGTTTTAAGTTTTTTTTTTTATTTTTTATTTTCAGTCTAATAAATAATTATCCAATTAAAATAGAAAAAATATGAGTATATTTTTAGCCTCTCCCAAAAATAATATATATATATATATATATATATATATATATATATATATATATATATATATATATATATATATATATATATATGTGTGTGTGTGTGTGTGTGTGTGTGTGTGTGTGTGTGTGTGTGTGTGTGTGTGTGTGTGTGTGTGTGTGTGTGTGTGTGTGTGATTAGTTTCGGCCGACCGATTAATATTATATTTTTCTTTAATATAGGAATGATCCAACCCAGCCTGACCCAATACCCCTATACGTAAGTTAAAATAATACTAAAAATGAATTCTTCCCCCGTAAAAAATTTAGTTCGGAATGCATGAGATTTTGACAAAAAATAAAGAAATAAAAGGTATAATTAGAGAGCACTTGAAATAAAAATGATATCAATTTGAATAAAAATCTTAAAAAAGAAGAAGATAGAAGTATCATGTTTTGAAGGATTTATTATTCACTTTTAGTATTATTTTAATTTTTATATATATATATATATATATATATATATATAGGGTTCGGGTGGGCCAGGTCGAGTTGGGTCATCCCTATTTTAAGCGAATTATTATTTATCAAACTGAAAATAAAAAATAATAATACAAAAAAAAAAATACTACTGAAAATTTATACCGATTACAATGTTTTTTGTGTGAATTAATAAAAGTTATTTGATTTTTGTGTGAGAAAATATAGTTACATGACTTTGGTGAAAAAAAGTCATAGTTATATGATTTTTGTGAGAAAATAAAGTTATATGACTTTGTTGGAAAAAAAAGTCGGTATTTATATGACCATTTGTAGCAAGCCAAATTCAATGTTTACTTTTCCTAACCAGTATACATAAATCATACATTAACTATACATAGTTGTATATATAATACATCCGCCTACAATATTTAGTTTAAGAAATTAAGTTAACAACTATTTGGGTTAATTCTTCTCATTTTTCGTAGCAATAACGAAAATACATCTTTAATCAATTAAAGATGTATTTGTCATGATGGAAGTCATTTTTTCGGGAATTGTTTCTAAGAGAATGACTTATTTTCTGGAAAACACTTTCTGAAAAGGTTTTTTAGAAAGTGAAAAATATTTTCTGAAAGAACATGTAGTAAAGATTGATAATACTTTATCAAACTGGATAATATTTTGTTGAAATTTTTGAGTATCAAACATTGATAATAATGTCCAATTGTTGGTTAAAGCAATGATATAAGGTAAAAAAAAATTGAGATAATTTTGAAGAAAAAGACTTCTGCCTAAAACTGAGGAATGTTATTTTATCTTTTTGTTTGAATATTTATATATTTCCTGGCAATTGAACATCAAAAAATGATTTATTTTCTGGAAAAGGCTTCCGGTTAACAATTTAATACTCCCTCCGTTTCAAATTAGATGAGGTACTTTCTTTTTTAGTCTGTTCCAAAATAAATGACACATTTCTGAATTTAGAAATAATTCAACTTTAAACTCTTTATTTTACCTATTTTACCCTTAATGAGAAGCTTTTATAACCACACAAATGTCATGGCCTCACAAAGTTTTTACCCCTTAAGTTTTTAAGACCACAAGTTTCAAAAATCTTTTTTTCTATTCTTAAACACCGTGCCGAGTTAAACTACCTCATCTAAATTGAAACGGAGGGAGTAGCTTGTTTGGCCAAGCTTCTCAGCAGGCCAAAAGCGTTTTTTTTCTTTCAAAAAAGTGCCTTTTTCATCAATTTGATGTGTTTGGCCAAGCTTTTTGTTGGAAAAAAAGTGCTTTTGGCTAGAAGCAGAAGCAATTTTGAAAAAGCAGAAAAAAGTAGCTTCTCTCCAGAATCAGAAGCAGTTTTGACTTTACTTCCTACCAAAAATACCCTTTGCAAAATATTATATACACCAAAATAACCTTACTTAATTTAAACTATTAAGTAATATAAAATAACTTTTGGGATGAATTTTCATTTTTGTTGGATGATTTTTGATATATTTATATTATCTTGAAAGAATAAAGTATTTTTCAATTTTATTTTTATATTTTACTTAAATAAAATAAAAAACTTAATTATTAATTTTAATAATAAAAATTTGTAATTATTTATCTACTTATATAATATTAACTATTAAGCAAATCTCTTCATGTCCTTGTTTGTAATTTGACACATAAAAGTACTTTTTGAAAAATTTGGCCAAACACAAATTATTGTTCAAAAATATTTTTCAAATTGATTAGCCAAACACAAACTGTTTTTCTTCGAAAGTACTTTTTTAAAAAAGCACTTTAAAAAAAAAAACATTCTCAAAATAAGCTGATTTTTTCCAGTTTGACCAAACTGGCTATAAGAATAGTTGGAGTAGGCCGAACTCTGTGTATAGTTAGTGTATCTGTCTAGATTTATTAGAGTGTGACAAAGTTTAACATTTCAGAGCATCGGTGTACAATCAAAGCTCTCTATAACAGTCTTATTTATTCTAATATTTTTTTGTTACTATAGTAAAAGTGACGTTATAGAAAACATATATTATAACATAATATGTGAAATTGGTCTTTTTGAAACTTGACACTTATAGTGAAGTGTTGTTACAGATAGATTTGACCGTACTTTATTTGTAGTTATGGGAATTGCTTCAAAACAAATATATTTGGGCAGACGCATGTATTTATCTCAAGCACAAAGGCAGCAAAGAAAATTCTAAGTAAGGAGACTGCGAATTTCACAAAGAGATACATAAAGTCAATTGCAAAACTTGTGGGAGACCAAAGCCTTCTTTGTGCTTCACATGAGCAGCACAAACTTATTCGAAGCCATCTTAGTACTTTGTTTACAACTGCATCTCTTTCGTCAATGGTTAGACAATTTGATGAATTGACTGTTAATAATCTTAGCACTTGGCAACACAGATCCGACGTTATTATACTCCATGAAGCTCTAAAGGTTGGTTTCCCTATTAGTCTATTCCAACTTCTTTTAGTATTTTTTTTATGGGATCTTTGAACAAATAGTTCGCCGGATTTTGTTTATTTTTTTAGACTATAGTACTAATTATACATGATTATACAAGTATTATATATATTACACATCCACCGCCTATTCCTAAATTAAGCTGTTGGGTGAACTATTTAGGTTACATCTTCTAAATATAACTCTTTCAACCCATCCAAATTCAGGTGGATTAGATTGCACATATATTCATTGTTGTAGAAAAGACACCAGTAAGCCACTCTAAAGAGCTATTATTTAGGAATTAGCCAATGTGTCTTGTGTTTTTTCAGTTCAATATTTTGGGATATAAATGTCCTAAATTATCCTGAAATTAAGATTTTAGTTCAATTATTCGTAACAAAATAAGTATCGGTTAATCCCTATATACTAACCCTTAAAACGGCGGTTTGTGCACTTCCCCTTTCATTGCTAAGTACATTTGAACATAACCCCATTTAGCCTGTCTAAGGGTTTGGCTAATTTGAGCAATCAATACAGCCCAATGACCCATAAGAAAATTTATCAAAAAAAAAGATATCGATTTTGATTAGTTAATTAATGTCATGATATATTAAAAAAAAAAAAAGAAGAAGAAGAAGAAGAAGAAGAAGAAGAAGAAGAAGAAGAAGAAGAAGAAGAAGACTTCTTTGGCAATTTTATTTGGTAATTAAATAAATTATAAAAGATAAATGAACATATGAAAAATGATATTGAGTTGGGAAGGTCAAGTTATGGCCCTTTATTAAGTTCAACTGACCTACCCACCTTGAACCAAGCAAATTCAGGGAGGGATTATGATTCAACTCGTTTATTAATTTAACCATTTAACCCGCGTAAGTTTTGCCCAACCCATCCATTTGACACTCCTACATTAGATTAAGGATAGCTGATTGGTTCATAGAGCTCGCTTAATTAAAGGGTAACCCGATACACAAAACACCTCGCATTCATGTAGGGTTCGGGGAAGGGCCACACCATAAAAGATGTGATATAGATAGTCGATCCTAATGCAAACATTAATGGTGTCTTCCACGACTCAAACCCGTAATCTATAGTTCACAGAGCTTCCTTGTTTTACATAATTGCATTTTCTTCTTGTGTTATAGATAACCCTTGAAGCAATCTGCAAAATGTTAATGAATTTGGAAGGAGAAGAGGAATTAGAGACGTTGCACAAGGATGTTGGGCTGATTTATGAAGCAATGCTAGCATTTCCAATAAAACTACCATGGACCAGATTCTACAAAGGCCTACAGGTAATTGACCGGCCCAATATGGAAAGCCCATTAAAGTTCGGACTCAACAATTAAAGCCCATAGACATTTAATTGCAGGCCAGAAAAAGAATTATGAGGTTGCTGGACAAGATAATAGAGAAAAGACGAAACTCCAAAGAAAAGTTTGATGATTTTCTAGCTCATCTTTTGAGTAAGGATGGTGAGGAGAGTGAACAAGAAAATGCCACACAGTTAACAAATCAGGAGATTAAAGATAATATACTAACCATGATTATTGCAGGTTTGTTTTAATTTAATATACCTGGATTATACATAAGTTATTTATCATGTTATTAGTTAAACTCTCAAATATTTTTCTTTTTGGGCAGGTCAAGATACCACGGCTAGCGCGATTACATGGATGATCAAGTATTTGGATGAAAATCCCGATGCTCTTAACCAACTTCAGGTAAAACAAATAACATTTTAAGTAATTAGAGATAGAATTATAAGGTTCGATTCTCATCATATCCTTTTCTTTGATCGCTTTCTTAATTAGCATGTGAGACCTACTATCTAGGACAACTTAAATGAAGTAATATCTTGATTGTTTTGAAAGTAATTCACAGCCAAAATTCTAATATTAGAAAGTTGATTGGAATAGGCTGAACAACAAGCCCTTCAGCAAAAGGTTTCCAGCAAAGCACACCTCACGCTAGAAGACCTGAATTGTATGCCATATGCATCTAAGGTATTATTTATTTCACTTTTTTATTTATGCTTATTTTCGATTTAGCCCCTTTTTTTATTTAATCTTACAGTGCACTGAATACATTTCGAAATAGTAATAATTAAACCTTTGTGCCAACAGGTTATTAAGGAATCACTTCGAATGGCTTCAATTGTGCCTTGGTTTCCAAGAATGGCACTCCATGATTGTGAAATTGAAGGTTTACTTTTATACACAAAATTATGAAAAATATTTTAACTGCAAATTATATTAACATCCCTCTAATTTCTATGTGAATTTAGGATTTACGATCAAAAAAGGATGGAACATTAACGTGGATGCTAAATCAATACATTTTGATGCAATGATATTCCATGATCCGAATAAATTCATTCCTTCAAGATTTGATGTAAGTAATTCTCTACAATCAAACATAAGTTTACCAAAGGAACACAATGGAATTGGGGGAAAAGTTGAACACAATGACCTCATTTTTATCATTAATTATGGTCTAATATAGTATGGTGTAAACACTGAATAAAGAATTATTCAGGTTGATTCAAAACCATATAGCTTTTTAGCATTTGGAATGGGAGGAAGAACATGCCTTGGACTGCATTTGGCTCGAGCAATGATGCTTGTTTTTGTCCATCGTTTGACCACATCCTACAGGTTTGGCCTATCTTTATCAATTTTGAAACCATAAACTAATCATCTTTATCTTATGTTAGATTCAATTACAATTAACAAGTGTGTTTAATGTTTATGTATTTTTTGGGTATCAGGTGGATGGTAATAGATTCTGATGAAAGCATTGAGAAATGGACACTTTTCTCAAGACTAAAAAGTGGTTGTCCCATACGTGTTACGTGTTTAGAGGAGGAGAGGGAGTTCCCTAATGCATCAATAGCATAAAGCCAAAATGTTACTTATTTATTTAGAGTAGTTATGATATATTTGCAACAACAAAGAGAGAACACTAGGGGTCCAACAAGATGTAGATAAAAGTAATTGTTTGATCATATTTTATGTAAATAATCTTTAAATATTTTAAATTGTTAACTGTTGATTTATTACAATTTTTATGTAGTTTCTAGATATGTAAATTTTATTTCAAACATTTAAAGTTTATGTTAAAAATCCGAATTTACTTCAAATATTTGTTAGTTTGATCCTCGTATTCCGAAAAGATTCAAACAAATTATAAAGGAAGAAATATTAAATAGTTCCTAAAGATTGAGCTTGAACAAGATACTACTAGTGGGCTAGGCTAGTGCACTTATTTATCAACTGTTTCCCAAATCAAATATGAGTTCTTCTACTACCATTTATTTTTTAATAAAAGTCTGTGACATCAGAGAAAACTAGCTAGGAAAAGCTGGCATCCATGAATTTTTTTGGCTTCCGCTAATATTAACATCATATATGGTATCATCTTACAGGATGTAATATCAAAAGTAGCGTGGTATAATACAAAAGATGTAATGTAAGTGATGCAAGCTAAACCCATCATTGATTCAACGAATTCTATCCATGCATGCAATTTTGTAGGGTTTTCTGGCTTGTGTGCCCTATGGAATCACTTAAATCTATTTGTAAACTGTGTTGTACGGACTCTCTAAAATACTGCAGTACTCGTGTTGAAATCTTCAAAATTGCATAAATTTTGGAGGATTAAATATGTATCCACTGACATTTTCGAAGAGTTTGAGCGACATACTTGTGAAGCATCCCCATAATGGTACCGGTGGAAGTCACCCATACAATAAGAGTGAGTTCAATTTTTCTCGTACCCCTTCTTCCTTTATCCCCTAATCTAATTGCAATTCAGGGGGAAAAAAACTAATGAAGGTTGAGCAATATTATAAAACTAAGAGGCGTTTGATAAATGGAGAATGATGTAGCCATTATGTACGGAGATAATGCTCATGACAGATCAATAATTAATTGAGCATTTTAACTTGTTTACACAGATAATTAGGATTGAAGCTTTGTCTTTAATTACAATTTACGTCAAGTAAATATCCTTTTAGAATATAACCAATCAACATAACGTCCAAATTCGAACGAAAAATGCATTTTCATGGACAATAAAATAACAAGCATAATGCATAATGCATGGTTGACAGAAGAAATCCAACAACAGCTATTCATTTAATTTGATAAAACAATATATGTTTACTCAAACAAGAGTGCAATTTGCAAAAGCCTAGGTCACAAGAGAAACTATCTGGAACAAACATGACCAGAAATTAAGGTAGCAATTTGCCAATGAGCTTTATATATATATATATATATATATATATATATATATATATATATATATATATATATATATATATATATATATATATATATATATATATATATATATATGAAGATTAGAAATGATGTTCAAATCATGGAAATTCATTTTTATGATATGTCCTAAAAGATATAAAATAAATTTTGTAACTTATGACGGAACAAATCCAATAAAATAAGGATATATACTGCATGCATATGCATAGATATGAAGAGAAAAGCTCCAATCCCAACAACTTCTGCACAGCTAGCTTCCCATTTATGGACTGGATAAGCCCCTGTTCTAAGGGCAATTGGACAAGCGAACACCACAATTTATTGACTTTTATTTACAATACAATGCACTCTCTTTTAGGGAATCTTTGTAGCTCATTTCGTTGGCTACTTACCCGAACTTTTATCTGATTGGTGACGGTTTGAATTTCCACCTTGTAATCCCATTCCTAACTTTGTTTGGCACTTATATACAGGTCGTTCCGAAATATTAAACTGTATTTTTTCTGACTTTAGTAAATTATATCTAAACCAAGTGCATGATTTGAGTTTTACTCAAGTGAAACAACTTATTTGCACGGAGGAAGAAGTTCAAAAGTTCTTTATGTTTTTTTAATTTGGGACCAAGTGACCAACTCACCTATTGACAGAGTCTACGTACCCCCAAAACCACCAACATACCAGAATGGATTTAAACCATAATGGGTTTAATCATTATATGCTATAATTGAGCAATCCAGCAATTAGGGACGTCCGTATTAGAAGTATATAGTCCATGCGGTTGGGATTTTAAGCTTGTGTAGCTTAAAGAGGGTGAATGTAAAATGGAGGGAAAAATAAAATATTTGAGTTTCCCTCCTTGGCAAAGGGACATTGTCCCATATTGGAGGAAGAAAAGGCTTTTAATGGGTATATATATAAATGCTCTTCTTCTAGCTCTTAAAAAGTTAAGAAGAAGGCAAGCCTCGCGCCGTCGCCGTCGCCGTCGTCGCTCGGCTTCGGCTTCGGTCAAAGATTGATTGAAAAATTCAATCCGGAATAACCCATAACCCGTGACCCGGTCCGATCAGGCCCGTTTTCTTTTCCGGATTATTTTAAATCCATTTTTCCGCAATATTTCAAACAACCCTGTTCCAACAGTCATGGTTGTTTCTGAAAGGTTGCAAACCTTTTCAGAAACAATGCCAGCAACTCTATAAATAGAGTTTGAATCCCAGAATCTTTCCTTACGAAATTTTTTGAGCTTCTTCTTCTTCTTCTTCTGCACAAAAAATTCAGTGTGTTTTACAGCCTTCGAGTGGCTTGCTGTTCACCGGCGTTTAGTACCAACACTCCGGTGAGTTAAATCGTTCTATCCTGGGAGGATATATTCCAGTACCTCGTGTACTTGAGGGGAATAATTTCCTTAAGGATACACTGTATATTCAGTGGGCTCGATTTATTCCTATACTGTTTTTCCAAAATTTATTTCGTTAAACAAGTATTACTAACTTTCTATTTTGTTTATATATTTCAGAAAGTTTAATTGTTTATTACAGCAATACAGATTTATAATAATCTTAAGAAAATTATTTTATTATATTCTGTATGTTGTTTGTGGAGATTAAAACCTGTGTGGTTTTCTACTCCTTCTGAATTTTACTATTCTGATTTGAAGATATAAAAAACTTTATCAGAGTATTGAAATTCATAAAACGATTTGAAGAACATAAAAATTTTATCGTTTTCTGTGAAACAGTATATAAAAAAACTTCGGTTTTATTTATTATATATACTATTTTTTTTTGTTAATAACAGTATTGTTTACTGTTCTGGTTTTGCCATTAATTGAATTCTTCTGTTGTTTACAGTGAGAAATGGCAATTGATAACGAAAATTCTTCTGCGACTGTTGCGGCAACGACGATAGCTTCTTCAAGCCGGACTGTTGTTCCATCGGCAGAAAAATTGGAGAAATTTTTCGGAGCCAACTTCAAAGGATGGCAGCAAAGGGTGTTCTTCTGGCTTGCCACACTTGGTATGCAGAAATTCACTAGTAAAGAACCTCCAGTTCCTGTTGCGGACATGTCGGATAACGAAAAATTCATGATTGTTGAGGCGTGGAAGCAGGCAGATTTTCTTTGCAAAAGCTATATCTTAAGCGCTTTAGAGGATGACTTGTACAATGTGTACAGTGCGATGACTACTTCGAAAGAATTATGGAACGCACTTGAGAAGAAATACAAGACTGAAGATGCATGCTTGAAAAAGTTCGTGGTTGCCAAGTTTCTAGACTATAAAATGATAGACAGCAAAACTGTTGGAACCCAAGTTCAGTAGCTTCAACTTATTTTTCATGACCTTATTGCTGAAGGTATGGTCGTAAATGAAGCATTTCAAGTAGCTGCAATGATTGAAAAATTGCCTTCTTCGTGGAGAGATTTCAAAAACTATCTTAAGCACAAGCACAAAGAAATGAAGTTGGAAGATCTTGTGATTCGTCTCAAGATTGAGGAAGACAACAAAACCGCCGAGAAGAAGTCTCGTGGAAATTCAACGATCATGGGAGCTAATATCGTTGAGGAGACTGCTCCAAAAAATAAGAAGAGAAAGAGGCCTTCTGGACAGACTAAGGAGCAGAACAAAAAGAAATTCAAGGGCAGCTGCTACAATTGTGGAAAAACCGGTCACAAAACCCCTGATTGTCGTCTCCCAAAAAAGTATAAGAAGAAGGGACATGCCAACATAGTGGAGAAGAATGATAACATTGATGATCTGTGTGCAATGCTTTCGGAATGTAACCTAGTTGAAAATCCGAAAGAGTGGTGGATTGACTCTGGAGCCACTCGACATGTTTGTGCTGTCAAGGAAGCATTTGCGACTTACTCTACTGCTGATCCCGAAGAAGAGCTTTCCATGGGAAATACTGCAACAGCCAAGATTGAAGGTTATGGGAAGATATTCCTGAAGATGACTTCCGGCAAGGTGTTAACGCTCAACAACGTTCTTCATGTTCCTACTATTAGGAAGAATTTAGTTTCTACTTCTTTGCTTGTTAAGAATGGATTCAAATGTGTATTTGTTTATAATAAAGTTGTTGTAAGCAAGAATGAAATGTATGTTGGAAAGGGCTACCTCACAGAGGGCCTCTTCAAACTAAATATAATGGTTGTTGACAGTATGAATAAAATTTCAGCTTCTTCTTATTTATTGGAGTCAAATGATTTATGGCATATTCGTTTAGGACATGTCAATTACAAAACCTTGCGGAAGTTAATTAATTTAGAAGTATTGCCTAAATTCGAGGGTAATAAATTAAAATGTCAAATATGTGTTGAGTCTAAGTTTGTAAAACATCCTTATAAGTCTATTGAAAGGAATTCAAATCCTTTAGACTTAATTCATACTGACGTTTGTGATATGAAGTCAACACCATCACGAGGTGGGAAAAAGTATTTTATTACTTTTTATTGACGATTGCACTCAATATTGTTATGTTTATTTGCTTAATAGTAAGGATGAAGTGATTGAAGCATTTAAGCAATACAAGAATAAAGTGGAGAATCAATTGAATAAAAAGATCAAAATGGTTAGAAGTGATAGGGGTGGAGAGTATGAATCTCCGTTTGCAGAAATATGTTCGGAATATGGAATTATCCATCAAACTACTGCACCTTACACACCTCAATCCAATGGAATTGCGGAAAGGAAAAATCGGACATTAAAGGAAATGATGAATTCTTTATTAATAAGTTCCGGATTACCGCAGAGTTTGTGGGGCGAAGCTATCCTTACAGCTAACCGAATACTCAACAGAGTACCCCACAGCAAAACGCAATCTATTCCATATGAAAAATGGAAAGGAAGAAAACCCAACTTGAAATATTTTAAAGTGTGGGTGTGTCTAGCAAGGTACAAGTTCCTTTACCTAAAAGGGTTAAAATCGGACCAAAAATTATTGATTGCGTTTTTATTAGATATGCTGCAAACAGTAAAGCATGTCGGTTTTTGGTTCATAAATCCGATAATCCCGAAATTCACATTAATACGGTAATGGAATTAGATAATGCTAAATTCTTTGAAAGCATCTATCCGTATAAAACTGAATGTGAGTCGTTAAGTGAAAGACCTAAACGACCTCGGGAAGAACCAAAGGAAAATACTCCAAGTATAGAAGATCCAAGGCATAGCAAACGTAAAAGAACATCTACTTCCTTTGGACCAGATTTTGTGACATTCTTGCTTGAAAATGAGCCTCAAACTTTTAAAGCAGTTATGTCATCTTCTGATTCAGCGTTTTGGAAAGAGGCAGTCAATAGTGAGATTCAATCAATTTTGGATAACCATACATGGGAACTGGTAGATCTTTCTCTGGGAAATAAGCCTTTAGGTTCGAAATGGATCTTTAAACGAAAAGTGAAAGCTGGTGGCACTATTGGCAAATATAAGGCAAGACTTGTTGTCAAAGGTTATAGACAAAAGGAAGGCCTTGATTACTTTGACACTTATTCGCCAGTAATGAGGATAACATCTATTAGGGTGTTAGTGGCACTAGCGGCCGTGTATGGTCTTGAAATCCATCAAATGGATGTTAAAACAGCTTTCAAAAATGGAGAATTAGAAGAAGAGATTTACATGGAACAACCTGAGAGTTTTGTGATAACTGGTAAAGAAAAGAAAGTGTGCAAACTTGTTAAGTCGCTTTATGGACTTAAACAATCACCCAAATAATGGCATGCCAAATTTGACCAAACAATGTTGGCAAGTGGGTTTAAAATCAACGAGTGCGAAAATGTGTTTACATTAAAAACACTTCAGGACATGAAGTCATTGTTATTTTATATGTTGATGACGTGTTGATAATGAGCAAAAACATGGCAGATATAAATGCTACTAAGCGCATGTTGGCTAGCAAAATTCGATATGAAAGACTTAGGAGTTGCTGATGTGATCTTAGGAATCAGAATTCACAAGACTCCACAAGGTCTAGCATTATCACAGTCTCACTATATTGAAAAGGTACTTGACAAGTTCAAGTATTTGGATTTCAAAATTGCCAAGACTCCAATTGACGTGAGTTATGCACTTCAAAAGAATGAAGGTGAAAGTGACTCACAACTGGATTATGCAAGAGTATTGGGAAGTTTGATGTATATCATGAATTGTACACGACCAGATATAGCATGTGCTATTAGTAAACTGAGTCGGTTTACAAGTAATCCCAATCACATACATTGGATGGCAATGAAACGAGTTTTGGGGTATCTCAAACATACCCAAAATTACGCTTTGCATTATAACAAATATCCCTCCGTGATCGAGGGATATAGTGATACAAATTGGATCACTGGATCATCTGAAGTTAAATCCACGAGTAGATATGTTTTCACAATTGGGGGTGGAGCAGTGTCTTGAAAATCATCCAAACAAACATGCATCGCCCGTTCTACAATGGAATCTGAATTCATAACTTTAGATAAGGCCGGTGAAGAAGCTGAATGGCTCCGAAATTTCTTGGAAGATATTATATTTTGGCCCAAACCTTTGGCACCTATTTGTATACATTGTGATAGTCAAGCGGCAATAGGCAGGGCGGGGAAGGTTATGTATAACGGAAAATCTCGTTATATATGACGGAGACACAATACTGTTAAACAACTACTCTCTAGTGGTGTTATCACAATTGACTACGTAAAGTCAAGAGATAACATGTGGGATCCACTTACAAAAATCTTATCTAGAGAGGCAGTTGAAAGATCATCAAAGGGAATGGGGTTAAGGTCTAGGACAAGTCATCATGGCGGTAACTCTACCTAGCATACTGGAGATCCCACGAGCTAGGTTCAAAGAGATCAAACAAAGTTATGAATGACGGTTCAACATTGTCAAATAACTCAACCCATTTCTCGTGATGAAGACAATGTTCAGAAATAGAGGTAAAGCATTAAGGCTTTTTGATGAGTCGACAAAGCTTAAAGGTTTTTTAATGATTTGCTAAGTCTAGTAGGAAATGACCAGATAGTGTGTCTATAGGATTACACGTTTAGAAATCACCTATGTGAGTGTGAAGTGTAAGACGCTTCAAGGGGAATGGAAGTAAAGGCCTATTCTCTAAGCACTCATGAAATCAGGCGGTGTTCATGGATGAAACGAACACAACTGTGAGAACCATAGATGGTTAAGGATTGATTGTGTGACTTATGTTGTCTAGGTATACAGCAAAGCTCGAGGGTTCAAAGATATCAAATCTACCGATTAACCGAGTATATCCGATATAAGTTCATTACGAAAAAGTTTAAAGGGAAACATACTTATCCAGATGTAATTAATTCTTGCATGTAAAATACACACGCGTTCGTGTATTCCTTTATTTTTTAACCATTCCCCATTCATGTGGGGGATTATTGGGATTTTAAGCTTGTGTAGCTTAAAGAGGGTGAATGTGAAATGGAGGGAGAAATGAAATATTTGAGTTTTCCTCCTTGGCAAAGGGACATTGTCCCATATTGGAGGAAGAAAAGGCCTGTGTGTGTATATATATATATATATATATATATATATATATATATATATATATATATATATATATATATATATATATATATATATATATATATATAAAATTGCTCTTCTTCTAGCTCTTAAAGAGTTAAGAAGAAGGCAAGCCTCGCGCCGTTGTCGTCGCTCGCTCGCTCGGCTTCGGCTTCGGTCAAAGATCGATTGAAAAATTCAATCCGCAATAACTCATAACCCGCGACCCGATCCGGTCAGGCCCGTTTTCTTTCCTGAATTATTTTAAATCTATTTTCCCGCAATATTTCAAACAACCCTGTTCCAACAGCCATGACTGTTTCCGAAAGGTTGCAAACCTTTTCAGAAACAATACCAGCAACTCTATAAATAGAGTTTGAATCTCAGAATCTTTCCTTACGAAATTTTCTGAGCTTCTTCTTCTTCTTCTTCTGCACAAAAAATCCAGTGTGTTTTACAGCCTTCGAGTGGCTCGCTGTTCACCGGCGTTTGGTACCAACACTCCGGTGAGTTAAATCGTTCTATCCTGGGAGGATATATTCCAGCTCCTCGGGTACTTGAGGGGAATAATTTCCTTAAGGACATATTATGTATTCAGTGGGCTCGATTTATTCCTATACTGTTTTTCCAGAATTTATTTCGTTAAACAAGTATTACTAACTTTCTGTTTTGTTTATATATTTCAAAAAATTTAATTGTTTATTACAGCAATACAGATTTATAACACATCCATCTGGATAAAATTGATAGTTTTATTTATTGGTCTAAGAAAATTTTATCCACTAATGAATTATTTATTAGCAGACACACGTACGAGCTGCTAACCTCAGTATAACAATTTTCTTTTAAACATAATTTTCTTATAAGATCAGACGTCAAACAAAGTTTGATTTATTGAAATGTAGAGAGTATATGGCTAGGTATATACCTTCTTTCACATTATTAATTAAGAACATCACATATAGGTTGAAATATTGCATTTATACTAATGAGTTAGGTTTTCAGATGAAAACAAAAAAGATAAGTTTTTATGTTTATAATTTGACGTGTATTTTCGGAATCATTTTTAACTTTCCCTTTGCAAACACTATCATCTTTTTCCTTTGATCAAAGGTGCGGTTCGATGCACAAAACATTTCGTATTCATGCAGGGTTCGGAAAATTATCGTATTCCTAGGGTTGTGATGTAAAACACTTACCCTAATACAAGTATTCGTGACTACTTCTACATACTTCTAGAACTCGTGACATATAAGTTATACGGATATAACTTTACTGTTAATCTGAGACTCCCTTTCACCTTCCTTTGATGCTAAGTTATAATGCCCTAGTTAGTTTTTGTCCCTTTCATGTTATCGTATGTATTTGTGGAAGAATTTCAACCAAGGACTTTGCACAATTTGGTACATGTGGTGCATCTAAGTTAAAAAGGAATATATTCCACTTAAATTTATTATATATAGATTCTTTCTTTTCATTTTCTTTGTCCTATTTCCTTTTCTCCCCTCATATTCAGCCTCGTTTTTTCTTTTTTCTTTTTCTCTTTTTTTGGTCATACCTTTTCCTCTTTCCGTTTTTTCAATAATGGGGATGGTAAAAATAAGAGTATTAAATAGGCAGGTTAAGTTGTATTTGGACCGGACAAAATGAATTGATTTAATAAATAAATAGATCAGTAATTCGTCGAAAGATTATTTGAGCCGAGACTAAACAGTGGGTCCATTTCTTTATTAGAAATCTAGTTCTTCCTCCAATACTCTTGATAATTTATGAATTTAGCACATAAACATATAAATACTGATTAATTAATGGGATCTTCACACAAATAGCCGGTTATATTTATTATTTATTTTTTCTAGTCATATACATAGATTATACATTCATTATAATACATAAATTATGCATACATTATACCTCCACTGTTTATTTTTAGTTTAAGCGATTGGGTAAGCGGTTATTTGGATTAATTCTTCTTAATTAATCTCTCATGATTTCGTCCCTAGAATCTCCCCTACCTAATGGCCCTTCTAGTTAAGATTAGAATATATAATACTTGTCATCAAAGTCTTCCGATCTTTTCAATTTTCTTTCTTTTTTCTTGTTTTTATTCTTAATTATTTCAAAGACGTGTAACATCAAAGAATGAAAATGAACAAAAAACTAAAGCGTTACCATCTAACACACGCATTAAATTATACGTTCAAGACTTCAAGCTAATTAAAAAAAGCTAAATCTATTATTTAAAATTAAAAAGTACCAATACTCGGGCAGTCGGCAGGTGGAAACGAAAGTGGGGATGGTTTTTTCATTTCTAATTATGAACTTTTGTTGCAATTTAGGTAACAACATGGATTAATAATCTCATTTTATTATGGTCATGATGTTGACTAAGCTCCTAAACCTTGCCCTTTTTCCATTATATAAACTGCCTTTTTCAAAAATTGTCACTTAAGATTAGATACAGCATAATCTAATGGCTTCTAATAATTATTTATGAAATGAGTATTTTATTTTCAAGACTATAGGATATTGACTAGCCCCTGCTTATCTGAAACAACAAAAACAAAAGAGAGAGAAAATCTAAATTAAGGTTTGTATTAGATTTCTTTTATGAGACAAACATTAAACGACGATTATAGCCAGCTAGCAGCTGAGTGAAATGAAATAACAAACCAAAAGGGGATTATTTATGTTCATAGATAGTGACATTTGTTAAATTGTGTTCGTTGATTCATTTTCATAGTGTAGATTATTGTACTGATTAGTGCAAACTTTCTTTCTTGTGTTTTTCAAGTGTTGGCTGCTTTCTTTTTTAAATCTTCGTTTTCCAATTTTTTTTTTTGGTTTTATTTCTTTTCTGTTATCTAAAGGAATTTCTTCAGGTCTTGACCACATCAATTGACGAAATTCTCAATAACAACTATTAACATATGTATTTTTTTCTCTCTAACATATTGATCAGTTTCAGGGGCGGAGGGAGAGGATTAACTATGAGTTCGAACAAATCCGGTAGCTTTGATTAAATCTAATATTTGTATTAGAAAAATTATAAAATTTATATAAATATTTAACTGTAAACCTAGTAACCAAGATGAGTTATGAGTTCTATGAAGAATTCAGAATCCATAAAATTCAAATCCTAATTCTATCTCTAATTAGTTTGATTTCACCGAATACGTTTTAGGTTATGTAAAGCATATAAATTTGAGTGAGGCGTAAAAAAATAAAGCTTTGGACCTTTTTTTTTTTTTCGGTCTTAGAAACTTAATCATTTTTTTCCTGAATTGTTTTCGAGAGTAGAAGAGATTATCCCTTAAACTTCTCCTCAGTCTTCCCTGCCAAAAATGAAAAAAATAGAGAGATTTTTTGAATGAATTATTAGCAAAGAAAGCTGTTGAAACTCAATGGATAACCAAAAAAAATTATTGTAGCATATGACAGACAAACATCTTTATATTTAATTGGAACATAAGAATGATGAGTGTTAGCTAGCCACAATTATTTGACTGGAAAACAAAATTAGGAGCACGCACTTTAAGATTGCAACCAAAAATACCACCAGAAAAAAGAAGAAAAATAAAGAAGAGGAAAGAATTAGGAAAAATAGTGGATAAAGTCAACAACTTTGATTATCAAAATGATTATTAGATTAAAGTATGAGACATTATGGATTAGTGGCGAATAATTTGGACCCTTAGATTGAAACAATGTGTGAGGAAGTGTATGGACAAAAGTTGCTTTCTCATATCTCTGTGTCCACTAGGTTCACATAAATTGAAATTGATGGAATATTTAATAGTAAAAGAAACAAGAAGAAATTCGATAGGAAGTAGGTATATTATTAATAAAAAATATATATTAAAGCTAATTACAGTCTAATAGTTGTAATTTTATAACTTTAAATACAATTGAAATAGTTCAAATCTGACTTAAGAATTCCTCTCTTTTGCTTTTACTTCTGCCTAATCTCAAGTCCAACGAGTCTCACCCCTTGAAATTGACTTTATTAGGACTTATATAGCTGTCTTTTCTTCCTAAAAAGAAGAGGAAAATAAAATATGAGTCAAGATTGATGCCTTTTTTTAAAAAATTTAATTAATGTTGCAAAGCTTCCAACAAGAGCGGATAAGAGGAAGCCGCTGTACTGTGGTTAGGCCCCAATACTTGCAATAATACAAATTAAATAAACTTCACCACAATCTCACAACCTCTAAGCCAAAATAAAGGAACTTATTTTTGTTGCCACTACCAAACTATAATTCTGTATTTACTTATTCTAATTGTTCAGTGCACCAAAAAAGAAGAATAATAAACCAAAACAGAAGTATGGTTTATTTTTTTCAGAAAAGGAGAAAGTACAAAGCACGAGTTTCTTCATCTTTATTTTCGTTTTATATCTCCTTTCCTTTTCAGAAAATAAATATAAAATACCGAATGAACGACACACAAAGAATTAAAAACATATTTAGGAATTATACATACGTTTGATAAATCTTCATGACATGAATCATTGACAAAGGCGGACCCGGGATTTGAGTATGACGGGGACACCATTATCATTAGAGTGAATTACCCAAAACTTTATTAGCCAGTAAAATAATACATATAAACTCTAGGATAGACCAGTAAATAAGTAGCATAATCCACTATATAATATAAACTTGCTAAGCAAAAAACTACTATAAAGTAAAAAGAGCTTACGCTTTGATTTCATCAAACTCACCAATTGACCCGCTAACACAAGCTCCAACTTTTGGGTTTAGTCTTTAGGGAATTGATATTTGGAGCTTTTGATTGGGGTATTGACTATTATTTATAACTATTAAAAATTTAAAATATAAATGAATTGAGAAAAGGTGAAATAAAAAATTATAAATTAGTGAACTGTTGACTAGTGACTAATAAATAGTACTATTGTACTAGTATATAATTCCAGTTATAAGAAGTAAAAGAAACTTAAAAAAGAAAAGTAAAAGGCGGGTTTCGAACCCGCGTCGTATGACAAGAAGCAGAGCTTATGCTCAGAGGCGGACCATTGCTCCAGGCGTAATTTCGTTAATGAGGGGGCCAATAAAAATATTTAAGGGGTCCCCAAAGTATATACAGCTATACATAGAATATATATACAGAATTTTTGCCGAAGTTAACGGGTTTACGTGACCCCTCAAGGACTGGTGTAGGTCCGCCTCTGACCATTGATCGTGACCATTATATGTATATGACTATATGTATACCTCCTAGATTTCCAGCTTAATTATACATTTGTGTTTAGCCGAAAAATGGATAGAGTTGAATTCATACGTAATTCTAAAGATACGCGGTACAACGTGGCACAAATCGGAAAGCAAGTAGAAATATATCGAATATTTACTTGTAAAGAATGAAATACGAACCAATATTGAATTAGAAAGCGATTTTATGAACTAGCAAGATGAATCAATGTATAAAGCTCACAAGAGGATAATCTCTACTGTATTTCCCTGTCAATAGTAATATCTGAATATAAGAGTGTATGTATGCCTTATCCCTCTTATAGTGGAGTGATCCTACTTTAGATATAATTAAAAATACATAGTGGGGATCCCATGATAGATTAGTTTTTTCCTAATTTCCGCCGAGATTCACTCCCTTAGTGCGGCTGTAATGGCTCTTGGCTCGATCTTGATCGGACTTGGTATTGGTCGATTTTCAGGTTTAGAGCTCGATATTGGCTTGGGGCCCGGTATTGACTTTGGCTCGGTATTGGTTGGTCTCTGGCTTTTAAGCTCGATAACACCGCCTCACATCAAAGTTTGATTTGAAATCGAGCTCGGTATTGACTTCGAGTTCGGTACTTAATTGGTCCCCGAAACTTGAGCTTGGTAACCTGGTTTCAGATATCATATCCGATATTATGAAGATGACATTTGATTCATTATGTTCCAATCTTGACTAATCATACGAAGGTCGAAATCGGTTTTGACCGTATACAGATAGTCCCCTCGTTTCTCGGTAAGAATGTGGCGAGAAACGACATGATTTTCAAGTGGTATGACTCGATATACACTGAAGACATAAACAATCCCGCTAAGAAGGTCTGACGACACTGTGTTCATGATCCAAGATAAGACAATCGCATTGCAAGTTTCCCAATCTTCATGCAATTCTGCCTTAAATTGATCCTTCGTGCAAGTGCCGGTCACAAACTCTAATTTTCTCTTAGCTTGAAGGGCAATTCGCATCGTTCTGCGCCAAAGACCGTAATTTTCAGATTCTTTGAGCTTCACCGGAATCAAAATCGAGCCAGGAGTGTCTGAAAGATGTATGAAGAGTGGATGAGTGTGATCAATTTTTTCTTCTTTCTCTTCTCCCATTGTTGAACGGCAAAAAAAAAAAAGAGAATCAGCCTTAAAAGAGGAGAGAATAAATCTGAGATATGTGGAATTACACAGCGAGCGTATCATCCAGTCGTTACAGCTCTGATACCATGTTATTTTCCTGAATCTGAGCTTGATGTCCAGACTTTGAGCTCAGCTATGGAGGAAGCTTTGTGAAGAATGAAGAAGGAGAAAGTCGGTTGTATATTTTCTATATTGAAAAAATGTGTACACTTGTCCTATATATACAACAATTCCCCTCTTAATTAAGCCATCTGGCATAACTAACTAACAACTCCACTAACTCCACCTAACTGTGGTTACTTCACTAACCCACCTATGGTTACATTCAAGCTAACTAACATACGGACTCCAATAGATCTTCAGCAAATTAATGACGTAAATTTAATTTAATTTTCAACAATTTAGAGTGGATCTTACATTTAAAGTCATGTTCATTAATTTTCTTTTTCATTACTTTCCCCCCTGCCAAAACAAAGGGTTAATACATCTATTTTTTTTGTGAATCTGGATATAGAATTCTTCTTACTGTTTTGAAATATGTTTTGCATCTCTGGGAACTAAATAAGATGTATTCGTAACTAATGATTTTCTAAAGTTAAAAGTATTTAGAAATTAATTGAAAAAATGTAGTTATAGAAAGAACTCCGACTCCCTAAATTGTGATAGTGCTATTTTCTTTTTTAAGATAGATGAAATTAAGGTAAAACTTTCCGGTATTCGATATTTATATCAAATCATACTAATTTATTATAATTAAATTATAAATTAACATAATAATATATATCAATTAACTACAATTTAGTAATAAAAATAATATGTGAAAACATGTATCATATATTCACTAAATTAGGGTAAAAAGAAGTAAATAACGGTGCCAATATACCACGAAGTACTATTGTTACTTTGTTAGTTCTATTTTAAGGAAAGGTTTTTGTAAGATCAAATAATTTAGTTAAAAGTTGCAGTATCCTTAAGAGATTGATAGGGTGAAGACACGTTAGACTGCTTGAGCTAAAATGTCAAAAAAGAGGATGAATTTTCCACAAAATGCCCACTAATAATGCTTCCCCCTATAGATAGGTAATTATGATGGCCGTGAGTTTATTTATAGCAGAGATAATGTCACTAATTGTTCAAATTATTAGTAACTAATTATTAGCCTAAAGTAGAGAAAAAGATGACTTTTCCAATAGAAAATTACCTGCTTTTTGAAGGTAATTATTACTTCTTACTTTGGAGGTTAGAGTAATGCTTTGGTGGGTTGTTGAAAGCCACTGATTTCGGATATTGTGATTGTTTTTCAGTCATTTTGCATTCAATTAAAACCCTAACTTGATATATTCATCAATACAAAATATTGCTATGATAGCGTAATAAGTGAAGAAATATCTATGGATTTCTATCTCCTTTTTCCTTGGAATAACAAACTTTCTATCAGACAAGATTCATATGCATATTTGATTGACGAAACGACTTAGCAAAAAGAAGATATTTAATGTATATATCATTTTAGCCACGGAGGTGTTTCAATATTTTTTTTTTTTTTTTTAAGAAGAGCCTTGGACCATCAATAAAGTTGCTTCCGTCTTATTTATACGTCACGAGTTCGAGCTTTAAGAAATGTTGTCTACATCACACCCCTAAGGGTCCGGTCATTCCCTGGACCCTGCATAAATGCGGAATACTTTGTTCACCGGATTGCGGTAGGTGTTTCAATTTTTTAGATTGTTAAGCATCTTAATTCATAGAAGAAATGTTATATCTAATGATAAATGTTTAGACGTGTGATCTGTGAAATAAGTTGCATTATTCCAATAGATAGTTGATATTGAAAATATAAACTTGAATGTGATATGATTACATTAATACATTCAAACATCAAGGGGTCATAAATTTAGTTTCTTTGGCAAACATTAAAGCAAGTAGTTCTATTCGTCTAATAAAAAAATAGTATAGTATTTCTTCAATTTTTTTCTTTAATAACTTGAATCCAAATTTAATGGTTAGTGGCGAGATATCTAAGTATTTGGACGTCAAAATTTAGTTAATTAAAATTCTTTGAATCTAGTCTCATACCTACAGATTCAAGACACACATAATGCACCGGCGAAGGAAATAGAAGAACAATTTCCTTAACTTAGCACAATGTATACCAAAATAATTAATCAGAAAATATAAACATAGTTTACTACAGGGGTGTTCGTCGGTCGGTACGGTACGGTATTTAGACATTTCTGTTCGGTATATTCGGTATTCGATTTCGTAAAATGTTATACCAATACCGTACCAAATTAAATTCGGCATGGTTCGATTTTTCTCCTTTCGGTTTCGATTTATTCGGTTCGGTAAGTTCGGTTTATGCGGTTTGAATACTAACTAGTGCATAGAGTCATAGACGGTAATATTCTTAATTAAATACTCAAAAGTACAAAACTAAAAACGTTTGTTGACAAAAATTTTGTCAAAAACCAACATATACCAACATAGAGAGAGAAAACTTAGAGAACTGTCTTGTTACTTGCTTAAAGTTAATTGATGGACTTAGAGAATAAAGGAATGTAAAATTTTAGATTTCTTATACTTATGTTATAATTAATAAAATGTGTATTGTGTAATATAATATATAATTCGGTACAGTATCGGTATTTTATTTTAAAATATCAAATTCCATACCTAATACAAATTTCTTTTTAAAACATAAACCAAATATCATATCGAATACCAAAATTTTCGATTTCGGTACGATAATTCGATATTTACCAAATTATGCAAAGCCCTAATTTACTACTAATATGCAACGACTAGGCATTCTCTAGGCAAGCAGGAAGAAAATGAAAAGAAAAAGAAAAAGACACTAGTTACACTATAAATATGTTGTTTGTACCTTAAGTCAAAGTTTCTACTTTCAGTGATCACTCGAACAAAAGTATTTTCCACTAGGAAAATAAAAGGACAGATTGGTTCAAATCTTTCCTTTCTTCTCTCCAAGACATTCTCCTCCTTCCAATTGAGGAAAAAATAAACTAAAATAAAACTAGCACACACCCTTTTCAAGACCTCAAGAATAAATTCGAAGAAATTCCGACCCTCGGGCCGAAATGGTTTATGAGTTCCGAACAACTAAGTAATTACAATCTAAGAAGTAATAAGTACTTGGCCATGTTTTCTTAATGCTTTTCGGGATTGAAGTTTTCACCAAAAATGTATGTAAAAAAGAACGTTATAGCGAGATCACGTAGCTCCAACACAATCCACCCCTACTTGTCGTCAAAAATTAAATCGCAAGCTTCCAATAAAAAAACAAACGGTTCTAGTAAAATTTGTAATATGAATATCGTTATATTCAGGCTTCGCTAACCTATCGCATGATAAAAAGAAAGAAAGTACAAAAAAATAGTTAACAAAAAGCATTAATGAAATAAATTAAAAGAGAATGATTTATCTAGCACTCATTGCTGTTGAGTTGTCTTAGTTGTGCTACTAATATTACAATGAGAAACTATAAATCTTGTAATCATAAATGCTCTTACAACAATTTAAGCTTAATAACAAAAGGTTACTATTATTCATAAGAACAATTGCATATAAAATGAACATCATATACCGTACTACATTTAAGTAAACTTGGCTTCCTAATTCCAAATAAAACAGGGAATAGGCAGAGTAGCACTGTACATTAATACATCTCAGTAATAGGTACGCCGTAATTAACAGTAAAACCCATTCACCTTTGCGATATGGTAAAATTAAGTAGTAGTAATCCAGTAACTATTACTCCTTAAACTCCGATTTCTTACGATTCAGTTAAATGCAAGACAATTCAAAAGGCCTTGATACCGATTCGTTCATACTTTTCTGGCTCTGCTTCAGCTAACCTCTGTTTTTCAAAGAAGGTTTGATTCTTCTTAATAAAAGCTTCAATTGTAAGCCGAAATTCTTCGTTACTCAGTGTGTCGACGGCTTCCACTGGTACCGTTGATTTCCTATCGCCGGTACGGACGACTAACCGCCGCATATCTGTTTCCGAACGCCGGAGCTCTCGCTGTGAACTCGCCGTCGCTATTTCTCGCTTCAATTTCTCCGATTGACTCCTTTTAAACTTCTGTATCTGCTTTGTTGCTGAGTCAATTGCTGTAGCCACGTCGTTACATTGCATCACTGGAACCTTCTCGGAGGACACGATCTGTTCATCTTCCGTCGTTGCAACACTAGGCTCCGACGTCACCGGCCGCGAATCAGAGGATAAAATCGGCACATCGCCGCCGTATGTAGCAGTGACGATCGGGTGTTGAACTTCGTTATGGACAATTTCTTCGCTGTTGATATCATCCGTAACAGACTCGTTGCTTCCGGCGTCAGTTTGACGGCAGAGCACGACGATTGCAACGATAATACCGTTGCCGATGAGAAAAACGACGTGAGGCTTAAACAGATAAGCCGAGACTTGTACCAAAAACTCGCCGGAGAGTTTAACGGCCGCCGGAACACGAGTCCAGGACCATGAAATCAACATAACCGCCACAACCACTTCGAAAATTTGCAGCATCTTCATCATATCCTGAAACCGATTGTACCTAGCAATTGCTTTCGCTTTCTCAAATTTCACGTTATCAAACATTAATTCGTTGTCCATTTTAATACTCCGGAACTCTTTTAACTAAAACCGTTTTTAAAATTCACGTGAAATGCAAGAGAAAAACGAACAGTCTGAATAATTTTTCTGGGAAAACGAAAAATCCACTAGGCTTCCAGTGAACAGTTACAGAATTGGGAGGGAAAATGGAAAATAATAAGGAAGGGAATTTGAAAAGAAAATGTAAATGGAAGAAGATTGTATACGTATGCAAAAATATGCATAAGGAAGTAGATTCAGAATTCATGTACATAGAAACACGTACTGATACACTACTGGGAACACACACTCCGCCGGAGATAATAATTGACAGTTTCTTTAGAATTTCTGAATTGAAGTTTGAATTGGTATAGTGAAATGAGGACTCAATGAATGGAATGGATGTACGAAAGGAGCCTCATTTTATAGGCGTAGCCCCCCGTAGGGTCGATCTTTTTTTTTTTTTTTTTTTTCTTTTTTTTTTTTGTTTTTTTGAAGTGAGTGTTGAAAATTTGTTATTGCAATAATGAGTAAATTATTTAAATTTTGTAAATATGGATAAAGGTGGTAGGAATTGTAATAGTGTTGTTGGGAGATTAAGACGAAAAAAAGGATTAATTTTGAGGTGCATGGTCCCCCAAAAGGTTCTATTTTTTGCTTAGTTTCTCCTTCCCATTGCTTCGTGCTGCTTTCCGTTTAAGTTAAGATTCCATTTATTCATGAGGAAAAAAACGATTGAACCCAAAAATATTCAAATATCCAAAAAATTATTTTCTAGCGAGGCACATATACTAGTTAGAACAATTATAATTTTTTTGGTTAATTAGCAAAGGTGCAGAATATAATCATTCCAACTTATTAGTAAAGCAACTGATGCTTTATGTTGATTACTAGGAATTCATTTTGCTTAATTACAATTACTGATAAATCTCACACATGTATTATTACATGTAAAATAACATGTCGTATGTGATAATGTTAGTTGTATAGTAGTAAATTTGGCTTTTTCAAAAGGGGCGGCTCTATACGTATCTTTATTGTAGAAATTGTTGCCTTATGATCCACTTTCCTTCTTTTCGAATTGGAATTATAAGGAACCTTGGATAGCAAAATCATGTTAATATTTTTGCAAGGAAATTTTCATACTAGAAGGGTGAGACTAAGAACTTGTGATTCTGATTTTACGTCTATACTCTCAGGTGCAAAATACTTTTCCTACTTTTGTTCGGTTGCCCAAAAATATTTTTCAATCTTTTAAATACAAAGCTTAAATATGAGTTTAAGTTCTACTGAATATTATTATTATTATTATTATTATTATTATTATTATTATTATTATTATTATTATTATTAATTAACAATAAAATTGGCCATATCATATGTTTTCCAATGAAAGACTACTTCTCATAAAATATGAAAAGAATAATGTACTACTAATTAATGTGGAAGAAAACATTGGGATCTTTTGGTTTAGGAATAAATGGTTTTTTCAGATCATCCCGTTCTATATTTTTCCTTCTCCGATGTGCCTTCTTTTTCAATCGTATAAGAAGTTCATACATCAAGCATATATAGTATACCCTTTTCACAGCAAAAAAACAAAATGAAAAAAACAAAACAAAAGAGAGACTCAATTGAGTTAGAATAGTCGGCATATGCTATTCAAATTCGTGACATTGTAATTTGAACAAGGTATATTGACCAAGTCAAAAGTAAATATATAGTACGAACATTTCGAAATCTATTAGTGAATCTTTTAGTGATCATAAACTGAAATGGTGAGTTAAATTGCCAATTGGTAATAATGATTAAGGATAAGAATTTTTTTCAATTCTAATCTAAATTCAAGGTTAAATTCTTTTCAATTCTAGTCTAAATTTATATAAACCTTGAAGTGATAGCAAAGTTATGTCTTGTGTGACCTATATATCACATATTTTAACAGTGTTAGTAATCATTGATACTTATATTAGGATAGACTATTTATATTATGCTTCTAGAGTCCTTGGAATGTGAAATTATTTATACACTGAGCCGTTCTTTTCCCCTAATCTATTAATATAAGGAGTGCTAAAAATTGCATGGTAAAACGAAACTTGGAAATGTGACGATCTAAAAGTACGAAGTATTAATTGAGATTTGATGTGTGAGAAGAAACTTTAACGTGAACGTGGTGCATGGGTAACTCATGATTTTTTGTTGAAAAGAAGAAGAAAAAATCTTCATTTTTGAAACAAAAAGGACAGAGACAAGACTGCAAACTCGTGTGGCTTTCTTTCTGCCTAAATTTCATAACTACTCTAATCACGTGCGCTTCACGCTCAAGATTCTGTACTCTTTTATGTGTAATTTCTGCAACCATTATAGATTTTTGCTATCGCGTGACTGCCCCGATTTCACCGTACAAAACTACCTGACACCACCACTATTCAGTTCTTCCATGTGCTTTGACTGAGTTAAATATTTAATGTCAAACTCAGTAATTAAAACTAGTCATAAATTCGATGAAAAATTTTAGAAAGCATAAATTTCAAATTGCAACTCGGCCTCTTCATTAAATAGGATACGACATACAATAGTTAAATCTCAGTTGTGAAAAAAGCCAACAACAATACAACAAAATCATAGATGGAATAAAGATTTTAAATTAATGAACACGAATATCTGCATTCACTGCTAGTCTATGATGATAAACCTATCACAAAATAATGTCCTTCCCGCGATCAAACGAAAATTTGAGACTCATTTCTCACCTCTAAGTCCACCTGTAAGTATAAAAAAGTATAATCTTAGTCGTAAAAATCAACTATTGGTTAATTCTTGTGTAAGCTTATGCTATTTTTGAATTACGCATCTCCCACCCACCCCACCCCAGCCACACTTTTTTTTTTAAAGAAAAATTATGTGTTGTAATATAACAGTTTGACAATAAGAATAGTAAACTTGAACTACTTCCTTTTTTGATCTTATTTAAGTGTAGTACTTTTATAATAAATAACATACACATTTCAAAGTAACGTTTTCTTTTATTACCTGAAACTATTGAGCTATACCGTGACACAAGGCTAATTTTGTATAGAAACGCAGTTGAATGAACGCAAGGGAAGAGTAGTAGTTGTAGTAATAATAATAGTCCCACTATATCCAACTTTAGGAAAAGCAGAAAGGGGTGGGGTTGCACACGATTCTTGTTGCCTTTCCAATTGAATTTTCAAAGAATAGTTTGTCACCATCTAGTTTTTGCTTTTCCTCATTATCTTTTGTCTTTCTAGTGAGACTATTCATATTTCTACACAACTTTCTTGTTCTTGGTCTAAAAATATTGAAAAAGGGATCTATATATGTTTCTGCCATGGATAAGAGTAAAGTTCTCATGGATATTGTGGAGCTCTAACATATATAAGAAAGTGTTAGTTATTACTCATATCATATGTAAAACTGCTGGAAAGTACGTAACCCAGAATTAATGAGATTCTTCTTTTAGGTACCAAAATAATAACTCGGCCAAGCTTAATGTGATTCGTACAACTTTTTGCCTTTTATCTTGTACATTTACCACCGTGCTTTTTCTCTATTTGCTTTAGATTTTATAATGATCAAGAGCAAAATGTGATTGCAGTTAGATGTTCTACCTCTTACGAGTAGATTTTCATGTTATTTATATTATCCTCTTTCTAAATTGGTGAAGAGTTTGAAGGGACAGTACTTGGCGGATTAAGATTTAAGGGATTGCAAAATTGTAGAGATATTCACTGTCTTCAGCTAGAATTATATTATTATTGAATGTTCTTATGAGATATTTATTGACGATAAGTTCACCTGCATTAGTACAATCTAATAGTAGGTGCAAAAAATTTAAAACCCTAAATTAAGAAATTCTTATTTAATTAAGAGTCTTGGCATAACTGGTAAAGTTGTTGTCAGGTGACCAGGAGGTCACGGGTTCAAGCCTTGGAAACAGTCTCTTGCAGAAAATGTAGGGTAGGACTGCGTATAATAAACTCTTGTGATCTGGTCTTTTTCCGGATCTCGCGTATAGCGGGAGTTTAAATGCATCAGGCTTCTGCCTTTTTTTATTTAATACTTCTATGCATGTGTTAATAACTTACATGAAACATAGTATATAACTATCTGACACTAACATAGAGAAGAAACAAACGACTTGAAGCAATTTCAAGAAAAATTAGAAACAAATAGTACTAGTAAGTATAGGTCTAGGCGGTTTGGAAAGTAGCCTATGGAACTTGTAAGATGGATCTCTTGGGATTGCTATCCTCTTTCAAAAATATTGAAAATAATGTAAGTGTATTTGCTAAGACTGAAATTATTTTTTAATAAAAAGTAATTTTTGGTAATTATTTTTAATTGAATCTATTGCCCAAAAAATGACTTATGTCCACTAGTGAGAGAAGTCACTTAATATTTTGTTTTGATGAAAAATATTTTTCGAAAAATATTTATACAGTAACCAAACACCGGAAATCAACTTCTTTCATATAAAATATTTCTTAAAATATGACTTATTCATCCAACACATAACGAAAAGAATACTTGAAAAGCAAAAGGTTGGGATCATAATTACCCTGAATTTAAGCTAACCGTATCTCATAATGCTAGGAAATGAGCAGCACTTTGAGCACTTTGGTCAAGCCTTTCGGCTGCAATGATAAGAGACTGATTGCGAATTAGGTAAAGTTGTAAAAAAATGTCTACACAGTTTAATCTAGTTAGAAGAAATAAAATACTATTTTCGTTATAATTTATGTGGACCTATTTTATTTTTAGTCCGTACAAAAAAGATTGACCATTTTCCTTATTTGGAAAGAATTTATCTTTATGCAATGATTTATAATCATACAAAATATATGTGTCTCATTTTACACCATAAATTTAAAAATCTTCTCTATTTTCTTAAATTTCGTGCCAAGTCAGATTCAAATAAATAATAGTTGTTTTCCTCGAAAGCATTACCTTCACTAATTATTGAAAAGACAAGGGTCCTACGAGATTAAAAAGTTGATAACATATCTCTAGGGATTAATTTTGGCCAAAATTTAACTGATTGCTATTATTAACCCTTTTTTGTGTTTTTATTAATCAATCATGCTTCTTGTAATCATTTCGTTTCCCACTTCAATTTTTCCTTTATTTTTTTTTCTTCTCCTTGACAACTCCAGCGGATTCAATCCCACTCCTTAATCTATGCTTAAATCTTTTATATTTTGGTTGCCCGTTAACCCAATCTTTTTGCAACATTGAAAGGATAATAATTTTAAAATGACCATTTGCTCCTGGTTTTCCAAATCCATAGATCTCATAAAGCTGTCCTTGGCAAGGATATTTTCAAGGAAAATAATCTTTTATGAAGAAAAAATAAGAAAAATCTAGGTACAAAGTATTTTGCATTCACGCAGGGTTCGGGAAAAGACCGTCCCCGTAAGATGTAACGTAAATAGTCTACTCTAATGCAAGCATTAGTGGCCGTTTCCATGGCTCGAACCTTTGACCTATAATTTTTTAATTGTAAACTCTAAGCTTTCCTTCTTCTTTTTTTTGTATTTCATAAATGACCATGCATGCGGCCGTGGAGTTAAACAATACTGTTTGAAGTATGGCCACTTTCATAACTTGCACTAGCTAAAAAATAGGACTTTGGCATCACAAGTTAAATGGTTCATCACTGATAAGAAACTCTTATCTCTAATTGGTTTCAAATTACCTAATCTTTGATTTATCCATGGGATGATGACCGCAAAAAAGCACTTAAAGTGTATTAAGAAGTAAGTTTGTGGGTCAATGACAAGTATATGTTAAAGCTAGGGAATTGAATAGACAATAAAAATGTTTAACCATGAGAGCCGGAATCATGATTTGAAGCTTATGGGTTTGGGGTTGTAATCTTTTTAAGTTACTGGGTTCTAAATTAATAATTTATACATATTCTATTAAATTTTTTAAACAAATATATGGATTGGACCAAAGCGTCTGGGTTCGACCGAACCCGTACTCAATGGGCTAGCTCATTAGTGAGTAGCTGAAGCAATAAGCGATGAAGACATGAAGTAATGTGGTAATTGGTTTACTAACACTTAATCGTGAAATGGAAATACAATTATTGATGTAAACTATGGGAGAAGTGAATTCAAGATTTAAATTTAGTGGGATTCACTCTTTAGGGTTTTACTAAGAAATCTTAGTAATTTTCTTACACGTATTTTTATTTTACTTGTAGAAAATATCGAGTTTAGCTAAATCCGGTAATTATATACCCCATCTACCTATGTATTGATGAGTTTGTGATAGGATAATTAAACTCTATGATTCTGAATTAAAGGTTTCGAATTTGAACTTCAAAAAAAAAAAAAAAAAAAAAAAAGGGGAACCAAAAACCTCAGTAGATCTACTAGACTCATTGAACCTATCTGACGCAAATCTGAATGTAAATTTTAGAAAAGAGAAAAAAGAGGATACAAATAGTGCATTTAGTTAATCCATGTAGTGCATCACAAATATGACTAATTTTTAAATTTCGATGGATTTTGTTATGCGGCAATGAGGCATTTGGGGAAATAATTATTTTGCTTTACTGTTGTTTATTTACATACTTAACAAATAGCAGGAAGTTGGCAATTTACACTACGGAGAAAAAGAAAACAATATCATCAATAACTCTGCAACAAATTTACAGTACGAGCCGATTTGTTTATATTAGGAGTAATGTCTATTACCTATTATTCAATCAAGACTTCCATAAAATAGCAGTCCATTTCTACTTTTAAAAAAAAAATCAGAACTTCCAAATAATCTTTTCTGATGAGTAGAATTGAACAATTTTAGGCGAAGAAATGTTTATCTGAACCATTAACCAAGAATTATTTCATTTAAATCAATTAATCTGTTAATTAATCATCATTTATGTATAAGTATTGTTTTGAATTCTTGCAGGCTAAGGAACGGTAGTATGTTAGAAGATTTTCCTTTCCGTTTGAGAAAAAGTTATTCCAATATTCGGCGTGTGCTTCTTGATAAATGATGGTGAAAAGACTTGTTGATATTCCAAACGAATAATGCAGGTAAAGATTTTCTTTAGCAAGTGCCACGTTATTAATCATTGGACTTCTCTGACAATACGTTTTGTTCACTGATTTGATATTTTTGATTCCCCCAAATTTTATTAGTAATCCCATCCTATTTGACCTTTACAAAGCAATGACAAAAATTTGAAGCAATGGATGTTGAGAGTCCAAAGAGGACCCCTACCTCGCCGACTCAAATAATTCCAACCAAAAGAGAAATTGGAAAAGTAACCAATTGAATATGATATTGAAGACTTATAATCTACCCGTACAAGGTAGGAGTAAAACAAATGGCTATGAATTATCCTTCGCAGATTCATTCGTGAAATTACACTAAATTTGTTATTGTTGTTATAATTATAACAAACACTTATAGAGTAGTGGTAATTATAGTTGTTTTCTACGGAATAGGAGTGAGTTCGATTCGTGCTGTATTTCTTTTAGGTGTGACAGAATAGATGTGAGTTTGATTCTTACTGTATTCGTGTTAGGTGTGCGGATAAAGTTTGTATTGGTATCTTAAAACATTGGAAAGATACATACTAGGTGTAGGCAATGACTTTTATGGAGAAAATACACATTTTGATTACACTATGTTAAGAAATATTTGTTGGCTGACTTAGCCAAACACTCCCCTTTTCTTACTTTCTCCTCTCATTTAATAGACTCAAGGATATTTTTTATTTTAAAAAAAAGACAATCAAATTGCTCCCTATCTTTGCAATTATCAACAATGTTAACTTGATACGGGATGTTACGCAACACTTATTTTTTCCAGATTATTAAAGCAATAAGGTGCTATTAAACACTTGTTTAGAGTATTAGGGCAGTCTGTTATAGTCAGATCATTCTCATGTTAGTGAGACTTCTCCAGTACAAGAAATTGTAGATGGATATCTAATTGAAATAATAATTAACCATTATCCAGTAGGCAATATACTCTAGTATATTTTTATTGAAAGATAACAAAATGAAAAAACTAAAAAGTTAAAATACAACACAACCAATTGAATAGTTCTACTTTGGCAATATGTAGTTCAGAAACTCAAGAAAAGGAATCAGGACATGATAAATTAAAAGTCGAAAATTGGCGTCCCTATCAAGTATTCGGTAATGAAAATGGTCTCATCACATAAAAGACATGCTTTGAAGTATATCCTGTTTCATCAACTTAATAGTCATTTGCTTAATTACTAATATATTTTCGTCATAATTATGCTACAGATAAAATAAGATTAAAAACAAACAGTGAAATGAATCAATCAGTATAAAGTACATTGCCTGGAATACTTAAAATCTGAACGTAAAGTTTGAATATGACTTTATAAGACTAAAGATTTATGTACTTTCTAGGAATACAATAACGAATTTTCAGCTGGATGCCTGAACGTTTATCATCAATGTGGAAGCAGTTATACTTTGTGAATAAGTTTTGACCTTTGTATAGTACTTGAAAACTTGTATTTCACTTCCTTAAAGTACCAGTCGAAGAAAAAGAATAAGAAAAAAGTACTATAGCATAAAAGAAAACAAAATGTTTTTTGCTAATTCACGTACGGAATGTTCAGAATGTGTATGGAATTTGCCAATTCACGTCAAGAAAGTGGTAGGATTCTTTCATACCAAAAGCTTAATATCCTTCAAAAAGATTGACTAAAACCATTGTCGGCCCTGATTGTTTATTACTTTCCACATATAGTAGAAGACATAACTTATAATGTGAACCCCACCCCCACCCCCAAAAAATGAGGGGGGGGGGAGGGGGAGCTTAACTTTCAGAAATCATTTGGTTCGCAAATAAGTTTTACCGGGATGATAATATGAGAATCATAAAATAATGGCAAAATTATTTTGTAAATATACTTACTGGTAGATGTTTGATTCATTAAACCAAAAATAAAATATGCAGGGAGTAACATTTTTATGTGTCAACTTGGATAAACTTTTATTTTCAATGTTGACCTTGGTTTTCTTAAAAAGACATTGGGAGATATGTCATTTAGTTGTTTTATTCCGGGATTGTTATCCTGCATTGCATGTGGTATAAAAATACCATAATTGTAAGTGGTATAACTAATCGCGGGATTATTTAAATCAGAACCAACCAACACAATGTTAAATAATCCCACATTCTATCCCCAGACCAACCAGCGTGTAACACAATATGGAAGAAACCAATACCATGTTTTGCATTCACTTCTGGAATGCTACACATATTTCTACGGATTCATAGTGCACCATGTCAAAACTAGGAGAAGACATTGAAATCAAACTCTGCTCAAGCGATAGGCATGGAACAGAGGAGAGAGGACTCTAGAAGAATGTTGAAAAATGCATTATTTTCAACTCATTACCCAGTAATATCTATACACTGTACATTTTATAAGAAAAGAAGAAAAAAGAAACTTTTCCAGCTGGCAATGAGCTGCACACTAACCACTAACTACCATAATTAAATATACATCTCAATATCCCCCCCCTCTCCCCCTCAAGTTGGAGGTGAGGAGTTCACACCAACTTGTCAAGTAAGGTGGAGTGCTTGATGCCTGTGAGAGTCTTAGTGAATATGTCAGCTAACTGATCAGATGTGGAGATATGATGCAAGGAAATCAGACCCTTCTGAAGTTTGTCTCGTATAAAATGGCAGTTAACTTCTATATGTTTGGTGCGCTCATGAAAAACTGGGTTCTTGGCTATGTGTAAGGCTGTCTGGCTATCACAGAAAACTGGAATTGGGAGAGATAATGGAACTGTTAATTCTTCAAACAGCCTGGCCAGCCAAACGAGCTCACCAACTACTACTCTAGTCGACCTGTACTCTACCTCAATTGAGGACAGGGATATGGTGGACTGTTCTTTTGATTTCCAACTAACTGGGCAACCACCAAGCAGTATCAAGTACCCACTAATAGACTTCCTGGACTCTGGGCAGGCAGCCCAGTGTGAATCATAGAAGGCACTGATCATATAACATGTTCTGCTGGATAGGAATATCCCCAAATTGGGATCACCTTTCAAATACCTCAACACATGATACGCAACCTTTAAGTGAGTATCTCTAGGATTCTGCATGTATTGGCTAAGATGTTGTACACTAAATGCTATGTCAAGTCTGGTATTGGTAAGAAAATTCAGCTTCCCAACCAGCTTTCTATAATGAGTGGGATCTTCTAATGGAAGACCTTCTTCAACTTTCAACTTGAGTGAAGGATCAAGAGGAGAAGACAATGAAGATTGTTGCAAACAGTCATACTCCTCCAATAAATCCATAGTAAACTTCCTCTGAGAGATCAGTACCCCATCTTCCTTATACAACACTTCCATTCCCAAGAAATAATGCATAATGCCTAAGTCTTTGATCTTGAAGGTCTGGTCTAAGAACTTCTTCAAGGAGTTGATCTCATCAATATCATTTCCTGTGAGTATAACATTATCTACATACACTGCCACAAAAACCATTGTGTTGCCTTTCTTCTTATGAAATAAGGAATAATCCAGCAAGGAGTGAGTATATCCCTTTGAACACAATGCTTCTGCAAGCTTTTCATACTATTGTCTGCTTACCTGCTTCAAGCCATACAAAGATTTATTCAGTTTGCACACTAAACCTGGTCTCTCTATAACTAAACCAGGTGGTACTTCCATGTAGACTTCCCCATGTATGAAGGCTCATGAGGCATATCAGGTTCAGAGGCAAAAACTGATATATTAGGGTGAATCTGTTGTGCAGAGGGAAACTGGCCAGGACAGGACACATTGTTGAAATTGAAAGACAAGTAGAAGGGAAATACATTTTCATGAAAAATTACATCTCTTGACACATGTATCTTCCTTGTGACCATACTTAAGACTTTGTAACCCTTTGAACCAAATGTATAGCCTACAAAGACATGAGGAGTGGCTCTTGGCTCGAACTTATCTTTATGGTTTTTCAGTGTAGTAGTGAAACATAAGCAGCTAAAACTTCTGAGATGACAATAGTTAGGCTTTTTCTTGTAGAGCAGTTCATAGCGGCATTTATTATTTATGGAGGATGAAGGCAATCTATTTATCAGGTATGTAGAGGTAAGTATACACTCTCCCCAGTACTTTAGGGGTAACTTGGGCTGGAAAAGCAATGCTCTAGCTGTTTCAAGGAGGTATTTATATTTTCTCTCTACCACCCCATTTTGTTGGGGTGTGTAGGGGCAGGTCTTTTGGTGGACAACTCCTTTAGACTAGAAAAATGAAACAGCCTTAGAACTGGTGAACTCTAGTCCATTATCAGTCCTTATGGACTTGATTGGAGTCCCAAACTGGTTTTCTACCATGGTGAAAAATGCTTTAATCACATATAAAGCATTACTCTTTCTATCCAAAAGATGTGTCCAGGTAGACCTACTATAATCATCTATGAGGGTTATAAAGTCTTTGTGGCCATCATAAGTATTTACATGATAAGGTCCCCACAAATCAATGTGTAGTAGTTCAAAAATTTTGGTTGAGGATGAACTTTTCAATGAAAAGGACAATCTTGTTTGTCTGGCCATAGGGCATATAGGGCACATGAATGGTTGTTTTGAGGCAAATTTAACTGGTATGGTTGAGATACCTCTCATATTTACAAAGGGTATATGTCCTAATCGATTGTGCCACAAGGAATCAACAGTATCAACACCATTAACAAAGACATTAAGCACATAATGACAATTTCCTTTATTCAAATTTGAACTATGTACAGAAATCTGTGAATCAGAAAGTGCTTTATTTACATGTGTGTAATGTGAAGTGGAAGGGCAAGACACAGAATCAAAAACAGTGCTAGAAGTAGACTTTGAGAACTGAAAGTACAAATCATCTATTGCTTTACCAATCTCCATAGGGCTCTTCACTGAATGGGGCCTGCGGAAGGAAGCAAGCAAATTTGGTAAATGCAACTATACAATCAAGCTGAACTGTCAAAGAATGAACAAAAATCAGGTTATACTTGAAATTAGGCACAAAAAGAACTTTTCTTATGGTGAATTTTGGGCTAAGGACTACATCTCCAATGAGTGTCACCTTTACCTTATATCCATTTGGCAATGACACCAGGAAAGGATAAACTAGGTTTTTAGTGTTGGTTAACCAAAATTTCTTAAAGGTCATATGGTTTGTGGCACCGGAGTCTAGGATCCATGAGTCAACATTTGGCTTAAAACAATCATATGAGTAATTACTATGCTCAACCGAATTACAGCAAGTCATAGTACCTGCAAAATTGACAGCACCACCAGCCATGTTAGTGTTTCCGAATTTTTCCCTGCATTTCCTGATTGGAAGTTCTCGAGCAGGCTCAGCAACTGTCCATACTGTTCCTTGGTTAGATTGTGCAAATTCCGTCCCTGTTCTTGCAAAATTCCATCCTTTTCTCCAGCATTCATTCCATCACCTGGTCCTCCAAACACATTTGCAGCATTTATTTTCCCTTTGTTGAACTTGTTGAAGGTTTGTGAGTTGTTGTTGAACCTATTCATGCCCTGTGGATACCCATGAAGCTTGTAACATTTGTCTTTGGTGTGCCCCGGTCTTTTGCAATGCTAAAAAAAAATCCTAGTTCTGTTAGGATTATAATTTCCTCTGAAATCACCAGTTCCAACAGAAATCTGATTGTAGTTTGTCCTAAAGTTGTTGCCTCCTGAAGTATTAGCATTTAGAGCAGCAAAGTCGATCATGACTTGACTCTGGGACTTGACTTCCCTCTGCTTTTCCTCCTGAATAAGAATGGAGAAAGCTTGCGCTATGCTAGGTAAGTGGTTCATCATCAATATACTTCCCCTCACTACTGTATATACTTCGTTTAGTCCCATGAGAAACTGAATTAGCCTCCTATTTTGTTCAGCCTTTTGCATATTAGCTTTGGCTCCACAGACACAGTGACAGCTGCACTGAGCATGTATGCTCAAGGTATTTAGCTCTTCCCATAACTTTTTCATTTTAAGCATGTATGCTCAAAGTGTAATATCCAGTGATATCGAGGGTCCCTTGGCTTAGGTCGTTGATCTCCTTTTGTAATTGATATTAGTTTTGCTCCATTCGTCCGATCATACCTATCTTCTAGCTCTTGCCCGAGCTCCTTTGCATCGTTGACATACTGCAGGCTATCTGCTATATCCTTAGAAAGTGAATTTAGTATCCACGAGATTACCATGTCATCACATCGTTCTCACTGATCGAAGAGAGCATCGTTTGCATCCGGCCTTTTACATTTTCCATTAATGAATCCTACTTTATTCTTCACAGACAAAGCTCTTAGTACATCTCTTCTCCACGATCTGTACCCAGATCCATCAAAAGGGACCGGCACTAGAGTAGTTCCTGCATTCTTCGATGGATGCATGTAGAGAGGACTAGTCGGGCTCAGTGAGGTATTAGTTGATTCCGCCACTTCTTCTTCTGTGGCCATGATTCAAGCAGTTGAGGATACTAAAAAACAAGTTTCAGTTGAAAATTCAGCGGTCAAAAACTCAATTTCAGAGAAATTCTCAAAAAATGCGCGATCTGAGAACCCTAAATCGAACAAAAAAAGGAGATGAAATTCAAAGAGAAATAGATCGAAGAGAGTCGAACTAAGTAAAATTGACGAGGAGTTGGATCGAGAATCGGATCCTAAGCTCTGATACCATGTCAAAACTAGGAGAAGACATTGAAATCAAACTCTGCTCAAGCGAGAGCCATGGAACGGAGGAGAGAAGCCTCTAGAAGAATGTTGAAAAATGCATTATTTTTTCAACTCATTACCCAGTAATATATTTGTACACAGAAAAGAAGAAAAAGGAAACTTTGCCAGCTGGCAATGAGCTACACACTAACCACTAACTACCATAATTAAATATACATGTCAATAATGTGCAGAATGTTCCTACCAAAAGGTTACTGCTAAACATATTGCATCAGTTTCAGGGCAAAAGAAAGGTGGCAACAATAATTATCTGCCTATTGGTAACTCCAGAAACACAAAACAGACAATGATGTGGAAGCTACGTTAGCAAATGCTAAAATTTCTGTTTGGTTAATATTCCAATGAAAAACATCATAGTGAACTCAGAAAGTAAGGAATATGGTTCACAGTGTGCCATGAGAAAAGATTTGAGCAAAGGGAAGAAATATAAATGCATTCATGAGATCGTTTTGACTCATAATCAAGTGGTTTTAAGCGTATAAAAAGAAAAAGAATCAAAGGTATAGGTGGTTTGGGTATTAATGTCTTACTGTAAAGTAGAAACTATATCCAAGTTGCCATGTCTAATTCAGTTATTGACAGTGTGAAGAAGAACTTCAATAAAGGAAATAAGCCAAAACCAGAACTAGAAAACACCAATAGATGCTCTAGAATCAGAAGACACCAAATAGTGAAAAGAAATGAGGATGCCAAAGATTCATGTGGAAGCTATGACCTTTGGTCATTGGCATAGGAATTAGGAAATGCTAGTTTGAAGCTTAGAATTCCCAGTTTCAGCAACTAGACCCTACTGTTGAATTCAGATGTTGCTATGAATTCTTATCAACCAAATGTTAAATCCCTTTTGAACAGGCTTTGTGAGTCTTTGAAATAAGTCTTAAAGAAACCAAACAATCAGTATAGTATGAATAGTTTTATACTATTACCATGCTAATCAATCTAGATAAATCTTCTAATGGTTCTTTGTGAAAATTAGGTCTTTCCGAAACGAGGATATGAGGATGCCAAGATACTTTAATCTAAGCTCAAGTATGGAGTGGAAAACTGGCTCAAACATATAAGCTTAAGTATGAAGTGGAAAACTGGCTCAAACATCTATAATCGGCCCAAAAATCATACGTCTACACTATAATCATTCCAAACTCCTCGAAAGATAATAGTGCACCTATGAGTGTATTCACAAAGACATACTGATACCGATAGCACCAGAGGAGTCAAATAGATGTGAGGGCTTCATAGAATGTTCTATGAGATGCAAATGACAAAATAAATGCAACTGATAATCTATAGCAGGGGAAAGGAACAAAGACATGAACTTATAAGATTCTTATTTCAAATTCTCTTTTAGAGTAGACCAACAAGAAAGCAGTGTTTATATGCAATCTATAGCAGGGGAAATGAAGATGGACATAAACTTATCAGTCGAAAACACAGTTTAACATGCAATCCTCCAAATAGCACTTTTTATGGTAAACTTCTAAAACAGAAGTGCACCAACATAACAGCTTATAATTTAGAGCACCTGGCTAATCCAACCAAACAAAAGAACATATGCCAACAACTTTCGACACTTATAACACCCTTAGGTTCATCTTTAGCTTATCAAGTGATGGCTGAAAGGATCGGCCTATCCCATCAAACCGTAGAAGGCAGCTCATTTGATAAAATTGTCAGTGAAAAGTATGATCAATGAACTACGTGTAAATCCAAACTGATAAGCCACATAAATTCTCGGTATTCATTCTGTTCTATTTATGCTCATTTCATTCCAATAGTTGGAAGCAATGATGCCAATTAAAAAATACAGATATTCTTTGCATTTAAATGAAATACTGTAACAACTTGAATCATATAGTAACAGCAATTAGCCAGTTACTACTAAAACACAACAATAACAATATGAGAACAAAGATTCAATTTTCCAATCATAGAATGAGTTTAGAAGTTAAACTATCAAAATACAAATTAATTTTTCTGTGTTCATTCTGCTCTATTTAGGCACATTTCACTCCAATAACTGAAACGCTGATGCCAACCAACAGATTACACTTTGCATTCAAATAAAATGCTGTAACAAACCTAACAATTTGATCAATCATACAACAACAGCAATTACTACCAAAACCCAACAATAACAAGAAGAACAAAGACTCAATTTTTATACTTCTTTTCAAACCATAGATTGAGTTCAGACGTTAAACCATCAAAATACAAACAAATACACAGAAACCCCTCTAATTCTTTCAACAACTTCATACAAACAGAGGGAAAATTATATAAGCCGAATATTGTCTACTTCTTCTTAGTAGCTTTCTTCTTCTTAGGAGGAAGAACAATCTCTCCTTTGAGGGTAGGAATTTGCATAATCTGTGATAACCCACTAAACTTCTTCCGGAATTTCTCAACCTGGTCAGCATCCACAAGTAGCGCCGAACGACTACCTAAGTAAAAAGGATGATTACCTGACCAAACATCAACTGTGTACTCATTCTTAGTCCCACCTGTTGTCATCACCTGCTCTCCGTTACAGTAAACCTTAGCATTGTCGTAGAACTGCGGGTGTATGTCCTTCTTCCTACAGCTCCACCTCATCTGATTGCTCCCAATTTCCACCTGCAAAATTCAAATTTTCAAATATCACAATCTCAATTATAAACTAGTATAATTTGATTATTAGTTGCTAATATAAAATTTTAATAGGAGAGTACCTTTTTTAGGGAGAGTGGAGGAGGAGAGGCATTTTTTTGGAGAAAGGTGTTGGAGAGAGTGAGCGCCATTGTTGGGTATTCCAGAAAAAATGAATGAGAGGTGGAGAAAGGAGCAATGGATTAGAATGCCTATCTGAGATTACTGGGCTGGATAATGTAATGGGTTCACATATTTACATATTTGGGCCATCACTGGATCACTTACAGGTCTGGCCAATAATAAATTGCAGAAATATAACACTTTCGGGTCGATCTTTAATTTTTGACCCCCTGCTTGTCTTATGGACAAAACTTGAAGGTTTAAACGTTTAAATACGCCATGCTACATATTTAGTCCTAATCAACTTTTAAGAAGATTTAATGAAAAATGACATTGTATAGCCGCTCTCAAAATAATAGCCGAAAATATATATTTTTATATATTTTTTGTATATATATACACATTATGTATGTTATATACAGAAATTATACAAATTTTATACACTTTTTCGGCTAACGAATGTAAATATTATCTGGCATGGGCTAAAAGTGAAAAAAGTCCAAGATTTAACTTACGAGATTTTTACCTAGCTATACTATATTAGAAACTTATTTACCACTATTCTTTAGGGGCGCCCTATTTGGTCGTCCCTATTTAACTTGTACCCACTTTTTAAATTTTTTTAACTTGTACCTACTGTTTGAACAACTTCATGCCTTTTTCTTCTTCTTCTTCTTCTTCTTCTTCTTTGGATAACCGTGATTTTATATGGTGTTTGTGAACATATTTTAAAGTAGTTTATGATATTTTACAGTGATGAGCTGTTGTGGCATTTTATCTTTACTATTGTTTAGGGTTTCTTATTTTTTTTTTCTTAATTGCAAAATGGTTTCGTTAGATTTAATGTTGTTTTGATAAATTGATTATTAGGGTTTATTCTTGATGATATTTGGAGGTTGTGTTTCAAATTTGAGCTCATTTGGAGTAGATTTAGGTTTTAAATCGTACATTGGATTGTTAAAATTCGATGAACAAATTTCTGTTTCTGGGCAATTTACACTTTAGGTCTATTTGGCCTTAAGTGCATGATAACGTTGGTTGCACTTCAGACCTTTTGGCCTTAAGTGCATCTGAAGTGCAATTTTTCACTTTAGACTTATTGTCCTTAAGTGTAGGAAAACATTTGTTGCACTTCACACCTTTTGGCCTTAAGTACACCTGAAGTGCAATTTTTCACTTCAGACTTATTCGCCTTAAGTGAATGAAACTATTGGTTGCACTTCAGGCCTATTTGGTCTTTAAGTGCATCTAAAGTGTAATTTTTTTACTTCGCACTAACTTTTTTTAACTTCAGACCCGATAATTCTGAAGTTGATCGTAAAGTGGGTAGGCTTGCAATTTTTTTTTTTGCAAAGTGAGTATAGGTTCAATTGTGACCCCAAAATCGGATATAGATGCAAAAGCCCCTCACATTTCCCCAAGAAAGGAACTTAAAATAAAGTGTTACTTACTGCATAATAAGGATTCGAGTGTACTATGCTGATTATGTAAAAAAAAATTATATTATCAGTGTTATAAAATAAAGACTGTAAAGTAAATAAATCGAAGACAAGTATAGATGAAGATTGATATTTTTATTCAACTTCAAACTGATGTACATAATGAACTGAATTCTCCTCTATTTATAGAAGAAAGGAAACTACTGTGTAAGCTGCTACTGCAAGCTGCTGTGTAAGATGCTACTACAAGCTGCTATGTAAACTACTTGTAAGCTACTAATCTAAGCTGTTGTGTAAGCTACTTATAAGTTGCTACTGTACCAGATATAGATAATCTTCTACAAGGAGTAATATTTATCCATAATGGAGTACTGAAAGGATAAGTTCATTGTACCAGATATAGATAATCTTCTACCGGAGGTAATATTTATCCATAACGGAGTACCGAAAGGATAAACTTCTTCAGGAGGCTTATTTTCAACAACAACATACCCAGTATTATCCTACATCGTGGGGTCTGGGAAGGGTAGTGTGTACGCAGATCTTACCCCCTACCTTGTGAGGATAGATAGATTGTTTTCAATAGACCCTCGGCTCAAGCAAGTATAAGCACCACATTAATAAAAATATAAACAAGAAGGGACAGTACCAAAAAGCCATACAAAAGCAAAATAAAAATAACAAGATAGTAAGGTGATCCACAATGAAAGAAAATAACGGTTAGTCATAAAAACCTACTACCAACAGAAAAAAAGACTGCGTGCCAATACTATTGTTATGAATACTCTAGACTACCTACTCTACTACCCTAATCCTCGACCTCCATACCTTTCTATTAAGGGTCATATCCTCGGTCAGCTGAAGTTGTGCCATGTCTTGCCTAATCACCTCTCCCCACCTTTTCTTAGGCCTACCTCTACCTCTCTGTAGGCCCTCCAATGTCAACCTCTCACACCTCCTCACTGAGGCATCTCTGCTTCTCCTCCTTACATGACCAAACCACCTAAGCCGCGCTTCCCGCATCTTGTCCTCAATAGGGGCCATACCCACCTTGTCGCGAATAACCTCATTTCTGATCCTATATAACCTGGTGTACCTGCACATCCATCTCAACATCCTCATCTCTACTACCTTCATCTTTTGGACATGAGCGACCTTGACTGGCCAACACTCAACCCCATACAACATCGTTAGTCTGACCACCACTCTGTAGAACTTACCCTTAAGTTTTGGTGGCACCTTCTTGTCACACAAAACGCCGGAAGCGAGTCTCCATTTCATCCATTCCACCCCAATACGATGTGTGACATCTTTATCAATCTCCCTACCCCCCTGAATAATAGACCCAAGGTACTTAAAACTTCCTCTCCTAGGAATGACCTGCGAGTGCAGCCTCACCTTCCCTTCCCCTTCTTGAGTCTCACCACTGAATTTACACTCTAAGTACTCTGTCTTGGTTCTTCTTAACGTGAAACCTTTAGATTCCAGAGTCTGCCCCCATACCCCTAATTGCGCGTTCACACCGTCTCTCGTCTCGTCAATCAAAATAATATCATCTGCAAATAGCATGCACCATGGCACCTCTCCTTAATTGTGGCGCGTCAGTACATCCATCACCAGAGCAAACAAAAAAGGGCTGAGTGCCGACCCCTGATGCAACCCCATCATAACCGAAAAATGGTCCGAGTCCCCACCCACTGTCCTCATTCGGGTCTTTACTCCATCATACATGTCCCTAATCAAACTAACATAGGCAATAGGAATACCTCTAGCCTCCAAACATCTCCACAAAACCTCACTTGGAACTTTATCGTACGCCTTTTCTAAGTCGACGAACACCATATGCAAATCTTTCTTTCTCTCCCTATACTGCTCCATTAATCTCCTAACAAGGTGGATGGCTTCTGTAGTCGAACGTCTCGGTATAAACCCAAACTGGTTCTCGGAGATAGACATACTCCTCCTCACCCTTAGCTCTACCACTCTCTCCCAGACTTTCATAGTATGGCTAAGCAGCTTGATACCCCGATAGTTATTGCAATTTTGGATATCACCCTTGTTCTTGTATACGGGAACCATCGTGCTCCACCTCCACCTTATTCGTGCATCTTATTCATTTTTAAAATGATATTAAATAACCTAGTGAGCCACTCCAAGCTTACCTTGCCCGCACTCTTCCAAAACTCCACCGGATTTCATCCGGCCCGGTCGCTTTGCTCCTGCTCATCTTACGCATAGCCCCCTCAACTTCATAAACTCTAATCCTCCTACAATACCCAAAATCAGAATGACTCCCGAAGAGTTCCAAATCACCCAGTACAATGCTCGTGTCCCCCTCCTCGTTCAAGAGACTATGGAAATAGGTCCGCCATCTCCGATGAATAAGCCCCTCATCCAACAAAACTCTACCTTCTTCGTCCTTGATGCACTTCCAATAGAGGACTAAATAGATAAATATATTTACGGTGGAGTCCCATATGGATAAGCTTCTTCAGGAAACTTATTTACAACGGAGTACTAAATGAATATCCATAATATAATATATTTATAACACTCCCCCTTGGATGTTCATTGAAAGATATTGTGTCTCGTTAAAACCTTACAAGGAAAAATCCAGTGGGAAACATCCTAGTAAAGGAAAAAGAGTACACATATTTAGTAATACGCAATTCTAGTTGCCTCATTAAAAACCTTACAAGAAAAACCCCATGGGAAAAAACTTAGTAAGGAAAAAAGAGTACAACGCGTATTTCACTCCCCTAATGAAAACCTTGTTCCAAATATTTGAGTCTCCGCATTCTAATCTTGTATACCATCTTCTCAAAAGTTGAAGTTGGCAAAGTGAACAAATCTGCTGGATTGTCACTTGAACGGATTTGTTGTACATCGATGTCACCATTTCTCTGAAGATCATATGTGTAGAATAATTTTGGAAATATGCTTCGTTCTATCTCCTTTTATAAATCATCTCTTTAATTGGGCTATGCATGTAGCATTGTCTTCGTATAATATTGTAGGTTTTTTATCACATTCCAACCCACATTTTTCTCGAATAAAATGAATCACTAATCTCAACCATACATATCCCCTACTTGCTTCATGAATAACTGTTATCTCAGCATGATTTGAAGAAGTAGTAGCAATAGATTGCTTTGTGAAGTGCCATGATATGACAGTTCCTCCACATGTAAACACATACCTGATTTGAGATCGAACTTTATGGGGATCGGATAAATAACTTGCATCTGCACAACCAATATGATCTGCACCACCTTTGTTAGCATTAGCAAGATACATAAGTGCACCAAATTGCATTGAGATAGAGTATTTCAGGACCAAGGAGTTCCTCATCCTCTTCTGGAGGTCATAACAGATCCTTATTCACTTCATGTGATCGAATACCCATTTGGTGTACTTAATGGGTGTGCTTTGTCCATGTAAAAGCGTTTTAAGACTTTTTCTGTATAGACAGATTGATGGATAAAGATTCTGTCTGCTAAATATTCAATTTGCAGACTAAGACAAAGTTTTTCCCTTTGGAGCTCTTCTAGAGTTCCTATGAGATTTATGTCATTAACATAAACAACAAGTATAACAAACTATGATGCTGCTTTCTTTGTAAAAACGCATGGATAAATGCCATCATTTATATAACCTTCATTCATTAATTCAGTGAGGCGATTATACCACATGCACCCTGATTGTTTTAAATCATACAAAGATTTTTGTAATCTGATTGAGTACATTTCTCGAGACTTTGAATTATATGTTTTAAGCATTTTAAACCCTTCAGAGATCTTTATATAAATTTGATCAAATGAGTCATATAGGTTATGACTTGCATCTAAATGGCATGACATCTTCAGGTGTCTGGACTACATGTCTGATCCTCACAATCTTTTATAATATTGTGCACCATATTGTATCAAATATATCGTCGACGATCGTTTTGTATCGGTTCGCAAGTGACATAACTTGTTGAGATCTCATCACTTCCTTTATTTTCAGGTACCTAAACTTTTTCTAGAGTTTCATGAAATGTTATGTCGTGGGCTCTTCTAGAGCTCATTTCCTCCCCATTATGATCATTTGCTCCTATCCTTATCAAGGATTATTACCTTTAGAACTAATCGGTTTACTACGCTTCATGCGTGCAGTAAACTTTATCCTTCAGGGACTTTAATTTTAATAGGAGCATTTGCAGCTGAAATATGATATTTAATTTTGGATAAGCAAATGCTTCTGGCATTTGACTTGAATTATCTTCTAAGTGAGGATCATATTAATTATAATTCAATTCATATAGCATATTTTCTAGTTATTTATTCCATCCCCCAAATGTTAGAAAAACTAACTCATATCCCTAATCTTGTTTGGGAAACCTATATTTGTGCATTGTGGTAGAGAAATTAATCATATACCACACATCAAAAGTTATTAGATAGTAAAATTATTTGGTTTCTGATCCTAAACCAATTGTGAAGGGAGGACTTATCATATTTTGTTGGTCTGATGCATACAAGTATTGTTGTATGCAATTTAGAAAATCTTAGACCAACACATGAGGCTTTGTTCTCATAAGTAATAGTTTAGCTATTAATATGAGGTATTCAATACTAAACTAGTTTGGATATAAACCAGCATCATCGAGATGAACTATCTTGATTTTTTAATCTGAAAATTATGCTCTTAATTGAGAAAGGCAATTTCAAATGCCAAGCTGCAGGTTGACAATAAAGACACATGTAACCATCTCATATTCACCTTTAGGATATTCCAGAATTTATGGGTTTTAGTCCCAACTTTAACTGGTATAATCAATTTATTATGAGAACAATCAACACAAGAGAATTCTTAAAGAATATTCTAGTTCTTCAGTAAATGCTTATCTGAATTCTCAAATAGCCCATTTAAAAATGGCAAATGAAAACTTCAAGTTTATCATGGCATGTGCTATCTCTAAGTAAACTTCTGGTTAACTATGGCATAAACTTTTGCATCAGTAAACTTCTGATTTACTGTGGCTACTTTTGTATCAGTAGATTTCTGGTTTACAGTAGCTACTTTTGCCTCAGTAAAACTTCTGGTTTACTGTGACTGCTTTTGTATTAGTAAACTTCTAGTTTACTGTGATACATGATATAGTACAAATTTAAGAATAAGGCGGGCCACTTCTCACATACATATTATTTTACCTCCTATGATTGTGGAAACATGAAGAATTTCAATCTTTCAGTAATTTGTAGTCTCAATATGATAGCCATTTGTATTAGTAAACTTCAGATTTACTACAATATATGTTTTGACCATAATCATATAATATGAATGACATATTTGTATATAAGCTCTTCGAAAGCCTTCATTTATTATTCAAAATCTAATATTTATCAGACACTACTGGTGTCATGTGTTTTCTAGACAAATAGTTAGCTCTTCAGGAGTTGTTGATACATTTTGTACTATCAAATATTGCTCAGACATTTCTCGTATCATGAGAGAAAATCATAATCAAATAAACAATATAAAACAATTGTTTAAGCACAAGAAAACACCTCTTCATAATATTCTCCTACTTCAGGAGAAAATTTTAATTGTGTTACTTTTTCAGAAGCAAATTTGTCACGATCCAAAACCTAACCCGTCGTGATAGTGCCTATCGTGGTACTAGGCAAGCCGACCTTTCCAAAACACTTTCCAAATTTAACAGAAAAGAATTAAGACATTTAAAATAAATGGAGTTTCTCATAAATACGGGGGTAAAATCCAAATAAAACCTAAGTGCGAAAAAATAGCCCGACATCGGGGTGTCACTAAGTCATGAGCAACTAGACTCTCAATCTAAAAGATAGTGTCTACAATAGTCTGCGTCTAGATATCAATAGAGAGAAAGAAAGATAATGAGGAGGGAGCACAAGGTCTGCGAACGCCGACAGCTACCTCGTAAATCTCCGGAAGATCAACTGCGCACAAACTCAATGACCTCCGCGTCCAGTCACACCTGAATCTGCACACAAGGTGCAGGGAGTAACGTGAGTACTTCCAACTCAGTAAGTAACAAAATTAAATAAGGAACTGAGAAGTAGTGACGAGCTATAAAATAAATTACAGTTCATATCAAAAGTTTTTAGTAAAGAGTGAACATGCTTTCAAATCTTGTAGTATAAGTCAATTCAGTTCGAGCCCAAGTAAAACAAATATGAATCTTCCAGAATTTCACAACAACATCAGACAACAACCAAGTGCAACAATAAATAAAAGCAAGTACAGCCTCTCAAGGTAGCAGTCACTCAACTAATCTCATAAGCTCATAGTCTCGGCTCTAAGCCCTCAATACACACTCTCAATAGGTACCTGCGCTCACTGGGGGTGTACAGACTCCGAAGGGGCTCCTTCAGCCCAAGCGCTATATTATTGCGGCGTACAACCCGATCCAATATATGTCCCGAAGGGTTGTTGCGGCGTGCAACCCGATCCAATATTGCTGCGGCATACAGCCCGATCCAATATATCTCACATAGTTCTCAACCAACACTCAGGCCCTATCTTAGTCACTAACCTCTCCAGCCCCTCGGACTCACAGAATATCATAATAACCAGCCCCAACAGGGAATACAACAAGTATCAACAAGAAATGAGAGGAAACAGAGATATAACACACAATAAGACTGTGACTGAGTACAAGACAACAATTAGCAGTCAGTTCAACAAGTATACGACCACTGCGGGTCCCAATAGTGATATCATATGGCCTAAGCATGGTTTCTAACATGAAAGCAGTCAATTGCTCAAAGACAAGGAAAATCAAGTAATAACAATGGTTATTCGACTTTATAGTCTCACGGTACGGACCAAGTCACAATCCCTCACGGTGCACACTCGCACTCCCATCACCTAGCATGTGCGTCACCTCCAAATATCACATTATACAAATTCTCGGGGTTTTATACCCTCAAAACCAGATTTAAGACTGTTACTTACCTCAATCCGAGCAAAATCCTACTCCCGCGATGCCTTTGCCTCTCAAATCAGCCTCCAAACATCCCGAATCTAGCCATAAGTATTACAACATAATCAATAAAGGCTAAAGGGATCAATTCCACAAGAAAACTACTAAAATATAGCCCAAAATTCGAAATCGGCTCAAACCGGCCTCCGGGCCCACGTCTCGAAATCCGACAAAAGTCTCAAAATATGAACACCCATCCACTCACGAGCCCAACCATACAAGAATTACTCGAATCCAACCTCAAATCACCTTCCAAAACTCGAAATTTAAGCCTCTGAAGTTTCTACTATTTTCCCCCAAATTTACAACTCAAATCTCTAATTAGATTATGAAAATAACAATAGATTAATGGAATATAGTCCAATCCGAGTTAGAATCACTTACCCCAACAATCTTCTTGAAGAAACCTCGAAAAATTGCCTCACACCGAGCTCTCAAAGTCCCAAAATCAAAATGGGAATCAAACCCTCGAAATCCCACTTTTCTGTCCAGTTCTTCCGCACATGCGGACCTTTAGTCGCATCTGTGATGCCGCACCTGGGGAAATTCCATCGCAGGTGCGGGAACGACTAAAAAGGCTGGGTCCGCATCTGCGTGTAAATTGTCGCTCCTGCGTGTGCGCACCTTCGGACAAAAGTCCGCTTCTGCGATCCTCCCCTCCAACTCATTTTCCGCATATGCGGAGCTTCAGGCGCATCTACGGGCTCACAGATGCGGAAACACCCTCGCACCTATGACCCCTGGCCATCTCCTCAACCCCCGCTTCTGCGCTCCTTCCTCTGCACGTGCGAGTACGCACCTACGGCCTCCCCACCGCATGTGCGAAACTACCAGAATCATAAGTCTTCAGCAATCGCATAAATCCAAGACTCAACCGTTAAGCATCCAAAACACACCTGAGGCCCCCCGGGACCTCAACCAAACATGCCAACAAGTCATATAACCCCATGCAAACTTAGTCGAACTTTCGAATCACTCAAAACAATATCAAAACACCAAATTACCCTCAGATTCAAGCCTAAGAACTCCTAAACTTCCAAATTGCATAAACGACGTCGAAACCTATCAAACCACGTTCGAATGACCTCAAATTTTACACACACATCAAAAATAACACCACAAACCTACTCCAACTTCCAGAAATTCATTCCGACCCCGATATAAAATTTTCCATTGCCGACCAAAATCGCCAAATTTTTAATTTTTGCCAATTCAAGCCAAATTCCACTACGGACCTCCAAATCACATTCCGAACACGCTCCTAAGTCCAAAATCACCTAACTGAGCTAACGAAACCATCAAAATTCAAATCCGAGATCATTTACACATAAGTCAACATCCGGTTGACTTTTTCAACTTAAGCTTTTAATAAAGAGACTAAGTGTCTCAATTCACTCCGAAACCACTCCGGACCCGAACCAACTAACCCGACATATCATAATATGCCGGGTTATATCCTTTGAACTCAACTTCTGAACCTGTCGATCCAAAATGGCCACCGGCTCCACATCATAAGTCATATCACCATCTAACTGAACCTTGCTAAAATCCAAAACATGGGACGAATCTCCAATATACTTGCGGAGCATAGAAACGTGAAATACTGGATGCACACTTGACAAGCTGGGTGGCAAGGCAAGCTTATAAGCCACCTCCCCTATCCTCTGAAGCACCTCAAAAGTCCCAATGAACCGGGGACTCAACTTGGCCTTCTTCCCATACCTCATAACACCCTTCATGGGTGATACATTCAGAAAAACCTTCTCCCCAACCAGGAAAGACACATCACGGACCTTCCTGTCCGCATAGCTCTTCTGCCTAGACTGCGCCGTACGAAGCCACTCCTAAATCAATGTCACCTTGTCTAATGCATCATGGACCAAGTCTGTACCCAAGAGCATAGCCTCACCCGGCTCGAACTATCCTACTGGAGATCTACACCTCCTCTCATATAAAGCCTCATACGGAGCCATCTGAATGCTCGACTGATAACTGTTGTTATATGCAAACTCCACGAGTGGCAGAAACTGGTCCCATGAACCCCCAAAGTCAATGACAAAAGCGCGTAACATGTCCTCCAATATCTGGATAGTGCACTCGGACTGTCCGTCCGTCTGAGGGTGAAAGGTTGTGCTCAACTCAACCTGAGTACCCAACTCTCGCTGCACGGCCCTCCAAAACTGTAATATAAACTGAGTGCCCCTATCTGAAATGATGGAAAGTGGGACACCATGCAGGCGAACAATCTCTCGGATGTAAATCTCAGCCAACCACTCTGAAGAGTAAGTAGTGCCAATTGGAATGAAGTGCGTGGACTTGGTCAGTCGATCCACAATAACCCAAATAGCATCGAACTTCCTCGAAGTTCATGTGAGCCCAACTACGAAGTCCATGGTGATCCGCTCCCACTTCCACTCTGGGATCTCTAACTCTGAAGCATGCCACCCGGTCTCTGATGTTCATACTTAACCTGCTGACATTTGAGACACTAAGCCACAAACCCAACTATATCCTTCTTCATCCGCTGCCACCAATAGTGCTGTCTCAAATCCTAATACATCTTCGCGGCACCCGGATGGATGGAATACCGCGAGCTGTGGGCCTCCTCAAGAATCAACTCCCGGAGCCCATCTACATTAGGCACACATATCCGGCCCTGCATCCTCAACACGCCGTCATCACCAATAGTCACATCCCTAGCATCACCTCGCTGAACCCTGTTCTTAAGAACGAGCAGGTGAGGGTCATCATATTAATGCTCCCTGATACGGTCATAAAGAGAAACCCCGGAGACCACACAAGCCAATACCCGATTTGGCTCCGAAATATCCAATCTGACAAGCTGGCCAGCTAAGGCCCGAACACCCAATGCCAAAGGTCTCTCTGATGCTAAAAGATATGCTAAACTCCCCAAACTCTCCGCCCGATGACTCAAAGCATCGGCCACCATATTAGTCTTCCTCGGATGGTACAAAATAGTGACATCATAGTCCTTGAGAAGCTCCAACCATCTCCGCTATCACAAATTAAGATCCTTCTGCTTGAACAGGTGCTGCAAACTCCGATGATCAGTGCAAATCTCACAATGAACCCCGTACAAATAGTGCCGCCAAATCTTCAAGGCGTGAACAATAGGTGCTAACTCAATATCATTGTCACGACCCAAACCTGGGGGGCGAGAGCGGTACCCGGTGCTTAATTTGTCACGCCCCGAACCTGGGGGGCGAGACCGGCACCCGGTGCCTTACCTAACCTTGCGTACCAACTTGCGACTAAGGGACTCTGAAAATATAATGTCATACTTTGGCCATGGGACAACATTGCAAGATAATTTGCGAAGCAAAATATAAAACTGAATAGAAACTAACGCTGACTGAACATCAATATAACGCTAGGCCGACAAGGCAGTCATAACTACTATAGCAGACAAACTAACAAAATATACATAAAAGGCCTACAAGCCTAACATACTGCATTAATTGATAGGATATGTCTACAAGCCTCTACTGATGGATGTACTGTGATCGGAACAGGGCCCCGACCTACCTATAACATATATACAGATATACATAAGATGTACACAAAACTCTAGACCCGGCAACTCCGAAGGACATAGAGCTTACCGATCAGGCTGAACTCAGGCAACACCTACTGAGGAGGTCTACCCGTCTGTCTGTCTGTCTGAACCTGCACGCATGAAATGCAGCGCCTCCAGAAAAGGGATTTCAGTACGAAATAATGTACCGAGTATATAAGACAATAAAATAACTGAAAGCTGAAGCTGAACTGATAATATGATAACTGAAAGTAACTGGGAGTCAAAGATGATCTGGAGATATACTTACCTGTTGATACTGACTCAACTCTCTCAATATAGTAAGTAAAATAAATGTCCGACCCTATAAGGCTCGGAACGTGTAACTGCTACACCGAAGTAGGCTCGCTCATAGGCGCTCGGCCATACTAGGTTCTGTATCTCAGCCATTCTGGGCACACTCATAGGCGCTCGGCCACAGTAGGCTTGGTATATAACTGCCTGTAATCAATGCACATCCTCATGAAACCATCCTTCTTCTTCACAAATAGGACCGGTGCACCCCAAGGTGACACACTAGGTCGAATAAACCCCTTATCAAGGAGTTCATGAAGTTGTCCCTTCAACTCCTTCAACTCCGTCGGTGCCAACGATGCGGTGGAATAGAAATAGTCTGAGTGCCCGACACCAAATCAATACCAAAGTCAATATCCCTGTCAGGCGGCATGCCCGGCAGGTCAGCAGGAAACACATCCGGAAAGCCACGTACCACCAGAACAGAATCAATGGCAGGAGTCTCTGCACTAACATCCCTCACAAAAGCCAAATAGGATAGACAATCCTTCTCAACCATCCGCTGAGTCTTCAAATATAAGATCACCCTACTAGGTACATAGTTTATAGAACCGCTCCACTCAACCCTCGACAAATCCGGCATCGCTAACGTCACAGTTTTAGCTTGACAATATAGAACAGCATGACATGGAAACAACCAATCCATACCCAATATCACATCAAAATCGACCATACTGAGCAGCAAAAGATTCAATCTAGTCTCCAGACCCCCAATAGTCACCACACATGACCGATATACGCGGTCCACAATAATAGTATTGCCCACAAGAGTAGATACATGAACAGATAAAACTAAAGACTCACGGGGCATATCCAGAAAATGAGCAAAATACGAGGAAACATATAAATAAGTGGAACCAGGGTCAAATAATACAGAGGCATCTCTGTGACAAACTGAGACAATACTTGTAATCACAGCATCTGAAGCAATAGCATTTGGTCTGGCAGGAAGAGCATTCAAACTGGCCTAGCCATCCCCTGATCTGCTTCCCCCTCTCGGGTGACCCCTAGCTGACTGGGCTCCACCCCTAGCTGACTAGGCTGGTGGTGAAGGAACTGATACTGATGACATAGACTGGCTCCTCTGCGGAGCGGGACCTCCTACTAGACCGGGGCAGTCTCTCCTCATGTGACCAAACTCCCCACTCTTATAGAAATACCCTGGTGCTGGTGCTGGTGCTGGGGACTGAAGGGAGCCCCGAGCACCGGGATAACTAGCAGAAGGACCCGGCATAGACGAACCCTGACCCGATAGAGCACGAGAAGAACTCTGCATTGGAAGGGCACCAAGAGATGAACGCCCCTGCTGATAACTATGAGAACCATGGCCAGATGATGAACCACGGTGAACTGGGTGAGCCGTCTGAGCATGTCTGAATGGACGGCCTCTACCGTGTTGGAACTGACCCCCAGAAGGAGTACCACTAAATCCACCCTGTCCACGAGGCCTCTTGGCCTCCCTTTCAACCCTCTCCTGACTATTTATGACCAATCCAACCCAAGGATATTCCATACCGTATATATATACACATCGAGTGACAGTCAGTCACTCAGTATCGTATAAGAAAAATCCAGCCCTGGATAATTTATTCCCCAAATGTAAATGATACGGACAAGATCCATGTCCAGGGAAAAATTCATCACAATACAAATAAGTAAGGCAAGTCCATGCCCTAGGAAGTCCATCCCGAATATATAATCATCTACGCTCACTAGGGGTGTGTAAAGACTCCAGAGGGGCTCCTTCAGCCTAAGCGCTATATAAAGCCGATATGGCCTACTGCGGCGTGCAGTCCGATCCCATAATAATAATAAAGCCTATAAGGCCTGCTGCATACGGGCAGCCCCGATTCAAATAATAATAATATATAAAAACCCAATAGGGGCCTACCCACCGATTATAGTTCGATGGTGGTAAAAATACTGTAATACTGTACATATATAGACCCTCTGCTCTCTTGACTGAATAAAGACAAAAGTAAACTGAATATGAAGTCCCGATAAGGGAGAATACTGTAACTTATGAGACTAGGATAGTGTATATAAATTCAGAAGTATGAACTTCTCTTTATGCCTCGTTATCAAACACATGTAATAACGAGATCATGCCAAAATGAAAGAAGGGCTTAGACTTAACATACCTTATTACAATCTTTCCAATCACCAAGTTGAACTCACCTCTTCGCACCTTAATCTACAACAACGATAATAATACTATCATTAAGTTACGAAAGGTACAACTATCGCACAACGAACGACAAGCTTATTTTATATTAAAACGGGCAGCATCTCCCCTATAATCCTTACATCCTCCAAATTTAAGATAACACCAACAACACAAGAACACAACAATAACAACATATATACATTATTTTCCAGCCTTATATACACCATCAAATACTACAAAACAGCCCAACACACCCCAATCTCTTCATATATAAAACGACCACCGTAGTAGTGTCAAACGATCCGGAAATATTACAACGAACGACCAGCCCACCACCCTACATTTATATGGTGTTTATCCACCCCCTTCCTACTCCAAAACTCTACAAAACAGTAGTAAAACACACAGCCCAACAGCAACACAAAACAGTCCACAAAACAGTCCGCTACAAGTGAATAACTCGAACTCACGGCTTCCAATCATCGTCCCGTGAGTTCTTACAAGTATAGAATGATTTACCATGAATTTACAGCAGAAACAATTGATGAAAAGAGTAGTAAACTCACCTTATTTGTTGGATAACTAAGCTCCTATCTTGGTTCTTCAAACTCTAGGTTTTACCTCCAATTAGAACTTGAAAGGGAGAGAAAATCAATTAGGGTTTGTGGGAAATGTTTGGGAGAATTTTTGCAGAGTTTATGTCTGGTTTATTATACCCTATTTTCAGTCTAATATATGATGAAAATAGGCCTTTAAAAGGCCTCTTTGGACGACCCAAAATGGCCCATTTTTGGGCTCTCATTTAAGCAAGTAGTTGACACACCTACTTGTCACCTAACAACTTGTGCAGTCTTGCAAAAATGCCCATATCTCTCTACTCCAATGTCGTATTGACAAACGGTTTAATGCGTTAGAAAGTAGACTCAGAGATCTTCAATTTTATGGGTGGAACACCCCGTAACTCTAAGTATATTGGGATACAATCGTAGTTACATTTGACCAAAAGTTTCAGCAAAACTTATGAACGTAACTTGTGATGACTTTCATCGACTTTTGTTCCACAACTCGCTTGACTTCAAAACATAACACACGGATGTCATAAGACTAATATAAATCATAATATAATCTCCTTATCATGTTAAGCACCCTAGTCTCACCCCAAAGGTACATGTTATAACATTCCCAACTTGTGGACTTTCGACGAAACATTATTTTCTTCAATTCCTTTAGCTTCTGAACCTTCCAACCCTCTTTGTACTTGTTGTTCATGATCCTCAATATTTGTAAATTCCGAGGTAACAAGATTAACTTACTTCATATACTTTCAAATATTATCTCATTTTTGGTCCTACATTACTTTGCTTACGACGCACTTTTATGTACGAAAATATAGGGTGTAACAATCATGGACATGATAGTTCTTCTCATGAGTCTTCAACCGGCGCGAGGCATAGGCAATCACCCTACCCTCCTGCATCAGAACGCATCCAATACCTATCCTCAAGGCATCACAATACACAGTTTAAGAACCAGAAGCTGAAGGCAGAAGTAGAACTGGAGCTGTAGTCAAGGCAGTCTTGAGCTTCTAAAAGCTCTCCTCACACTCATCCGACCACCTGAATGGAGCACCCTTTTGGGTCAATATGGTCAAGGGCGATGCAATAGATGAAAATCCCTCCACAAAGCAACGGTAATAGCCCGCTAAACCAAGAAAGTTCCTAATCTATGTGGCTGAGGACGGTCTAGGCCAACTCTGCACCGTCTCTATCTTCTTTCGATCCACCTGAATACCCTAACTGGACACCACGTGCCCCAAAAATGCTACTGAACCGAGATAAAACTCACACTTGGAGAAATTTTCATAAAGCTTCTTCTCCCTAAATCTTTGTAACACAATCCTCAGATGCTGAACATGCTCCTCCTGGCTACGAGAGTACTCCAGGATGTCATCAATGAATACAATAACGAATGAGTCTAAATAGGGCTGGAATACACTGTTCATCAAATGCATGAACGTTGTTGGGGCATTGGTCAGCCCAAACGACATCACTAAGAACTCATAATGGCCATATAGGGTCCTGAAAGTTGTCTTAAGAATATCTGAATCCCGAATCTTCAGCTGGTAATACCCTAACCTCAAATCAATCTTGGAGAACACCCTCGCCCCCTGAAGCTGGTCAAATAGATCATCAATACGTGACAAAGGGTACTTGTTCTTGACTGTGACCTTGTTTAACTGCCTGTAATCAATGCACATTCTCATGGAACCATCCTTCTTCTTCACAAATAGGACCAGTGCACCCTAAGGTGACACACTAGGTCGAATAAACCCCTTATCAAGGAGTTCATGAAGCTGTCCCTTCAACTCCTTCAACTCCGCAGGTGCCAACGATGCGGTGGAATAGAAATGGGCTGAGTGCCCGGCACCAAATCGATACCAAAGTCAATATCCCTATCAGGCGGCATGCCCGGCAGGTCTACAGGAAACACATCTGGAAAGCTACGTACCACCGGAACAGAATCAATGGCAGGAGTCTCTGCACTAACATCCCTCACAAAAGCCAAATAGGATAGACAACCCTTCTCAACCATCCGCTGAGCCTTCAAATATGAGATCACCCTACTAGGTACATAGTCTATAGAACCTCTCCACTCAACCCTCGACACATCCGGCATCGCTAACGTCACAGTTTTAGCTTGACAATCTAGAATAGCATGACATGGAAACAACCAATCCATACCCAATATCACATCAAAATTGACCATACTGAGCAGCAAAAGATCCAATCTGGTCTCCAGACCCCCAATAGTCACCACACATGACCGATATACGTGGTCCACAATAATAGTATCGCCCACAAGAGTAGATACATGAACAGATAAAACTAAAGACTCATAGGGCATATCCAGAAAATGAGCAAAATACGAGGAAACATATAAATAAGTGGAACCAGGGTCAAATAATACAGAGGCATCTCTGTGACAAACTGAGACAATACCTGTAATCACAGCATCTGAAGCAATAGCATCTGGTCTGGCAGGAAGAGCATAGAAATGGGCCTGGCCATCCCCTGATCTGTCTCCCCCTCTCGGGCGACCCCTAGCTAACTGGGTTCCACCCCTAGCTGACTGGGCTGGTGGTGGAGGAACTGATGCTGATGACATAGACTGGCTCCTCTGCGGAGCGGGACCTCCCACTAGATGGGGGCAGAGTCTCCTCATGTGACCAAACTCCCCACACTTATAAAAATACCCTGGTGCTGGTGCTGGGGACTGAAGGGAGCCCCGAGCACCGGGATAACTAGCAGAAGGACCCGGCATAGACGAACCCTGACCCGATAGAGCACGAGAAGAACTCTGCGTTGGAAGGGCACCAAGAGATGAACGCCCCTGCTGATAACTATGAGAACCATGGCCAGATGATGCTTTGTGGTGAACTGGGTGAGCCGTCTGAGCATGTCTGAACGGACGGCCTCTACCGTGTTGGAACTGACCCCTAGAAGGAGTACCACTAAATCCACCCTGTCCACGAGGCCTCTTGGCCTCCCTTTTAACCCTCTCCTGAATGCGAACCATCTCAATATGCCGAGCAATGTCGATAACGTTATCAAAAGTAGCACCAGACACTCTCTCTCTGGTCATAAGCAATCGCAGCTGATAAGTGAGGCCATCTATAAACCTCCTGACCCTCTCCCTGTCTGTGGGAACCAAACAGATAGCATGCCAGGCCAACTCCGAGAATCACATCTCATACTGTGTCACAAATATATCACCCTGACGAAGCTGCTCAAACTGTCTGCGCAGCTCCTCTCTGCGGGACTGAGGCACGAACTTCTCCAGAAAGATAACGGAGAACTGCTGCCATGTTAGGGGTGTTGCGCTGACTGGCCTACGCCTCTCGTAAGCCTCCCACCAACTGAATGCAGCCCCAGAGAACTAAAAGGTAGTGAACGAGACCCCACTGGTCTCCAGAATACCTGCTGTACGGAGTATCCTCTGACACCTGTCCAAGAAACCCTGTGCATTCTCTCCCTCTGCACCACTGAAAGATGGAGGCTGGAGTCTCCCAAACCTCTCCAATCTACGCTGCTCATCCTCAGGCATAGTAGGAACCACATAGTCCTGAGCAGCTACAACCGGCTGGGTGGGTGGTGCCCCAAATGTCTGGAATCCCTGTACCACCTGCTCTGGTGTGCGAGCAGCGGGAGTCTGAGCACCCCCCCCCCCTCCCGGCCTGAGAAGTGGTTGTTGCGGCCGGAACAGAGACCGCCTGAGCAAGACTGGCACACGCGGTTAGAATCTGAGCTAAGGCCTCCTGAAGGCCTGGAATCACAATAGGCACAGGTGGTGCCTGAGCTGGTGCATCAACAACTGGAATCTAGTCTTGATTTGGGGCAACTGGTGGATCTGCAGGTACTGTCCCAGCTGATGTGCGGGCTGCACCTCTTCCCCTACCACGGCCTCTACCTCGGCCCTGGCTAGTGGTACTGGTGGCTGGCCCTCCTGATCGGTAGTACGAGTCCTCACCATCTGTGAGAGAATGAAGCAACAGGTGTTTAGTTACTAGAATCAACAAATTCGCACGACAAGAATTCAAGAATGTGGAGTTTCCTAAGGGTTCTGCAGCCTCTCAAAAATAAGTACAGACGTCTCCGTACCGATCCGCAAGACTCTACTAAACCTTCTCATGACTCGTGAGACCTATGTAACCTAGGCTCTGATACCAACTGTCACGACCCAAAACCTAACCCGTTGTAATGGCACCTATCGTGGTACTAGGCAAGTCGACCTTTCCAAAACACTTTCCAAATTTAATAGAAAATAATTAAGACATTTAAAATAACCGGAGTTTCTCATAAATACGGGGGTAAAACCTCAAATAAAATATAAGTGCGGAAAAATAGCTCGATATCGGGATGTCACTAAGTCATGAGCAACTAGACTCTCAATCTAAAAGACACTGTCTACAATAGTCTGCGTCTAGATATCAATACAGAGAAAGAAAGATAATGAAGAGGGAGCACAAGGTCTGCGAATGCCGGCAGCTACCACGTAAATCTCCGAAAGATCAACTGCGCACGAACTCAATAACCTCCACATCCAGTCATACCTGAATCTGCACACAAGGTACACGGAGTAACGTGAGTACTTCCAACTCAGTAAGTAACAAAATTAAATAAGGAACTGAGAAGCAGTGATGAGCTATAAAAAAAATACAGTTCATATCAAAGTTTTAAGTAAAGAGTGAACATGCTTTCAAATCCGGTGGTATAAGTCAAATCAGTTTGAGCCCAAGTAAAATAGATATGAATCTTCCAGAATTTCACAACAACATCGGACAACAACCAAGTGCAACAATAAATAAAAGCAAGTACAGCCTCTCAAGGCAGCAGTCACTCAAATCATCTCATAAGCTCATACTCTCGGCTCTCAGCCCTTAATATACACTCTCAATAGGTACCTGCGCTCACTGGGGGTGTACAGACTCCGGAGGGGCATCTTCAACCCAAGAGCTATATTACTGCGACGTGCAACCCGATCCGATATGTGACCCGAAGGCTTATTACGGCGTGCAACCCGATCCAATATTGCTGCGATGTGCAGCCCAATCCAATATATCTCACATAGCTCTCAACCTAGCACTCAGGCCCTATCTTAGTCACTAACCTCTGCAGCCCCTCGGACTCACAGAATATCATAATAACCAGCCCCAACAGGGAATACAACAAGTATCAACAAGAAATGAGAGGAAACAGAGATATAACACACAATAAGACTGTGACTGAGTACAAGACAACAATTAGCAGTCAGTTCAACAAGTATACGACCACTGCGGGTCCCAATAGTGATATCATATGGCCTAAGCATGATTTCTAACATGAAAGCAGTCAATTGCTCAAAGACAAGGAAAATCAAGTAATAACAATGGTTATTCGACTTTATAGTCTCACGGTACGGACCAAGTCACAATCCCTCACGGTGCACACTCGCACTCCCATCACCTAGCATGTGCGTCACCTCCAAATATCACATTATACAAATTCTCGGGGTTTTATACCCTCAAAACCAGATTTAAGACTGTTACTTACCTCAATCCGAGCAAAATCCTACTCCCGCGATGCCTTTGCCTCTCAAATCAGCCTCCAAACATCCCGAATCTAGCCATAAGTATTACAACATAATCAATAAAGGCTAAAGGGATCAATTCCACAAGAAAACTACTAAAATATAGCCCAAAATTCGAAATCGGCTCAAACCGGCCTCCGGGCCCACGTCTCGAAATCCGACAAAAGTCTCAAAATATGAACACCCATCCACTCACGAGCCCAACCATACAAGAATTACTCGAATCCAACCTCAAATCACCTTCCAAAACTCGAAATTTAAGACTATGAAGTTTCTACCATTTTCTCCCAAATTTACAACTCAAATCTCTAATTAGATGATGAAAATAGCAATAGATTCATGGAATATAGTCCAATCCGAGTTAGAATCACTTACCCCAATAATCTTCTTGAAGAAACCTTGAAAACTCGCCTCACACCGAGCTCTCAAAGTCCCAAAATCGAAATGGGAATCAAACCCTCGAAATCCCACTTTTCTGTCCAGTTCTTCCGCACCTGCGGACCTTCAGTCGCATCTGCGACGCCGCACCTGGGAAAATTCCATCGCAGGTGTGGGAATGACTAAAAGGGCTGAGTCCGCATTTGCATGCAAGTGGTCGCGCCTGCGTGTGCGCATCTGCGAACAAAAGTCCACTTCTACGATCCTCCCTTCCAACTCATTTTCTGCATCTGCGGAGCTTCAGGCGCATCTGCGGGCTAGCAGATGCGGAAACACCCTCGCACCTGCGACCCCCGGCCATCTCCTCAACTCCCGCTTCTGCGCTCCTTCCTCCGCACGTGTGAATACGCACCTCCGTCCTCCCCACCGCATGTGCGAAACTACCAGATATCAGAAGTCTTCAGCAATCTCATAAGTTCAAAACTAACCCGTTAAGCATCCGAAATATACCCGAGGCCCCCACGGGACCTCAACCAAACATGCCAACAAGTCATATAACCCCATGCGAATTTAGTCGAACCTTCGAATCACTCAAAACAATATCAAAATACCAAATTACCCTCGAATTCAAGCCTAAGAACTCATAAACTTCCAAATTGCGCAAACGATGCTGAAACCTATCAAACCACGTCCGAATGACCTCAAATTTTTCACACACGATACAAATGACACCACGAACCTACTCCAACTTCCGAAAATTCATTCCGATCCCGATATCAAATTTTTCACTGCCGACCAAAATCGCCAAATTTTTAATTTTCGCCAATTCAAACCAAATTCCACTACGGACCTCCAAATCATATTCCGAACGCGCTCCTAAGTCCAAAATTACCTAACTGATCTAACAGAACCATCACAATTCAAATCTGAGATCGTTTACACATAAGTCAATATCCGATTGACTTTTCCAACTTAAGCTTCTAATAAAGAGACTAAGTGTGTCAATTCACTCTGAAACCACTCCGGACCCGAGCCAACTAACCCGACATATCATAATATAGCTAAAGAACACAAAAAGAAGCAGAAATTGGAGAAACTGGGCTATAACTCTCGAAACGACCGGCCGGGTCGTTACAAAATTTAAAATACGAAATATTGAGTATATATTCTCTCAATCATATTAACTCTTCTGGAGGTGAATTGTAATATATTTATATCAAGAGCGCGTTCATATTTACGGCTTTATTAATATTATCACATTCACTTCAGAGAATAGATTAATATTTATCAAAAATTCTCATCCTTCAGAAAATCGAACATAATTATCTGAACGCGCATTAATCACATCAAATTGTGATGCTTTAACCTCTTTTAAAATATTTACTACTTCAAGAGTAAATCGAGGCATGCATGTAATATATAGAATATTTCTCTAGCTTATCTTTAATTGTAACCGTATAAAGCCTAAATTATCACTTCTGGTGGTCATAGGCATATACCACTTCTGGTGGTTAACAAGATTTAGTTATAATGAGATATACGAAACATAACCACTTTTGGTAGTTGCATATTTCTTGCAAACTCTGCTAGAGTTTAAGTGGATCTAACAATATTATCCACTTTGTAGTCATTTATTAAGATAATTAGAATGAAAATAAATATCAAAATAGGTACGGTATACGTAACATATAACCAAGTAAGCGATGATAAAGATATTAAAATATAAGGAAAAGGCTCAAATTAATTTACTCAAATTTGGCCACTCCAGATGTGACTGATATCTACATCACTACTGCCAAGAAGAAAAACTCACCACCTCAAGGATATAATCTGCCTTATGATGCTCGGAATGAACAAGATCTAACCACTGACATAAGAGTGTCTCCTTATATCGGAGATGAATACTGAAATAGAAATTAAATTCTAAGTAAGTGCTCAAAATGGCAGAGTCTCATGCTAATAACGTGTTATAAAATAAAGACTGTAAAGTAAATAAATCGAAGACAAGTATAGAGGGAGATTGATATTTTTATTCAACTTCAAACTGATGTGCATAATAAACTGAATTTTTCTTTTTTGTCTTTTCGACTGCGGTAGTCGCAAATTACGGACCGAGTCGGTCGCAAACTATTTCAGACCAGCTATTTTGCGACCACGGTAATTCAGTCGCAATGTAGTCGGAAATTAACTTTTTCTGACCGAATTCCGACCGTTTTGGCAATCGGAAAATATCCATTTTCTAGTAGTGTGCTGTGTAAGCTGCTATTGCAAGCTGCCTGTAAGCTGTTGTGTAAACTGTTTGCAAGCTGCTACTCTAAGCTGCTTGTAAGCTGCTATTGTACCAGATATAGATAATCTTCTACCAGTGGTAATATTTATCCATAACGGAGTACCGAAAGGATAAGCTCATTGTACTAGATATAGATAATCTTCTACCGAAAGTAATATTTATCCATAACGAAATACCGAAAAGATAAACTTCTTCACGAGACTTATTTCCAATAGAGTACTAAATAGATTAACATATTTACATCGGAGTCCCATATGAATAAGCTTCTTCAGAAAATTTATTTACAATAGAGTACTAAATAAACATCCATAATATAATATATTTATAACAATCAATATATTTTAACCTATTATACATTGAAGGTCTGAATATAAATATATTTTTAGCCATAACAAAGCACTAGAATACTGGCTCTCATATTAAACAGTTTGCTAAAAAACATGATGTAACTTCTTCTTTTTTTCACGTCTAACTTAAGGCTAAAATCTACTTCTTGGACTGATATTAACCATCTCTAAGATAATTCAGAGTCCACTCCAATGTTTCTCAGGTGTTAGCATTTTGATAATTTAAATTCTACTCTATTCAATTTCCATGATTAATCGTGTCCCTTGCTCTCTTCCACTTCTCTATATTCACTAGCCTTGCATACATTTTTCTAATCTTATTTAGCCTTTGGGACTGCTGCAGTATTATTTCAGAAACAGAGGGACTCTCACTGAAAATAATCTCATATCCATCTCTATATGAATCCATTCCTTCAGCTAAAAGTTGCCAGAATAAGCCGCCGGCCGCCGCGCCTCCACCTTTAGCTGACCAATATATACTGGAATAAACTGTGTTGAAGACTATGTCTCTTTGTTCAGCTGTAAAACCAGCACCTTTGTATGTTTTACCAAACTCAGCAAATATAAGAGGTTTCTTGAGAATGGATTGAGCATCTTGAATATGCACGTTGAGCCAATCATTCAGGAAATTAAGTTGGGCTTCACCATCTTGACCAGTCAACCTACATGAAATATCATGTAACTTGTAAAGTATTTCGTATGACATAAGTTATTTTCCAGAAAATATATTTCTGTGATCATCCTTGGCGTAACTGGTAAAGTTGTTACCAGGAGGTCACGAGTTCGAGCTGTGAATACAGTCTCTTGCAGAAATACAGGTTACGTACAATAGACCCTTGTAATACTTCTCCGAACCCCACGCATAACGGGAGCTTAGTGGACCGGGCTGCTTCCTTTTATTTTCCACTTTTTATGGAAAATGACTTTCGTCATACTGAACAATGTAAAAAATGAAAAGATAAGAGAGAGGCTATTTGGATAAATACCATTGATCAGGGTATGAGTGAACAGTGGCAAAATCAATTTCTGGAATTTGATTATTCGCAATGAAATCGGTTCCAACAAGAAAGTTTGGATTATATTGCTGCTTCTGAGCATCTGAATGTCCATAAAATCCTTCTAGTCCAGCTTCTACTAGGTGATTACTGTCGATGGATTTAATGTATGAAGCCATTTCTGTAATCCAAGTCTGTAAAACAAGTACAACTGATTGATTTAGTTTCAGTCTTAATCATGGAAATTAGTACTAAACATTGCATCCTATATTACAGCTGCCAAGTCGCAACCACATTGTAATATGCCCCTGAGGTAGATCTACACATGCAACAGTAAAGTATGGTATCAGTGTTAGCTTGCGTGCACCTCAATCAATTTCACAGGATATTTACTACCTCCCAACAATAAAAGTACCGGGTAACTGTATTCGCCAAGACATGAACAAATAAAGAAAAATTACTTAAGAGTTTTTTTTGTCTCCACTAGAATTTGAACCCCTTGGATACTTGTCTCGAACTATATATGTAGTTAAAAATCTTTAAAACTTACCCCAAGTCAAGCACATTGTGACAAAAGATGGTGTACTACTATATGTGGAAAAATAATTTCACTACCTAATTCAGAGAGAGGCCAAATAGGTAGGGATTCAGTGCCTAATCCTACTACGCTATCACAAGAAAAACAGGACTTTCCACTAAAGTTTACCAACTTCTAACTGCCATAATGAGAGGCTGAAAATAACACTTGCTTTTGGCATGAAGTTATCTTTGTAATTACTATGTGGATGGACAATACAGATATAATAATAGTTAATGTTGAATCTTTCAGTAAATTACTCAGTGCATTCATCATTTTCTCCTTCACCTTATTAATAAAAAACTTATCTGTGAATTATCTCTAACATAGGAGATTATGTGAATATTTAGGCAAAAAAAAGAAAGTTGGGATTTTAAAATATGGTAATTTTCTAAAGCAAAAAAGAAGAAAGAAGTGTTATTACCTGGATAGTAATTCCTGATGGATCTGAAGGACACCTGGGCTCATTCATAAGCTCCCAAGCCATTATTGTAGGATCATCCTTGTATGCAACTCCAGTTATGCTGTTTCTTCTTGTTAAAACTGCCTATTTTATTAACAAACATTATTATTGAAAAAGAACAAATAACAACAACAACATACACAACACAGTATAATCAACAAATAATATTGATTAAAAAAACCCCATATTTTTTGTACTTCTAACATTAACTTTGGTTAATCAAAAAACAATATGTTGTTACATGTACAGAAATTAAAACTCTTAACTAGGGTCTGATGGAGCCAGGGTGTACATGCACCCAGGGTCTCAAATTAAACTCAAACTATATATGTACATATGTCAATAAAACAGACAACTCACTTTAACAGATTAAATTAAACTAATAATGAAAAAAATGTACATTGTGAATGAGTCAAAACACGGCTAAATTTGCATACTGTACCTTAATGTGGTTTTTGAAGTAGCCCTTAACAACATTGTTTGAAAAGAAATCATCCTCTGATTGTAAAGATTCACCCTGACTTTTTGCCCATTCCACATATTGTTTCCTTCCTCCAAAATCCTTATAGTTGTTAGCCAAGCTCAAGATTAGCTTCATCCCATTCTTTCCAGCTTCAGATATGGCAAAATCCAAACCCTTCCAACAATCAAAAATATAATACCAGACCTCATTAATTCAGAGAATAACACAAAATTACAGCCCGTGGCACATGGAGCTTCTGTCGTACGGTTCAACTGAACTTAGTATTTGGTTCATAAATTTATATGTGAAAAAATCACAAAATTTCAATAGATATTAGATTATGAACTCATAACTTCAAAAGTATGTAAATTTACGTACTTAGAACCATCAAATTTTAAATCTTGAATTTGCACAATATTCTTAATGCCCAAAACCAAGTTTTTATTTTGGAAAATTCCTGGGAAACTGCGGCCGCTGCCCTTCGGATGTGCACTGGATAACCTGCTTTGTGCGTAATAGCTCGCATACCACACAGAAAATATAAATTATACTAGGCAAACCTGGTATGACGAGCTCTGATTGAGGAAGGTGCTGGTAAAGGGAATCGATCCCGGGTCTCCCTTGTGGAAACCACCGATCACCCAACCCTTGCGGGCTAAAATAAAAAACCAAGAAATTCTCATACAAAATATTAGGAAAATAAAAGAGGGAAAAAAAACCTGAAACATTTTTTCATTATAGGATCCAGGATAGTATTGAAGAGGTGAATATCCACCATCACTAAAAGCCCAAGTTCTTCCAACAGTAAGGCCATGGTTTGCAGCTTCTTGAAAAGCAGAAGAAACTTTGTCTCTTTGGGATGAATCAGAGGCAATATACATAAGCCAATAAGCATTGAATCCATTTGCATAAAATGGGCTGTCATTTAACATGAAATGCACATCTTTTGTTGTTATAAATCCATCCCTTATTACAGCTGCTCTAACATGTAAAAACAAGTAGAGGAACAAGAAAAAAATACCCCATAGCTTCATCTTCCTAAATTAATATAAGAAAATATAAGATTATGTCTCTCGTTTTCTCTCTCTAGTGACACAAGGAAAGAACTTAAAATGATCAGTTTCAAACAGAGAAGGAAAAGTCCATAAAAGTTAATTTCAGGCTGTTCATATACTTGTCCAATTTATGCGGTTCCTTGACCATTGGTCCCATTTTTATTTTCTTAATTTACACTCTTCACTAAGATATCTTTAATCTATATTCTTTACTTCATTATTAGTGAAAGTTAAAAAATTAGAATTGTTAGTTTATTTAGTTTCACAAATTATGAGGGTCTTTTTCCTGGGATTATTATGCTATGTAAATAAAAGTATAGAAATAGTGTAATGGGTATAAAAGTTGGACCGAAATGACATAGAAAATGTTACTAGTAAAGAACAGTTTCTACTTGCACGTTACAATCATAAATGTTGTGGACAATAATGATATTTGACTTCCATTTTTTTCCGTGTTCTTTACAAAATAGTTTCTTCTCATAAATGGTAAAATAGATTTTCACAGTACCAAAAATGGTAAGCCGTGCTATAAAACCTACGAAGGACCTATGTTCTCATTAATAATAATAATAATAATAGCTTTCAAAATATCTCATCCTATTCATTGAAATGAAGGCATAGCGTACCATTTCATAATGCTTCTTGTTGTTGTTGGCTCAATTCCATATCATGATGATCAACATTAACCGGTAAAGTTGATAGTAACCAATAAAGTTGCTATCATTTGATCAGGAGGTCACAAGTTCGAACAGTGAAAACGATCTCTTGCAAAAATGCAGGGTAAGACTGCGTACGATAGACACTTGTGGTCCGGTTCTTCCTCGAACCTCGCGCATAGTGGGAGCTTAGTGCACCGACTACTTTTTTTAATGATCAAGATTAATATTTTTCTCTTTTTTTTTCTTGTTCTTTTCTTTCTTTTAAAATTTATTTTAATTTGAGGTAAGCCGGCAAAATAGAGGGAAAGGGGAAGGGGAAAAAATAAAAAGATTTTTATAAATGGATTTGTAGCCGTTGGACTACAAGGTCATGTCAAACCAAAGTTTCCACTTTAAATTCTGCTCGAGCATTACTCTACTCTATCAAACTACTTGATTCTGTCCAAGAATGATAAAATTGGGGTTCAATTTTGGAATCAAAATCTTGAGTTCTTTTTTGTTATCTTGCTAAAGGTGTTTTTGTATTTTAGGTAGAAGTTTGGTATTCAAAAAGAGAATTACTAGAAGTCATGATTCTTTCATTTATTACCCAAATAATCAAAAGATTTTGGGGCAAGTTAATCTTACACACCCACGATAGTAGAAAGTATGGAAAAGTTTGGTAGGTTAACAATTAATCATCCCATGCGTCAATGCTTTGGCCAAAAATCACGGCAAGAAAAAAAAAACTAAAATTTAACTAAACAAATTATCACACAAATCACGGATATACTAAGTTAATGTCCATTTAGTTTAGGAAAAGTTCTCAGAATAGTTGACCAAATACTGAGACAATAGACCTTTCCGAGTACAAGGGTCAAATTTATTATTTTGGTGAGTTTAGACGGTAATTTCTCAGTAGATTTTCAAAACAATTAATATAAATGTTCTTTGAAGACATATATTCTTCCGCAAAAAAACAATCTAAACACGGTTCTTTTCAAATATATCTCAAATTTAAAGCTTCTTCAGTTGTATATATAATGAAGTGAACTTTTGACCACCACTTATTTTGACTGTTTGACCTTCATTATATTATATTGATTAAAGGACTAATATTGTAATATTGTTCCCCGTTTCTTAATTTGGGAACTGGGATCTTAATGGAGCGAAACCAAATCCTTGATACATGCTTCAAATTTCCAGATCGAGAAAGTGGAAATAATAAACTACGAAATGTTAAAAGAACATGTTATCTTCTGATTATCATATTTAATTTCATTGTCTCATTTATTTTTTATAATAGAATTTGATAATCCTCGTGAGAAGCAATCATCAAGCAAGCAACTAACAAGAATCGTGGTGGAGTGGTAGTGCTCCTTCATCTTTAATCACAGATCTCGGGTTCGAGTCCTGGATCCGAAATCGCCTTCTGCTTTATAACCCGAATTGCTAGTTGAACAACAATCTTTTTCCTTTTGCTACAATCGTTCAATACTGGTCAGACTACTTCGGACTCTGCGCCATAAAAAAGTCTACTACGAAGGTTTGGTATACTCCACAAAAGAAGGCCGCTCGAACTCGAGATTTCTAATCAAATTACCACATCTCTTTAGTGGTAATTATTAAAAAAAAACTACTAATACTGACTACAGAATAAGGACAATAAATTTGGATAATCCTCACGAGTGTCAAAGATAGGTCACGGGGTGCTTATGAGTTCCAAGGAAGGTTGCCAGCTGATATAATGACAATAAACTTCTGTAGGTTAATTCCAAATTTCAAATTAAGGTCGATATTGTTTTTACCAAACGGTGGTTGAACTTTGTCCACAAACCTTTTGTGATTTACGATGTTCAGAATATAATTGACAGCCTAAAAAGTAAAAGGAAAATAGCAGAAATGCCGAGCTTATACCAGTAACCAGCTCCTTTTGGCAACTGAGAGAAGTGACACAATCTGAACAAAAAATGTGCAGACGGTAAGTGCGTTGAAATTGGATTTTTATGTGCACTATTTCCAGTAGTATCCATAAGAATCTTTATGAATGCACAAAAGGCCAGAGCCTAAAATTTTGTGTGTGCATAGTACATGCACCAAGTGCAATAATTAACTTTAGTTTTATAACAAGCATTAGTGACAATTAAATTACCTAGGTTTTGGTTTACATTTTTTGACTAATCATAAAGTTTTAATATAACTTGAAGAATATATTTTCTTGTTTTTGACTTTTTTTTTTTTTTTTTTTTTTGCATTATCATGAAGAAAATATGATGCTACTATACTTACATAGAGTATAAAAGTGAATAATCATTAAAAAGAATTTTTTATTGACAAAGGAATTGAACTCTGAATCTGGTCAGACTATTTGCACTCTTTTCATCCTCAATTATCCTTTGGCAAGAAATGGAAGCAGAAGAACGAAAATAGATAATCTTCCAAAAGCAAAATGATATCTTTTTCTTTTTCTTTTTTCCTTTTGCTAGCGTATCGTCTATGAGGTGAACTTGGCAAATTTTGTAATGAATTCATTCTTTTCCTTTGTTGAGCGGCGAAGATAAAGTTTAAAAATTCATTGGGATGATCTCCAATTCAAAAAGAAAGGTGGGACAATCACTTTAAAGAGCACATTGCCATGGTTGAGGCGTGATAAGCGCACCAAGTCTCTGATCCCCTCCTTCTGCAGCGGGTCTTATGGATATTTCATACTTCGCCTTCAAAACTGTTAAGGGCGATCTGCATTATATCCATACTACAATTATTTACCAATTGTAGTATACCCAAAAAACAATGGATGTATAAAATATATTTTATTTTACAATATATTCATTTAATCATTGTTAATTAATATATATTGTTAATAGTTCTTACTTAAATTGATGATTTAATCAGGATCAATTTGAGATAAGTTTTTTTTTTTCTTCATATTTAGACGTGTGTGTTTGCACATATTGATCCCAATAAGATATCAAAATTTAGACCAAAAGATTGTAGTAATAAAGAAGCGAAGCCAAGAACACCAAAAAAAATGAGAAGGGAAAAGACCCTTCCTCGAAGACGAGGAGATAAGGGACGAAGGATATTCATGGTAGTGCAGTTAGTATGATCGTTATTTCCTACGCAGCCCTTGTCCGTAGTGATATCCTAATTCGGCTACCTCTCCCACTCATCAAGGCAGATATCAGAAACAAAACTATTGCCAAGGAAGACCGGAGGACGCTATGCCCCATCACCTACAAAAAGGATCAGTTACGGAAGTACTGCGCTTCTCAGGGCCCTCTGCGTCAGAGTGACCCTGTCGGGGCGATCCAGTCACCTCGAATATACATGTATGTGTTTACATTAAGTTCGTACTTTATATGTACCCAAAAAGACTAAGTCCCTACTTTTATTTATGTTACAAAGCTGCAGTTGGTTACTTTTTCAGGACGAAAACATTGTAGATTAATCTTTAAAAATTCTGAATAAATGTATACCATCTTTCTTTGTTTAATGGCTCTCTAATTTACCAACATATAAAAGCTATGGAGTAATGAGTTTCATAGTTCATACTCTTTGGGCTCAAATCATACAAAATGAAGTTCGTTTCTCAATTGAAATGGCACTTTAGAAAGTGTAAATAGCAGGGGCTAGCCAATTTTCGGGTTGGTAATTGAAAAATAGTCATTATTTTGCTGAAACACAGGAAGTTCCAGTATAATATGCGGGATTATGGAGTTCCTACATATAAACTTCCAGCATATTATGTTGGAACTCCAGTACACGAAAAGTTCCAGCATAATATGTTACATTATGGAGCTCCTGCATATAAACTTCCCGCATATTATGTTGGAACTTTTGCACATTATGCTGGAAGCTCATATATAAAAAATTCGAACTTCAGCATATTATGCTGGAATATTTCCGGATTTTAAGTGTGTTTTTGTTGAGATTTTATCTTTTTACATGAAAATGGCTAATTTCTTATTACTTTTAAAACTGTGATTATTTTTTAATTATCAGTTGTAAATCTGGTTATTTTTTTATTTTTTTTCCTTTAGAAAGGATGCTTTGTTCACTTCAATATACGAAATCCCAAGCTCATACTCTTTGGGCCCAAATCATACGAAATGAGGTTCGTTTCTGAATTGAAATGGGACTTTAGAAAGGATGCTTTGTTCACCTCAACATACTACTACCCAAGAGTCCTTCGTGAGATTTGCAGTCGTACCCTATATTTGTACCACCTTTTAACATGTACCTTATTTTTAATAATTATTAATTTAGTAGTCAGCTAACAAAAAAATCTGTAATAATATGACAATTATACCCCTAACAAAAGATATAAAACCTGCACCACACATTAATCGCGTGATCTGCTACCTCATTCGTGAAAAAGGTTTCCTCCATCACTCCATCCCTTGTCAAAAGATCTCCTTCAACCCTGGTCGAAGATCTCATATCCTCTCAGCAGCTTTATCAAAAAACCAGAAGTTTGAAGTAGATTCATCTTCAGAATTCAAAATTATAAAATACATTGTAAGTATTGCAATTCATCTTCAGAATTTGCATTAATTTGTAAAATTGATTGAGCTTCATGATATGTGTTTCTGCAATTATTTTCGTAATTCATTATGCTTTTTAAGTTTTGAACTTAAAAAAAAAAAATTGAATTCAATTAACGCCTATAGATATTTTCACTTATAGTCATTTACAAATCACACTTGCATGAAGTTGTTTGACAGATATAGCATGAAGTTTTCACTTATAATTTTTCAAAAACTTTTCAAAACTTCAAATTTAATGCGTGAGGGATATAGAATAAATTTGTTTCATGTTGAAATCTGAAGTTTCAATCAAATACAAGCTAAAACTTCATGCTCATGTAGTATGAAGTTGTTTCACGTTGAAGTCTGAAGTTTCATTCAAATACAAGCTAAAACTTCATGCTAATGTAGTATGAAGTTGTTTTACGTTAAAATCTGAAGTTTCAATGAAACACAAGCTAAAATTTCATGCTAATGTAGCATGAAATTGTTTCACATTGAAGTCTGAAGTTTCAATGAAATATAAAGCTAAAACTTCATGTTAATATTGCATGAAGTTGTTTCAAAGATATATAACATAAAACTTCAAACTAAACATGCTGAAGTTTTGTCCTACAGTATGTAATTTTATAAATGACTTTTTCCTAAACTTATTATTTAAACATGTTGAAGTTTTTAATTCATTTGCTAAAACTTCATACTAAACATGCTGAAGTTTTGTCCTCCAGTCAATAGTTGTGTAATGAGTTTTTTCTAAACTTCAGACTTATACATGCTGAAGTTTTTTAGTTTATTCCCTAACACTTCATACTAAATATGTTGAAGTTTTTGTCCTGCAGTCTCTAGTTTTGTAATGAGTTTTTTTCTAAACTTTAAACTAAACATGCTGAAGTTTTTTAATTCATTTCCTAACACTTCATACTAAACATGCTTAAGTTTTCATACTATAGGATGAGTTTGATTTGCCTTGTTATCATCCATACGAAAAATTAGTACCTAATGTGCATTCTCTATATAGTCTGTATCACTATCATAATGACAACGCTCTTCTTTTTTTCTTTTTACAATCATATGAAACTGAAGTATATAGCAACTTTCATTAAACGTCGTTCATCAAGCATGGGCGATTTGTTTTGGTTAAGTCTTAGCAGAAGTAATTCGTTCATAACACGATTAGCTCTATTTGGATCACCAAGGTAAGTAGTGGGATGGAGAACTTCACACATATATAAAAAAAATAACTTCAGACAGTGAAAATTTAAAAAATAATAGTTGGAGTACTTTCCTGAAAACTACATCATAAAAAGTGTGAAGCTTCAAAGATATATACCATAAAATTTCAAACTAAACATGCTGAAGTTTTGTCCTGCAGTATGTAATTTTGTAACGAGTTTTTCCTAAACTTCATACTAAATATGCTGAAGATTTTATGTTTATTTTCTAATACTTCATACTAAACATGCTGAAATTTTGTCCTCCAGTCTGTAATTTTGTAATGAGTTTTTCCTAAATTCCATACAAAATATGCTGAAATTCTTATGTTCATCCCCTAAAATTTCAGACTAACATGCAGATGTTTTGTCCTGCAGTATATAGTTTTCTAGTGAGTTTTTGCTAAACTTCAAATTTATTCATGCTAAAAAAAATTTTGTTTTATTTTCTAACACTTCACACTAAACATGCTGAAGTTTCCATGTTGCATGATGAGTTCGATTTGCCTTGTTATTAATTTCAATGGGAGATGGACTTTAGATTACAACTACTTGGATCATGATATAAAACTTGTTCTGGTTAATAAACAATTATCATTCAACATTTTCCTAAAGAAAATTAGTGAAGTTACATATTTTTATGCAACCAAATATGAACTAAAAGTATGGTTTGATATCAAACTAAAGAAAAACAAAGGGACACTTGTAACTTTAGATGAATAACTCGGAACTTATATACATTTGCTAACAACTAATTCAGCTTTCAAGAATTGCCATTTTGTTGTCGAAAAAATACAACTACTTTTTAACACTATAGTTGCTTTAGAATCTGCAATATTCAAATGATCTCTTGCACATACAGTGGTGTCACGACCCAAAATCTCACATGTCATAATGGAATCTATCTTAATATTAGGCAAGCCGACAATCTCAATAAACCACCATATTTTTAAGTTTGAAAACATACTATTTAAATTTAACGGAAGAAATCTCACAAATACAGATATAATTACTCCCAATACCTGGTGTCACTGAGTACATGAACATCTAATATGAATACACAGTCTGACTGATAAAATACTGTCTGAAGGTATAGAACAATACAGTAACTGAAGGAAAGAAAGTCAAGGTCAGCGGACTCCAGGCAGCTACCGTAATAGTCTCCAACTGATAGCACTTTGATATCTAACAGTCGCCGTGTCCGAAAGCATCTGGATCTGCACACGAGGTGCAGAGTGTAGTATGAGTATAACCAACTCAATAAGTAACAAGACTAACCTCTGGGCTGAAAGTAGGGACGAGCTCTGCAGGTACAGTCCAGTATAAATAATAGTACAGAAATGTAGGCATGCTTTCAAGTTCGACAGTTAACTTCGGTACAAGTGAAATAGATCAATACTGCATGATATGAGGAATATATCATCTCAGTGGAAAGACCTCATGTAACTGGCGACAAATCATTCGGTCACTAGGTACTGTTTATGGCCAATCCAACCCAGAGATATTCCACCCCGTATATATATACACATCGACTGACAGTTAGTCACTCAGTACCGTATAAGGCCAATCCAGACCTGAAGTAATTTATTCTCCAAAAGTAAATGATACAGACAAGTTCCATGTCCAGGAAAAAATTCATCACAATACAAATAAATAAGGCAAGTCCATGCCCTGGGAAGTCCATCCCGAATATATAATCATGTACGCTCACTGGGAGTGTGTACAGACTCCGGAGGGGCTCCTTCAGCCCAAGCGCTATATAAAGCCGATATGGCCTACTACGGCGTGCAGTCTGATCCCATAATAATAATAAAGCCTATAAGGCATGCTGCAGGCGGGCAGCCCGATCCATATAATAATAATATATATAAAGCCAATATAGCCTACTGCGGCGCGCAGCTCGATCCCATAAATATCCTCACAATGGATGAATATGACTGATTGTGGAATGTACATTTTTAAAACAACTAATTGAACATCAACACGACCCCATGGGTCCCAAAATATCGGTACGTAGCCTAAACATGATCTTTAATAAGAGCCTCAGCTCAATTTCTCTAACACGTGAGAAATGTTCAGATAATAACTTGATTCTTTAATTTTTTTTACAACTTCACAGAATTTATTTAAGTCACAATTCCAATGGTGCACGTCTACACACTCGTCAACTATCGTGTGCGGCACCTCCAAATAATTTATATAATACTAGTTCACGGATTCATACCCTTAGAACCAAGTTTAGAAGTGTTACTTACCTCAAAGCCGCGTAATTTCTTACTCTGTTATGCCCGTGCCTCGTGAATTGGTCCCCAAATGTCCCGAATCTAGCCACAAGCAGTACAGTACAATCAATATAGGCTAAAGGAATCAATTCCACAAGAAAATATAAAATTATAGCCAAAAATACAAAATCGGCTCAAACTCGGGCCTACGCCTCGAAATCCGACAAAAGTCACAAAACCCGAAATTCCATTCACTCATGTGTCTAACCATACCAATTTTACTCAAATCCGATAACAAAATCCCATTCAAAACCTCAAAATTCTAGTCCAAGAACTCTTCCTCATTTTCCCAAATTTTCATCTCAAAACACTAATTAAATGATGAAAATAATGATATATTCGTGTATATTGACCAAATCCGAGTTAGAATCACTTACCCCGATGTTTTTCCTTGAGAATCTCTCAAACATCGCCTCTCCCCAAGCTCCAATTTGTCAAAAATAGAAAATGGGACGAAACCCCCGTTTTATAACTTAAAGTTTCTGTCCAGGCGCTGCCTTCGATTTCCTAACTTAGATTTCCTGACCTCGATTTTCATGACCTCGATTTCCTAACCTCGATTTCCTGATCTCGATTCCTGACCTCGATTTCCTGACTTCGATTTTCTGACCTCGATTTTCATGACCTCGATTTTCTGACCTCGATTTTCTGACCTCGATTTTCAGCCTTCGATTTCTAGCCTCGATTTCCGGCCTCAATTTTTCCAGCAGAAAAATTCCAACAGTTGTTTAAGTCTAAATTTTGATCTGTTAACCATCCGAAACTCACCCAAGCCCCTCGGCACCTCAACCAAATACACCAACAAGTTCTAAAATATCATACGAACTTAGTTGAAACCTCAAATCCCATAAAAATGCTAAAATCACGAATCATACCCCAATTCAAGCTTAAGGAACTTAAGAATTTTCAATTTCTACATTCGATGTCGAAACCTATCAAATCAATTCCGATTGACCTCAAATTTTGCACACAAGTCATAAATGATATAACGGATCTTGAAAATTTTCAGAACTTGATTCCGACCCCGATATCAAAAGTCAACTCCCCGGTCAAACTTTTCAAAAATTCAACTTTCGTCATTTCAATCCAAATTCCACTACAGACTTCAAAAATAATTTCGGACACGCTCCTAAGTCTAAAATCACCATACAGAGCTATTGAAATCATCAAAACTCTATTCCCTTGTCGTTTGCACATAAGTCGACATCCGGTCACTATTTCAACTTAACTTTAAACCTTGGAACTAAGTATTCCAATTCATTCCTAAAATCTCACCGGACCCAAACTAATCACCCCGGCAAGTCACATAACAACTGTAAAGTATAAATTGAGCAGTAAATGGGGGAATGGGACTACAACTCTCAAAACGACTGGCCGGGTCATTACAAATGGATTCAGAATAACTTGTTGATTATCAACATGAAGTAGAACAACCAATAATGGATGTAGACAACGAGCAACAACATTCTAACATTATAGCTGATTAAGAATCTGGAACGCTGCAAGAAATACCTGCCGCTACAATAAATTCAAACCAGTTTAGTGAGTCCCAACAAGAAGAAGGACAACTAATAATACAAATAGACAACCAACACACAATCCAACAAAAAAAAAATTTATCTCTCGCAATGATAAGAAACACCCAAGATCAAGAAAATATACTGATAACAGTAGATACAATTGAATAAATTGTTGAAACTTCTACTGCTTCTAAGAAATCAAGAAAAAGAGTGAGGAGAGAGCTCAAAGAATCTCCACCATGTAAAATACTTAGGCACAATGCATTGCCTGAGGAAATAAAAGTAGGATCAATTTTTGAGAACAAGAAGAGCATGACTAAATTTTTCTGCAGCTTGGAGATAAACCAAAAAGTTGAATTCACTGTTGTTAGATCATGTTCAAAAAGATACGAGCTGAAATGCATCGTGGAGAAATGTGGTTGGAATGTACGTGCTACCAGAATAAAAGATTCCACATTTTTCAGGGTGATAAAATTTCATAACAACCATGAATGCTCAGTTGATAGAAGAAAATCAGATCAGAAGCATGCTACATCAAAATTTATAAGTGAGCAAATTTTAGAATATGTGGGGATAAAAAGATTAAGGTTACACCAGCCTTGTAGAAAGTGAAATGGAAAAAAAAATTGGAATTGACATTGGATATCACAAGGCATGGCGCGCTATTCAAAAAGCTATTGCTTGTATAAAAGGAACACCATAAGAGAATTACCATATTCTTCCTTCATACCTACACATGATGGTGCATAGAAACCCAGGGACATACACTATCATAAAAAGAGATAAGCAAAATTGGTAAGAAAAAAACTAATAACCATCAGTCTGAAGTTTCAATTGATCCTATTTGAAAACTTCACACCTTATGATTTATTTTTTTTTGTGTTTCACATGTACAGGTTTGCTTACATGTTCTTTGCTCCTGCGACGTCAGTAGCTGGTTGGCGTTACTATAGACCCGTGATTGCAGTAGATGTAATATTTTTAAAGTCAAAATATCGTGGTGTTCTATTTGTTGTTGTATCAAAGGATGCAAACAATCAAATCTTTCCTCTATCTTATGGTGTAGCAAATTCAGAAAACAATAACGCATACATTTAGTTCTTCCGGGAAATGAGAAAAGCAATTGAAATCCGCCGTGAACTGGTTTTCTTATTAGATAGAAACCAATCGATGGGAGTAGATAAATTTATCCTGAAGCTCACTATGGTATCTGCCTCTATCACTTTGAGAAGAATTTAAAGCAAAGACATGCAAAAAATACAGTGATAAATCTTTTCCAAAGCGCTGCAAGGTCATACAAATGTGAAGATTTTAATCAGTTAATGTCCCAGATCAAAAGTGTTGGCAAGAAAATATACAATTACATAATGGAAGAGCTATCAGAGAAATGGGCTCGATCATGGTTCCCACGGAGACGTTACTATATGCTGACAACAAACATGGTAGAATCAATGAATTTCGTGTAACTAAAAGCAAGAGAGATGCATGTTTTAAGAATGTTAGATTTCATCCAAGAAAAGTTGCAACAGTGGTTTTATGAACGGAGAAAAATAGCACATGAAACGTTTCACAAAGTATCAATATGGGCAGAAGAAGTGTCACGACCCAAAATCCAACTAGTCGTGATGGCATCAATCCTAACCCGCTAGGTAAGACAATTAACAACTATCCAATTTAGTGAGATTTATTGAGACAAATAAATGATAAAATAATTGAACAATTTAATACATTTCTCAAGGACTGGTAGTACAAATCATGAGCTTCTAAGATATAGAGTTTACAAAGCTGGGTTGAAATAAAATACACTATCTGTTTGAAATATACATGAACAGATCTGAAATACTAAAGCTACCAAGATTAAGATGCAGCTTTCACTGAAACGCGAGTACATCTTCATATCCAGCTCTCGTCGTACGCAGCTACATCATCATCCAACATCTGCACGCAAGGAGCAGAAGTATAGTATGAGTACAACCGACCACATGTACTTAATAAGTAACAAACCTAACCTTAGGTTAGAAGTAGTGACGAACTGGGATAAGGGTCAGAGTCCAACTCCAATAACCAGCAACAGTTCATAACAATATAATAAAATGGTGCATGAAAATAGCTCAGAGATAAGATGCTCAACTCATTCGCAGTTACGGAAAAATAGGCATGTTTTTCAAGTATAACAGTCAACTCCAAATCTTTCACCGAACACACCAAAAGTATATGAGTGAGTTTGAAAACTATGACTTTTCCAAAACCCTTTCAACAATAAAAAAGATGTTCATTTTCAGCTAGCATCAGGAAAATTCATCTCTATGCCTACATGTCAATATACAGGTGAAATCATGAATGTCACCAAAACCGGGTAGCAGAAGGAAATTGCATCTCTATGCATGTATCTCAAGAACGCATGTCAAATGCAATGTATCTCAGTGATGAACTCATGTACTCACACTCTTAGAGTACTCAATCTCATTGTCTCATATTTCCACTCATCACGCTCGATATTCAGCATGCTCAGTCACTCGACACTGTACAAGGCAGATCTTGCCCAAATATAAATGACAACCCGCGCACAGTCACTCGGTACTGTATATGGACAATCTAGCCCAGGGAAGATCTATCCCAAATATATATATATATATGATAACTGACATGCAGTAACACAGTATTGTATAGTGCCAATCCAGCCCAGGGAAGATACATCCCTTAATATAAATAATTAGGCAAGATTCATGCCTAGGGAAGATCCATCCCTTAATATAAATAATTAGGCAAGATCCATCCCTCAATATAATATCAACTGCGCTGACTGTGGGTGTGCAGACTTCGGAGGGGCTCCTTCAGCCCAAGCGCTATAATAAGCCAGATCCGGGCATAAATAATTAAAAACATGTTGCGGCGTGCAATTCGATCCCATAAATATCACTCATAATCCGGCCCTCGGCCTCACTCGGTCAATAATCTCTCCGGTATCTCGGGCTCACAATGTCATGAAAATCAGCCCAACATGATGATATGGTGTATCAATGAATGGAAAGAAAGATTGAGATATGATATGCAAATGATAGATGTGACTAAGTACAAAATTGTAAATTTAAGCAAGTAATTCAATAGCAATAAGACCCCTGTGGGTCCCAAAATATCGGCACATAGCCTAACCATGATCTTTAACATGATTCTCAGCGCAATTCCTCTAACTCGTGGAGGATATGTGGATAATGACATGATTATTTTATTATGCAACTCCACGGAATCAATTAAGTCACAATTTCTATGGTTTACGCCTGCACGCCCGTCACCTAGCATGTGCGTCACCTCCAAACAAATCATATAGCACGTAATTCAGGGATTTATACCCTCAACTCCAAGTTTAGAAATATTACTTACCTCGAACAAGCCAAATCCAATACCGAGCAAGCCAAGCGATGCTCCAAAAATACCATCCCACGCGTACCAACCTTTGAATGGCTCGAAACTAGCCAAAAGCAACTCAAATATATAAAATGAAGTCTAAGGAAATAGTTCCAATTGATAGAGGTCGAATCTATACTCAAAAGCCCAAAATCAACCAAAAATCAAACTCGGGCCTGCACCTCGGAACTCAACAAAACTCACATAATCCAATGACCCATTCAATTTCTAGTCCAACCATACAAGTTTCACTCAAATCCGACTCCGAATCGACATTCAAAACTCAAAAACTCACTTAATGAAACTTTAGGCTAAAATCCCCCAATTTCTCTTTAAAATCCATAATCCAATTACCAAAAACAAAGAAAATTTCACAAAATATAATCACAAGTGAGTCAAGAATGCTTACCCCAAGTCACATGGTGAAAATTGCTTCAAGAATCGTCTCAACCCGAGGTCTATAGCTTCACATATGAATAAAACGATCAAACCCTCGATTTAAAAGCTTCTGCCAACCATTTCCGCTTTTGCGAACACATGAGCTGCTTTTGCGACGTCACTTCTGCGACACGAACTCCGCTTATGAGGGCTCCACTAGCTAGCTGACCCCTTGCGCTTGCATATTTCCATCCGCTTTTGCACAACCGCAGGTGAGAAGCCAAACACGCTTCTATGCTCGAGCTCGCTTCTGCGCCCAAGACCATTGCTTCTGCGGGGTTGCAGATGAGCCCTAATTTCCGCACCTGCGATGACTCCAGACTCCGCACCTTTTCACGGGTGCGACCACATTACCGCTTCTACGGTCACCGCACCTGTGCAAAACCAACCGCAGGTGCACAACACCAGAACCAGTACTCCATCAGCAATGTAGCATGAGATAAAAATGATCTGAACCACGTCTGAAACTTACCCTAGCCCCTCGGGACCCCATCCAAATATACCAATAAGACCCATAACATAACACGGACCTACTCGAGGCCCCAAATCGAACATAACCACATCAAAACGGCGAATCGCACCTCAAATCAAACTTAAATGAACTTTGAACTTTCAACTTACAAAATTCGCGCCGAAATATATCAAATGAAACCGGAATGAACTCAAATTTTGCACACAATTCCCAAATGACATAACGAAGCTATTCCAATTCCCGAAACCAAAATCCAAATCCGATATCATTAAAGTCAACTTCCGGTCAAACTTATGAACTTTTCCAAACCTTCGAATTTCCAACTTTCGCCAATTAGCACCGAATCCTTCTAGAAAAATCCAAATGCAAATTCGGGCATATGTCCAAGTCCAAAATCACCATACGGACCTATTGGAACCATCAAAACTTCGTTCCAGGGTCAAATTCACAAAAGTCAAACTTGGTCAACTCTTCCAACTTAAAGCTTAAATCACAAAATTCATTTTTCCTAATCGATTCCAATTAATCTGGAAACCAAAAGCGACGATTCACACAAGTCATAATACATCATACAGAGCTACTCATGCCCTCAAGCTACCGAGCGAAGTGCAAATGCTCAAAACGATCGGTCGGTTCGTTACATCCTCCCATACTTAAACATGTGTTCGTCCTCGAACGTGCCAAGAGTCATTCCAAAGCCATCAAATCGTCATGTAAACTTACCACGCACATGCCCGGGGGTGATCCCCATGTCACCCTATTCCATATAGGCCTCACAACACAACATAATTGAAAATCATTAATCCAACCTTAGCCCATAAACCTTGGAACCCAATTTCCAACATCCGGAATTCCCTACAAGACCCGAATCTCGCATCCACACACTGTATAAGTCTGAACAAGCTGTATCAAGCCATAACCATAGCCTAAGATGCAATCACATGATATACCACATAACGCAAATACTCATAGGAATAATTTCTGACCACAATAATTGCTCGAAGCAAACCCGGTACCGGTAATAAATCTCGTATCAAACAAAACCTCATTCCAAAACCTTCGTACACTGCCAATGATGGAAGAAACACGCAGAAACTCATAACCACTTATCAGAACAACAAGCCATGGAGCTCCCTCTCATTCGACAAGAACTATAGCCAATTTCTAAGCCGATTAGCAACATTATCCTTCCAAATATACCGCAATCAGATCCGATAGTACCCATTCTAGGTCCAACAACCTCATCTTATCAAATACAATCTACTCTACTGACATGCCACACCAACATTACCCAGATCCACAAACCGCGCAATCCGTGCACAATATACAACAATTCAAATGTACTCAAACATAGAAAATGACTCCAATGAAAGAACCGTCCCGCAAGCTCAACAAGTACCGCCACAACCGCAATGTTACAAACCCATCTTACATAGTAGAACCAAGACACGTGAATCTAACACAAAGGATAATATTCTGACATAACCCAGCTGCAATGCGTGACCCCATCCAAACACTGGTCAAGATGAAATACCTCAAGCCAAAATGCTCAAAATCAACAACTACACAATTCAACATCAAATACCCGAAGTGTATGACCATAACCACGGAGAAGCAAATAGCACAATATACCACAGTCCGAAGAGAACATAACCAAGGCATAATCAACCATTCGACACCCCAATAACTATCTCGCTCAAATCCCGCTACAAGACCCAAACAGAATCGCACCATGTGTGCTTATAACCAACAAATCAAAACCCCTCGTGGCATATAAGGGTAACTCATAGAACATATCATAACACGAATACGCTCAACTCTTATCGAATGACACATCCCTCGACAATAGCAGTACAGAGTCAACCAATCCGACCTGGTATAGAATACACATCCTCATTGGGCCTACCAATGGACCCCAAATCAACTCTCGTCACCCACAAATAGATAAATAACCCTCTAAAAGTCTAAAATGACTGAATCATAACACATACTTTCATCTGGCTAGCTTTGGCCACAGTTTCACAGTCCACAACCATGAAACAATCTGCTCTTGAGAACTCTCAGTCTCCAAATCCATAGAGCATACGAATCACCCTATCTGATCCCAACTCCATTGCCCAAATGTCTAACACATCTCTCATACACAATCATCCCACGAGGAATACTTTGACAATTCTTCCGTGCCATATAGCAAAATCTGAATATCAGTAATAGATTAACCAGGCGAGTACCTCAATACCAATGAAGCATCTGTAAGTCAAAACATAATGCGCCTTCTGAAATGTGCACCCATCTCAGGAAATACCAAGTAGTAATAGCATTCGTCCATACATCTGAAACCGTCCATGTTGTCTAAGAATTCATGACCTTTCCTTCAAAATTGAACTGTGACCTTGCACATGCAATCTCAATCATATACAACACACTGCATCTATCATGCCATCATATAAAAAGTACGAGAATCTCATAATCAGCTCTGAGTCACCGGCAGAATACATTATCAATTAGCCAAGAACCTTCTATTTGATCTCATCCAAGAGAAAATCACAACACACAACATGCTCCCCACGCCAGTAGGAAATATACACCTCAAACCATAGTAGAAACCATTGAGAACACTTTGAAATCCATTTGCACATAACCAAGCCATCAGAACTGAATATCTCTAACTCAACCAAGTCGCGCAGGTTGCCAAACCTAAGAGTATTGACACCAAAACACCTGTAGAGCCTCACCACATCATAAGTACCCAAAGAACTGATCAAATCCATTACCGTACTAATTCAACCTACTACCAAGATGTCTTATTTTCTCCGAGTTCCTTCCCAATTACCCTCAAGTTGACACTCCTCTTCGCGATAATACCACAACCCTCAACCAAAACTCACCACACGAGACGCTAGCATAAAAACACATCGCCCTAAGGCCCATAAGCCGATGTATTCCCTCTTAAGCACCCCCACACGTGCCGTAACCGAGATACCCACTCTGGAGAGGCCTTCTGTGAATCTGAAGTTGTTTCCTCCACCTTTCTGATACCGAAAAGTAAAATCCATAAAGATATAGAAATACTGCGAGTCTCGACACCATCCAATGTAAATCTCATATCCTAGCCATATACGAATTCGGAAAAATTCTCAATTGCTATATATATAATTCTTGAATCCCTTAGATCCTTCTCGAGAGTCATCTATTCTGCTCAAATCTCAATTGCGTCACCCAAACAGGCCAAACGACCTGTGCCCCATTAGCACAACAACACCCAAAGAAGTAATCCACGCTTTTAAGCAACCGAGCAATTTCCTACTCCACGCTCACTACATCCTTCATGAATAACAACTCAATCATCCCATGATTTCCATATACCCATAAAGGGTAACACATCCTGCATCCATAAATTTCTTTACTCGAGTCATCCTCGATCTCAACCTCTGCAAGTCATAACCGATCCACAAGTATGCCTCAGACCAAAACCAATGCAACATGTAACCATGAAATCAAATCGTCGATAGCAGACTCCCCCACTTAGCTCAATGCCATAGAATAGAATATCTGATAACTCACCATACCATACTCTATTACTGCCATAATACCGCAGGGAGATTCAACTAAATCCTTCATAAGCTCACATAATACAAACCATATAGTACCTTAAATCATCTACTAATCCCGCATACATCCACATGACGATCAGGTCAACTTTCTCAACCAAATTCAAATTCAAATCTCAACACATATACCCCGCTGGTAGAAAGGAAACTCTCCACATAACATTATAAGGATCACACCTCCGTAGATTACTCCACAGGAGATAACCCACATGCTTAGCCTCAAATTGGCATCTTGTTATACCTTTTTGCAGCCGAGATTACTACGCCATCACTTAATCTTCCTGAGTCTGAACTCACCACAAGATACGAAAATCTACTTCGTTCCACATTTAAATAACATGAAAAATCTTTCAACACACTCAACTCGAGACTATACGTCACATCAAGACAGTAATCTAGCACCCAATAGTCCTTTTTATGTCTCAAGCAAACTCTTTTCATCATATTCAAACCATTTGAATACATCTCGCAGTCACATCATACTCATCATATAGCCATCCAACCATTCATCGAGTCACAAATTCCACTCATAGGGATGCTACCAGACATATAAGTCCAAAAGCACATGCTCACATAACCGAAATCCCCGTGCTCAAGCTGCAGTTATAACCCGACCTCATGTCCTCCAGACTGGCCCATTATCATCATACAAAAATCATATCTCGGACCTCATCCATGGAATCACAATCCGGCGATGCACGGCTGATACCAAGCGCTCATATACACATATGAATGTGTGGGAGAAATTCAAAGAGTTATGTTTCAAGCTGAATCAATGCTACACAATAAGGAAAGAAAAATGGGAAGTTTACCCTAATTTCCCGGTAGCCTCTTGAAGATACGTATGGACGTCATCATACCGATCTGCAAGACTCTGCTAGACATTTTCTCATGACTTGTAGAAATTATGAACCTAGAGCTCGGATACCAACTTGTCACGACCCAAAATCTAACTAGTCGTGATGGCACCTATCCTAACCCGTTAGGTAAGACAGTTAACAACTATCCAATTTAATGAGATTTATTGAGACAAATAAATGATAAAATAATTGAACTTTAATACATTTCTCAAGGACTGGTAGTATAAATCATGAGCTTCTAATATATAGAGTTACAAAGCTGGGTTGAAATAAAATACACCATCTGTTTGAAATATACATGAACAGATCTGAAATACTAAAGCTACCAAGATCAAGATGCAGCTTTCACTGAAACGCAGGTACATCTTCATATCTAGCTCCTGTCGTACGCAGCTACATCATCATCCAACATCAGCATGCAAGGAGCAGAAGTATAGTATGAGTACAACCGACCACATGTACTCAATAAGTAACAAACCTAACCTTAGTTTAGAAGTAGAGACGAACTGGGATAAGGGTCAGAGTCCAACTCCAATAACCAGCAATAGTTCATAACAATATAATAAAATGGTGCATGAAAATAGCTCAGATATAAGATGCTCAACTCGTTCGCAGTTACGGAAAAATAGGCATGTTTTTCAAGTATAACAGTCAAATCCAAATCTTTCACCGAACACACCAAAAGTATATGAGTAAGTTTGAAAACTATGACTTTTCCAAAACCCTTTCAACAATAAACAAGATGTTCATTTTCAGATAGCATCAGGAAAATTCATCTCTATGCCTACATGTCAATATACAGGTGAAATCATGAATGTCACCAAAACTGGGTAGCAGAAGGAAATGCATCTCTATGCATGTATCTCAAGTACGCATGTCAAATGCAATGTATCTCAGTGATGAACTCGTGTACTCACACTCTCAGAGTACTCAATCTCATTGTCTCATATTTCCACTTATCTACATGCAACTATGCATGTTGTATGTGATGCACTACAATAGAAGCCTCGCGTACTCATACTCTCAGAGTACTCAATCACTTAGTACTATATATGGACAATCCAGCCCAGGGAAGATCTATCCCAAATATATAGATACATTAACTAACGGTCAGTCAATCAGTACTGTATAAGGCCAATCTAGCCCAGGGAAAATCAGTACTATATAGTGCCAATCCTTATATTTCATAAATTAAATTTTCCAAATTTTCCTCCAAAAGGTTGAAAAACCGACTCCGGGCCCGCTTGGTCAAAATATGAGGTTCGGACCGAAATCCTTTTACCCATTCACCCCCGAGCCCGAATATGTAATCAGTTTTGGAATCCGACCTCAAATTGAGGTCTAAATCCTCAAATTTCGAAATTCCTAAGTTTTACCCAAAAATCCTAATTTTACCATACAAATTCTAGATTCTGGGTTGAAATCTTGTTACAAGATGTAAAAGATTGAAAGAAAAGAGTTTGGAATTACTTACCTATGATTTGGGGAAGATTTGGTCTTTGGAAAATCGCCTCTTAAGGTTTAGGGTTTTGAAAATATGAAGAATGAATGAAAAATCCCGTCTAAGTCCCTTTTACTAAGTTACAGGTGTCGCAATTTGCGACCTGAGCTTCGCAAATGCGAAGCTCGCAAATGTGAAGGAACAATAGCAATTGTGATGCCCTTCACAATCCTGCTGCCTTCACAAATGCGAGGAAAGTGTCGAATTTGTGACCACTGAACCTCGCAAATGCGAGTAGATGTTCACATCTGCGAACCTGCCCTTCCCAGACTCCATTCGCAATTGCGAAGGTAACCTCGCAAATGCAAGAACTGCTGGCCCAGGCTTCTGATTGCAATTGTGATGAAAGCCTCACAATTGCGGACCCTGTTATGTTCGCATTTGCGATAGCTGATCTCGCAATTGCGAGATCAGAGGCCTGCAACAGGTTCAATTATACCAGCAAAATTTTCAAAGTTCAAAACATCCCGTGGCCTATCCGAAAATCACCCGAGCCCTTGGGGCTCCAAACCAAATATGCACACAAGTCTAAAAATATCATACGAACTTGCTCGCGTGATCAAATCATCAAAATAACACCTAGAACTACGAATTTAGCACCAAATCAAATAAAATTCTCAAGAACACTTTATAATTCATATCTTCTTAACTGGACGTCTGAATCACGTCAAATCAACTCCGTTTCTCACCAAATTTCACAGACAAGTCTTAAATATCATAATGAACCTATACCGGGCTCCGAAACTAGAATACGGACCTGACACTAATAATGCCAAACATCAATCAATTCTTAAAAATAATTAATTTTCAGACTTTTAATTTTCATCAAAAATTCATAACTTGAGCTAGGGACCTCTGAATTTGATTCCGGGCATACGCCCAGGTCCCATAATTTGATACGGACCCACCGGGACCGTCAAAATATAGATCCGGACCCATTTACCAAAAATATTGACCGAAGTCTACTAAAATCAACTTTTAAGGTATAAATTCTTATTTTCATCAATTTTCAACATAAAAGCTTTCCGAAAACCTGCCCGGACTATACATGCAAATCGAGGAGGGTAAAAATGAGATTTCTAAGTCTTAAGAGCGTAGATTCAAGTTCTAAACATAAGATGACCTTTTGGGTCATCACATGTATGATCTTAAATTTGCTTAACTACTTTGATTAGAGTGTCTTGATGAGTCCGATCCTGAGTGAGTTATGTGCCATGTGTGTATAAGGCTTTGTGTATTCTGTGCAGTGCAATTGATGTCTAGAACTTGCCCCGTGTGTTTGCAAAGTGAAATAGTAGAATTATTCAGTCTTGGAAGTGATATAGGCATTTCTTTGTTGAGCCAGCTATATATGTTACCCACAAAATTGTTATATATCGTAGTTAACCTCATTGAGCCTGTAATCCCATTTCTTTAGTAACCACATTACAAGCCTTATCCTTTTGTTTGAATTGACCATCTATTTGAACCATTTACCTCTCGTGAGCACTTGAAATTGGTATGAAATTTGTAAAAGTTGAAGTGTGAGGTGGTTGGTTTGGCTTTTGAGTGGAACTATTGAAATAAGGAGAAAGGTGCACTGTTGTGAAAAAGTATGAGCCACTTGAATCGAAAAAGAAAATGAAGGGAAAAAAATAGTTTATATTCTTTGATAGTGGTAACTCTTGATGTACTTGTGCTTAAACAAGTTGGGAGTCGACATATACGGATGTGAAGGTGGTGTTATGGTTTGACATAAGTGTGGGGTTTAAAGGTTAAGTATATGTATTAAAAGTGCTTAGGGAGATGTAGTTATTCTTATATCTAAATGTATCCTACCCGTCCCGCAGCCTACATTACAACCAATTAAAGTCCTACTTGATCCTTAACTGAATGATCTCGATTAGTTGAGCAATACACTATGGGAAAGCCTATGGTTCATATTTTGTGGCATATGAATGTTTTTCCGATAGTGAGTGAATTCTTTCTATCTTGAGTTCCTAGTTGTTCTTGATGTCTATTGTATGTGGAACTACTCTCGATTGTTGTGTGAGGACACTTGATTCATAAAGGAAAAGTAATGCCGTGGACCTCTATATTAGAGTAAGTGAGTAAGTTGTGAATAATGCGTGGTACTTGTGAGTCAATTCTTGAGGTGAAAATATTACACTATTGTGCTTAGTCTATTTTAAATATTCTTGGTGTAATGAGTTAGGGGGTTGTTTAAAAAGGCCCTGTCTGTATAAAGTGTGGTTTGATTGCTCGAGGACGAGTAATGGTTTAAGTGTGGGTTGTTGATGGTAGGCTATAACCTTGTGTTTTAGTCGTTTATTGCACTCTAATTTACTGCACTTTAATTGAGTTGGAGCTTTAATCGCTAGTGTTTTACACTAATTGTGTGTTTTATGCCTTGTAGGAGTGATTCCGATCTATGTAGATATTGTGGAATGAATTCGTGCTATTTTGGAGCTTTGAAGTATAAGTAAAATCCCAAGGATTAAGTTGGGATCGTGTTCGGGGAACAACGGATGATAGTGCACTTTAAGAACGCAACAAAGAATCGAGCAGGCATACTGTGTATTGTCCAGTAAAATGCACATAACTTTTAGCTCAGAAATGCGTTTGGGCTCCACAATATATCGTTAGAAAGCTATTTAAAAGGGCTACAACTTTCATATTTTACACTTTTCAAAATTCTCAACTTATACAACCTGGGTGCGCGACCGCGCATGTCCTATTCGGGAAGAGTCCTATTTCGCTAAGAAAAGGGTAGTTTCATCCTTTTTTATTTTGGGGGCGGATTAAATACCCCAAAACACCATTGTAGAAGCACCTTTGGACAGATTTCGACCTAGGGAGGCCAAGGTGGTTAAGGAGGAGTTTGAAGAACGCCAAGCATAAGAATTTCATCATTCCTTCCTCACTCAAGATCCAGGTTTGGATTGTATTTATATTTTCCTATACTTTCATTTCATTTGTGAAGAACTTCTCCATGTCTATGGAGTAGAACTTTTTGGATTTTGATAGATTTGGTGTATTGATGATTGTTTGTGGATTATAACTCTATTTTTACGTATTTGAATCGTTTTGAAAGATTTAATTGTTGCATCTATGTTCACTTGTTCTTGTAATCGAAAGAGGCATAACTTGTGATATATTTCTACTATATTGTTGGTTGAGTTTATAGATTCTTCTAAGTAATCGAAAGAAGCTAGTTGAATCCTTGATTAAACCTAGTTATGGGGATAATCGAAAGAGGTTCTCCTGAAGACCAATCCATTACGAATTCTTGCATATCTTCACCGAGCTTAAATTAGTTCATATTTTGAGGTTGAGACTTCATCGAGAGAGGAGTTTCTACTAATCATTTGTAGTGATAATTAAGTGAATTTGAAAGACTCACTTGAACATTAGAAGTGAATTATCTAGAGTTAGATTCCGAACAATTATCTTGTACCTATCCTATCAACCCATATTTTCTCTCATTGATAACTCCTTTTCTTACCTTTGTTGCGATTGTCATTAGTCAATAGTTATAGATTTTAGATTATTAATTATATTTTCTCCATGACGAACTCCTTGTACTTTTGCTTCTCCCACTCCTCCTTAGTCTCCTTAGGTCTAATATATGTCAAAAGTCCAAAAAATAATATTTTTTCATGTATTTATACCAAGTAGGGTCGGGCCCAGACGAAATCAACTTCTCTTAGCCGAAATAGGATTTTCACTCTATAAAATTTGCACAGGCACACCGCATGGGGCGACGCGCCATGCGGGGCATTAATGGAGAAATTCAAAGAGTTAAAATCTGTCAGGCAGCAGAAAAATACACATGCGCGGCACCCCATGCGCCGCAACAGTGGGGTTTTCTTAGAGTACGAATATTTTCTTGCTTTTTGATATCCAGATGTGGTTCTTGACCCCCCGAACATGATCCCGGTTTAATCCCTTGGGAATTTACTCATACTTCAAAGCTCCAAATAGCTCGAATTCATTCCATACATCTACATAGCTCGGAATCACTCCTAAAAGGCATAAAACACGCAATAAGTACAAAACACTAGCGATTAAAGCTCAAACACAATAAAAGTACAGTAAATTAGAGTGTAATAATCAACTAAATTAGCAATTATAGCCTACCATCTATACTTCTCCACTCCTTGTTGTTCATGATCTTTTTGTCTCTCTTCACCAACAACAACAACAACAGAATTACCTTCTGAAACAGTCTCTTGTGTACTACCCAATGAAAATGAACATAAATTGAAGTTGAGAATATCACTGGTGTCACGCAAAAAGTTAGGAGAACTGGACAGCTTCCTTATCTTAGGATTTTGAAGAAGTTGTGATACATCAGATGAGATCTGAAAAACAAGGAAAATATATACATAAATACAACTGATACAAACAAACATTCGTCAAAAAAAAATGCCTTGTAATTGCATTGCAGCAAATAACTACCTGGTCCAAGTGTTGCGACACAGATAGTGTTTGTATACCAGTGGATCCGCTTGCATTACCCTCAGATATGCCTATATCTTCATGCGAAAAAAGGCAAAAATATAAAATAATACTAACTAAATTTTGAAAATACTACAAAGTCACTTCACACCTGTCTGTGAGCCAATAGGTGTGAAAAGATGTATTTCTCCTTTTTCGTACAGCCGACTAAGCTCACCAATTTCTTTTTTGGGTGCATCGAGTCTTTCTAAATAATCATCAATAAACACAAAAAAGAAAAGAAAGTATGCAAAATTTCAAACTGAAAAAACTTGGATCAAATGTAATAAGTTCGTGATGTATAGAATACCTTGACGTTTGCCTTCCACTGCGTTATCGCCAGACTACATATCTTTGTCTATCTCAGCACCTCAAGCTTCATTCAATGATGCAACATCATCGGCGAACCTTGGAGTATTCTGCGGAAGGATTTTCTCGACTCTATGTTTATCCAATGCAGCATCATCGGAGAGTTTTTGAGTCGTATCAATTGAAGCTCCACTGTTTTCAACTTCCACTGCATATTCATAAGGAAAAAAAAAATCAATGACCTAAATATATATATAATAACATGACCTATATATATATAAAATCAACGACCTATATATATATATATATAATAACATAGTACATATTTATACCTGTAGTGACAACTTCCTGTGTGTCTCCACCTAAAATTTCTTGGCAAATAGCTAATGCTTCCGCAAATGCATTGCCTTTTCTAATAGGAGTACCCACATCAAAACTCGATGCGTGTTCTTCAGTACCGACAGGTTCATCATATGCACCCGCAAACGCATTGCCTTTTGCAATAGGAGTACCCACATCAAAACTCGGTGTGTGTTCTTCAGTACCGACAGCTTCATCATTTGCACCTTTCTTGCTTCATACATTCTCGGTTGATAACTGTTCATCATATCCAGCAACTTTGCTCTGTCTATCAACACTAGAACCTTCCGCTTGAACTTGCCCTTCAACAACTTGAACTTGCTCGAATACTTGAACTTGGCCTTCAACAGTTGCTTGCTCACCTCTTGCATTTTCAGCTAGGACTTTATGCAGTCCATAATGAGCAACATTAATATCAGATTGAGGTTCGAAGGACTCCTTCATCCTATCATATTGTCGATAGTTCATGAATTCAAAATCTGCATCGCCATCATCTCTTCCTTTTGACTTGTCGACAATCTCAAACAATTTTTTAAACTTCATATCAAAATATTCCTATAAAAAATTACTAGCAATGATTATTCTGAATAAAAGAATAATATTAGCATGAAAAAAGGACTTCTCTGTAAATAATCCTACCTTGGTTTTTTTCACAACCTCGTAACAGATCGCTCGTCCTGTCAAAACTCTTGAATAACATCTTTCGCGATCATGTGTCTTTCTTCTGTTGCTTGATTTTTAACCTCCCTCATTACCCTCTAGTATAGAAATAGAAATAGCACCACAATTTCAGAAATAATAAAGTATAAAATTTCAGAATAAATAGGTATATAGTTTAACAAACACAGAACAAAACTTCAGCTCTAAGAATGTTGAAGTTTATCAAATACAAAACAAAAACTTCTGACAAACATGCTTGAGTTTTACAAATACAGAAAAAAACTTCAGCTCTAAGAATGCTGAAGTTCAGCAAATAATGAACAAAAACTTCACATAAAAAATGCTATAGTTTGACAAACACATAACACAACTTCAACTCCAAGAATGCTCAAGTTCATCAAAAACAAAAAAAAAAAACTGCAAACAAAGCATGCTTTAGTTTTACAAACACAAAATAAAACTTCAGCTCCTAGAATGCTAGAGTTCAACACAAACAGAACAAAAACTGTAGACAAAACATGTTGTAGTGTTACAAACACAGAACAAAACTTCAGCTCCAAGAATGCTAAAGTTCATCAAATACATAACAAAAACTGTAGACAAAATATGTTGCAATTTTACAAACACAGAACAAAAACTTCAGCTCAAAACAATGCTGAAGTTCAGCAAAATACAGAACAAAAACTTCACATAAAACATGATATAGTTAAGCAAAAAATAGTATGAAAAACTTCAGACTAAACACACAAAAAAAAACTTACATGACATATTGTGTTAACTAATTCATCATCAAACACCGTTGTAAAATGTTTGGAACGACTATAGGTACGAGGTGATTTTCCAATTACAGGAGTTTGCTTCATTTCTTTTGATCAACTCCGACTACGTGTGTAACGACCCGGCTGGCCGTTTTGAGCTCTAGCGTGTCGTTCGACAGTTTGAGGCCTAGAGTAGCTTCACTTCATGTTTTATGACTTGTATATCTGGTCGAAACTGAATTTAGGAAACTTCGAAGTTGTTTCAGAAGGAAAATTCTCAATTCGGTAGCTTTAAGTTGGAAGAGTTGATCAAAGTTTTAATTTTGAGTAAACGACTCCGGAATAAAATTTTTATGATTTTAATAGCTTCGTGTGGCAATTTCGGATGTAGACAGTATGTCTGAATTTGGATTTGGTAGTCCGTAGGATAATTCGGCGCATTATGATGAAACGTTGGAAAGTTAAAGTTTTGAAATATTCATAAATTTGACCGAAAGTTGACTTGTTTGATATCGAGCTCGGATTTCGATTCTGAGAATTGGAAAAGGTCTATTATGTCATTTACTTGTGTGCGAAATTTGAAGTCATTCCGGATTGATTTGATACGCTTCGGCGTAAAATATGGAATTTGAAAATTTCATAACTAATAATTCGATTTGAGTCGCGATTCATAGTTTTGGTGTTGGTTGATGTGATTTGAGGCCTCGTCTAAGTTCATATCATATTTTGGGACTTGTTGGTATGATTTGACGGGGTCCCGAAGGACTTGGGTGTATTTTGGATCATTGGTTGAGAGACTAGTAAAGTTAAGAAATTTGGAGTTTGACCATGATCAATATCGGGTCAAGACGACTTATTTTCAGTGTTTTGAGTGCCCGATCAGGTCCGCAACGTGTTTTATGATTGAAATTCATATATGGTTTGTGTCTGGGAGGTTCTGGATGAGTTTCGTGGTGGTTTCGGATCATTCCAGAGAAGTTTGGGTTTTCTGGTTTCTGGTGAGGTACTGTTCCTTCGCAATTATGAACGTTGTTCATTCACAATTACGAACAATCATTTTGGAGTTTACTTTTCATTTGCAAATGCGAAGTTTTTGTCCGCAAATGCGAACCTGGGTAGAAGATTTAAGGATCGAAACTTAGTCATTTTTCTATTTTCGTTTTGGATTTTGGAGCTCGGATCTTGGGCGATTTTGAGGAGTTCTTCACGACTTTAACTTGGTTAAGTGTTCTATATCCGCAAGTGATTATATTTCATAATTTCATGGTTATATTCATTAATTATTAGTGAATCAATTGGAAGAAAATGAGATTTTTGGCAAAATCTTTCAAAAACGAAAAATGAAGATTTGGAGGTCGATTCGTTATCGGAATTTGATAAAATTGGTATGGTTGAACTCGTATCGGAATGGGTATTTGGATTTCGTGAATTTTTGTCGGGTTCCGAGATGCAGGTCTCGGGTTGACTTTCGGGTTGACTTTTTAAAGTAAAATTCAAAGTCAGCATTTTATTATCCGGAATTATTTCTGATAAATTTTAATAATGTTATATAATTAATTTAGCTAGATTTGAGCCGTCTGGAGGTCATTTCACGCTAGAAGGTTATTTTGGAATATCGCCTAACTTCGTTAAGGTAAGTCTCTTATCTAACTTTGTAAGGGGGATACTACCCCCTAGGTGATATAGTTGTTATGTGCTATTAGTTGTGGGTGCTACGTACGCACGAGGTGACGAGAGTCCGTACATATCTAAAGCATGTTTATGTTCGGGTAGACTTAGGACTTTACCATGTAATATTTGAAATATTTGAATTCATTCTGCTGGCTTAATTAATTGAAATTATAATTGAACTTGATTTAGAAATATATACATATATATTAGGCCGAGCCTTATTACCTTAAGTTGTTGGCAAGTTATTTGAGAAACGGTAAAGGTTATACCCACCTTGTGTTCATAGACTGTATTGTAAGCTCGTGTCTCATAATTTGATAATTCCTTTCCTTTCTTGTGGAGCGGGCCGAACACCTCGGCAGGATTATGTACCACACTCTCATGGGAATGGATCATTCACTTCGACAATATAATAGAACATCTATGGTTCGTGCCGCTCTACCTCGGCAGTGTATACGTTATGATGGGATCGGGCCGATCGCCTCGGCAGTATCATATTCTTTCTGAGGTCTGGTCGTACGACCTCGGCATAATCGTGTGTTATATCGCTAGCAGTCAGAATGTTCACAAGATTAACCTTCCACTGATGCCTGGCACTTTATATGATATTTCCTTATCCGTTTGATATTGGCACTTGATATTTCTGAATTGTTGAGGTAGAATACAAGATTGAGATATTGATATCGTTAAAAGAAATTTTGGAAGATTGTGTTAGTTACAGATTTACCTCACTACTATTGTTGTGCTTCTTATATGTTTATGATTTACCATATTGATTTATTAGACCATTAGTAAGTGTCGATGTCGATCCCTCGTCACTACTTCTTCGGAGTTAGGCTAGATACTTACTGGGTACGCATTGATTTACGTACTCATGCTGCACTTCTGCACTAAATAAGCAGGATCTGACAGGTTCATTTGGTGATCATCCTGGCGCATAGGCGCAATTGTTGAGGAGACTTTATATGAGCTGCATTCCAGGCTACGCATCGCAGTCCACAGAGTCCCCATCGTACTATTCACCTTGTCTTGTCTTATTTACATTTCAGACAAATGTTGTTTTATTATTGTACTCCTTAGTAAATGCTCATGCACTTATGACACCAGGTTTTGGGATATACTAGTTGATGTTTACGGTTCTGTGTATTATCATTGCTTTTCATTTCTTTTATAAACTACTAATTTTGTACGTTCCCGTGGATTTAAAAGTGTAAATTTCCTTCGTTATTAAAATTTATGATTTCCAAAGTAATAAAATGAACAACTAATGCTATAGTTCATAGTTGGCGTACCTAATGGCGACGTTGGGCGTCATCACGACCTATAGCGGGTTTTGTGTCATGACCCAATTCTCCCTCCGTCAGACGTCGTGATGGCACCTAGTCTCTACGACTAGGTAAGCCTAACAAAATGCGAAAATAACAAAAATGGAAGTAAAACTTAATAACTAACTGCAATGGATAACTAAATAACTAGTAACAATGCCGCTCGGCATGTACAATAAACAATACTCTATTAATACACAATATTCCCAAAACCCGAAACATCATAAGTCACAAGTTTCAGAAGGAAACTAGTATCTCTATACACCAGAGTCTAATAAAAGAAGTACGGGAGGTAAATGACGTAAAAGAGAATAAAGGGGGACTCCGAGGTCTGCGGACGCGGCAGATGTACCTTGAAGTCTCCGTAGTGCAGCAAGCGCTCTCAACTAATAGCGGGACTAATAAGAAGCACCTGGATCTGCACACAAAACATGTGCAGAAGAGTAACATGAGTACACCACAACGGTACCCAGTAAGTGCCAAGCCTAACCTCGATAGAGTCAGGTCCGGACCCTACTGGAATATAATAATAAGACAGATGATATAATAAAATGAAGTAAAATGGAGAATTTAACAGAAAGTATTCACAGAGCAAAAACAACATAGCACAATGGGATAACAACAGGGGTGCACACTAGATACCGTCTCATAATCCCAAAGGTAAGTACTCAACAAAGGATCTCCCGAGATACCGTCTCGTAGTCTCAAAAGTAAATATGCGAGGAGATCTCTCAAGGTACCGCCTTGTAGTCTCAAAAGTAAATGTGCAGGGAGAACTCTCGAGATACCACCTCGTAGTCTCAAAAGTAAATATACAGTGAGAACTCCCGAGGTACCGCCTCGTAGTCTCAAAAGTAAATATGAAGGGAGAACTCCCGAGGTACCGCCTCGTAGTCTCAAAAGTAAACACACAGCTCAAACCGATAAATATTACAGTTAACAGAAAGAATTGTACAATTAAGACTCATAAAGATCAAGGAGAAACATGAAATCAACTAGGCATGCTACACATAGTTCAAATAAGCAGTTAAAGCAAGTAGACATGCGATATTAGGCTAAACATGATAACTACACATGCTGGTATAACTCAATTAAGATGGAAACAGGTTACTACTCAGTAAGAATTGGGTTTTAAAACAAATAGCTCATGTACGCACTCGTCACCTCACGTACACGGCGCTCACATATCACAACAGTACCAAATCCTAAGGGGAAATCCCCCACACAAGGTTAGGTAAGCCACTTACCTCGAACCAAGCTCAATCAATCAGTAAGAATGCCCTTTCCTCGATTACCCGACTCTGAATAGCCCAAATCTAGCCAAAAACAATTACATATAATAAATATAACTATAATAGACTAATCTAATTAATGAAATCAAGACTTTAATAAAAATTTTGAAAATTATCCTAAAAGGACGACCCGGGCCCACATCTCGGAATCGGGTAAAAGTCAAAAAAATATGAACATCCATTAACTCATGAGTTCACTCGTAATAAAATTATCCAAATTCGATATCAAAATCCGAACCAAAACTCAAAAACTTAGTTGAAAAACTTCCAACCTTTTCCCCCAAATTTCTCAACCAAATTCCTTAATTAAATGATAAAATCAACTATATATTAGTGAAATATAACCATAAACGAGTTAAGAATCATTACCCCAAAGTTATCTCTAAAAAACCCTTGAATTATCACCTTAATCCGAGCTCTCAAAGTCCCAAAATTGAAAATGGGATAAAACCCTCGAACTTGGCCCTTTTCTGCCTAGCGATTTCGCATCTGCGGGCCTATAATCGCCCCTGCGATGCCGCACCTGCAGAAATTCCATCGCAGGTGCGAACTTAACTTAAGTCCCGTGGGTCCGTATCTGCGAGAGAAGCATTGCACCTGTGGATGCGCTCCTGCGACCAAGGAACCACACCTGCGACCCTCACCGCTCATGCGCACCATCCCACTGCAGAAGCAAGGCCGCTTCTGCACAAATAGATCCGCACCTGCGAACCCATCCTGGGCTGCCCAAATCCGCATCTTCTCTCCTCCTTCCGCACGTGCGAGTCCGCACCTGCGGTCACCACACCGCAGGTGCGATTACACCAGAAGCTTGAAAGTTTCAGCAACTCACACAAGTCCAATTTCGATCCGTTAAGCATCTGAAACTCACCTGAAGCCCCCAAGACCTCAACCAAACATACCAACAAGTCCTAAAATACCATACGAACTTAGTCGAGCCCTCAAATCACATCAAACAACGCTAAAACACAAATCACCCTCCAATTCAAACTTAATGAACTTTGAAACTTCAAACTTCTACAACCGATGCTGAAACCTATCAAACCACGTTCGATTGACCTCAAATTTTTCACACAAGACATACTAGACATTACGGACCTACTCCAACTTTCGAAATCGGAATCTAACCCCGATATCAAAAAATCCACTTCCTCTCAAACTTTCCAAAATTCGATTTTTGCCATTTCAAGCCTAAATCAGCTACAAACCTCCAATTTACATTCCTAACACGCTCCTAAGTCCAAAATACCCAACGGAGCTAACGGAACCGACGGAACTTTATTCCGGAGTCATCTTCACATAGTTCCAACTACGGTCAAAAATCCTAGAACTTAAGCTTCTATTTTAGGGACTAAATATCCCAAAATACTCTGAAACCAAAAATGGAACCTCCCGACAAGTCACATAAGCAGAAAAAAATACGGGGAAAGAAAGAAATAGGGGATCAGTGCTATTACTCTAAAAACGACCGGTCGGGTCGTTATATCCTTCACCTCTGAAAACAATTGTTCGTCCTCGAACGAGCATAGACACATATCTGAAGAGGTGAAAATATGAGAATAACGGTTGCGCATATTATGCTCGGTCTCCTAAGTTGCCTCCTAGACCGGCTGACTAGGGGTGGGAATCGGTTTAACGAATGTTCGGTTGTGAATATGGTAAACCAATAACCGAATCGATAAGATATCGATTATCGGTTAATCGGTTATCGACTATTATCGGTTCGGTTATTAATTTTACCCGATAAGATAACTCAATCTAGAGTTAAGCAAAAAATAGAAGACAATTTACTGGAGTTAAGCTAAAAAGAGAAGGATTCACATATAGTATACTAATTTCTGCGTTCTGGCTACAACTAATATTTGAAACATGCTTCATTTTGATAAATTCAAGACCTGTGCATTCTCAAAAATTGATACTACAACTTCACAAGCATTCCATCTCCAATTCGTAGGAAATAATAGTTAACATGAACATAAATAACAATTTTTTGGTTTCCTGTCAATCCATAATCAAGAGATCAATGTCTTTTTTCTGAGTCCAATTGTAGCAAGAGCAACAAGGGTACTAGTAATTCAACAGTTGTCCAAACACAACTGAAATAGTATTAATTCTTCAACAATAGTTGTCCAAATACATTAATAACAATACAAAGTAATAGCAATTTCACCTTAAAATTAACAAGTCCAAACATAATACTAATAGTTCAAATTCAAGTTAACAAGACAACAACTACTCAATCCTTATAGGCTTCACCAAATTGTGCTCCAAACAATGCTCAATGTGCCTTATTAAGGACTTAGTACCAGTTTGTCGTGCATTGTAACAAAAAATAAGAAGACAATGACTACATCTTACATTCCACCATCCATTGTCATCTTCTTCAATCCTTTCATAGTGACTCCAAACATGTGAGATAGCTTTAAGACCACGAAATAGAGGCATGTTTACACATATTAAACATAAAAAGAAAAAACTATTGAGTCAAATAAATTCTTACCAATGCATACTATATATTATATAAGTTGAATAATTAACTTACCAAAGTTTTAACTCACAACTATCTACATATCATCATCGCAAGGTTCGTTTCCAAGTTTGGCAAAATCTAAGAGAATATATATTAACAAGTCAAACAACAAAAATATTAAATAAACTATTTATAAAAATAATATATTGTCACGACCCAAAATCCAACTAGTCGTGATGCCACCTAACCCAACCCGCTAGGTAAGCCAACTTTCAATTATCCAATTCCAATAATAGTTATTAAAGCAATTTAAGTGAATAAAGATCTTAATCTTATACAATCCCCAAGAACTGGTAGTACAAATCATGAGCTACTAAGAATAGAGTATACAAAGCGAAAATGAAATAAATACGTAGTCTGTTTGAATAATACATAAACATAGCTTTTATAAATCTAAGGCTACCCTGAACAAGAGGTAGCTACAACAGGAACGCATGTACATCTTCAAGTCCCGCAACCATCGAGCACAGCAACAACAACAGCCAACATCTGCACGCAATGTGCAGAAGTGTAGTATCAGTACAACCAACCTCATGTACTGAGTAAGTAACAAACCTAGCCGTAGATTGAAAGTAGTGACGAGCTTGTACCAAGGTCAGAGTCCAACTTCCATAACCAATAATATTAAACAAGCAATACTAGAAGTAACTCAAAGAATAAAGGCTCGGCTAAATCATGACTTCTGAAAATAGTTCTGCCTTTCAAGTACATCAATGAAAACCCAAATCGTTTACCGAAGTTACCAAAAATATGAATAAGTTTGAAAACAATAATTTTTCCAAAATCCTTTCAATAATAAATAAAATATCTCATTTTCTTTCCAGATAACCAGTGTAAAACAAATGCATCGCTATGCCCATCTGTCAACATATGTGAGAAATCATGAATAATGTGATATCGTACAGCATGAGGAAAACACATCTCAATGCATATATGTCATGTGTGCATATCAATGCAATGTATCTCAGATATTGCACTCATGTACTTACACTCTCAGAGTACTCAATCTCATCGTCTCGCATTCTCTCCCACTGTGCTCAGCACACTCAATCACTCAGTGCATTACAATACCTGCTGCGGCGTGCAGCCCGATCCCTGTTTATAGTCGACTGTGCTCACTGGGGTGTGTGCAGACTCATGAGGGGCTCCTACAGTCCAAGCGCTATAAGCGCGGACAACTCACGTGCTATAATATCATATCTGGATCCGCACAGACAACTCACGTATTGCACGGACAACTCACGTGCTATAATAATATCTGGATCCGCACGGCCAACTCACGTGCTATAATAATATCTGGATCCGCACGGCCAACTCACGTGCAATAGTATAATATATAGATCCGCACGGCCAACTCACGTGCAATAGTATAATATATATAAAGCCAACATGGCCTGCTGCGGCCCCAAAAATATATCTTCACAATCAGGCCCTCGGCCTCCCTCAGTCATCAATCTCTTCAGTCTCTCTTTCATGGGCCCACAATGTCATGAGAATAGCCCAAAATGATGATATGATGTATCAATAAATAACAACAAAGACTGAGATATGATATGCAATGAAATGAATATGACTGAGTATGAAGTTTCAATTTAAAATAAATATTTTACAACAATATGACCTCCATGGGTCCTAATAATACTGGCACATAGCCTCAACATGATTTTTAATATGTTTTTCAGCTCAATTTCTTTAACTCATAAAATCGCATGGAAAATGCCAAGATCATTTAACTATAAAATTCCACAAAAACAATTGTGTCACAATTTCTATTGTGCACGCCCACACGCCCGTCACCTAGCATGTGCGTCACCTCCCAACAATTTACGAAATACATATATTCATGGTTCATACCCTCAACTCTAAGATTAGGAGAGTTACTTACCTCGAACAAGCCAAATCCAATGTCGAGCAAGCTAAGCAATGCTCCAGAAATTCCATTCTGCGCGTATGAACTTCCAAATGGCTCAAATCTAGTCAAAATAATTTGACTCAGTCCACACAATTTATAAGAATTAATTCCATATCAAAACGCTAATATTTTCCATAAAATCCAAAATTACGCCCCAAAAATACCCATGGTGCCCACATCTCGAAATCCGAAGAAACTCACAAAATACGACAACCCATCCAATTACAAGTTCAACCATACTAATTTCACTCAAATCCGACTCCAAATCGGTATTCAAACTTGAAACATTCGTTTTCTGACATTATAGAAATTTCCTTCTATTTCTCTTAAAGATTCAATAATCTTACACCAAAAATGAAGATTAATTCATGGAATATAATCACAAGGGAGTTAAAAACACATACCCCAAGTTTTGTGGAAAATTTCCTCTCCAAAATCACCCAACCCGAGCTCCAAAATTCAAAAATGGGTGAAAATGTTGAACCGTCGAATTTAAGGTTCTGCCCCAGCGATTTCCGCATCTGCGGACAAGATTTGCGTACTAGCGCATCCGCTTGTGCGAGCAAAATATCGCATTTGCGGACTCCACTCGCCTACCCGATTTTCGCTTCTGCGCCCATCCATCCGCATCTGCGCTCACGCAGGTGCGAAATTTTCCCTCGCACCTGCGACCAATGGCTAACAGCTCTCTGCCCGCATCTGCGCTCCTTCTCATGCAGGTGCGATTTTGCACCTGCGAAGCATCTTCCGCACCTGCGCACCTCGCTTCAGTGCACCCCTTCTCGCACCTGCGACTACGTTTCTGCAGGTGCGATTACACTAGAAGGCTTCAGTTCCAGCAGTCTTCCAAATTCAAAAATCAATCTGTTAACAATCCGAAACTCACCCGAGGCCCTCGGGTCCCCGTCCGAACATACCAACAAGTTCCATAACATAACACGGACCTACTCGAGGCCTCAAATCATACCTAACAACCTCAAAAATACGAACTACACACGGATTCAAGCCTAATAAATTTCCAAATTTCAGAATTCTACAAATGACGCCGAAACCTATCAAATCACGTCCGATTGACCTCAACTTTTGCACACAAGTCACATTTCACATTACAGACCTATTCAAATTTCCATAATTGGATTCCGACCTCGATATCAAAAAGTCAAACCCCCGGCCAAACTTTCCAAAAATTTAACTTTCGGCAATTCAAGCCAAATTCCACTACGGACCTCCAAATAATTTTCTAGACACGCTCCTAAGTCCAAAATCACCATACGGAGCTATTGGAATCATCAAAATTCGAATCTGAGATCGTTTACACATAAGTCCGCATCCGGTCACTATTTTAACTTAAGCTTTAAACCTTGGAACTAAGTGTTCTAATTCATTCCAAAATCTCACTGGACCTGAACCAATTACCCGACAATTCACACAACAATTGTAAAGTACAATTTGAGAAGTAAATGGGGAAATGGGGTTGTAATTCTCAAAACGACCGGTCGGGTCGTTACATTCTCCCCCACTTAAACATACGTTCATTCTCGAACGTGCCAAGAGTTGTTTCCAAGCCATCAAATCATTGATCCATCTTACCACACACGTACCCGGGGGTGAACCCACGTCACCCTATCCCACATAGGCTTGACTACACAATGCAACTGAAAACCATTAATTTAACCTTAGCCCATAAACCTTGGAGTTTAATTTTCAACCTTTAAAATTTCTTTCAAGACACAAATCTCACATTTACACACCGTATAAGTCCGATCAAGTTGCATCGAGCTATAACTATAACAACGGATATAATCAACCAACATATTACACAACTCGCATGCTCGTAGCACCCTTTCTGATCGCAGTGACTACTCCAAAACCAACTGCATACTAGTATTAAACCAATATCGAACCAAACCTCATCCCAAAACCTTCGTACACTGTTGATAATAAAAGAAACACGCTAAATTTCATGACCACTCATTAGATCAACAAGTCACGGAGTCCTCTCGCCCCAACCAGAACCATAATCCCTTTCTGAGCCGACTTTTAATATTACACTCTCGAATATACCGAAATCAAACCTGATACTACCCATTCTAGGTCCAATGACTTTATATTACTAAACACAACTGTTCCATAGACATGCCTCACCAATATAACTCAGAGCCACAACCTGTGCCATCCGTGCACCAATACGCAACAATTCAAATGTACCCAGTCATGGAAAATGACTCAAATGAGAGAACTACCCCGCCAGATTAACAAGTACCTCCACAACGAAATGCTGAAAATTCATCATACACCATAGAACCATCACCCGATTCTAACACGATGTTCATGTTATATACTCCGAGCCACCCTGCTCCGAATTAATAACGACGGAGAGGCAAATAACAAAAAAAACCACACAAAACCTTAAAGGACATAACCATTACGCTATCGATCATGCAATACACTAAATACTCATCACACTCAAATTCCGCTATAAAGCTCAAATAGAACCGCACCATCTGTGCACATAACCAATGAATCACAACTCCCCGTAGCATAAAGGAGTAACTCACAGATCATTTGAGAACACGAATAAGTTCAACATCAACCGAATGACACATCCCTCAATAATAGCAGTATGGAGCCAACCATTCCGGCTCGGTGTAGAATACACATCTTAATTAGGCATACCTATGGAGCCCCAAATCAACTCGGGTTACCCACAAATAGATAAAAATCACTCCAAAAATCCATAATGACTGAATCATAACACATTTCATCATCCGGCTAGCTCCGGCCACAACTTCACAGTCCACAACCATGAAACAATCTGCTCCTGGGAACTCAAAATCTCCAAATCCATAGAACACACGAATCACCATATTTGATTCCATCTCCACCGACCGAATGCCTAATACCTCTCTCATACACAATCATCCCACGAGAAATACTTTGAAAGTTCTTCCGTTCCACTTGACAAAATTTGAATATCAGCAATCTATCAACCATGTGAGTACGGCAATACTAATTTATACATCCGTAAGTCAAAATACAATGCGCCTTCTGAAGTCCGCCCCTTTCTCATACAACACCAAGTAGTAATAGTATTCATCTAGTTATTTGAAACCATCCATGTTGTCCAACATTCGTTACCTTCTCTTCGAGACTGTACTGCCACCTTGTACATGAAAATCTAGCTTTCATACAACACATAACATCTATCTTGCCATCATGTGAAAAGTAGAAGAATCTTATTATCAACTTTGAGTCACCAATAATTTACATACCATTTTATTTAGAAAACTTTCTCTTGCTTCTTTCTAGGAGGAAATCACAATACACAACACGTTCTCCACACCGGTAGAAACCATCAAGAATACTTTGGAATCCATTTGCACATAATCAAGCCCTTAAAACTAAATTCCTCTAACTCGACCAAGCCACGCAGGTCGCCAAGTCCAGGTGTATTGCCACAAAGCGCCTGTAGAAAACTCCCACATCATAAGCACCCAAAGAACCGATCATATACAATACCATACTGATCCAACCTACTACCCAGTTGTCCTATTTTCTCCGAATCCCTTCCGAATTTGTCTTAAGATTGATACTTTTTCTTGCTAAAATACCACGATCTTTAACCACAACTCACCCTACAAACCTTAGCATAGAACCACAACGCCCTACGACCCATAAGCAACTGTATTCTTCTTAAACACCTTCAAAAATACCACAATTATAACACTCACTCTGAGAATACCTTATGTGAATTTGAAATTGTTCTTCTTACCTTCCTTATACAAAAATATAGAATCCATGGTCATATAGAATTTTCGCAAGTCCAGGCACCATCAAACGCAAATCTCGGGTTTTATCCATACACAAGTCCGGAAACATTCTCAATTGCTATATATAATTCTCAAACCCACTGGAATTTTCCCGGGAGTCACCCACTTTGCTCAAATCTAATTGCACCGCCCAAATGGGACAAAAGACACGTGCCTTATTAGCACAACAACACTCAAAGAAGTAACTTTACTTTAACACCACATATCAAATTCATACTCTGTGCGCACTATATCATTCACCAATAACAACTCACTCATCCCACGAATTTCATATACTCATATGTGCAATATAATCCTTAACTAGGAATTTTCTTATTCGAGTCATCCTCGATCTCAACTTCTGCAAGTCATAGCTAACCCACAAGTATGCCTCAGACCAAAATTAAAATTTAACACCTAACCATGAAATCAAATTGTCAATAGCAGACTCCCCTACTTGGCTCAAAGCTATAGATTAAAATATTCCATAACTCACAATACCAATACTCTCTTACTGCTATAATGCCACAATCAGTCCAACAAAACTTCTTCCCAAGTTCATACAATGCCAACCATAAAAATACCTCAATCATCCGCTAAGCTCGTATTCATCCTCTTAACACACAAGTCAACTTTCTCATCCAGATTCAGATTCAAATCTCCACCCATACACCCCGTCGGCAGAAAAGAAATTATCTACTCACATCATAAGGAATACACCTACGTAGATTACTCCGCAGGGGCTAACCCACCTGCTTAGCCTCAAACTGGTATCTTGTTATATCCTTTCGCAACCATAATTACTATGCAATCACTTAATCTTTCTGAGTCCAAACTCATTAACAAGACATGAGAATTTAATTTGTCCCACAATTTAACGTGAAAGATCCTTCAAAACATTCACACTCGAGATTGTACGTCACATCAAAACGAAAATCAAGCACCCAATGGCCTTCTTTTACATTTCAAGGAAACACTTCTTGTCACATTCAAATTATCTTAACACTTCCCGTAGTTACAACATACTCATCACAAAGCCATTTCACCGCTCATCGAGCCACAAATTCCATTGTAGGGTCATTACCGGACATATGAGTCCAACTGTACAGGTTACAACTGAAGCTATCGAGCTCAAGATAAGGTCTAACCATGGCCTCAAGTCCTCCAGACTGGCCCATCACCAAAACACAGAATACTCACCTCGAACCTCGTTCATAGAATCACAAGCCGACTATGCACAACTAATACCGAGCGCTCATGTGCGCATACGAATACGTTGAAAGAATTCAAAGAGTTTATGTCTCAAGCTGAATCAATCTCGCACGATAAGGAAAGAAAGATGGGAAGTGTATATCCTAAATGCCCTGTAGCCTCTCGAAGATAAGTATGGACGTCATCATACCGATCTGCAAGACTTTACTAGACACTTGCTCATGACTTGTAGAACCTATGAGCCTAGAGCTCTGATACCACCTTGTCACGACCCAAATTTCAACTAGCCGTGATGGCACCTAACCCAACCCGCTAGGTAAGCCAACTTTCAATTATCCAATTCCAATAATAGTTATTAAAGCAATTTAAGTGAATAAAGATCTTAATCTTATACAATCCCCAAGAACCGGTAGTACAAATCATGAGCTTCTAAGAATAGAGTATACAAAGCGGAAATGAAATAAATGCGTAGTCTGTTTGAATAATACATAAACATAGCTTTTATAAATCTAAGGCTACCCTGAACAAGAGGCAGCTACAATAGGAATGCAGGTACATCTTCAAGTCCCGCAACCATCGAGCACAGCAACAACAGCAACCAACATCTGCACGCAATGTGCAGAAGTGTAGTATCAGTACAACCAATCCCATGTACTGAGTAAGTAACAAACCTAGCCGTAGATTGAAAGTAGTGACGAGCTTGTACCAAGGTCAGAGTCCAACTTCCATAACCAATAATATTAAACAAGCAATACCAGAAGTAACTCAAAGAATAAAGGCTCGGCTAAATCATGACTTCTGAAAATAGTTCTGCCTTTCAAGTACATCAATGAAAACCCAAATCGTTTACCGAAGTTACCAAAAATATGAATAAGTTTGAAAACAATAATTTTTCCAAAATTCTTTCAATAATAATAAAAATATCTCTTTTTTTTTCAGATAACCAGTGTAAAAAAATGCATCTCTATGCCCATCTGTCAACATGTGTGATAAATCATGAATAATGTGATACCGTACAGCATGAGGAAAACACACCTCTATGCATATATGTCATGTGTGCATATCAATGCAATGTATCTCAGAGATTGCACTCATGTACTCACACTCTCAGAGTACTCAATCTCATCGTCTCGCATTCTGTCTCACTGTGCTCAGCACACTCAATCACTCAACGCATTACAATACCTGATGCGGCGTGCAGCCCGATCCCTATTTATAGTCGATTGCGCTCACTGGGGGTGTGTACAGACTCATGAGGGCTCCTACAGCCCAAGCGTTATAAGCACGGACAACTCACGTGTTATAATATCATATCTGGATCCGCACGGACAACTCACGTGCTTCACAGATAACTCACGTGCTATAATAATATCTGGATCCGCACGGACAACTCACGTGCTTCACAGATAACTCACGTGCTATAATAATATCTGGATCCGCACGGACAACTCACGTGCTATAATAATATCTAGATCCGCACGACCAACTCACGTGCTGCACAGCCAACTCACGTGCAATAGTATAATATATAGATCCGCACGGCCAACTCACGTGCAATAGTATAATATATATAAAGCCAACATGGACTGCTGCGATCCCAAAAATATATCCTCATAATCAGGCCCTCGGCCTCCCTCAGTCATCAATCTCTTTAGTCTCTCTTTCATGGGCTCACAATGTCATGAGAATTGCCTAAAATGATGATATGATGTATCAATAAATAACAACAAAGACTGAGATATGATATGCAATGAAATGAATATGACTGAGTATGAATTTTCAATTTAAAATAAATATTTCACAACAATATGACCTTTTGGGTCGCAATAATACTGGCACATAGCCTCAACATGATTTTTAATATGCTTTTCAGCTCAATTTCTTTAACTCATAAAATCGCATGGAAAATGCCAAGATCATTTAACTACAAAATTTCACAGAAACAATTATGTCACAATTTATATAGTGCACGCCCACACGCCCATCACCTAGCATGTGCGTCACCTCCCAACAATTTACGAAATACATATATACAGGGTTCATACCCTCAACTCTAAGATTAGGAGAGTTACTTACCTCGAACAAGCCAAATCCAATGTCAAGCAAGCTAAGCAATGCTCCAGA